>NC_086354.1:11270294-12002794 GCF_036324505.1 Eleginops maclovinus
GATGATGAAGGTGTACTCTTTCTGGCTCTCACAGTCCACAGGGCTGCTGGCCCGCAGGACCCCCTCCCCTGAGGTGCGGTTCAACACCACAGCCTCAAAGGGAGCATCCTGACCATAGATCTTAAAGAAGCAAATCTCCCCTAAAAAGAGAAGGAAATGTCCAGATGAAATGGTGTGTTATTTAACTTTTACAGTACATTCATACAATAAAAAGATCAACACAGCATTTTTTGAAGAATTTCTTTCTTTCTTTAGGTGTAGGATAGTAGTTGTGTATCAGTTGAATGTTTTAAATATCCCTTATCTTTATCAGAGAAAACTAACCATGAATCTAACAGGCTCCAACAAGCCTGTTCGCCACGAGAGACTGAAATGTTACTCAGCGTGAGGCTCATGGATGACAGACATTGAGGATGATAAATACGGAGGCGTTAGGCACGACAACTATCAATCTTAAGTACACTAAGAACAGTAACCATAGAAAAATGAATAGATTGCTGAACGTTCTGTAAACAGTGGTCGACATAATATAACAATAACTTATTACGTGTGTACGCAGCGCGGCAAAATAAATGAAGATAAAGAGACTATGGATAATTGTTTCTGTTGTCCTGAAAGAGATCCCTTTCATGACGTGTTGTTGTAAAAACAATTTTATAGTTGCAGAAATAGATATATATGTAGTTATCTTTATAGTAATTATTTGGCGTAGGCAGCCCTTTAGAATGACAGACAAAGTCTAGGACTGTATATCAGTTAGACACTGCATGAACAATCATATTGAAAATCAAAAAATAGAAACATCTCCAATAGCTGGACTTTCTTCATTCACTTATTTTTCAATCATCTCAATGCTGGTAAAAGCGTTTTTTATTTTGCTTTGTTTGTTTCGGCCTTTATTGTATCCTGTTATTTTCTCAAACACAGCAGTAGCTACAAGATTATTGAGGCTGAATCAAATATGGGTTCTGAAGTAAAAACTAACAATACACCCTTTTTTTTAACAGCCCAGCTATCACTTACATTTCAGGCCAAGTTATTTCTGGACACAGTGATATTTGTCAGCAGGATTTTCTAATCAAAAAACACATATAACACTCCTGAGGTGCAGTGAGGAGAAGGATCATTTCTGATCAAACTGTGCCAGCTCAACAAAAGAGGATATTTGTTGTGTCTGTGCATTTTGTTTTTCTTATGTGTGTGTGTTTCTGTGTGTAGATCTGTGTGAGAGTCTTGAATCATCTGTGGGGTTTATCCCCTGCACAAGTGTTTGTTTCAGGGATTTGGGAAATCTCCTTGCACAGAGAACAAAAGGCTGCAGCGCTCTGACCCTGTGCTGGCTGCTATCTCCACGCACTAAGTGGGACACAGCAGGAACAAAAAGCTTCCTAGCTCTGGGAATTTTGCTTGCATGCTCAAACCCAAAGAAAAAAACAAATACAAAGTTCCCTCCCGCCATTGGCTTCTTTCCGTCTATCCCCCCTCGTCTTCATATCCCACTGCCATGCACACACTTTTATTTTTCCCTCTCTGACTTCCTTTAACCTGATTCAACTAAAAATAATTGAAATAATGATGCCTCGAGGACCAGCGGGCTCCAATGTTTGATCCCCAACCAATGTTAATGATGCCTGGCACTTATATTTTTCCCTCTGCAGTGTTGAAGATGAAAAGGTTCCTAATATACGATGTGTATGTATGGAAAAGCAATAATAGACCCAGAAGGTGGTATGGAAGAAAAGGCGATAAGCATGGCCTTGATCCTGTCTGCTAATACAAACAAACTGAGCAAATATGGTCCACGATGGGACCAAAGAGAAAGAAATACATTGCTGCATCCCTTATACATAACCCTAGTGGTTTGGGGAGGGAAAAGTACTTCCCCTTAACAGTATGGGGCAGGGTTGAATCCATTTTCAGCTCCATCTGTTGTGGGAAATGTATTTTAACTGGATTACATTTTACAGAAGAATGTAAGAGTCATGGAGTAGAAGAAAGATGGAGAGAGCTCAAGAACAGGATGGAGAGATGAGGAGGAATGTTACGTGCCAATGTATATGCAAATGGTAATGACACAGATTTCAGACAGATTCCTGTGTCAGCAAATGTGTACTTCACACACACACACACACACACACACACACACACACACACACACACACACACACACACACACACACACACACACACACACACACACACACACACACACACACCTTCACTCCTGTCACTTATTTTGCTTCTCAGCAGCCCCAACCAGAGGGAATGCTATAATTTGTGGTGTATGAACGAAGTGAAGTCTAATCTTTTGGCCTTATACATCATGAGGGAAAGGGGTCGCTTTTCAGAGTAAACATCGTACATTTTTGCTCTCGGGAGCTGGCCCTGTGCCATGGCAGATTGAGAGTGAGGTGGAAAAGTCAGCAGAAAATTATTTGATAATAACATTCATCTGAAATACTCCACAGAAAAGCGTGAGCGACATAACCTGCATCGATGGAAAATGTCAAGCTGTCAGGGAACATGTATTTCACAGGATGTTAAATTGCTAATATAATGGAAACCGACATGATGAATAAAGTTAATGAGAAAATGAAGCCCCACAAAATAACACATTGTCACAAGGAGGTGAAACAAATATGTCCCTTCCTACTGTAAGTAACAGTACAGTAGTAAAGTGTTTGATTTAACAGTTGCTTATGCATCATTACTTTAAAATCAATGGCTTCTTTTTGAAGGGTAGGAAATGACTAATTCAATTAAAAGTGTTTCGAATAGGGATTTCATCTCAAAAACTGGATCACATTTACATATTTCCTTAAAATATATTTTACCTGACTCTTGGTACGGTATACTTTGAATTTATCACTTGGTTTTGTCATTTCTGTCTTACTTTATTTGTTTGTGCCTGTTTGTATTGATTAAAGCAAAAATCAATGATCAATGAGGATAACTGTGTACCAATTATTAGCCTTTTTTAGTTTTCAACACTTCTTTCAAAATAACAACTGAAACAAATTATGTATAGAAGAAAGTATTTTTAAGGGATTTATGACATTTCTTTTCATACCAGAGTTTTTATCACATCACGAAATCCACCGGTGTTGCCAGTTACAATACAGAGAGCTCACAAACCAATATTTCATTCTCCTGAACTGTGACTAAAACAGGGCAAAGTTTTGATTTACAAGGGGTTCAAAATGACCAGCGGCCATTTGTCATCTACTGTCTTTACCTTCACTCGTGAGCATTATGAGAAATTACAGAATCAGCGCCACAATGTCATGTACCGGTGTAGTAAACACAATGAATGTCATTTAAAAAGCAGTCTGGCACCAGCATTTTGTTTCAAGATGTGGATGGCATACTGTGAAAATGACTAAATCATAACAGTAATCTGAACAAGGTGTGACAAAGGCATGAATAAGTGTTTTGAAATTAGAGGGTTGATTTGAGCAGCACGATGCAAAAGAAAGCCAACACTGAGACTACACCAACATAATCATTAGCACAACTCAGTGTACAGAATAGAAGACAACCACGGGTTAGGAACTGTGAGGGAAAATGCTGTCTTCAACTGGAGAATCTGGGCTATTCACCCACTGATGACAATTATGTAAAATAGACAGGCTGCTTGAAGTCCTTTGGGTCAAAGAAGAGGTACAATTTAGTGTCATCAGCATGAAAATTAAAGAATATGTCAGGCTGTCCTATAATGTGACCCAAGGAAATATGAGTGGAGACAAATTGGAGGCGAGGACTAAAGTCTTGAATTTATATCTGAAGCGACAAGTTAATACTTCACCAATTAGGGTGCTCCAGAAGGAAATATCAGTCTTCTCTAGATATGAAAAGTTAACGATGTGATACATCACCTTGCGTCGTGATTGTGAATCTGTGACCTGCGCTGCAAAATTTAAGGAGTCACTTCCAAAGTGCTGAAAGCCTCCAGTGAGCCCTGTTTCTCAGTGAAACCTCAACAGAAAGAGAGGAAATTCAATCATGTTAATTCCTCTGCTTAATCAAATGCTGTTG
This sequence comes from Eleginops maclovinus, assembly GCF_036324505.1. Taxonomy (NCBI): domain Eukaryota; kingdom Metazoa; phylum Chordata; class Actinopteri; order Perciformes; family Eleginopidae; genus Eleginops; species Eleginops maclovinus. The sequence goes on from NC_086354.1 coordinate 11,274,330, forward strand.
TGACTCCATCTGTTGTGTCTGTGTGGAGCATTAGACAGACATAAAAGCTTCAGTTTCAAGATTTCACTGAGTGTGTATGTGTGTGTGTGTAGGGAGCTGCAAGACCTTGATTAAAGTGAGTTCCTAAGCAGAGTATCAGGCGGTTTTAAGCCCTGATTCCTTCACTCTTGTGCCTTCTGTTGTAAACCCCTACTCACCCCTGCTCTAGTTTAATTATCACCGGATTACACTTCATCTGACCCACAGATACACCCTACGGTAAGTACACGTGCAACACATGCACACAATAAAGCATGTGTACACACATTAACACGTACAGTACTGTACACTGCTCACAGATAGTACACATTGTAAATAAAAATGCAAATTATGCTGAGGGTAAAGGGATGCAGTACAGGGCACCTTTGCTCTGTTAGTCCATATTGGTACAGCTCTTTATGCAACATCCTCTTCTTTCCAGTAGTAGTAATAAAATATTAACATTCTTAGAAATAAGCCTTCACATATTTTTGTTTAAAGAACTTAAAATATATTCAAAAATGTGCTGAATGTTCTCAGACTGCACCAGATCCTTGGTGAGGTTGGGGCGTTTCATTGTAGACATAAGATATTTCCACCATGACGCACCTTGAATCGAAATATTCAAGCGGCAGATGGAGCACATGGCTGTCTGACTGAGCAAACAAGGGGATGTGTTATAAGTCTGCTCCGGCTCTTCAATCTCTCCAGCTATCGCCCAGAAGAAAGACAATCTACAGGGTAGAACTTCTGAGAACTTCTGAGAGCTTCAAAACTTCGTCCAGCCTGACTGAATATGTTCACATTGTTATGGCAGCCTCAAACAGTGATTTAATGAACATTATGTTTGGGCTCCTGCTGTTCAATGTACACAGAGTAAGCAGTTTTATAAAGGTACCTGCACAGTCTAATCCAGTTCAATACAAACTGTACATACGTACCGGAGACAGAATATTAAAAACACATCTGTATCAGCACAATACATCCCGTAATAAAGCATAGGGTTAAGTACATGTTAAAGTATTAGGTTGCTTTGTGTGAACCTGATTACATCTAACTGAAATCACATATAATCATCCCTTTTTTCAGTTGAAAATAATGTCTAGAGTGCATTATATAGTGATAAATGTTTGTATATTATATTACATTTATTTGTTTTTTATTATTATCTTACTCTAAATGTAAGTAAAATGCAAGGGAAATTCTTTATCCAGTCACCGGTACTTGCTTTTCTCTTTACTGTAAGTGTCATCCTAGGTCAAGGCTGATTTCAATAGAATCAATAGAATAATGCTGTTAAAATTAATTACATGCTTAGAGTTATAGTTTGTATGAAGTCACGTATATCTTTTGGCCCCAGCATTTTATCAAATATCGGGACCAAATCCTTACCAGTTGTTTGCAGGGTGGGTATTCATTATAGCAAACATCTTAAACACATAGATGGTGGACATTCCTTGCCTAATATTCAGTTCTAATGGTCAACATATATTTACAAATTGACTTATAGGCTTTTATCACCCATGGCATTATGTGGTCTGTTGGAGGTTCCCTCATGTTCCTAATTTTCCCCAAAGGCTCTATCCACTTTCTCCTTCCAGCTTTCACAGAAGCCTAAGGTGCTGTCTACCCTCAGGGCTTGGTTTCAATTTAGACATCATTTTAAAGTTAAGCCTCTATTTTATTGCCTGCACCTATTTCCCGCAGCCCAGTTCAGCTTTTTCAGCTTCAAGAGATCTCGACGAAGATCGCACATTTTGAATTGTTTTCAGAATAATCCTTTTAATTTGCTTGTGTCATTAATTTTAAAGTGAGACACTGTCCTCCCCTCTTTTTAATGCTATCCTTCTCTCCCCACTAAACAGAGGTAGGATGACCTACTGACCTGAAAGGTTCAATCAGAAACTCCAAAAGTCATTCTGGTGCCAATTTGATTAAAATCCTGGGAATGGATGTTAACGTTTCTCTTTTTATGGCGATACGTCAGGTATCTGTTGATTCTTTCTCAATTTAATTCTACACAATCAGACATATCATCATCTTTCCCTTTCCGTGTTTTACATTTAGGAAAATCTTCAAATTCTTTCAGCATTAAGGTTTGCTTGGTTTGTTTTGTTGGCAAATATGTCAGATTGTAAGCTGATGACCTAACTTAATACATTGAGTGTGATATGTGATTTCAGTTTTGTATTTGAATAGTAATAATTCAAATGTATAATCAAAACTGTCATATCCTATGTGACTTGCAGTTTGTATGAGAAAGTGTATCTGCACAACACAACTGGTTATAATTTATGGTTAATTGGTTCTTAACCTACAGTAGAGTGATTCAAAAACACTGTTCTTCCTCTACTTTTGAATTTCTGGATTTGTAATTGGATTTGGAAGAGGAGGACGGGGGAGGAGGAGGAGGAGGAGGAGGAGGAGGAGGAGGAGGAAAACAAGTGAGAGTTCATGGCCTTCAACTAAGCCTTTGTCCTATTTACTTTAATGGGATTTCCTCTGAACTTTCTCAAGGTTGATGAGGACACTGCGCGTTGGGCATTTCACTGGAGGATAGAATGTCAATCAGTAATGCTACTGCAGATTTGTCACTTGATGACATGTGTCTTTTTAGATCTACTCTCAAAGTTTTCCTCCACTACGTTCACACCAATGAAACTTGTGAAAAAAAGATGGACATTGCAAGATGCAAAGTTAATTCTCGTGACGTCATTACATTTACAAACAAATTGGAAGTCAATATTAGGGGGAAATAAATATCCATAGGTCTATAGTACATAACATAGCCTGTGTAAAGTTTTGCATGTGCACCCACATAGTCTCCAGCCAACAAAAGTACCAACAAAATCCATATGGTATTGATTCAAAGCACCTCTTAACACATTCTGCACACCTACGCACAAAAATCTAATAAAGTATGGCCAACAGTATAGCCAGCATTAAAATAATTCCTCAGATTTGAGGTGCAACAGGAAATAACTTGTGAATTGACATAATTTCGACAAAAACACCAGCATCTTCTTCCCCACCACAACGCGGTGTGTGTCTGTGTGCACCGGTACATGCATTTGATGACCGGCGCAGTCACAGCAGGCTCACAGTCAGTTAAAGAGAGACATGAAGGGGCAATTTATCACGGTCTCACCGGGCTCCTTCAGATAGCCGGCCACTTCCTAATTGCATTTGGGAGATTGTCGCTCTATCCACTTGACCTCAGGGTGACAAATCAACAGCTCACACAGACGGGAAGCACATGCAGCAACACACATACACACACACACACACACACACACACACACACACACACACACACACACACACACACACACACACACACACACACACACACACACACACACACACACACACACACACACACACACACACACACACACACACACACACACACACACACACACACACACACTTTACAGGTTATCTATTCAGCCAGGACCCTGGAAAACACAATGTAGAAACGGGGGGGAATTCAATATCGTACACAATACACTTATTCTGCTGCAGGCTTTGGTGGTCTGCTATGCAATAAGTGTTCATTTCAGCATCTGAATTTGTGGGATTTAAATGCATCGGATGGACTGTGGCTGTCAGTGTTGCCTGTTAATTGAACGGCGTGAAGATGTAGTTGTGTGACTTAAATGCTTAAGAGAGGAGCAGAGCTCTCTAAACGTGTTTTTGGCTGAAGTGTCTCAAACTGATAAGAAGTAGTGGAGTGGCGATTAAGTTTCATTGTAGACTTTAAACCAGGCGCTTTCTCCAGTGAAAATAGGTAAACAAAAAAAAGGTAAATGAGGATGTTGTAGGAACGAAGATGGCTTTGCCTTCTGGCTCAGCTCTCTTTTCGTCACAACGGTGTGGTAAAGCGACTGCAGTACCGCTCCCGCTGCTCCGATTCTCCGGCCCATCTCACTGTTCCACCACTTGAGAACAAGACCCCGAGATACTTGAACTCCTTCACTTGGGGTAAGCCCTCATTCCCCACCTGGAGTGGACAGTCCATATGTTTCCTGCTGAGAACCATGGCCTCAGATTTGGAGGTGCTGATCCTCATCCCAGCCGTTTCACACTCGGCCGCGAACCGATCTAGTGAGTGCTGAAGGTCACAGACAGATGAAGCCATTCGGACCACATCATCTGCAACAAGCAGTGGTGCAATCCTTAGCCCACAGAACTGCAGACCCCCTCCCCCACGACTACGCCTCGAAATCCTACCATGAATATCACAAACAGGATTGGTGACAAAGCCCAGCCCTGGCGGAGAACAACCCTCACCGGAAATCGGTCCGACGTACTACCGAGGACCCGGACACAGCTCTCGCTTTGAGAGTAGAAAGATTGGATGGCCCTGAGTAGAGACCCCCTCACCCCATACTCCCACAGCACCTCCCACAGTATCTCCCTGGGAACCCGGTCATACGCCTTCCCCAAATCCACAAAGCACATGTAGACCGGATGAGCGTAATCCCAGGCCCCCTCCAGGATCCTTGTGAGAGTAAAAAGCTGGTCTGTCGTTCCACGACCAGGACGAAAACCGCATTGTTCCTCCTCAATCTGAGGTTCGACAATCAGTCGGACCCTCCTTTCCAGCACCTTAGGGTAAACTTTCCCGGGGAGGCTGAGTAGTGTGATACCTTATGTTAAAACATGGTGTTTGTTATGGCCAATCCATGACTAGCACAGAAGTTCAGTAACAAACCACCGTTCCAGTTTAGATGGGGGGGGGGCCGTTCATCCCAATCACGCCCCTGCAAGTGTCTCCATCATTGCCCACGTGTGCGTTGAAGTCTCCCGGCAAGACTAAGGAATCCCCTTCAGGAGCCCCATACAGGACTCTTTTCAGGGTCTCGTAGAAGGCCGAATATGCTGAACTGTTTGGTGCATAAGCACACACAACAGTCAGAGTTTTCCCCCCCATAACCCGCAGGCGTAGGGAGGCGACCCTCTCGTCCACTGGAGTAAACTCCAACAAAGCGGCACTCAACCGTGGGCTTGTGATTATCCCCACACCCGCTCGGCGCCTCACACCTTGGGCAACTCTGGAGAAGAATAGAGTCCAATCCCTATCCAGAAGTAAGGTTCCAGAGCCGAAGCTGTGCGTAGAGGTGAGCCCCGCCAGATCCAACTGGTAACGCTTCATCTACCGCACAAGCTCCGACTCCTTCCCCCCCAGAGAGGTGACGTCCCAAGTCCCCAAAACCAGATTCTGTCGCCCGGGCCTGGTCGAGACCCTCTGCTTTCACTGCCACCCTTCTGGCAGTGCACCCGACCCCATCACTGTTTCCCGTAGGTGGTGGGCCCGCGGGACAGGGAAGCAGAGGTGTTGCCCACGTTGCTGTCGGGCTGTGCCCAGCCGGGCTCCGTGGCAAGCCCAGCCACCAGATGCTCGCAGACGAGTCCTCCTTCTGGGCCTGGCTCCAGAAGGGGACCTCGGGCTTCCTCCGGGCCGGGTATCCTCGCTTTCAAGTTTGTATTTCATGAGGTCTTTTGAACCAATCTTAGTCTGGCCCCTTACCTGAGACCAATTTGCCATGGGAGACCCTACCATGAACACAAGGTTCCAGACAACACAGCCCCCAGGTTCATCGGGGCACACAAACCTCTCCACTACGATTAGGTGCTGGTTCTAGGAAAGGCTTTTCAATTTACCAGAATTAAACAATAGAAATACCAGCCTGTGCAAGTACAATAGGGATAATAAACCAGCCCCAAACGGAGAAGACCAACAGAGATATGAGCACTCTGGGGAATATTGCTGACATGTAGTACAGAAAGGGTCAAAAGGATACAGAGGAGTGAATTAAAAAGTGATTGAGAGGAGAGGAGAAGCTACGGGGGAGATAAAGGAGGAGGAAGGATATAGAGTGATAACTACAGGGTGTGAGATAACTAAGACAGGTTTAAATATCACACCACCATCCTCTAGAGTCGTGTGCTTCCCCCTCCACTCCCTCACCTTTGCCTCTCCATGTTTCTTCTCCCTTCCTCTGTAGCAGATTTCGGGGTTAGCCATTGTTCAGCTCTCAACATCAGCACCGCTCAACCTTGCTCTCCCTCACCACTGACACGCCTCACCCACTCTTGTTTTTACCCTCTTTTTCACCTTCCTCCCCTCTCCTCTGTTCCTCAGTCGCCTGCTGCTCACAGTAGCTGACAGTTTGCCGCTCTCCAAGGGTCACCACTTGACAGTGAGATAGCTCCTTGAGGAAGGCGACTTTTACAGTTTGGGGAAGTATGTGTGAAAGTGCTCTCATAGACACATGCACATGTATTAAAATCCACACACAAAAAAGAAAGTGTGACATATTTGGAGCTGCTGAAAACATTATGTTGTAGTGTACGTCTGAGAAAAGGAACTACACTAATACTGTGTAAAGTCATGGGGATAGAACGCTAGCATGCTAAAATGTACTCTTGTGGTTAATAAAAGTTATTATAATTAATCCTGGGACATATATTTCAATAATAAATCTCATCGTAATCAAGACACAAATGTTAATGTGCTGATACAGATGTGTTTTTAATATTCTATCTCAGGTATTTGCAGTTTGTATTGAACTGGATTAGGTAGCAATTAAGGATCACAAAAGTCTTAAACTTCATCATCCAAAAATCATGCAGGTTTAAACTAATATAAATCACTTTATTATAAACTACTGTAACTAATGTTTTCCTCAAAACGGTGACCTGCTAATGATAATAATAATAATAATAAATTATTATTATTATTATTATTATTATTATTCATATTATTTATAGAGCACCTTTTTTTTTTTTTTACTCAAAAACACTTTACAGAGGTAAAATTCATAAAATGATAATTAAAACAACACACTTAAAATATGTAAAACACAACATTAATTTACAAAATAAAAGCAGAAAAGGTGAGTTTTCATTTATTGACAACACACATCCTCCTCCTCCTAATAAATTCATCCATATTCGTGCCAAATATGAAGAAATTCCCTCAGGCATGTCTTAGATAACATGTTGTTGAGAGTGGGATGGGCAGACATGTACAGAGCAACAGACAACCCGAAAACATTAGGCGTCCAGGCTCTGTTATCCCAGGTGCAGAGGAATGACAACAGCAGGAATGTGTCTGTTTCAGGTCTTGCTTGTTGCCTGCGGCTACATTTGTAATTATGACAGGAAAAAGCTATGCATGTCATTAACATAACCCCACTTTGACCATTCTCTGCTCTCCTAGTCCATTTCATACCTAACATCAGCTTCCCATTATCTGTTCAGCTGAAAACCCCCTCCCCTCTCCTCCCCTCAGAGACATGCATATCACAGTGATTCTCTTCTTCCCTCATTTTGAACACCCGTGCGTTTGGCCGCTGCCTGGCATGGTTGGTTCTGAGATAATCACAAACTGCCAGGTACAGCGGGGAGTCTCCAAAAGCCTCTGAGCTGTAAATGTCACAGAGTCTCTGAATATGACCTCTGTCAGCTCAGCCGCTCACTGAGAAGAGAAGGATACGGCCCACTGGTTAGTAACAGAAAAACTCACATACCACCCACACACACACACACACACACACACACACACACACACACACACACACACACACACACACACACACACACACACACACACACACACACACACACACACACACACACACACACAATATCTGACCTGAAAAGGCTTCACTGCACATAGACAACCAAACGTGTATGAACTCACACACACACATTTCTGATTGATGCACGATATAAATGTGCATGCTTCATGCTGTGAAAAGCATACACATTTGCAATAAACTATATAAATGAAACCGAGAAAAACACAAATTGTTGCTCCAGTGCAGGTCTAAACATTTAGTGTGAGTCCAGGCAGAGCACTGAAGGTACATATTGGCTCGTAGGCATTAGCTGTGTGGCTAGTAACGTCCAACCATACTGACATGATTATCTGTTATTAACAATGTTTGTTGATTTGTTGCGTGTCTCTCTAGACAATATTGTCATTGTCCCTGAGGTGAGACCACTGTTACCATTGCATGTTGACGCATAGCTCAGCTAAAAATAATAAAAGAACAGTATGGCTATTTATGGTATATACTTATAGAAAGCAGGCAGTCTACCTTTAGTCGATTAAATTGACAATTTTTTTGTTTCAATTATAAACGACTATGATTTCCTTGTTGTGTTGTGTTTGTTTGTGTTTGTCTGAATGACTCATTTTAAATGGCTAACACAGTAACACGAACAAAACATTGGAAAATCTCTCCATGTAATGCAATAAATCACCACAAAAGACTTCCTACAACATGACAATGTAGTTGAATGAAAAAAACATGTTCTTTCTAAAAAATTGAGAAAGAAACTGGGTGCCCTACTTAGCTACTCAATCACTTTAACATTATCTCACTTTCAACTACATCATAGGTTAAAGCAAACACAACATCAATGAGTTCTGGTGTCATTTGAGAACTCCAGGAGGCCTTTTGAATGTTAATGCGTGCTTATTAAAACGACATAACTCAACCATCAGTCAGGTGGTTGAGCAGGGGTGTGGGCTGTGGGGGGAGACCGCATGCACCATTCATCAGGTAATTTCAGAGACAACATCTTGCCATGATGTAATGAGCAGTGTAGTTTTGATATGCTGTGGAGGTTAAGATAACCTAATCTGTCATTTCTATTTATCTCTGCATGTTAGTTATGTTTGTCATAACAGACAGCAGGCGATAGCTCATGCATGCATCGCTGTCATGTTTAATCATCTGTCAGCTCTTCAGCTAAGGGATAATGTGAAGATGTAATTGTGTTTTTAGAGATAATTCCATTCATTTCAACAGATTTCATCCCATGAAACTGGAAAAGACGAGCTTATGTGAATACCAATGACTTTCAATCCGGAACACATAGAGCTGTCATAACTCTTTTCTCTCTTATGTTTACTGTGACAACATCCTTCACAAGGTAAGGTGAGAACACTGCGTGTCCTTAAGCATTTAGTGAAAGAAATACTCTAGGCACAAAGCACCCGACACAAAATCATGATCTTGATATACTGAGCATTTATCATTTGCAATCCTTAAGGTTAAACAATACTTTATATCTTTGAAAGTATTTAACAACAAACTGCTTTTAGTAAACACTGGATGTGACATGAAAAAGACAATTCAAATGTAGATCGACTGCCAGAGTCCATTTTAACCATCAAAGACTGAAGCCAGGCCGATTTCATTGAGGGGATGGATACCTTTTTTGTTTTTCGTGAATTCATTTTTGCTAAACCACACAAGAGACCCCCCCCCCCCCCCCCCCATGGATATGGCTAGCTGACAAAATCTCCCCTCGTAGCGACAGCTCCACTTGTGATAGAGTTAAATGACACAAAAAGGTCAACAAAAGGTCTTAAAAGGGCAGGCAGAGTTTGGTATTACACAACATTCATCAGTTTGTGCCATGGGAGATAAGGGAACACAGATATGAGAGATTTGCTTTTCCCCCTCTTCCTACTCTTTTTTTCAATTTGCCTTTATTCCTCACTCTCTCTCGCAATTAAAAGAGACAAAGAGATTCTCAGAGGTGTAAAACTAGATTATAACCTGTGAAAGAACACAAATAATAGAGGAAATTGGTTCCACGGCTGCAGTGCTGAAGAGCACAATGCGTCATGCTTTATAGCTGTACGGCACATATAGATTTCAAGCACATTAGCACAGGACTGCAGTGAACTAAACCTTTATTTATTCCTCTCATTATTAAATAAAATGACCATAAACCTCTCTACAACAAGTATTACATTTTACCCCTGTTGTTCGATTGTCTTCTGAGAAGCAAAGCACTCAAAGGATGTTTGATCCAAATTGACTTGCAACTAATATCATTACAAATGTTTACCCCTTGGAAAATGGTAACTAGTACAACTGGTAACTGTCTACTAATGGTAGGCAATCATCTTTCTCAGACTATACTGTAGTTCAGAATCACAGCTGTACCAGCATTTGCAGAGACAGACATCTCCCTTATACAATATATCTGTATTGTCAAAAGTAATTTCCTGCTACAGTAGTCATCCTGCAATCTTTTGCAACTAGTGCAGAGTGGCTGCAAGTATACGTTAGCTGGAACTCTGACTTAGTTCTGTTCGGCACTTGACTGATGGCCCTCACTGGCCTCCTGCATTACTCTGTCACTTGTTTGAAATTGCCTTTCACGCCTTTTGGCACTTCTGGAAAAGTGAGCACTCTTCCCCTTTTGTGCCGGATAGCTAAGTGAAGGCAGTGGAGTGGCAGGTGAAGACACACAAAAATCTTATTTGCTGTCACTTGCTGTCAGATCCTGCAGGGCCACTTTGGAGGTGATCCAGCTTTGCACTGTGATTGCTATGCCAAATGTGAGCAAAATCCACAGAGCAAAGAAATAATCGATGGAGAATAGAATAAAAGTAATGCAGTTACATGCTGCAGAAAACCAAAGAAGCACCCTTTCAGTGAGAAGTCTGGACATAAGGGTCTCATTACACTTTTTGACTTTGTGTCGATGGATGCAGAAATGTACATTTATGAACTTCTTGAATCTGAGTAGATTTATAAATTAATTCACGTGAACATTTTAGCCTAAATCCTAATAATGCTTTCAGAATGCATGCACACAATCTGTAATCTTTCTTTTTGCGTGAAGGGCAGTCTCTCCTGCCTCGCCCTCCACTCTGTCCCCGTGTGTGGGCCTGCTGACATGACAGCTCATTCCAAGACACTATTAATGACGGAGCTCCCCTTTGCTTGCGCCAACTATCATCTATCACCACGAGCCAGACCGGCCATCACTCTTTCACTAAATTACAACCCGCTGCATGAGACATAAAATAGGGTAATGGGCTGAAAATTAGCCAATTACAATCATTACACTGCAATATTTGACCCTGGAGACCCATGTCCACCAGACACACACTCTGCTTTTAGGTAATGTGTGTGTTTGGGGCACTTAATTAGGAGGAGATAGCACCATGATGATGAAATCTAATTTATTGAACAGCAGCAATCTAACAGTTGACTGGTAGTAACCTGGGAGCATTTAGGAGAAGCTGAGATGCTTTTTTTTTTATTTATCAGAGCACAAAAAAAGACCACAAATAAAAAGGCAAGGAGAAAAGATAATGATGTGGAGACGAGCAAAAATAAAGACTTAAACACAAGAAAAAGGAGGATAAAAAAAGCTAATTGCAAAAATGCTGACATGCTGACACATGAAAAGAATGTATTCCAATCATGCACCGATGGCAGCTAGGCAGAATACATTACAATTGTTATTAGTATAAGGGCTGTAATTTATCCCAGCTAGTAGCCTTTACAGGCAACCTTTTCTTCACTATGTTTAGCCATTTGAAGGCAGCATCATCTTGACTCTAATTGGAGTTGCACACTGCAGTAATAACATAAGACAGGTCAGCAGGATACACTTTTAAATTTTAGCACAGCTCAATGAAAAGGGTTTTATCCATTCAAACTTGTTTGTCCTTTGCTACCTCAGGAGTGTCCATCCTGCCAGTCCTCCTGCAGCCAAAACACAGGGGGAACGGGGGGAACGGGTGCAAGTGTTACTGTGTAATCAAAGGAGTCTGGCCAGATTCATTAATTACAACTCAGGTATATGAGACGTGTTGCTACAATGAAAACATTATGGGTTAGCGTTTGTTCAGAATGTGTTTGTGCTGTTCCCAGAAACAAAAGGGTTATCCAATTCACTTTGGGTTTCATAACCAGAACTTTGCTCATGTAGCACAATGAAGATTAAATAGGTAACTTTTCCCCAATTTCCAGACTTTATTAAAAAATAAATAGTAAGAAAGAATATAATAAAACAGGCTGAATCACTTTGTCTCTTTTGTACTTGTCGGTCCCTATTTAACCTCTCTCTCTCTCTCTCTCTCTCTCTCTCTCTCTCTCTCTCTCTCTCTCTCTCTCTCTCTCTCTCTCTCTCTCTCTCTCTCTCTCTCTCTCTCTCTCTCTCTCTCTCTCTCTCTCTCTCTCTCTCTCTCTCTCTCTCTCTCTCTCTCTCTCTTTCACTATGAGCCGGTCTCTCTCTCCAACCCACAGTATAATGTCAATGTCTCTCTGAAGCATCATTCAATAAAAAGCTTTTTGTCTCTTTCACCTTGATCGAAAACAGGAAGACATCCATCAGATTTAAACCACATTTTTCAAATCTAGTCTTTGACCCCCAGTCATAGTTTATCATTTGAACAGTTTCATACAGTTTAATGGGATCACAAACCTTAATCAAATCCTATAGGAATTGTTTTGCATTTATTAAATTCAAGTTTGGCTTAAATACTAATAACTTTTTTCATTAATTAAACCAAACCTCCTAAAATGATGATATGAGGACATACTTGAATAATTAATGTGAGACTCAACTAAAGAGTATGTTTTTTTGTGCAAATCACTTAAGGTCCATCATTAGACTGTAAATAGAGTTTAAGTGCTTAATAAATCAGGCTACAGCTGTGTTGTCTATCACAGGGGTTATATTTACATTCTTTTGCCCATTTAACAGCTGAGTGTTAATGGGCTGCACTTAGAAATTGAAATAACTACTAGTTAAGTGAGTCATTTTAAGCCAAACAAAACAAAGCACTATGTGTAACTGTTTTGGCAAAGAACACTCAAATTAGTCTACTACATGCACTTTGATGACATAACTGCAACAGCATCCACCAATAAATTGAGCCTAATATAAACTCTCGGCACATTGAAATAATATATGGACAGTACTCTATTTAAAGTCAAAAATGTTCATTGCATTGACAAGTATTGCCGAATATTGGCACAGACCACCAAGGTCATTTTATTATCCATACCATATGGAGAGTGATTTGTTAAATAGGTGACTAAGATGCATTAGACTTATTTATAACATATTTTTAAAGTAAAGATTGGCTGTTTTCAAACCACAACCATCAACATCAACTCCTAGCAAATGTCTTGGTTAGTTTGCTATATAACGTACAGAGGAAATATAATATAAAGAAAAACTGAAAGGTTTCATGGAAGATAAAAACACATCAACATCTTCAATTAACCTCAGTCAGGGAGCGCTGTCTTTCTGTTTACTTTCTGTAAATTGGATGATGCCCTGAATGAGATAAGAGAGCAAGGTGAAAGTTTTAAAAGGTTAAGATTAATAGGAGATAAAGGATGGGGGAAAGGTGACAGAACAACAGGTACATGAAAGAGAGATTGGCTAGAGTTAGAAAAGTGGAGAGGTCATGGATTAAGTTAGTCTGTGTGCCTTGTGTTGTCCACAGGTCCAAAAGTCAGATTATCCTATTTTATGCTCACATGAACAAGGCAAATGGAGCGAGGAAGATATGCAAATTGCTGTCTAATTGGCCTGTCAGGAAACTGAAGCCCTGTCAACCCACTGTCAACGCGAGAGAACACAGAGAATTACTGGATTAGTTTCAGCCGCCATTCACTGCACATTTCATTAAGTAATTCCAGCTCACATCAGGACCATGGGTCAGTGCTCTATCCTTGACGAGCATGTTCTTTCGACCATCATTTAGATGAAAAAAAAACAAAGAGGTAGCACGTCCCAATACCGCTCTATTTTCCACTTCCTGTCTGTTTCCTACAACCAGCAACAGAGCCACATGTTTTTCACCGTTGTCAACACATGTATTAACAATGCTGGGTAAAGCTAGCACAGTTATGTATATCCACACGTTGATACAGCATATTATATTTAAAACAAACTAACTATTACAAGCATCGCCCCCCTTAGCTGCTGTTTTATTTGTGCCTACACATATAAAGTGTACAGGGGAAATGTTATGGTTCTTAGCAATTTAGCAAGCAATTGTTTTATGAACACTATATTTGTAAGACTGTTGAAACATGCTAAAATAAATGGAGGTCAGTTTTTAGGCTGCCCCAGCCCCATCCTCATCCAACTGCACTGGCTCCCCGTACAATACCGGATTGACTGCAACAGCCTCCTGCTCACATGCAAAGCCCTTCACAACCTGGCCCCTACCTATCTGGCTGACCTCCTTCAGGAGTACACCCCCTCTATCGCTCCCTCCTCTCATCCTCTGCTGGTTTAGTACATGTCCCCACCCCATACCTATGGCTTTTACCTGCACTGCTCCAAGACTCTGGAATTCTCTGCCCCCACATATCCGACGGTTGGACAGATCAGCCTACTTAATGTAGTGCCACATGTCCCTTGTTTCCCTACATGTTGCTTGTTATTGTCCTTCCTTACTTTTTTTAAGCCTGTCTTTAGACTTTGAAAGCTTTTGAAAGGTGCCTCTAAAATAAATGTACTATTATTATTAGCTCATTACGAGTGAACACACATAAAAGAGGAAAGGAGCATTTAATAAATTGAAAATTATCACAAGGTGTCAAGGAAGAGACAGATTCAATGCAGAATAGAAAACAGGGGGTGATAAGGGAAGGGACTCTGTCCTCGGCAAAATCAATCAGAGGCTAAGAGGTGGTTTGATGCTGTGAGCAACTTGACAATGCATTGATGACAGAGCTCAGTGGAGCGTTACTGGACAAGTAATTACTCTGACCATCTTATATGGACCCAATTAGCCCGACTCAACAGCGGAGAGGTGATTTTCATCATATAAATGGGATTCAGAAAACGATGCCAAATTGTGAGTGTACAGTATCTTTTAAGAAACTGGAAAAGGCTTGCTTTGTTATTTGAAACTTTTCATTATGCAGGTTATTTTGGAGAAGTTACCCACATCCTGAGACAGCCATTTGGATAATTACATGTATCTATTATATAAAAAACAAAGTAGATATTTGTGAGAACAACTTCCCTCTTGGTGTTTAAATTGCCTTGTTGCATATATGCTGTAGTTTCACAAACAAGACAAGGATGCAATCAGCCTCAGCTGAGAGTACCTACTCAATAATGCAGAATACAAGATGGCATTGTAACAGAATTAAATTAAGGTCATATAGTCCATCTGTCATTTGCAACACTGAAGAATAAAACCTTAAATAACCCTGTGTGAGACATACAGTACAGTTCAACACAGATTCTAAAAGGATGATTAAGTCTAAGCCGTTACACTGTGTTGACAACCAAAGCTACAAGCTAGACAAACAACTTCAACCTTTATTGAAGCAGTCTACAAGCATAAAAAGACTTGGACAAATAACAAATACCAAACCTGCAGTCCAAGCGGCCACAAATTGTTTAGTGAGTGAGTGAAAATCTCAATAAGTCGCCTTATAATAGGTTTTAGCTCAGACTTTAAAAGGATTGACATCTTCACTTGTTTAATTGGTAAAAGATTTAAAATGTTGTAGTGTTAGTGACAGAGTTATACTGTTCTTTGTTTCAAATCCAATTTTAATGAGGATGAGCTGTGAAATCGCATCCCATAAATAAACAGTAAAAATGTGAGCTGCCTGCAACAGGAGCTGGAGTAGTTGAGGAGAACAGCAACGTTCCTGTCTTTGAAACATTGTCTTAAACCTTGGCTACATTCAAATACCGTCAGCCACATGCTATTAAGGCTTTTGAGAATCCCATTGACCTGAACAGATCAATTAATTGAACACTGCAGCACCAGTTCAAAACATAACGTAGGTAGTATACATTGTTTATTCATTTGCTACGTTTTCTCTCAAAACCTCAGAAAGCTGAATAAAAATGAGGACTTGCTTAAATATTGGAGAGATTTGAGATTTAAAAAAAATCACTACCATGAGGAATAGTGATTAATTATATTCAGTTCTGTTGACATTTTACTCTTGGAAATTAAATATTTTAAAGGAGTTTTGGTAACCTTCTACTTCTATTGTTTGATCAGAATACCTTTTTTTAAAGCTTGAAAAGCTCCTTATGTACAAACAACAGACCCCCAGTAAGCCAGACTGGCTAGCTGACCATCATGGGGGCCAAAATGCAGGTCAGACACAAGGTGAGCAGAATAAATAAAAAGTGACAAGCACGGTATCTTCCTGGTTTCTAATGAAAGGAGGTCATCGACTCAGGCATGTGACGCTGCAGAGAGGCTTAAATGATGATTCACTGTGATCAAGGTGGAGGGGAGCGAGAGAGAGATGAGGAGAGAGGAAACCAGAAGAGGGATTGAGAGGGCTGATGGAGAGAAAAAAGGGGGATGCATCTGTCCTGCTGGGAGCAAACACAGAGAGATGTTTGTGGAGGCGTAGAGCTGAACCTCATGTCCTAAGGCAGGGAGGAGACATCGATAAACACACTGACAGTTCACTGAGAGCCCGTGTCCTGCTCTGAACAAAAAAAATGGAGGGAGGGAGATGCTGTGAGAGACAAAACTGTAAAACAACCTCAAAATCACAGTGGACACTTTCAAGGCATGACATATTTTTGTTTAAAGTGTTGTTTTCATCTTGACCTTTGTGTCAATAGCATTAAGGTTTGAGGATTTATGGTAAAAAAATAAATAATAATAATAAAGAACCCCATACCAAATATAAACTGGTACCACTTTTTTTACCACCTTGTACTCACACGTTGATGCTGAGAAGATACAATAGATAAATATACAAATATGCTTTAATATTCTATTTGGGGGATATTACTTCATGTATCATTCATCACTAGACAAGATGCAGACAAAATACAATAAGAATTTCATGCAAGTCGACTCACTGCAGCAGAGAGAAATCCGGTTCTCAGGTGTGTGTCAGCCCTCTGAAGAGCGTACAGGATCTTTGATGTTCTTCAACCTCTTTGTGTTGCAGACTTGCCTCACTATTACCTAACGACTAAGTACCCACTGCAGAAATTTAACAGCTACACAAAGGCAAAGAGGGCAGAGAGACAGAGAGAGAGAGAGAGGCAGGCGAGGTGGTGTGTTTCTGCACCTTCGGGGCAGACAGACAGACACCTGCACCGTTTGATCAGACTGTCCATTCAATGCTCGCTTATCCTTTGATGATCCATCATATCATGCTTTTCTATTCCCCCTCTTTATGTCTCTCACACACACACACACACACACACACACACACACACACACACACACACACTTCCTTATTTCCTGCCTCTAACTTTGTCACTGTCTGTTATCCCTTTTTTCTACCTGTATTTGTGTCTCACCCTCCCTGTTCTGCTCCCTCTTTTGCCACAACAACTTTGAAGTGTGTCATCTAGCTGCTGCTTCTCTGGGTTTAATTAGCACCTCTGCTTTTGTCACCTTGGTGCAGTTTCACTCTCAGGTAGTCACAGTAGGTAGATTGGGATTTGGCAAAGAGAAACCCACTATTGTTAGGATGTGAAGATGCCTAACAACAACACAGCCACCACTATAGCAATTATCTGTGGAAAAGGTGTACTGTAAATTAATTAAGGAGTTAGTTTCTCTTATTTCTTATATTTTCATTTTATTCTTAATGTCCCGTCTCTATGTTTAGATGGTTATAATATACCATCATTCTGTTTCTGTATACCTCTTCTACACCTAGCAGCTTTAGAACAAGTTTTGGAGAGCTATGAACTACTTCTTGTTTGTGTCTTCATCTAGCGACCGGCAAAAAAAGGGATGCGATTGTTCCTGACGGATTGGCAGGGAAACCAAACCTTTCAATCGAAATTATTCAACCATCCATCATTTTGACTTATTAACGTCTCAGGTATTGTGAATAATGCAGGCTCAGATCCTCCAAACAGGATGCATTTCATTACAAAAGTCTTGCTCAACACTGGCTTTGAACTTATGATAATAAGGACCTATGTTTTCCATAATCATACTACAAGCAATAAATAGATTTTGATGCTCATTAAAAGAAAAAGGGAGGACTGACACTGATGTAAATCACATTAATTTGTGTTGTTTTTCTTAGCCAAGTATCTCATAATGTGGAATATGTGTGGGCATCTTTAACACAGTAGATCAATTGAAGCAATAATATTTATATAAATATTTTCTAACCGAAGAAAGATTAGCATTGTGACGCGGGAACTGGAGTATTGAGAAAATCCTTTTTAGTTGAAAATAATTTTAAATTAGAAGGCATTTTTTACTTTTTCACCAGATCATCATCAACTGACCCCATTTTAATGAATGGGAAAGCTGCTTTCTCTCAGTCTGAGTAAAGTCTGTTTGAACAAAGTTTGGATATATTGCATCACAAAAATGCATATCGCTCAAAAAGGTAAAGATTGTTGATTGGAATGTGTGTTTTATACAATTTCCATTTCATGAAAACGAAGGAAGTTTAATGATGTATAGTTAAATAAAAGAAGTTTAATAAGTTGAACTTAGAGCAGTGGTATTTCAGCCATTTCACAAGTGTCGCTCAATTCTAAATCAATACAGCTGTCTAAACTGGGCACGAAATAGCTTTCACGTTTCATAGCTGCAGCCTGTAATTTCTTCATCATATGTGTGTTAGTGCATTGATTGGGTATTGGACGGGTCTGAGCCCAGTTTTGTGGCAGCCTGTGTGAAAATTGTGTTGCTGGACTGATGGTTATCTCTATACACAATGCAGCTACTGTGCATACATAATTCATCAGTTCTTATCATGATATAAAATGGCTGATAAAATGTTGATGAGCTAAAGTTCACACAGTGTATCAACAAAGCATCACACATTCAAAACACAAGTTCAAGAATATTAAAGACACAAGCTTTTAGTAAAAAAATACTGACAAATAGACTTTACACAAACGTACGTTACATGTACCCCAACAATGTAAAACCCAATGGGAAAGTAAATAATGTTTTCCATGGCAGCCGCCTGTGATGACCCTCTTTCATTTCCATTGTCCATCTGTCAGCACCACTTTTTCTTCTCAGCTATCCATTCTCGGTTTCCCTTTATATTTTTTCAACTACTTTTGTTCCTGTACCCCGTGTGAGTTCTGCAGAGGAAACAATATACCATAACACATTACTCTGGTGCCATGATGAATGGGGAGAATCTGTGCCTGTTGACTGCGGCCTCGAGATAAAGAATAAGCAAATGAAAGCGCCTGCCTGCCTGGCAGCACCCTTGAGTCCACTGCCACCATTCCTCATGCTAATTTGATTGAGAACGCTCGATCAGCACATACTCCTGGACCCACACACCTCTGCTCCAAGGGAGGTGTTGAGGAGGGGGGGTTCATAGAGAAGAATAGAAGGCAGCATCATAGCAAGGGGTAATAACAATTTATCTCCAGGACGCCTGTCTCAGCGTATAATGTTGAAGTTCGGCCCTCTGTGGGCAGTTTACATCAAAGTGAAATGTGATACCGCAGGAGAGGGCAAGACAGGAAGGAGAAGAAAAGGAATATATAGGTAAAAAGGTGAGAGGGGGGTAAGAAGTGAAGATGAGGGGACATTAATCCGGAGAGGAATTGGTGATGGAAGGCTAGTGGATGGGAGAGGAAATAAATGAGGAGGAGAGGTAAAAGTAGAAAGAAGCAACTACTTAACAATCCTGGTCCATGTTCCCACACTGCAATTAATGTGGAGCCAGAAGGACAGCCTACTCCTTTTTGCAGTAAAACAAAACCAGGATTGATGAGAGTGTCTGTAAGGCACAAGTGACTGCGTGTGTATGGGCTCGCTAGGAGCAATGTGTCCAGATAGAGGATAAGAGAAAAGACAGTTGGGCTGGGGAAGAAGGAAAGTGGCATTGTGGCGAGAGAAAGACACAAACAGAGCCAGAGATTGAGATAAAGATTTGAGAGAATAGTTGGACTCCAAGAAGAAGAGAAGGTTTGTGTGAGTGTGTGCAAAACACAAGCAGAGCTGCAGTAGTAGACAATTGCAAAGGGAGATAAATTGGGACCGAGCTGCTCTTTTGATGGTCATTTTTTCAGAGTCTCCTTGGTAGCAATTGTATGGGACTCATTCATTAAACTGAATGCAATGAAAAACAAAGAGAGAAATATCACCAGTCAGCAGCCAGGGCCCAGCGCTGCCTTTTTTTTCTCTCAGGCCATATTTCACCCAGTTTGACCTTCTCAAGTCAACACAGCAAGTGTTAATCATGGAGAAACACAATCAAAATGAATTTCCTCTTTTGTCGCGCTGCTCGCTGCAGCACCATTAAACCTTCACTGTGTAGCAGAGGATGTTGCTAGGCAAAGCTCCGAACTGTAAATTACTTTAAGTCAGTACTGCTCGATTACGGAGGAACAATGTCGCTGAGGTTTATCTCCACCATCTCTCCTTTTATGATTTGAATAAAACATGAATTAAGTTTCTATTTCTGCATAATATATTCTGTACATTTTGCTATGTTATGTATAGCTAAATCTTCCTGAACCCTTCCCAAGGATCATTAAAACTTCATAAACAGTAAATCTAAATATGGCTCAGCAGTTGGGTTACAATGTACAGTATGTGAACATTATAGGGTTGCTAAAAGCAGAAAATATCGGCAGAATGAAAGTGCCCCTACAGTGCATTCAGTCTGTATCCTGCTTCTCAAGGTCAGCTGTGTATACCCATTATTTACAGAACAGCTCACACGTAACATTGAAGAAAACACAAATTTATGACTGTGTCATTAGAACAAAAACACACACAGTAAAGGAAAAACAGAGGGAGAAAAAAAAGCTGAGTATCAGTTTTTCATGGTTGTCAGCGCTGGGATTAATGGGAGCCATTTCGCCATAATGAGCTGTTAAGCGTTAGCTGCCAAAAAACTCTCTTCGTTTGCCTTTGAGTCTCAGAATACTTTGTCCAATTAGAATATCTCTCCCCTTCCTGTTTCTCTAAGCTCTGTTGTACCTGCACGACGGCTGTCAGATTCCTGCTCTTGTTAGCCAACATAATCAGCACCAAAAACAATCATCTGGAGATGAGATTAATATAGATGTCATACTGTTTGTTAATAAATGTGTACCTGTTCTGTGACGGTTGAGTCACTACTACGCTCCCAGGGCCTGGTTTAATGGATGCCATTATGTGCTCTGTGTCATATTTATGTTGGTACAATGGATCTTTTAGTTGTTTTCATGGACATCTCAAGGAGTTCTCAGTTACCAAACATTCAGTGAATGCAGGCCATTATTACATTTAATACTACCATTCAAACTGCTCTGATTACATCCCAAGGCCCGCTGCTATTATTTATGATGCTATTTATGCGATGTAATACATTTTTAAAGAGTTACACAATTTAAGAAACTCATTTATGAAGTCAGAACATTAATTAATGAATAAATGATGCTGTGTTTAAAACCAAAGCAAAGTGCTACATCATTGAAATACACAGGCTGGGTTATACCTCTTGTGTGGTGTAATTGTTTTTAACTGAAAACAGCTTTGTAACTGTTAAATATCATAAGACAAGGCTTGTAAAACTGCTCCAGTGTCAGATTAAGATTTAGGCTAGAAAATGAACATTGTCATGATGCTGACAAGGCTCAGGAATAAATTCTTCCCCTCTTGAGAACAATCTGTTGGTCTGGTTAAATGGGGCAAATTAGCAGCAAGGAAAAGGATGACTCATGGCTTCAATTAGCAGCCACTGCCAATGGATCCCTGCCAGGAGAAGTGAAGAAGATGTATCTCAACTTGAGACCTGACAAGGTAATGAAAATAAATGCATCTTCATAAACCTCAGTGAGTTTGAATCGTTCCTCCCTCCGGATCAAAGCTGCTGCTGTGGGAATTTGTACTCCTTCAAATCCTTTGCATAAGCTTTATATAAAAGAGCGGCTCTTAAGTTTGAAGGGTTTATTTTTATGTAGTTTGTTATTATTGAGAACGTCAAAATGCTAACATATACTTGTGGTGCAGCAACTGTGTAGATTCCCAACAGCTTATCATATCTGTGTGCAGTAAACACAATTAAACATAGTGATCCAATACAGGAACAAAAGCTTGTGAAGAAAATTCATTAACCCTCCTACATCAGCCCTGTGTTTTGTAGTCATTGAGGAATTAAAACATGGAGAAAGTGTTCTTGAAAAAAAGGAAGAAGAAGCATTTGTTTCGCACTGCTAAGGGTGATAAATGGGATTCAGTCTCCATGACAAACGGTGAGTACAGACAACTGTTGGATCATCTGTTTTCGTGGGATGGTGTGAAGTTGCCACAGTTTCCTGCACACTGTACTGAAGCGTCCTCGACTCGGTGCCGAGGTGTGTGTGAGAGATGACATACTTGTGGGAGGATGTGTGTACTGTTGTGTTAGACTCTCAAAATGTGTTTGGATACTGATCTTTTTGTAAGATTTTTTTTTTCCTACCAGCATAGGGGACCGGGGCATCCTTGTCTAGAGCCACCAGCGGAGGGTCCAGCAGCACCGTGTCCATGTTCTCTGTGATCACGCCATGGTACGATGTTTCTATCCACGGCTTGTGCTTGTTGACTGTGGGAGAGGAAGAAACACACATTTTAGTTTACAGCGTTATCAGAAGAACTGTTTCTATATAGCCTTTGTTTGTTACTGTATGTGCTGAGTCACTTTGAGCGAGCTCAGAATGACAGATATCAAGAAAACCACAGACTTTATTATAAAAAGTGTATGTGGTTTGTGATCTTTTAAGGGATTAACAGGCGACAGGAGGACTCCAAAGGTTGGGGAATCAAATTATTGAAGTCAATAGCCTTACGGCCCGTCCACACGGTTCCGTTGCGTTGACGCTTGACGCACCTTCCCATTCACTTTGAATGGGGTGACGGCAAGTTTTGCCGAACTGCATTGTGGTTCCGTTGCTACGCTTTGGCTCCGTTGCTCACGGTGAAAGTTGAGGAAAGTTCAACTTTTCAAGCGTTGAAGGAAGCGCAAGCCAATCAAACCCACGTATGCAAATATGCCAGCACAGGCGCTAGCCAATCAAACCGCGTGTATGTGTGTCCGGGGCGGGAGATTAACGTGATTGGTTGTTGGTCGCGTTAACCAAAAGCGCCAGACACGTCC
Source organism: Eleginops maclovinus (assembly GCF_036324505.1). Taxonomy (NCBI): domain Eukaryota; kingdom Metazoa; phylum Chordata; class Actinopteri; order Perciformes; family Eleginopidae; genus Eleginops; species Eleginops maclovinus. The sequence goes on from NC_086354.1 coordinate 11,297,216, forward strand.
TCCGGCAAGCGTCAATGCAACGGAACCGTGTGTACGCTGCGTTACATCTATGATTGAAGGACTTTCAAAAATACTTTCTCTAAAGGGCTTTTTTAGAGAACACAAACAAAACAATTCTAAAGTTTTCAGAAAGAAATGTGAATAAAGAATACTTCAACATCACTACAAACATTGTATGGACTGTATTCACTCTCATGCCTCCCTGTTGGCCTCGGGTGCATAAAGACAGCAGTCTCCTCACTAATGGCTACAATTCCTGTTGTGCTCATCACAGACAAGGACTGAATAAGGTCTTTGCAGCAAAGCTTTAACACTTCTAATACCTTGAATTAGCTTGGAAAAGCAGCAGACAAGGCAATCTATAAAGACCTATAAACACTTATTTTTTGGGAGAAATTTGAGCTGTGATATTAATTATTACTTAAAGAAACCACATCAGACTCTGGGTTGAGCTTGAGGAAGATGGAGGTAAAAAACACAATCATCCTCTTTCTGCATTCTTGTGTTTCCTGTTCTCACTACAGTGCTACAACATGGAGAATTCAACCAGCACGGATCACCATCACACTGTCACACTGTAAATTAAATGTCATCACACTTCCTTTTTGTTCTCACAGTAGGGCCTCATAAAGATAAAAAGGCTCGGACAGGATGCAAGAATGGTTATGTGCATTTTGTGTACACACACACACACACACACACACACACACACACACACACACACACACACACACACACACACACACACACACACACACACACACACACACACACACACACACACACACACACACACACACACACACACACACACACATCCCTAGTGTAGAGGACTCACTGCAGGGACCTGGGATGTCAACTTGACCTTTCAATCCACTGAAGAGGAACGCTTTGTCTCATGCCAATGAGCAAATGACATGTCCAGCTGGCAGAGATTTAAAATGCATCAAACTGTTCCTAAAACATTCACAGCTTTTCATCTGTTTGGACACATTTCAGTTGTTTTGTCCCACTGTTCCATTTTCTCCCCCCCTTGTCACCATACTGAGCTGAGACAGCTGAGGTCAAAGTAAAATAAATAAATAGTGAACTTGTTTCAGAAAAAGAAAAACACATTTTTTAAAGCAATGAGAAAACATTGTGAATGAAAGAAATTACATCAACTTAGGAAGTTGTGTCAACTGGAAATAAGCCCATTTTCATTGGTTTTATTAAAAGACGACAATGTGCAATATACTAACAATTTACATTTCTACTCTCCTTCCAAAGTAGATTTCAGAGAGGGAGAGGGAGCCACAAGGGACGACATTATTCATACTGGGAGTCTCATCTCATGCAGGAAACAGAGAGCACTACAGCAGGATCTGCTCTGAGAGGGGAACAGAGGTTTGTCTTTGAACAGGTGTTTATGCATCTTCACACCTGGAGTATTTAATGGAGGAAAGGCAGTGCATTAAAACACTCACTTTTCTGGTGAATTGTAGCTACAGCTACATTATTATACAGTAATTGCAGCTTTCTTTGGATTTACTCTTCTGTGTTGGTAAGAATTTCCACTCAAAATCAGACGTGAAATGAACTGAAACAATCTCATAAAGAGACTCTTGAAAACACACACCATATTAGACTGCAGCGCTGAGGTGACAATAAAACAGGCAATAAAAATGAGGATTATTTAACCCAGTCTTCATTTCTCTGTGCTTGCACTTGCCAGAGTAAATATGTTAGTACATCATGTTCACACACCGTTTCATTTACATTTAAAGATGTCTTCAGCAAGCCTAATAGCAGCCAACAGCTAGTGCAGTTTACTCATGGATGGCAGGTTCAATTTTTGGCTCAAGTTCTTACATTTATCCCAAACAAATAGGGTGGCAGTTGAGGAAGCAAGGCTGTGACTGTTTAAAGGGAGTCTAATATGAGAGCTATTTTGTAGAAAGAGCACACATCAGACCGTAGAAATGGGATATTTCCAAAATGGCTTTCAAGACATGAAATATTAGAGATGCGTTCAGGGTATTCATCTTCGACATTGTTGTACTGGGCCACAGCAATCAAAGGAAAACAGAGGTAAGCATGAATTTATGAGAAGAAAAGTGAAATATACCACGAAAGACACTTTAGCAATCACATTGGCTCTGTGAGGCCCAGACAAATTGCTAACAAACTAAAATGACAACGATGATGTTTAGCAGGCATACAGTTAACCTTGTTTACAGTCTTAGATGATGCTTTCATGTTAACATTAGCTATTAAGCACTGACAAAAGTACAGCTGTGGCTGATGGTCAGTCATTTTGCAGGTGTTTTGTCTCAAACCAAAATATTGGACGTATAAGACATTGTGATGGTGCTACAGGTACAGCCAGAACATCATTAAGCTATCCCCATATGGTGTACCAAATTCCATAGCAATCCATCCAATATTAATGAGATATTTTACAAAAGCAAAGAAATGTTGGCGGCGCTAGAGGGAAGTGAGTCATTAGGATTCATCCTCTGGGGACCTTAACTATCTGTAAAAAAAAAGTCGCAATCCAACAGGCAGTTTTTAAGATTTTGCGGTCCGAGCAAACAAAAATCCATCCAGAGCCTTGCTGCATGGCTATTAAAAAACCTGTTCTACCATGTGGTTCCTCCTAAAAGTGTCATCGAGTGCAATTTGCAAGGTCTATTAGGCCATTTCCTAGGGAACATCTGCAGCCATTGCAGCGTCAGGATGCACATTATGGAGGAATAATTCACTTAGCAGAAGACCCAGTCTAATAGACGCTCTAGTATAAGACTGGATACAATCTGATGTGACAGTAATGTGGACACAGAAATCCTGAAGCAAGATTTGCTTTCCTGTAAATAACATTAATGCACGGGATTGTCAACTTGTCCATTCTGATATTAAAATCAAAGTATCCGTTTGTGTCTTCCCCTGGGACTGAGGCTCATGAAATCATATTACTGTAGGGACACAGGCGGCTGATAATCTATATCTAATTTGGGTTCCAGCTCATATTCAAAGAGACATGGCATTACTGTGTTATGTATTGATCAATTTAAGTCATGTCAAATCAATGTCTTCTATTATTTGTCTGATTATAATGATGTTGCAGTGGACTATATAAAATCCTCTCACAGACTACACATAAGAAAAAACATCAATTATAACTAGTACACGTTGGAGAGGGAAAAGACTAAATGGAAAACTAAAAAGATTAAGAGGACATCACATCGAATAAAGCAAAAACAGATAACTTTCCGCTCTAGGGTTTCCAAATAGCGTTATTGTTAGTGCAGCTGTTGGATTGCTTCCTGATTTTCCTCAGAGGTGCCAGCAACACAGCACAACATATTTTCTGTCCGATCGACAAGATATTTAAATGACTTGTTTGAATGCAATATGAAAAAGAAACCACAATTTGAGTTAAATTAATTAAAAATACAACAGAAAAAAACTCTTGGTAGTTATAGTAAGTCGGCAGGGTTTAATTACTTACTGATCCATGTTTTTCATCAACCACGCTCTTTTCCTGCTACCTGTGGAAAGCTACCGTAAGTATATTGTAAGAGTTTTGCTGAGCTGCCTCTTAGCATATGCCCTATAGGCAGTAATGCAGTGTGGCTACACGAGGCTTTTGGGAACTCACCTAAAAGCAGATGTTGTTATTATTCCACAGTATGTTGTCTTTTGCCACTTTTGATAATGCTTGTAAAAAAAGGTAGAGAGATTTGAAAGATAATTTGAAAGCTCAGGGCCATCCTATAGATTTGATTTTGGGCCTTGGGTCAACCAGGGATTTGTTGTCCAAGCAGCCAAACTAGCTCGTAGGCTAATATGGAGTTAATACATCCATAGCCCAGGCCAAAACGTTCACCTAAAGAAAAATACTAACGTGCACAGAGAAACTAGTACGATATAGCAGAAAACCTCTTTTACATAATTTACATAAGGCACATAAGGATCTATTTAGAATTTAGAGGTTCTCTAATGCAATGTAAATCATAATTACCCCAAACCAGGAGAGGCAAGTTAGGCAATGTACACTTTGCCCATGATAAAAATATGAGAAGGGAGGATCAGGCAGCTAAGAATAGAGGGGGGGAATTATCCCACGGGTGCATCAACATTTCAGTAATAAAACACAATAATAATAAAACTCAGTGCTAATGGAAGGTGAGGATGCAGACTGAGCAAATCTATAGTGACCTCCCCGCTCCCTGCTGGAATGAGCAGTAATTAAACCTGAGAGAGCTTACACACATACACACACACACACACACACACACACACACACACACACACACACACACACACACACACACACACACACACACACACACACACACACACACACACACACACACTCTCTGATACTCTCACCCATTGAGATAAGATACTGCTCCGCTTTCATGTGTGACTTGTTGACCCAAGAATGTGAGACTGTGGACCTGTACGCCACCATGACAAAATATCATAAAGAGGTTTGAGGAGAGTGCAGAGAGAGACGAAAATATCATGATGAAATTGAATGAAATACGCAAGGCCGAAAGGGTTAACCAGTAACAGAGAGGAAGAGAAGATGAGAAGCAGCCATACTGGAGGCAGTGGGATGAGTAGGGAGAAATAAAAGGGAGGAGAGAGTCAGGGAGAAAATGGAGCAAATTAGGGTAGAAGAAGGTTGAAGGCATAAATAGCACTTCCTGTATGAAGAATAAGTGCTGCCTATATGACAAACCTTCAATTTATACTCCTATTAAAATTTTAATTGAATTCCTATTGGATACATTACATGCCTGAGATCATACATCATGAAATAATAGCACATACTGCATAACCATGGAAGAAGAGAGCTGGCAGAGGCCTCCAAACGTAATGATTTAGGACACACCCAACACTCCAAAGTTTTGATGGTGATGAGATGATGACGCCCCATAAATAAAATCCCTCCTCGTTAGCAGGAAGGAAATAAAGCTGGAAATTACGCAGGAAGCAGAATCATACCGGTCTGGTATCTGCTATCACTGTAGCTCTCTAATTCAAGCTTTAGGTTAATGTTTGTCATATGTTTTGTCGTGTGTTTTCTTTATAAAACTGTAGAGAAAGATCACCTCAGGTCCCAATAATTCAGTGTTTTTAAAGAGATTCAGAGATATTAAAAAGGCGTTTAACATTTTGGTTTTGTCTTGCTGGAGATAATGTCCATTACTTCACTCTCTTTGTTTCTAGCTTCATTAACACAACAAGAATAAAGTACTACTGACTAGCTTTCATTTGATTTTTACTAACTGCACGTTCATTTTAGAGAACTTCAAAGCATGACCATTGGTAATATATTAAATCATCTCACAAAGAACAGTACACATTCAATTTCTACTTTTGAGAAAGCGTTTAACTCCTGACACTATGACGAGTATCAAAATATTCTTCTTACTTCTTATCCTTGGTTTCTGGAATGATCCAGTTAAAACAAAACAAAACAAACAAATCTCATTCAAAATGAGCATCTGATAAGGATCGATCCATGTGGGACGCATTTATGATGCTGTTAGCACACCAGTTAAAGAGAAGATTAAAACTGCAGATTCAGAGCACAGTTAGACTATTTGATGGGTAGACAATAACAACTTCAGCTGTTCCACACCTGTACCATTAATTGACAGCAACTCAGTGTTAGCCATGAAGGAGTTAATCATGTGTATCAGTTACAATTAAGGATGCAACAGATCCCAAAACTCACAGCTTGGAATCTATGACAGTTTTAAATCCTAGCTTGGATCATTATTGGGACCACCAATAATCAACAATTTGGTCATCAACGTCGTGAAAGAAATGATTTCAAATGCAGAAACAATTCAACTGATTCCACTTGATCGCATATTGTTATTGAATAGCGGTCTTTAAAGATGGGCAGTACAATTTTATTTATAGTATGATGGCCGTATAAATGCCCGCCGTTCACATGCCAAACTAACTATGTGGGGGGAAAGGTACGGATCATGGATCCATAGGGGTTAGCAAATCCAGTATGTAATTATATTTGTTTTTGTCTTTAAATCTTCACTGATCTACATTTTTTGTTAACTATGGAACAAATCACTATTCATGACAAACGTGCAGAAAATCGTCTGAATCATATCACCGGTTTCCCTTTTTAGTATCTTTCAGCCCTTTGTTTTGGTAGGTGAACATAGTGGAGCATTCAGCATGTAAAGAGACAGATATTTTTCTTAAATCTGTCAGGTAGCCAGACACAACACAACCCTAAATAAATGCTTATGTTGCTCTAATTATGCTGGTTGTGTACATTTTATAATGTCATCCAGTGTCAGTGCTCAATCGAATGTAACAGCTTTAACAAAGAAATCGTACGAGTTTCACGACTTCACAACTCAAACATTACTTTTCTGATTTCATCCTCAAGAAGTTGGTTCAAGGGACAAGGAAGCCATTATTTTGTTTTGTGTGTAAATTGAACATTCCCGAGACAATTCCTCACTCAGACGTTACCCAATAGTTAAGTGCCTTTACATTCCAGTGGAAGAGCACAAGCTTAAAAGGAAGCCAACTACAACAGCAGTAGATTAAGCATTAGAGACGGAATTGCCTAGGAGAGGAGGAGGACAAAATCATTACATTATGTCCATAATTACTATGAGCATCAACTCTGACTTTTACAGTCCCAGTGCTGGAGTGTTGGACGCAGTTAGCAAGAACAGAGTAATTAAGTATATTGACTGCTACTAATAAGTTCTGCACTCTTACGCAGAGCTAGGTTAGAGCTGGCTGGTGGCTCGTTCTCAGATCATAAACTCTGCCCACTCACTCTCTCCCAGGACCCTTCCTCCTTATACAGATTTGCAGATAGTGCTGTTGTTTTTTCTTATTATTTGACAACTCATCAAAGGGGCCATAAACCCTGCTGTCCGTGGGCCTATAGCCCCCCTGTTGTAGGACAATTAGTTTACAGAGATTTTGATTCAATTTGGCTCGGCCCACAATCCCATCAAGACAATTCAAAGGTAGCTTTACTGTCTGAATAACAATGTGCGAGGTACAGATGTGCCATAATTGCTTTGCGACATATAACTCCCTCCTTTTCTTTTCCCCAGGCTGGTGCATCAAAACCCACTGAGGAGGGACACAACACCACTGGTTTTAATTGGCATCACATATTTTGCAGTGCAATGTCTATATGAAGTGAGAAAAACAACTGCAGAGCTACTTGGGAAAATCTGAGCACCGAGTGTGAGTGTTTTCGAGAAGATGACCATGGACAAAACCCATTGAAATGTATATTTAAAAAAATGATGTACCCAATGCGGTAGAAATATAAAGAGGAGTATACATATATTCACAGAGAGAGGGAAACAGGAAGTGTAGGTAGGAAGTTAATGGTGTGTGGTGGTGGTGTTGTATGTTCTTGTGAGCGTGAGATGAAACTCAGTTGGTTTCTCATTTTTGTGGATTTGATGAGTCAGTAGCATCCTATGGGGACTGTGAAGGCAGTTTGGTTGTAGTTGTTACAGCAAATGACAACAATTCTGGATGGGAAAAAAATCTATTATCCACATCCTAAACACAGAAAAGGGCAATCCAGGCTCTTCCGTCTGACAATACTGTATACGGAACAAAATATTCACCGGTAAACTGAAGAAACAGAAAGGCTGCAGCACCTTGCATGAATGAAGGCTAACCTTGAGGACCAAGCATAAAGCGACAGAAAACACACTCCATCAGCTAATGGCATTTATCTGAAACACATACGGGAGCATGGCTGTCATTTAAGGTAGATAAGAAGTGTGCCCTCTCATTAAATTAATCAGAAATACTATCTGCATTACCACCAGTGCCCTAACAAAAAATCACCGGCATTATTACACTTTTAAGCAAACTTTGCAACTTGTTTTAATCCCTGATTACTTTTTTTCTCAACTGTGGCCTTCACCGACGCCTAAAGCGATACCCGGGGAGTCGCAAAATGTCAATTGTTTGCCCATTAAAGGCCTTGGTGTTCACTATGAGGAAATATTGAGACCTGCTGAAAGAACCTCAGTGTGGTGCCCTCCAGACTTGCACTTAATAATAAAAACGTTTTTGTTTTTCTCCCCACTGTCTCTTCCACTTAGTATAAATTATTTGTAGATTTACAGTACATGAGAGGGTGGGAGCGATTCCTTTCTGCAGAAAAAGAGATGCACATTGCTTTTACTGACGGCTTACTGTCAATTAGATCCACTAAGTGTGCCAATGAAGGGGCGCAACAGAAGGATTTGAAAGGAGCAAGGTGAAAGTGGAGTGGAAGGAAAAGGACAACAAAGAGAGAGCCGAGAAGGGGACAGCAGGGGAGGGGAGAAAGGGAGGGAGGGAGGAGGTGATATCTCCATTAACAGAAAGCAGCAGGCGGTGAGGGGAACCATGGTGAGCAGAAATGGATGGCGGTGTGACTGACTGGATTGAATAGGAAACAGTTCCACTCTGCAGACTTCAGCCTCGTGTGGTGACCGACCGACCGACCGGCGTAAACAGCCTACCATTTGCACTTATTTCAACTTACTTCAAATACAACAATCTGCCGAATGTTAAAAAACTTGTTATGTTTTTTATGTTAAAAAACGCCATGACTGGCTGGTGTGAGTGATTCCTCCATCTGCCTCCGTCTGGTCTTGCATCATGTATTCAGTGACAGAAGTTTACACCTTCCATGCTAAGCAGACTTAGAAGAGTGTGTTAGCTGAGAGACAAGTTGACAGTTTGAACAGATTTAAACGGTGTTATAGTCATAATCCCTAACAAGGAAGACGTGTGTGACAAGAGTACAAATTGGATATGCTAGTTCATCACATGATAAATGAAGTGCTGAAGGAGAATGCCACTTGAATCTATTTAATGCTTTCTACATCCTATTTGCATTATAAGATCTGACTTTTATAATACTTGCATGCACTACTGCACCCTTTGATAGAAGTTTTTGTTTTGTTTCAATGAAGCCGTTTACTACTTTTATGCAGAAAAGTTATTGGCAGCAGATGTTTTCTCTGAGGGTGTGAAAAGAAGCCCTTTATATCTCCGATGACACCGACTGTGTGTTGTGCACCAACAGGGAGCAATCTGGAGTCTCAGAAGTTATGGTTTCATTCAAAAGATTTAAACAGATAATATGTGTCTTAAAATACTGTTTTGCAAATAAACCTCAGCCATATGAGGAATTGGTCTCCTTTGGTTCTTGTGTACTGTGGGCTTGTTTTGCAGCAGCATTTCTTCTCCTGGTTATTGATGAGTCTCAATAACTGATGTCATTTGGAACTTGAGTCCCAGTTGGCAAAATATTCAGATCTCCTCTCAAAACCTTTTATCACTCTTCAGTGATTTATTTTAGGCAAAAGAAATGTGCTGAATATTAAATGTGAGGGCAGCGCCCTAGGATTTCTGGTGATGAAGAAAACACAGACCAAATTGCGGAATTTAACCCAACTTTTTTTTTTTTTCAACGATTTCCAATAGTTCTATAACAGCGCTGAATTTACCAAAAAAATAAAAACATGCTGATATAATTTTGTGCAATTTACTACTTTATTCCTGAGCTCTCTTTGTTGAAGTTTCAGCAAAGCCAGGCTTAGCTCCTTATCTGCGCACAAACACATTCAAATGCATGTTAGCTCAACTGAGGGCAACTGATTTAATTGTTCAAATCCAAGACAATTGCTCGGGCATCTCAAATAAGCTGTATTTATTATAATATTCCTAGTCATTCTAGGGTCAAAAGACCCATCGCAGATTTGTAGCAGGTTAAATATCTTGACCTGTCCGGGAGCTTCAGGCAATGAGAGTGCCAGACAGAGATTGAAATAAACGTAAATATCAGACACTTTCAGCCAAATGAGCAGTACTATATTCTACATGGCCCAGAATATTAAGTTTTATCAATACTTTTTGGCAAAAACAAAGCAAAATGCGATGTTGTGATATTTGTTTGAATTGTTAAATTTAAAATGTAACAGAAGAAAACGCAGTATTTGAGGGAAAGAAAAACAGAATCATGAAAAAAATCTAAACAGATTTAATTTTGACGTTTCTACATCTCATCGTATTTTCAGGTTATTAGTCATTATTTGAAACATTTCAGTTTTGTTGCTGGATTTGAGTTTGATAAAATGCTATCATGCTCACTTTTTGTCATAATAAGACTGTTTCTAGTTTGTCGTGTTATCTCACAAGTCTTCTCTGCTCTGCCAGGTCGGTTAGTTTGACATTCAAGACACCGTTCTGCTGAGAGACACATCACTCGATCCACTGCAGTCAGGAAAGATGTATCTGAGAGACATCCGTTTGCTGGCTTCACTTCTTATCCTGGCTGTTGCGATTCACATCTCAGCTGTATCAGCTGAGACTGGCTGTCTTACTTTTCCTAACGCGTGTCTCATATCTTCTGTCCGTCACTGTCTGCCACAGTAAATCTGTCATCTTAACCCACTTACCCGTGAATTTCTCGTTCTGTTTCTCTACATGTCAGGGCCAACAGGTAACAGGTGTTAACTGTCAGTCTGACAATTTACCAGGACTTTTTCCTGACTTCTCGGTACAGATTGACGTTGAAGTTCCTTTTAAAGAGCAAAACGGAAAGAATTTAGAGTGACAGTCTCGTATCAGCGAGGGGACACAGCACACTAAGGTGAGCATATTTAACACGTACTTTATAATACTGATGATAATTACGATAAAGCTGGAATGTGGGATGACAGATGAGTTGATTGCTGTTTACTTTTAATATAATGTATATAACAATAATACTATACTGTATTACTCCACAAAACTAATACTCTGATTATTGAATCCAGTGAATTATCAGGATGAAGACTAAACTCAGAGAAAAAGGGAAAAAGATTTACAAAGATAAAAGAATAGTTTTGCTTATACTTTAACAAAAACACGTTTTGATGAAGGAACCAACACCTTTAACTTTGCAGTTGACCTGCTTCCCATTTCCCCCTCGTACAGTTTCCTCTGGAAATTGTCTTCCATCTACAATATCCCAAAGGCATAGTGGATTAAAAAGAGCAGGAAGTCTGTTATATCTGTCCAAGCTGCAAGACGTCTGATTCAATAACAGCACAAAATCTGTTTCAATAGCGCTCTAACAAGAAAGGAGCGGGAAATGACTTCCACTGTGATGTCCTCAACACTGACTCAGGCCATCTAAAAATGGTTTGTCTGTTCCCTTTGTGGAGAAACTGTCACAAAAATAAATCCTGAAGCTGCCACTTCTCCCCCTTTGTGGAAACAGGATACTGATATCACTCTTAGGATTTGCGATGTGATGCACATTGAACCAAAGATACTTTCAATTAATAAAGAAATAACTGCTGTACACATTTAATCTCCTGTGTAAATAAGGATGTAAAGATGCTGACTGCACTTAACCAACAGATTCACCGTCGTAAACACAAACAAATGTGCTGTCACAGGTCATGTGGGTGCTGTTATTGTATTAGTGGAACAATATGTGTGCACAAAGTGCCCTTAAAGATGAAACTAATTTCCTTTTCTACTTAATAATTTAATAATAGTATTAATCAGTGGTGGAATAAGTACTTAGATATTTAACTTTACATGACTTTACTTACTGTAGTGGCATCATAATGTACCTACACTACCAATAAATACTCATTATGCAGAATGGCATTTTTCATTATATATATTATATCTCTGGGTTATGATTATTGATGCATTAATGTGTTTATCAATTTAGGGTTGGTAAATCTAAATGAGTTTATAGGTAGCTTCCATATACATCATCCTAATACTGTATACTGTATATATAAGCTACATTTTCTATTATTAATCTTAATCTGAAGTAACTGTAATTTACATGGTCAATTACTACAATTTAACTAGCATTTGCTAGTTAAGTAGAAGTATAGAGTAGCATAAGATGGAAATGCTCAAGCAAAGTACAAGAATACAGTATGAACTCACTTATATTTCACCACTGATAATACATGTACTTATCTAGAATATTACAAGAGCCGACGTGTACACTAAAACAAAGGCAATAGAGGGTAAATGGTGTTGTGCTCATTTCACAATATTCTTCAGTTATCTAAGAAACATTTGCTCAGAAATGGCTTTTCTTGTGCATTTCTAATCATCAGCCATTTTCTGGCATCTATATACAGTACTGCACATCTTCACTCATTTGAAGTGTAAAATGATGCAGTTAAATGAATTCTAAAATGCAGTCTAAAATAACTTGAAATATAAAGGTATAACATATGGATGGAAAATATTGCAAATCCATGTATGGTGCTGTGGATAAAGAGTGAGAAATGACTCCAGGGAGGTTGAAGTTGCTGGCAGAGGCATTTTTTAAAGCTGGAGAAAAAGCTTTAGTCATGGCTGAAGGGGCCCATAAGCCCCTCTAGAAAAATATGAGCATCAGAAACAGTTACTTTCCACAGCCGACTCTTTTGCTGCACACAAATGTGTATGCAAACACACAGAAACCCAACAAGACTGACAGAATTAGTAAGTAATGCACCACAGGGAATGAGGCTTTAGAGCTTTTAAGCACCGTTTCAGTACTCTGTCTCAACAGTCTACTGGTCACCATCATGTTCACAGTGTGAGTGTCCTATTTGAGAGCCAGGACTCAGAGAGAACATTTTAAATACATAAATAAATAATAAATGCTAGGGGTTGAATCTCAATGCTAACTCCCGAGTGATGAAATTGAAGTGATACAGTGCAGCCTGGTCTCTAAAGGCTACAACAACAAAAAACTGCATTTTCCTGAGCTGTCCTGTCTCTGAGCTCACATACTGTGTCCCAGATTGCGTTCCTCTCTGACATTTCACAAGTTGTTTTAATAAAAGTCCGCTTAAGAAAGAGGGTATGTATTTTGTTGCTTTGAAACCAAAACCATAATCAGGGAGAAAAGATGTTTCCCCTAAAAGATCATTGAGAATGCAGTTAAGTTGTGAGGGTTACAAATGAGCTGAAGAGTTTTTATGTGTGGAATTCACTACACTTGGGCAACCTTTTTCTAGGAGGGAAAAAGTGCTACCACTAATCATGCAAATGTGTTTCTTAATTAGCCTACAAACCATGCTTCAACAATAACCTTTCAAGACTAACCATTACATTTTCCCTTATCTGTGTAAAAACAGAAATGAACAAACACATAAATGATTTAAAAACACCATTTCCTTTAACACAATCATTGTGGTGTGAAAGGTCAGTACGCATTAAAGTGTCTTTTATTCATGTCTTTAATTACCTGATCAAACTGCTTTTGGTACTAATTGGTTTCCAGACATAATGAGTACTGTGATTAAACACATAATGTTAGAACAATGCTCAAAGTGAATGGCTATTACTGTTGTTATTGCTCACAAGAAATCCCAGCGTGTTTTGGACTCATAGACAAACATGTACAGTGGGGCAAAAAAGTATTTAGTCAGCCACCAATTGTGCAAGTTCTCCCATTTAAAAAGATGAGAGAGGCCTGTCATTTTTATCATAGGTATACCTCAACTATGAGAGACAGAATGAGAAAAAAAAATCCAGGAAATCACATTGTAGGATTTTTAATGAATTAATTATAAATTCCTCGGTAAAATAAGTATTTGGTCACCTACAAACAAGCAAGATTTCTGGCTCTCACAGACCTGTAACTTCTTCTTTAAGAGGCTCCTCTGTCCTCCACTCGTTACCTGTATTAATGGCACCTTTTTGAACTCGTTATCAGTATAAAAGACACCTGTCCACAACCTCAAACAGTCATACTCCAAACTCCACTATGGCCAAGACCAAAGAGCTGTCAAAGGAGACCAGAGACTAAATTGTAGACCTGCACCAGGCTGGGAAAACTGAATCTGCAATAGGTAAGCAGCTTGGTGTGAAGAAATCAACTGTGGGAGCAATTATTAGAAAATGGAAGACATACAAGACCACTGCTTATCTCCCTCCATCTGGGGCTCCACGCAAGATCTCCCCCCGTGGGGTCAAAATGATCACAAGAACAGTGAGCAAAAATCCTAGAACCACACGGGGGGACCTAGTGAATGACCTGCAGAGAGCTGGGACCAAAGTAACAGAGGCTACCATCAGTAACACACTACGCCGCCAGGGACTTAAATCCTGCAGTTCCAGACGTGTCCCCCTGCTTAAGCCAGTACATGTCCAGGCCCGTCTGAAGTTTGCTAGAGGGCATTTGGATGATCCAGAAGAGGATTGGGAGAATGTCATATGGTCAGATGAAACCAAAATAGAACTTTTTGTAAAAACTCAACTCGTCGTGTTTGGAGGAGAAAGAATGCAGAGTTGCATCCAAAGAACACCATACCTACTGTGAAGCATGGGGGTGGAAACATCATGCTTTGGAGCTGTTTTTCTGCAAAGGGACCAGGACGACTGATCCGTGTAAAGGAAAGAATGAATGGGGCCATGTATCGTGAGGTTTTGAGTGAAAACCTCCTTCCATCAGCAAGGGCACTGAAGATGAAGCGTGGCTGGGTCTTTCAGCATGACAATGATCCCAAACACACCGCCAGTGCAACGAAGGAGTGGCTTCGTAAGAAGCATTTCAAGGTCCTGGAGTGGCCTAGCCAGTCTCCAGATCTCAACCCCATAGAAAATCTTTGGAGGGAGTTGAAAGTCTGTGTTGCCCAGCGACAGCCCCAAAGCATCACTGCTTTAGAGGAGATCTGCATGGAGGAATGGGCCAAAATACCAGCAACAGTGTGTGAAAACCTTGTGAAGACTTACAGAAAACGTTTGACCTCTGTCATTGCCAACAAAGGGTATATAACAAAGTATTGAGATGAACTTTTGTTATTGACCAAATACTTATTTTCCACAATCATTTGAAAATAAATTCATTAAAAATCCTACAATGTGATTTTCTGGATTTTTTTTGCTCATTTTGTCTCTCATAGTTGAGGTATACCTATGATAAAAATTACAGGCCTCTCTCATCTTTTTAAATGGGAAAACTTGCACAATTGGTGGCTGAATACTTTTTTGCCCCACTGTATGTACACCTCAATTTAAAACACATGAATTTTAAAATCCTCTAAATTATATTTTAAGCAGATATTTCAGACTGTTCCAAGTCATGTGTCTCAGTTTACTATTATCCAACTGCCGCAAATGTTCCTGCATAGAAAGTGAGCATATTGACACTACAATCATGCATATTGTATTAGCCAGAAAAATACAACAAAATATAAAGACAACTTGAAAAATGTATCTGAGCACAATACCTAGAAAAACAAATTGTTCAATACCAGTCATCACCATGCCACTCACAAGGTGCTCACACACAGAAAAACACTAAAGCTCACATACCTATATAGATTAGTGTTTCTATTCACAGTATGTGCAAGATAAACATTTGGAAATAACTAATGTTTAACTGGATCGCCCAGCATCACTGAGTGTGAAGTTTCTATATAAATCCCAAACAGGCAGCATTTTGGTGCATGTGTGTACAGATGGGGGATGGTCATACCTTGCTGCTGCCGTTTGTGTGTGTGTGTGTGTGTGTGTGTGTGTGTGTGTGTGTGTGTGTGTGTGTGTGTGTGTGTGTGTGTGTGTGTGTGTGTGTGTGTGTATGGCGTGTGTGTCTTCAGTAGTGCGACACACATCAATTATATCATTATTTATTAGTCCAATGATCAGTAACCAAGAGAGATGGTGTTATGTTTTCTACATTGTAAATGTTTTATCTTCACTCCAATTCCACTTGTTTCTCAAATGGCCCATTTCACTGTAGTCTGAAGATAAACATTGTTGACACTAACTCTGTGTGGAGCCATTAGGACTGGAATGAGGCTCTTACTATTGGAAAACTATTTTCTTAATCTGTTAATAAATATTTTAAAGTTTCCATCAGTCTGCCTGTGCCTGTCTGTCTCTTTCTTTTATAGCGGTTCATGCCTCTAGAATCACAAACACACTTTCCCCCATGCACACATACATACACACACACACACACACACACACACACACACACACACACACACACACACACACACACACACACACACACACACACACACACACACACACACACACACACACACACACACACAGCCTGAGGCCATATCCACACCACCATGGTAGAGAGGACGAGGGGTGATGGTCTATTGACTGATAGAGTTCAAGCAGTCCGTGTAACTTTTGGTGGTTAGCCAGTCATTTCAGCAACAGCCTTGGGCAACCTGCTACCCCTCGCTGTGTGTGTGTTTGCGCATGTGTTTCAGGATTTGTGTGTTTGTGTTTTTGCTGTGGACCGAAGGAATTCCCAGAAGCCTGTGAGAGTGACTGGGAGGATGTCTGACAGGTGAAGATAAACTGGACCAACAGTCAAAAGCAAACAGCGTGGAGGCAGTGGGCTTTATAAGAGCAACATGCCAAACAGAACACATTGTCTACTCTGAATAAGAGTTGACTATATGTGGGATTTAGGGGGAAGAGGTGCTGAATTCATGTATGTGATGGGTTTGGCAAAGCACAGGGGATGTAGAGGTGTGTGTAGGTAATAAAAGTGTGAGCTGAAAGAGTAAATGCATGGGGGCAAAGACTGAAAAAGGCAGAAAAATGAAAGTGAATTTAACTGCAATAAGACAGAGAGATGGGGGAAATATATCAGGGATTAGTTACGGCTCAAGAGGTAGAGCAGTAGATAAATCACCACCATCCCGCGGCGGAAAGATGGGGAAGGGGGTTGTGTGAGGTATTCCTCATGTTTTTAGATTTAATCCAGAAAAAATTGTTCAATTACATTTCCTATATAAAAAACGGGCAAGGAAAACATTACTGTCAGTGGCATAACACATAACAGACATCTAGAGGGCACTGACACCACTGCCAACAAAACCTGGAACTGCAACTAATCCGGTTGTCAGTCATTGTCAAGCGGCTGCACGGAAGAAGAAGGAAAAGCGGTATCTTAAGCTGAAAGTGTCATGATGGTAAGAGACTTTCATCTTTTCCACTATCTTAAGTAGACCCATTGATACATATAATCCATACTGCCACATGCTGCCCCTCTTCCACTCATTGCTTTACCCTTAAGTACCGACACAGATAAGAGCAGTCACCAGCAGGAGGAGGGCCTTTCCTGCAACAGAGGATGGAGAACAGAAGAGAATCCACACCGACTGATGAACACTGCCAACATTTTTTCAGTTTTCATACCTTCTCTCAGCAGGCTTGACCCTTAATGTCCGGCTAATCTTGTCTACTGAAGGTCAATTAGCCCTTGAGGTGATCGAAGCAAATCCACAGTGAATGTATTCTGGTATTCCCCTAACCTATTATACATAAATGCCAGGTATTTTCATATTGAGAATTTCATATCCTGCAAATTGAAACATTCTAAAAAGGAGAAAGGGTAACTAGTGCAGTTATGTAAATATGATTAGTCCAAGTTGAAGCGTCCCTAGTGCAGAACCTTGTTGGATCCCTCAAATAGCTGTAAGCAAATGTGTTAAAAAGTGTTAATGTTTATTCTGACCTTGGGAACAATAGACCTAAAAAACAATAACAAGCTAAAGGTCCACTGCTTTTCACAGCTCCAACTCACACTCTTCCTCCTCTCACACCTCCATCTGTGGAGGAAGACAATGAGCTGTGGTGATAACCTCCAGGGAAAGACATATCTTGAGTTAGGATTTGTTTTGTTTGTCAAAACATCTTATGGATTTGAACATAACACCATTGAGAAAGCCCTAATAGCTCATATTGATCCATCTGAATTGAAATTCTTTATGCTGGCCTGGTGTTTGAATGTGTGTGAGAGACAGATAGTTAGAGAGACAAAAGGGGAAGGCAGGGAGGCAGAGCTTGGGATGCACCAGCTAGATCTATGGGCTGTCAGTAACACTAATCAGGCTTTCCCCAGCAGCATTCATCTCTGGAGCAGCACCAAGAACTGGCCACTGACCAGCGGCAGGCCAGCCAAGTTACCGCGGGCAACCATAACTGCAGCAGTGCTTCAACTGCCTGCAGATAACACTGGAGAGAGCAGAGCCTTTTTAAAATGACATGTCCTATTGGGTCTTGACAGCTTCAATTTGTTGCTGCTATCTTAGCTATGCTTTTCAAAATCTGCATGTTGGCTCGAGAAGGCTTTTTGTCTCCTTGTTGTCGCTAAGCTGCCTGTTGGAATAACGGTTAGAAAAAGACAAAACAATTATTTTACGTATTGTGAAATATGTACACTGACTGAATTCAAGGATAAACATTGAGTACACTGTAGTCAACAGTCTCTCAGCGTTGCCAAGATAACAGCATCTGAATCCTTTTCATTGTTGGCGCTCTACTGTTATGTCATTTCCAAACCCCTGCCTCTCTCTGCCAGCCTTATGAGCACATTCAATCCTCTGCAGTTAGCGTCTGACTTTGTCAAAGTTGTACGCATTACATTTGAAAGAATGTCATTGGAATAAAAAGCCATGTGGGAGGAGGAGTGGGGGCCAAAGTAATCAAGGGAGCTGAAAAGCGTGAAAGTACCATTACTCATAATGCCATATACACACAGGGGAGATAAATGACTGCAATCCAATGGCAGCCCTCTAATACTGGATCCAGTTAGGCATAAAGGAAGAGAAAAATGTTCCCCCGGCTTAACATCTAACCATTGTTTCAAATAATTGTTACACATTGGGAGCTCATACTGTATGGAAACACATGTCCTGAAACAGCGTGAAACAAAAGGGCTGTAAGACAACAGGAACCGCCTCTATGAACCAAGGTCAGATTGATTTGACGAACACATAAACTGTCCCTCTGTTGTGAAAATGCTTCCTGAAATGTGCTTCAAAACTCTTTTCTGTATGAAAAAGATCATCTATACCTGCAGCAGGCTTTTCAAACATCCTTGGTGGCATTGCAGGTGCTGATCCTCTCTGCCTCAGGCTACATGCTACAGGAAGGATAGGCAACATGTGTGGCAGAAGAGTCTGGAAACAACAATACTCTTCACTGCCTCAAAGGCTTCTTCTCCCCAGGAAGCATTACATATTGTAGGAATATGATATCACAGGGTGAAAATAGAATATTCTGACAGCTCTGTCAAAATGTGTCTGCTCAAATAGACTGCTAAATCATCTCGCTAGTTCAAAAACAGAGTTATGTGCAGCTTTAAAAACAAGAGCATGAAGGT
This sequence comes from Eleginops maclovinus, assembly GCF_036324505.1. Taxonomy (NCBI): domain Eukaryota; kingdom Metazoa; phylum Chordata; class Actinopteri; order Perciformes; family Eleginopidae; genus Eleginops; species Eleginops maclovinus. The sequence goes on from NC_086354.1 coordinate 11,316,378, forward strand.
ACTTCAAACAGCCTGCAAAGGACAATCCTGTTTCTATTACAATAAAATACATCACGAGTAGTTGGCACATATCAAAAACATGTAATGAACTACTAAACATACAACTGTTTCTGTTTTTTAAAGGTGCCATAGAATGGAAAACTGTATTTACCTTGGCATAGTTGAATAAGGAGAGTTTGGTACATTGAACTGACATACTGTGAACCTCAAACACCATTGTTTCCTCCTTCACGTGCAAATCATGAATATGTATATCACAGCGGTAAAACGGGCGAATTACAACAATCCCTGTGTGTGATGTAACACACGGTAGTCCAGCCCCAACATTTGCATACACCAGCTACTGGCAACACTCACGCTAACACTTACCACTCCGTAACGTTGCTCTCTTGCGACCTACTGGCTGTTTCAAATTCATCGGTCTCCTCCTCCGATAAAGGCTCAAACATGTAAGGTTGGATGCCAATAGCCTCCATGGTTCATCTCTCACAGTTTTGCGAACTTCACTTATTTCTGTGGGCTCTGAGGCAGGATGGATTGCTCCTTTTAAACCAGCCAATCAGAGCAGAGCTTGTCATAATTATTTAAATGAGCCCCCAAATAAGGCAATTCAGCTTGTTTCATTCTAGGACCAAATCATAGGGTTGTAAATGGGCCTGTAAAACCACATCAGGACATTTTTTGGATCAACCAAAGTTATATACTGTCTTTGTTAAAAGCATTGACATAACTCAATGAACCATAACTACTGTAGTGTTTTTAATTGGTCTGTTGAATGCAGTAAAAGTGTTTTTCTCTCATGGACATGATGTGCCAGAGTCATCCCTGACTTTTATTTGTTCGGGCTCGTATAACGCTGCTTATAAAAAGCAGCTCCTCTTTACTTGGATGCATGGTGCATCCACACACCTCCCAGTGTGATTTCATTCTCCTGTCATTTTTCAGAAGTTGTTTAGCTGCTGAGAGCCTGGGGAACTAGGGATATGGGAAACGGTTGCCCAAAGCACAAAACAAGAAAGATAGAGAGGAAAAGAAAAAAGATAATACAGACAAAGAACGTGAGGAACAGAAATAGGAGGCATTAATTAGGGATCCTTTACTTGCAGGAACTATGAGGTTCACATCATAAGTTTTCAGAGGCTAGAAGAAATTCAACTGAACTAATGTCATAAACTAAAAATTGCCTGCAGGAATGGTGAGAAACTTTTATGCAATGTTACATCACATTTCCCAGAGGGCTCGACACAAAGGTTTCCATTGTGCTACAGCGAGGCCTGGGTCACGGCAGCAAATTAATCTCTAGCCATGAAATTATTTTGGTGTCTTCAAAGCTATGTGTGTTCATAATGAACATTTTCATATTGCATGAAAATACTTTATTTGCTTTGGTCTGTACAACTGTGACTTAAGGTAGGCTTTCAATTCACCGGTGCAGGTTTTACATTACGTTAAGGTATAAATAAATAAAGCCTGCATTCCATATTTTATATAGTGTGTTTTCTCAGGAATGTAGAAAAGTAGAATTTCGTTTTCTCATCTATCGTCATTTGTTACACCAAGATCTAATTTACAAATCTGAATCTACAGTCATAAAAAATTGGGACAGGGCAGGCAGTACAGGCAAGAGTATATTTACAATAACTCCTCCTCTCTCAGTAACATGGCATGGTTCTGCCTGCAAACACACACACACACACACACACACACACACACGCACACACACACACACACACACACACACAAAGTGGAATTTCACAGGCAACTATATTTCTGCTATTGGAACATCACTGCCTCCAACTATCATAGACTTACATTTTACATTTTTTTATTGATCAGACAACTCGCTGCTTTCACCAGCTCTGAATCCCACTAAACTCCAACCCTTCTAACATTAACAACTCCTACTGGAAAGAGTGAGGTTTATGAAGGAAAAATCCATCAAGACTTTTTTAACAGGATTTCGGCATTAAACAAAAATGGTGGGCTGGATGACAGAGAGCTGGTTAATCAGAAGTGCCGATTTCATAAAGCAAAATGAACTTAAATATAGGGGTGGGGTCTTCTGCCCTCATCACACGTGTAGATGCGTAGCTATGCAGTGAGCTAAACACTCTCCTGAAAATTGCCGAGACAGGAGCTGACGTTTGGTTTTAGGAGCGGTGTGAAACTGAAAAAATACAAACAAAGACATGTTTAAACAACAAATACAATGTATTTCTCCCCATAGATTAATTAAATGTACTCAACGACCAAGAAAGAGATAATAATTTGTCATGTAGAAATTATATACATGGCTACACATATACAACTACATATGCTGAATAAAGATCAAATGTTACATGAAATGCAAAAATATAAGTAACAAATTATGCAGACTGATTGATTCAGGAGCCCACTCCCCATGTGGCTCTCAACAAAAATGGCAGCACGGAGACCTAACGTGAACATTTCAACTATGAACACACATGCCTGCCCCTTAGAGGCCACTACGGCTATATCAGTCATTAGAAAGAAGGAACATGGTGGAAATATCAATGCAGCATAGTATCACGATACTTTGCGTGGCAATATTGTATCGATACACGGACGCCAAGTATCAATATTTCATTATATTAACTATTCATATTGCACATCCAAATACATTTTTTTGGTAACAATTGCTCTTTGGCAGGAAGTTAGTCAAAACAAAGATGGAGTCAGCGGAGAAAGAAATCAGAAATGTGCCATATCGCAATATATCGTATCGCAATACTTAGCATATCGTAGAATTGCGATACTATCGCATCGTGGCTTCAGTATCGAGATAGTATCGTATTGTGGGGACCCTGGTGATTCCCACCCCACTTAAATATATCATGCTCTGTTAATTACAAGTTTATTGAGGCTACTGTAACTGATAAAATAACAAATTCATGCTGTTCAATTCATCTACCCCTCTTTAACTGTATTTGGCATAAGAGACTGATACCAAATTAATATTTCAGTTCATGTTTAATTATTATAACTTTTAAAACTGCAGACAGTATGCCATGGTTTGTATTTGTATTTTTTTTATTCTGATAATGGTTGATTTAAAAATCTTTGAAATGGCCAGTCAAAATGTTTCCAACACACCTTGCCGTCTCCTTTTTTTTCCTGTCTCTTTTAATTTTCTGTCTGGTGGTGAGTCCTCTTTTGGCTTTGATGACAAAAAAATACTTCCTTGCAGGTGTGTGTTGGCAGTTACAGTATAGGGGTGTAACCAAGAAATCCAAATAAAGAGGCATTAAGCTGGGAAACTGTATTTCTTTTTACGAGATCAGACATAAAATGTTCCTTCGAACGGATTTCATTATTGATTTAAAAATGGAAATAGAGATGCAATAAAAATCCATGGACATGACCTTGGTGTCCTCAGTGGTAGTTTTAGCCTTGATGCATTATATGAGAGCAACAAGGGGCCACAGCCCAGCGTGAAAACCAGTCAATAATCCGATAAGCAAAAGGACAGGCGAATGAGCCGGTCACAGAGAGGCGGTGTTCATCATCCAGGGAGTGCTTTATCCAGAGGACTCACAGCACTGAGGGGAAGACAAGTGTTTGGAAGTCTTTGTATTTCAGAGCAGACTCTCAGCTCACAGTGTCATCAGCACTAGTCATTGACCCTCCGATCTTTTCTGTCAAAAGCTCTTCACTCCTTGTGTGTCCTTACAGACACCTGGAAAACAATCAGGCTAATATTTAGACTGTCATGAAAACTGATGCTTCGGTACACAGTCAATGCCAAAACTATTTGTCTAGAGTATTACAGGATCCCGAATAAACAAGGATGTAGAATCTGTGCCTGATAATGCCAAACTGTGAACAACAAATCTATGTTGCAAATAGGCAAGAGGAGAACTAGTAGCGTTAGCTGCTAGCAGCACAGTCGAGCTAGGCTAAATAACAGAGCTACCAAAAGGCTTAGGTTCCATTGAGTTACATTATGATGAGTTCATGCTCTATTAGCATTTGAGCAAAGGTAATGTTATCACTAACTAATGATACATTTGAAAACACAGTATGTAAACAGTAATAAAGGAGTGGATTTGAAATGACATGCTATATATTGTTTTGTTTGTGATGTTACCGTGGTATTGAATATTGAATAGTGGAATATCACCGGTATTGGCATTGACTAAAACATTTCCAGTATCTCAACATTGTTACCTAGAGTAAAGATGAACGCGTGAAGATAGCGGTGATAGCATACTATGTGGCCACTATATATTAATATGTGACATGTGCAAAATCAAAAACTTGGATGGCACTGACGTTGAATTGTATTCACTGCAAACAAAGGCCTCAAATATTGCATTATTTTATCTGACTGTTGAGACAGAATATGTTTCTGATAGCCCAATCATATCTCAATACTGTCAATTAACATTGGTCTGAAAAATATTATTTGAAAATGTTCCCCAAATGATGTTTAGCCTTTATAGGTAATCTAAATGTTTTGGTTATGACTGCACACAAACTGGAAAGGAAACAAAGGAAACGTATTATTAAGGAAGTATTCATGCTGCTTCTACCTTTATGGATCACGTTTGGCGTCCGGCTTTATTCTGCACTCTGTACACAGTGGGGGTGCAGTGGTCATAAAGCCTTTAAAGAGAACACAGACTCACTGCATGGCAGCTGCCTAACAAACACTTGACAAAGGCATCAGGGCCAGAATGCTAAATAGCTACCAACAAGGCTAGAGTTTCCTTGAACCAAATCACATGTGGTGCTGCAGACATAAATACTTAAAGTTGACTGGAACTGTGAACAGATGACTCACTAAGTTTGATTGCTCCTCCCTCGCCCCTTTTTTAAGCTACAGCCCTGGTTTAAAGGTTGAACACTATGTGTAGTGTCTGCTGCAGGGATATGAGGACAATTCATGCCTTTTAAATAAAAGGATTTCCTCATTGGGGAACTGCAATTCAAACGGGCGCAGAAGTGTAGTCATTCAACACACCGCTCACTTCAATACTGTGCCTGTGCATCACGCTTTTAGGTTAGACATCTGTGTTTGTTTTAGTCTCACAGCACAAAGGTGTTTCATCCATCTCTGGCAGGCTCCAATTTCTGCTAACTGAGATGCTTTGTAAGGGATCAGATGAGATAAGAGAATGGGAATTTATGTTTGACTTCACCTTGAACAAGGATTTTATTGGAAAAAAAGAGTTTCTGGGGCCAGCTGAGGTCATGATACTCATTGCGGGACATTACATCACTCTCACATTGCAGGTAACACTCAAGTAGATGTCGTTTTGTACAAGAAAATGATTGTATTATTAAAAAAACCGCCATGAAAGCTAAACGAGTGGCAATGTAACTCCAGGTCAAATAACTTTCAAGGAATTCTTCTGAAATGAAGACTTCATCCCGGCTGGGTGAAAATGAAACCAGCAGTGTGACAAAACCATCTGACACATGTGAGAAAGGGCAGAGGAAACACTAGGTAGCGAAAGAATGGAGCAAACAGGCAGCCAAGGTCAGAGAACAGGAGGGAACTGCTTATTAGACAAGCCATTTAGGCGGTCAAAGGTGTGTGTGTGTGTGTGTGTGTGTGTGTGTGTGTGTGTGTGTGTGTGTGTGTGTGTGTGTGTGTGTGTGTGTGTGTGTGTGTGTGTGTGGAAGGAGGCAGAGAGAGAGTCAGCTACAAAGTGTGAAAAGATGAAACAGGTAATTTTCATTTTTCCACATAAAATTCCTCTCGCCCTACCCAGACTGCCCCCCCCCCCCCCCGCACCACTCTGCCCCATCACATTTTCCCCGGCTTGTGGCTCTTGATTTGAATTTAGACAGGGAACAGTGAGCAGAGTGCACGGCTGAGGTTTACAGCGGGTGATTTGTCCTCTCTACCCTTGGAGTCAGTCAGAGGGACACAATTCAGTTTTTTCCAGCTGGGCCGGGCAGCATGCGGACCAGAAACAGAAAAGAAATGCGGAGACAAGATGTATGTGTCCATGTGGCCTCGAGGGTTAAAGACATTGATGATGTCATCGCATCACCACAGGTTCAGCTGAGGACCCTGCCTGCATTTTTTCACCATCCTTTCAGGTCGTTACTCTGTAAAAAATGATATACAATACCTAAATAATACTCAAAAATGTGTGTGTGCCACCAGATAAAAAAAAAAAGATATGCTATATACATCCAATGCCAACATAGCAGTGTGATGGATGAAGTGACACTGGACTGACTGTTTCCTGTCACAGTCTTGCAGATAACGTTAGCTTTCTTGACACTGTAAAATCTTTACTCAGACCCTGATCATTTGTCAATATGCAGTAACCATTTGCAGATATAATTCAAACGTAAAACCTTAAAATGTTTGGCATCGGACAATAAATAGTTTTGTCACTGGACATAATCCAAGGCTCACTGGGTTGCAAATAACTTGTCATGTACCAAGAGAAATCTGCAAAACTATTTTATTTTCATGGGCAATGGAATATTCCATATAAAAATGTATTGAATAAATAAGTTTAGAAAAACAAACCATTTAATACTCTATTGTGAAAGTGAAAATGTCATTGGGGCTATGTGTGTTCTGAAATAATGTTTCATAAGAGTGAAGAATAGAATACATTAAGGGTTAGAAACGCAGAAACCAACAGTGGGAATTGTGCCAAGTAAAATAAATTGAACTGTGTAGCATGTTGTAAAGTTATAGAAAGAAAGAAACACTTAGGTGCCCTAACCCTGCCGGAGGACAACCTGTCCATGAACCAAATGTTTTAGAATTGTTGGTAAATAACATGCTTGTTCTTCAGTGGGCAAAGATATAAAACATTTTGTTGTCTGTTTGATAGATTACCATCTGTCAACTATTCCCACAGCATGATTCGTCAATCAGGCACAACCATAGATCTTTCCAGATAAATCCCCCTCTCTAATACTGTAAGGGTAGATGGGAGAGACAGAGAAAAACAAATCTAAAATCTAATTTAACTCACAAACAGTAGAATGTGTACATCAGATTACCATCAAATTGAATTTCCTACTCCCCGTCTCCCGTGTTGCTGTCCCCTTGTACTCCCTCGGTTTCTGTGTTTGCTTTGATACTACCAGACATAAGTTGGGCCAGTCCGTCGCTTCCTTCAGCTCACATTGAGCGCCTGACGCTTTTCTTGTGTGTCTTCTGACATTTTGATTTACACATGGATGGGTTCAAATGCTTTTGCAGCTGCAGCGATCAGGGATACAATAGACACTAATCATCTGCAGGTAATTTCCCAAGGTACAACAACTAAACTCATAGATTTCCCTTGAGAAGGCTCCAACTTCTTGTGGTTGCATACTTTGCTTACTTTCTCACATGTTCATCACCTCTTCCTTGCGTCCCCTGACAGACTCCAAAAATACAGAAGTATTTAAGAGTACACAGCAGTATTTTTGGTTGATGTTGTTACGGCTGCAGAATATATCAGAATCAAGTTTATTGCCAGGTACGTTCACACATACAAGGAGTTTGATTAGGTGTCTGTTGGTGCAGACATAAATAATCTCAGAAAATAAGGTGTAAAAGTAGGTCAAATATAAATATTTTGAGAAACTATTTAGCATTTAAAAATAATAATAAAGACAAGTATTTCCTCCAAATGTAATTTAAATGTGTGCATTAATCCATCCATCCATCTTCTCCCGCTTATCCGTCAGGGTCGCGGAGGTAACAGCTCCAGCAGAGAGCCCCAAACTTCTCTTTCCCTGGCCACATGTTTGTGGGGTGGATAAAGCGTTAGTGTCAGTGAGGGCCGCGGCCTTGTTGATGAGTCCGGTAGAAGAGGGGAAGAAACTGTTCAGGTGGCAAAATGGTTTTCGGTCCGTAGGACTTACAATGTCAAGTAAGGCCAATTAACATTTCATTCCACAAGGTTTTTCTGTTTGGCTTAGAGGAAATCACTTTCCATGACTACCCTAAAAGATAAGTCTGTCTGATCAAACATAACTTACTCCAATTTAAGGGTTCTTGTAAACACAGATTTTCTTGCTAGAGAGTGACATGCATACACAACCAACCACCCATAACAATCATTCTTGATTAATTTAGAAAACAATTAAAGAAGGCAGAGCTATAGTTTTTGACCCACATTTTAAAAACCATAAAGAAACCCAAGGCAAAAAGAAGACTTGACTTTCAATCATCTGAAGAATTTTCCTTCATTTGTTCTAATATCGAACAGCCCTAGCTGTTATTTTTTATTCCCATAGGTTCATCTCAACACGGCTCATGCTGTGAGAAACCAAAGCCCAAAGGGATCTTCCTTCGTATATATTGTTGGTTTTACCATCAATAGGTCCTGACATTAATTAAATCTCATCCAATCAGGACTGAGGATCTTACCTCATATTGTTTCGGAGGTTTGTGATAACAGGTCACTGAGGTCACACGCTGTATAGCACAGCATCAAGGTAGTAACCTTTTCAAGCAGGCCTGGTTTTTTGAGTTTCAGCTATTGTCTGTAAAATTAAACCTCTGGAAGCCTATAGTTAAAGATAAAATAGCTGAGTCATGATCCCCATTTCAGAGACAACCGCAGAGCAGATTCTGTCAATTACTTGTGTTATTAAATTAGCAAGATAATTAGAAACATAAGCATGTTATTTTTAGTTGTTTTTTTAAGAATAGATTTTAAAATAGCATCAACATTCAAAGATGCAGTCAAAAGTGTAATCCGGCAGTCAGAGCTCAGCTAATTTTGATTATTTTCTCACGTCTTCCTCATCTATTGTGTTACCTCTCGTTTTGTTTATCTCTCTCTCTCGCTCTCTTTCTCTCTCTCTCATTTCCTCTCTCTCCTACTTAAGAACAATCACACCATTAGGTGATAACTAAAGAGAGTAAAAGCAGCTAGCGGGCAGCCTGTTAACACAGCAAGGTCAGCAGATAGCCATCACACTGTTATCAGGAAAGGTCAAAGCCATAATGGTAATGTAGTGTGTGTGTGTGTGTGTGTGTGTGTGTGTGTGTGTGTGTGTGTGTGTGTGTGTGTGTGTGTGTGTGTGTGTGTATGTGTGTGTGTGTGTGTGTGTGTGTGTGTGTGTGTGTGTGTGTGTTCGTCTACAGATACAAATGTGTGCTAATTAACATGTTTAAAGGTGAAGCTTGATGTAGCCTTCCAATGTAAAGGATGAAATGCAGACCTTCATTTCTCTCTGCAACATTATTCTTCAGCTTTGTTCTGTTTTGGTATTCAGTGTTTCTTCAGTAGTTTATAAATATGAATAAAATCCAAGCTGTGCAGAATCATGAGGCAGGATGTTGCTGAGGGATAAGACCATTAGCTGACTGTCATTGTCACGCTGCGTCCACCGAGGCCTGAAAGTGAGCGGACATAGCACCCATCTCCGGGGATACACTTCATATGTCTGTTTTTGCATCAAACCATACAGAATAAGTACGGTAAATCAGTGTCTTTACTGTTGCTATTGATGTATCAAGTGCCTTCTTGAGAAGTCTTTTATGGATTTTTCAAAAAAAGGGCTAACCCTGTGTGAACCCAGCCAGCTACCGTTCTTTTTAAGTCTTTTGAAGTGGCGAAAATGGAGTTCCTGCTGAGCACTATAAGGGTTTGCTTCTGTTGAGTCTCAGCGGTGTGGTGAAAATGTACCCTGCTGGCGAATAAAAAGCAAGGTGTCTATACTGTGTATTCTTTGCAACACACAACCAGTGTGTCTCCACTGGTCAACAATGCCCCATACAGCCACTTCTAGTACCCCACATCTGCTGCGTCCATGTCCTTAGTTTCCCCCCATTCTCCTGTAATGTGAGTTTGTCCTCTACCTCCTTCAATCTGTTTATTGATCTCTCTATTTTCAGAGTTTGCTCCCTCATACACACTCATACGCCATCAGCATGGGTGGCAACCCCGCCATCTGTCCTCTACCCCTCCTTCCCTGTTTGCTGCATGCTAATTTGCTGGTTAATTATAGAAATGCATGGGATCAGTTCAGTCTCTTCATAATGTGGGCTGTGTTTATTGTCTTTGGGAGAAGCTGACTCTAATGAACTCAGAAAACATTTAGCCTATAAAGCAGTCAGTCAGCCGCATAGTCAGGGAAGAGATTACAGAAGTACATACAGTGCATGTTCTTTACTCTCAGCCATGAAGGCCATTGCACAGTAAGTGGGGTAGCTTCTGTAAAAACACTTGGGCAGCGAATTTCCAAATTTGTGTTGTGGATCTCATCTGTGAAGTACTACAGATGGCCCCAAAACTTTCAATATAACACTGCAACTGTGCAAAGTCACTGTTCAGAAACCCCTCTACAATGCCAATAAGATTCATGGTTATAAAATGTATCTGTTTGGTGTTTGTATCAGATATTCAGGATCACTTTTTGTCTACAGAACAGCCATGCCACTCCTCTTCCTGTTTCATATCAGCTTTCATTAAGTTATGTAGTTGTTTTGGTTGGTTTTAATGATGTGTTTTTAAAAGAAAGGAAAATGCTGTGAAACTACTAATGAACTAACTACACTTACAATAGGGATGTCTCATTTTCAACCCATTTTTTCGTGTCGATTCATCAAAATATGTAAGTCACAAAACACTATTTAACAAGATACATTATTCATTATGATTTGTTCATTTTAGGAATGCGTGTTGTCCTAAAGAAGACACACTATTTCAATGATACTGTAGGATGTCGAAGAACACATTTTTATTTATTTTTTTGTTTTAATCTATATCACTGTAGGAAACTTTGGCTAAGAAAGTTAGAAATCCTATAACCCATTGTCTGCACTAACGATGTATTAAACAAAGACTATTCATCTTCAACAAGCAAAACAAAAGCACCTGAAACAGCATGAAACCAGGACAGTAATTGAAAAAACAAAACATTTACCCAGTGAAACAGACTTATTTCAGACCTCTCTGTGTTGCAGTAGCTGATGTTTTTCAGACCTTGGGTTGCAAGTGGGACGGCAGATGTCTGAGGTTGGAGCTCTTGCTGCTTGGTTTAATGGCTGAATAATTGCCTCCGGCTTTAGCTGCGCGCCCTATCAGCCCGGAGTCGTCTTACAGAGCGGACAGGGATGGAAAGTAACGCAATAGGGAGAGCAGGCAAATGTTATTAGTGATGCGAAAGAATGGATTCATATGTCTGGATGGAAATAGAGAGCTGCATTGCTCTGAAAAAATAGTTCTTATACTCTGACCTTTCAGACACCCAGTGAGAGAAGGAGGATCTCATATGAGGAAATGTTCCCTTGAGTGAGGAGTTATTGTCCCACCATAAGTCACATATAGACTGCGTGTTTCTTTACATACAGCCGAGTCAAGGTTCCTCAGTGAACACAAGCAGACCGTTTTCATTTTGAAGACATCACACTGTAGTTATTTAGCAGACAGAGAAATGTTGGTATGGCTTCCTTGAGCACACACACACACACACACACACACACACACACACACACACACACACACACACACACACACACAAACACACACACACACACACACACACACACACACACACACACACACACACACACATAGAGAGACGGTTGTTTTTTCATTTACTACATTCTCAAAATACAACTGTCTTTAAATAAATCAACTTTTGACCGGGCTTTTTTCTTGTTGAGAATTAGCATACATATAACTCTCAACTAATGCTATTCTACACCATAGCAACTACTCCCTGTGCTGTTGTATTCCTACATTTAGGGATCAAAAAGTCTAACATTCACCGAAAAAGGATGTTAAAGGTCCCTTATTGTGGCCGTTTTTACTGATCAGAATTCTATTGTTGAGGTGTACTAGAGTAGATTTACATTGTTCAGTGTTCCAAAACCACATTTGATTTGTCACACAGCATCTCTGCATAGTATCTCTATTCACTTTCTGTCCAAACACCTTGTCGGAGCTCCTGCCACTTATGATTGGTGAACAACCAGAGAAGCTCCACCCCTGTCTAACAGAGTGCTTTCCCAGCCTTCCTGTTACAGCTGAGCATCAGTTTATGTGTTACAATGACGTCGGTACAGCCATATATGTTTGAACCGGAGTCCGATCCTGAAAATGACACAAACCAACATGATGGACCAGATCTGCCGTCCCAAAGTGGACTGGAGCAGGCGGTTTCACAGTAAAAAGTGTTTATTTTGTATCGCTCCTACATTTCAGATGTAATGTTAGAAGTAGGAACAGCCCCGTCCTTCAGTACTTGCTTTGCATATCGGCATCAACCTGTGCAAGGTTTTTGAAGCTGTCGTCCGTGAAATGCCGGGCACACAGGACAGTACTTTGAACCGTTGAAGGAACAGTGTTAAAAATACATTTCAACCACTGACTTTTTCGTGGTACTGCCTTCGGTAAGGCAAACAGAAGACATTTCCCCTCACATTTCAGGGCACAGTGCTTCCTTGACATTTCGGTTGGCAGAGAGTGTGCCTATCGGTCTATGGCTATGGGCGTGACAACTAGCCGATTGGTCTCCAGATTTAGTGACTTCAATAGCCCCCCGGAAGAAAAAAATGGAAAAAGAAAAATCTACAGCGAGGCGTTTGAGGACAGCCTAGACATGTCTTTTCTGCTTTAGAGTTTTACTCGCTACAGGGTGTACCTTGAGGGTTTGTGACTTTGCAGATCGTTTACATGCAGAAAAAGCTACATAACACACGAAAGGACGGGTTATAACTGGAAAAGAATAATACCTTTAATATGGTCCAGGTAGCTTGCCACTGACTCCTTGATTCAATAAGACATTTCAAACATGCCTAGAACTGTGCAGTTGAAACACTTACAGGGTTTGTTTCTCCCACTGAGTATTTTTGTTAGAATGTCAAGTAGTTCTTAAGATTTTTCTATATAAAAAAATCACAACCTTGACTAAATAATTTGACAGTGGCCTTGGTGCTTTCACTAAAAACTAAAATAAATCCAATTGTGTGTTCTTTACGGTCTTCACTGGTACACGACCGCTGCGTTCTTCACAGCCAGCAGCAATGATTCGTGCAACAGTAATATGTGTATCATCTTTCTCTACCACGCTAAATGTCAATTTCTCCTATTTCTTCAAGCGGTTTCCCCCTTTCGGAAATTTCACAGTTCATTTTGTCTTTCTTTTGGGCTGAGAGCGTCTCTACCACATGGCTGCAGCGAGAATTCATGCAAAGGCTTATCGCCGACTCACATGGTTCACCCACGCTGTCCACACTGGGCTCAACACAGATGTTGGATTCCTTCCTCTCTGTGTCTAAATTTGTTTTAGCTACTCTGATTCATATCTTTACAGAAAAAACATTCTTTTAAGTCTCCTGATATTTTACTTTGTCAAACCCCGTCTTCTCATCTCTGTGACATTTAAATAAGCAGATATGACAGAGTAGATGTGTGTGTTTGCAGCTTAGATGTAGTAAATCAAAAACAGACACACACTGAGGCTCTGTATGATTTCATGGAGACTCATTAAGAAACTAACCTTATAACATCTTAGCAAAAAAACAAGCAGTAACCTCAGTGAGCATGAACTACAGCAGTTCATTTCAATAAATAAAAGTTACTCTGAGCAAGACCTAAAATGAAATACTGCATTTGTCGAAAATATTATTGCGCTCATGCTCTCTTGCATCTCATCAGTCTAAAGTAGCTTTAAAGTTCTGTAGCCGGTGGTGAGTCATGCCTCAGCAGAGTTCAGTCGGCAGCTTATTGAAGGCTGTCAGTGTCACTCACTGGCTTTAGCGGCTGCACAGAGAGAGCACCGATGCACGATAAAGAGGAGAAACCAACCTAAACCTTCCATTTCAAACATAATGAGCAGCTCAGGGGTGCAGGTCAGCAGAGCTGGGCATACAAATGGAAATATGATGTACCTCTACTTGTTGATCATAATTCATCTCAGGGTTTTTATTTCATTACACATCTTCACACCAATTCATCCTCACTTTGTTGTATGATGTTGTGACCTTAAGACTATTCCTAACTATATAAATGCAAGTCAGCAGTATTGGGAGTTGGCAGGAGTGAGGATCTGCATCTTAAGCGGTGATTTAAACGGGATATGTCTGTTTTGGGGTGATAAGGGTCGGAATGCCAAGGCCCCTGTCTTTGTCTGCTAGCATTACAACAGAGCAGCACCTTGCCTTGCAGGTGGTGTGCCCATATGGCATCAGCTCCCCACTGCTTTTTGGGCTGCAATACAAGCCCAAATTCTCACTTTTACTAACTCCCACGCCGTCGCGCTGCAGCAGAGGGCCCCGTTCTCCGTATCTCGGGTGAGCTTGATCATTCTAAAGGTTGAGCTATTCAGATGCAGAAAAAATCAAGAGACCACTTCAGCATTATAAATATTCTCATGTTTTATTATTTATAGATATGTCTTTGAGTTAAATAGTTTTTAAATGGGACTTCCGGTAATGGCGGGGTGCTGAGAGGCTGCGAGAGACCAACCCTCCTGACTATAATTCCTTAAAACTTTAAAATTCTACTCATCAGTAAAATATTATTTCTGATTTCAACAAATTAGTGACAATGTCACAAACGAGGAGGAAGGCGGCTGCCCAACAACAGCAAAAGCGAGAAAAGGACACCGAAAGAAGGCTTTCTGAATCTGAACATGAGGACGTTGAAGATGGCGAGAGCGAATCTGAAACTCATGACGATAACCCCACAAGTAGCCCCAGTACTTCGGATGTCATGAAAGCTATACAAGGAATGGAAAAGCGAATTACAGATAAGATAGATGGAGTACTGGAAAGGGTCAAAAAAATAACTGAAAGAGTTGAAGAGGCGGAAGAACGCATCTCGGGGGCAGAGGATGAAGTAAACCAACTGAAAACTCGCATTAATACTCTAGAATCCCAAGTGAAGTTGCTGCTAGAGAAAGTGGACGAAACGGAAAATCGGAGTCGGAGAAACAATGTGAGACTAGTAGGCTTGCCGGAGAACGAAGAAGGACGAGATGCGTGTAAGTTTTTAGAAAGTTGGATTCCGTCAAACCTAGAAATGAAGGATACCGCGCTAGCATTGGAACGAGCACACAGGATCGGTCCACGGCCTGAGGCAGAGAAGAATGACGTCAATGCCACTCCACCTCGACCGAGAACTCTCATTATGAAGTTTCTTAACTACAGGCAGAAGGAAGAAGTGTTGCGGGCGGCCAAAGCTAAAGGGACAGTAAAGTATAAGGATCAAGCAATCCGATTCTTCCCCGACGTCACCGCTGAAACACACAAGAAACAGAGGGCTTTCGATGGAGTGAGACAGAAGCTACGGCAGAGGGGAATTGATAAACATCGTGTCATCTTTCCTGCGCGACTGCTCCTCACCTACGACGGGAAAACCAAGCTGTATGACACTCCTGCCGAGGTGGAGCGTTTCATGGAAGGACTGGATAACTGAGAAAGAGAGGTGTCGTTTAAAACCGATTTTTGCTATATCCTGATTTTTGTCTGCAGTTGTGTAGGCTATGTTAAAAGTATGCTTAGTTAAGAATAGTTAATGCAGACGGACTGATCACTTCTGATAGTCGAGGATTTTTTTTTTTTTTTCTAGTTTGGAATATCAGCCGATTTTGTTTTCGTTTTTCTTCTTTCAGTCTTTGATCTTTTTTCAATGGTTGTCTGATAGATAGCCTTTTTTTGTTGTGTTTATCCAAAAGGGGATAATAAGACTGAAGCCTAGTTTGATTAACATAGTGTAGCTATTCTGAACAAAGCTCTGAATTATTCTCAGATTGAGAAAATATGATTTAAATTATGCTATCTACATTTTAAGGCGTGTGAAATTTGAAGTTTTATCTGGTGAAAATTTGAGTAGAATAGTAAAAGGTAAAGGGTTGTGTGAAAGTAGGTAAGTGAGAGAGCCAATCAGTAGTTAGCTCCTCACAGATGTGTGGATCTAATGTACCCATACAGGGAGCAAACACAGAGGGGGGAGGGGGGATACAGAATGTAAGGGTTTGTGTGAAGGGACTTACAAGGTTTAGCTTGAGAGTCTTGGTTTGTGTGGTGCTTATTGTGTTATTGTGTGTGTTTTTAGTTTTTAGTTTTAACTTCTCGGTGGTAGGTCTGTCTCATGATATGAAAGGGGTGCATATGGTGAGTAATTGCAGTAAAAAATGTCTGAATTTGAAAAGGTGAAATTCATAACTTGGAATTGTAGGGGAATGGGTAGTCTTAAAAAAGTTAAACAAGTAATGGACAGAATCAAATTACTTCAGGCCAAAATTATATTTTTGCAAGAAACACATATGTCAACAGGGGAAACTATTAGAATACAGAGGAGATGGCAGGGTCGGGTCTTCTCATGTTGCTATGCCTCAAATGCCAGAGGGGTGATGATACTCGTTCACAAAACCATCCCCTTGCAAATTGAAAAAGTAACGAAAGATACAGCTGGTAGATTTATTATAGTTGAGGGATTTTTGTTTGGAGATAAAGTTAACTTAATTAACGTGTACGGCCCTAATGATGATAGTCCTGCTTTCTTTAGTGATTTGTTCCTTTCAATATCAGGTTTAAGAGGCCAGCATATTATGGCAGGCGATATGAACTGCACATTGGATCCAGTGAAAGATCGCTCAACTGGCTTAGATATTACACATACCAAATCTAGAAAAATTATAAAACAATTTATGAGAGATTTAAATATGTTGGATATTTGGAGACACTTTAATCCTAGCTCTTTGGTTTACTCATGTTATTCTGGTACACACAAAACTTACTCACGCATTGACTACTTTTTGGTATCAGCAACACTGCTTTCAAAGATAGCAGATTGTACATATCATACCGTGGTAATATCTGACCATGCTGCTGTATCACTAACATATGCTGATAAAAGGATGTCCAACACGCCTCCTAAATGGCGATTACAGGCAGGATGGCTACAAGACTCTTTATTTGTAGAATTTCTGGGTAAACAAATTGACTTTTATTTTGAAATAAATACATCTGAAACATCCGCTTGTATAAGATGGGAAGCTTTCAAAGCCTACATTAGGGGCCAAATTATTGGATATTGTAGCTCAAAAGTCAAACAATCTAGAAGAGACATAAGGCAGCTGGAGAGACAGATCAGTGAATTGGAAAGGACTATATATCAGAATAGAGTAGCAAATAAAGATGAACATGATAAATTACTTCTTTTAAGGGCACAATATAATGGAAAGTCAGCAGTAAAAGCGGCAGCAAAAATAAGTAAACTAAAACAGAATTTCTACGAGCATGGAGATAAATCAGGAAAACTACTTGCTTGGCAAATTAAAAAAAGGCAAGAGGAACGGGCTATTGTTACAATTGAAACACCATCTGGAAATATTATAGATCCAATTAAGATAAATGAAGCTTTCAGAGACTACTATAATAATCTATATAGTCCAGATATTTCTCCTAATGATGAGCTACGAACACAATTTTTAGAAGACCTTGATTTGCCTCAGATCTCAGAGGAAGATCAGCTGAATCTTGAAGAGGGGATTACTGTAGAAGAGATAGCATTAGCTATTGATGCAATGACATCAGGAAAAGCGTCAGGTCCGGATGGTCTACCAATAGATATTTATAAGAAATTTAAAGACAAATTGATAAGTCCTTTTTTAGACATGGCAGTAGAGGCATTTGAATTCGGCCTTCTTCCAGCATCAATGAGAGGAGCACTAATCACACTGTTACCAAAACCAGGAAAAAGTAACACAAAATGTGAAAACATGCGCCCAATAAGTCTTCTTAATTCAGATACTAAAATAATATGTAAAGTGTTGGCACGGAGATTGGAAGCAGTATTACCTAATTTAATAGGAGAGGACCAAAATGGTTTTATACAACGCAGACAAGGATTTCACAACGTAAGAAGGCTTCTCAACATCCTTCATAACCAGCGGAATGCGCAAGACACTGCAATCTTGTCACTGGATGCAGAGAAGGCCTTCGACCGTGTAACGTGGCCCTACCTCTTTGATCTTTTGGCTAAATTTGGCTTTGGGGAGAAATTTTGCAAATGGGTTAAAATTCTCTGTAATGACCTAGTAGCTGAGGTACTTACGAACAATACAGTGTCGAAACCTTTCAATATATCTAGGGGATGTCAACAGGGATCGCCTCTCTCTCCTCTCCTCTTTGTAATTTCTATAGAACCCTTAGCCATTGCAGTTAGAAAACATATGGACATTGCTGGAGTTAAAGTTGGTCAGGTAGAACACAAAATTGCTTTGTTTGCCGATGATGTTCTCTTTTTTCTCAAAAATCTTAGTCATTCTATACCGGCTCTTTTAGTGCTTATAGGGGAAGATATCAGGATATAAAGTAAATCACTCAAAAAGTATGTTAATGCTTCTAGACGATAACGATAGGGTACAATTCCAGAACAACCCTATCATTTTTCATTTAACCGATAGCTTTACATATCTGGGAATACGAATTGTACCAAAACTAGAGAACATAGTTTCTGTAAATTATGAACCACTATTGGAAAATATTTCTAATTCTATTGATCGATGGACATTACTACCCATATCCTTAATCGGTCGTATAAATGTTCTGAAAATGAATATTTTACCCAAATTACTGTACTTATTTCAGAATATTCCTTTGTCACCCCCAAAGCATCTTTTCATGAGACTTACTAAGTTATTCACTAACTTTATTTGGAACAACAGGCGTCCCAGGCTCCGCCTTTCACTCTTGTACTTGCCTTATGATAGAGGGGGGCTCCAGTGCCCTAATGTGCAATGGTATTATTGGGCGGCTCAGCTCAGAACCATAATGTTTTATTTTTCTACAGAAGGTCCCCCATCATGGGTTAATATGGAATCAGCTGAAGTCACACATGGTCTGACCCTAAAAGGGTATATATACTCAGCCAATCTCAAACACCATCGGAAAAAATGTTCAAACCCAATTGTTCTTAATATGATCAATGTATGGTATGTGGTGAAGAAATATTTTGGTATTCCTCATAATTTGTCTAGTTATAGCCCCATTTGGGGTAATACAGACTTCAAACCAGGAAGATTGGATGCAGGTTTTAAAAGCTGGGCAGATAAAGGGATAAGGTCTATTAAAGATTTATATTCTTCAAGCAAACTAATGTCTTTTGAGGAACTAGTTAATACATTTAATATACCTAAAAATCATTTCTTTAAATATTTACAAATAAGAAACTTTATTTTTGTAGCTCAAAAGAACTCTTTAGACATGCCAGTACTAAACAGCTTAGAGACAGTAATGGGAAAAGACTGCTATGCAAGAGGTTTAATTTCACATCTATACAGAACTATAACATCAGGATCACAAGAATCGTCAATTAATAAATTAGAAGCCTGGAAGAAAGACCTAAAAGAAGATCTGAGTATGGATGATTGGTCAGAGGCATCTAAGGAAGCTCAGACACAAACAATAAGTGTAAGATTGAAATTATTGCAATATAAATGGTTGATGCGGACTTACATAACTCCAGCTATTCTACACAAGTACAACGGAAATATTCCTGATATCTGTACAAAATGCAGCAAACTTAAAGGTGATTTTTATCATTGCATATGGGAGTGTGAAAAAATAATGTTTTTCTGGAAAGGGGTGAGGGATATGATCAATAAAATGACAAGTATCAATCTAACATTATCAGCAAAAACATTTATTCTGCACTTATACCCTCTTGAAATGCCTTTGAGAAGAAGGGAATATGCTTTCCTTGACATGTGTTTGTTGCAAGCAAAGCGTTTAATAGCTTTATCTTGGAAAAAAATCCAAGCACCGCATGTAAATGACTGGCTGAAAGAAATGGCGACTAACATGGTCATGGAAAAAATAACTTATATAGTGAAAGGTAAACGCAATAAATTTGAGGAGATATGGTTACCATTCCTATCCTTTCTGGAAAAGGGTGGAGGTAATGGGATGCCAAATATAAGTAATACTGATACCGACTGAGAAGCTTTTTATTTTTATTTTTGTTCTTTCTGTTATATTGTTGTAATTTTAATTTGGTGTATGTTTGGATTGTATTTTTTATACTGTGCTGTACTATCCTTCAATTTCTGTGTTTCATGTGTAATTATATGAATGTTAAAATCCAATAAAAAATATTTGGGAAAAAAAAAAAAAAAAAAGTTTTTAAATGTATTTATTGTATTCTATAAACTACTGACAATTTTTCTGCGTTGAAATTCAGCAAACACTGGAATGGCTGCCACACATGTAGAGATAAAGATTTAAGAAAAATTTGGAGTGGTCCTTAATTTTTTCCAGAGCTGCTTAGGGGTCGCTTTTGGCCTGACCAATTTGGCTCAGGAAACACTGCAGCTCCAACAACAGCGCCCAGGATCATGGGGGAATCCTAACCACTCAACCAAAATAAGGTGGATCTTGGAGGGATCTGGACGATATGATTTAGCACGTCGCCAAAGCTATTGGCAAATTAGTGGCGAAGCAGAGGAAATGTAGTGGAATTGAAGCCTCTCCCCTAAAATAAAGCTTGCTCATGCTAATCGTAATCACCATCTGCACAGCGCTGAGCAGCCACGTCAAATCCAATCTTTAGCCCTTTGTTGGCATATCGAGCACTTCCACCCCCTACCCCCTTTTCCACACAACATACATAATGTTATAATTTACCTAGGCACTAAAGTCTTAACTATGGAACCTCCAGTTTGTTTACTGCATTACGGACATAATTTATAATACGGCACTGATGGTTCCTGAATAAAGAATGTTAGCATTGACGTTTCAGACCTGTTCATCTGCCGCACCAAGGTTTTCCCATGATTTACAAGCAGTATAACAGGCTTTATGAATATGTTCTTTCTTCTCATTAAAATCATTGGTGGTGATGATTCACTAGAAGAGTGGTAGTAAAAGTATTAGTAAGGATTTAGGGCACTTTTTGGACCTAAAGCTTAATTAAAATGTTATGCTGCAGAGCAGAGGAGTGAGTTAGATTCTCAGTTGAGATTAAAACCAAAGAAAAGAAAACGTTATTAAACCCCAGCGGCACAGCTTTCATGGAGCATGATGATTTTAGTGCCGTGTCTCTATACCTGCCTTTGTAGCTCTTCTTTCATGCGGCGATGGAACATTAACCTTTATAAGGTACAAGACATTATCTTAAAAGCTGCCAGAGCAAATTCTAGTCTATGACTGCCTGAGGGGAGCAAACTGTGGCCAAAGTGTGTGTGTGTGTGTGTGTGTGTGTGTGTGTGTGTGTGTGTGTGTGTGTGTGTGTGTGTGTGTGTGTGTGTGTGTGTGTGTGTGTGTGTGTGTGTGTGTGTGTGTTATAACTATGTGTGGAAATGTAGGTTATTTTCTGTCTATATAACTTACATTTTTTTAAATAGCTCCCAACACTCACTTACTGAAAGCGATGTGTGTTTAGTCCTGAGTCATAGATGTATTTGCAGACATTAATTTAAAAGGCAAACACACACTATACTGGATTGACCTGCTATTTACATTAGTAAACATCCTGTGTGTTTGCTTGTTGATAGTCTTTATCGTCCCTGCACTGCAGCCAGACAAGGGCTGTTTGGTCGAACAGGATACCTATTGCCAGGGCAACAATTGAACAAAATGTGGCCGTGTTGTAGAAATAAATACATTGGAGAGATGGTGTAAGGAATGGTGCGTGTTTCTGCAATAGTATTGGTATTATGTTGTGATTGTGATTATACCTGCATGCCTGGGGGCAGAAAGAAATATAAGCCATCCAGACAGCAGTTTAGAAACTGCAATATCACAGCTGGGGCTGTATCAAAAAACATGTGCAGCAGATCTCATGCATAAATCTGACTGTAGAAAGCCAGCTGGGAATTTGTAGATTAGTTTAGTTTGAATAAAGTCTTTAACTATTACAATTAGCAGATCAAACATATTTTCATTCGCTGAACAGTTTCCTAGAAGTACAGCTTATTGAACTGATTTCCTTTGCTTTGCCAGCTATCAAACTACAGAAACTGGTTTCCATCAAACCAAAGAGTTGGCAGCATGTGAAATTTAAAAATGCCTTTATGGACAAAGCTGTACAATTTAAATTCTGAAAAAAGGCATATACTGTATGTCTGCAAACAGTCAGTCATAAGCAAAGTAACCAGTAGAGTGAAACAACACTATCTTACAACGACAAATAAAGATATGAAATTTAAACTTATTTGCTCAACAGTGTACTTAAAATCCTCAGTGGACAGGAGCATGGACCAGATTGAATCTTTGTCACCAATACAAGATCCAGATTAGTTTTATTTTTAATCAGGAATAGACTAATTTCAAGCTGTTTCGTATCGTTCCTCACACACGACTGATCATGTAACATAATAATACAATTAGTTTTCATTTCCACCAGTCTCCACAAATTACGTGAAACAATGTAACAACAGGAAATAATACTATGCCATACAGTATACGCTTAAAATGTATCACACAGCATAAGCCTCTGTATTTAATGGTGTGTCATACATGCGGCTCTGCGTTCATTTGTATTAAAGTAGCGTGCCGTTGTTACAGTCCGGCGTGATGAACGGGGGTTCTGGAAGACTAATGGAGTGTGTTGGTGACTCTGAGTAAACATCCTGCAGATGATGAAGCTCCTGAATCCAGCAGGGATCTATTCCTGGATAGGAACACATTCTGTTTCTACTGGGACAATGCACAGACACACACAGAAACACACACTTACAATCAAACCCACACAGCTATTCCTAGACACACAGCCAGACGGAGGGGTTGGATGTGTCTGGCTGCCAGTACCAGCTGACACTGCAGGTTGTGTGTGTGTGAGTCCATACGGTATCTTTTATTTTAATTAATGCAAGCATCACAACATTTCCAGATGGTTTGCTAAAATTTGTTGAGTCCAGTACTGATATATGTAGGCCTATTGATTATCTTTACACATTTAAATATAGTTCAAATGCAATTTACGCCTAACAGCAGGACCTTAAAAGCTGTTTTTGTGATGAATGATGACTCTGTGCTTATGTGCTTTTGTTTCACTGACAAGTCAAGAAGTGATTTACAATGTTGCAGTGGTGTTATAAAAGTACTTTGTATCCGAGTGAAGTTAAGTCTTAATTTAAGGTTATTTGAGGCTTCAGACTTGGTTTAGGAGTAAGGTAAAGTAAGAGTTAAGGACTAGGAAATACAATAACTCAATGAGTTTCCTTACAAATGTAGCACAAACGTGTGTGGGCATGCTTGCTTGTGCTTTTTGTTCTTAGATGCGTAGCACTTGCAGTACCTCCATGGCCAGGGGTGCATTGTCCTAGATAGTTGAAGTGTACTTGCAGTCGAAGATGCAGAGCTCAGTGAAAAGTAAAAATGACGCACTGGTTTCTGGGGAAAAGTCATTCAAATATTAATGAAGACAGAAACTTAAAACTCGAGTGACTTCATGCTGTTTCAAAAAATGTTCAACCAACCCCTTCAATCCTGATTTATGACTTACTGGATTCCAGTAATAGAAGAGGGCCAGAGTTTAAATGAACCTGGATTTACAGATCATTGGAAAGCACGTCAAAATGTAAATAGCAATGCAAATGTAAAACGATCAAGCCTTAAGCGTGCCCATGTTCAGCTCGAGTGAGAATCTGCAGCTGTTGACGAGCAAAAAGCTTCCCTTTCCTCTTATCAGTAAAGTTACTGTATGGACTCTGATAAATATAAATTCATTGGCAAAAATATCCTGCAGCTCAATGGTATCACGATGGATAAATGCTTTTTTAAATGAAAGTCAGAGAGACATTATTAGTTTCAGGGAATGCAGGCGTACTTTGTAGGGGAATGTGTGATTTTAGAGTAAAAGTTCAAATAAACATTTTTTATTTGATGTCACTGACGCAGCAGCACAGAGGATTATCTCGTTATTTTTGTAAGATACAGCATGAAGAGACAGCATTAACGAATGCAAATTCTAAAGTTGTTGATATCACAGAATAAATAAGGTGTCCCCGAGGCTCACAAGTCAAAATGCCGTCCGTGGACCACTTGATGGAAACTTGATTGCATCCATCTCTTCTCCCTTTCATTTCTTATCTCTGTTGGTGCTGTCTGTCAACACATTAAAACATTTAAAAACAAACAAGGAACATAGCAAGAATAAGTATTGTTTGCATAATATTCAATATGATGACTTAATGTTCAGCTCCCTAAAACTGGGGGATTATGCGTAATTAATAAGGACTACAATTCCAATTCAATTACGATTGCCTGATGTAAAAACCCTGAAATGAATAGTAACCTTCTGCACGTCTACCTTTATGTCATTGTTTCATTTCAATAACAATGTCCTGAAGAATAAAGAAAAATCTCAACTTAGGCTAAATCTATGAAACAAGCATGAATGAGATCGGTCTAGCAGTTCATGTTGAGGTAGTGTGACTCACAGGAATAACACACTGTTCCTTGCGACTACAAACACCAATCCGTGTTCACTGAATACAATGTTGGCAGGATGTATTTGTCATTTTGTTGACATTTAAAGTATGTAAAACAAAGTGTTAAATCAGCCCAATTATCCTGCTATCAGAGTCATAAAGTACTACTTGTGTTGAAAAGTGCAATATAAATAAACTTGCCTGACATGTGGATCTGTTAAGTATCTGGCTGGTTCTTGCTGCTGCAATATCATGCAGCATGACTTTACTTTATATATTTATAACATCTCTACAAACAGAGCTTTTACGGCAGTGTATTTGTGATGTCAAATGTTTGCATTTTATCACCTTTTCAAACACTTTTATCCTATTTAATGCAGCCATCTTGCCATGTGTCACTGTGACTGACAGAAAGATATACCAGCACTAATGTGATGGCTGACAGACTGCATCACAGATAAGGTAAAGACAGAGGAAGGTAAAGGAGGTGCTTTAAGTTGGTGTTGACAGTCCTCCAGGGCATCCAGGGACACCCTGACTTAAGTCTATAATACCAGGAAAGATGAGACAAGGTTCCTTGGCATTCACGGGTATGAATTGTGACCTTAACAGCAAGACATGCCGAGAAAGCATCTCCTCTGCTCTATAGTGGAATCAGAACCTCATGAAAAGGAATCTTTCAGTAACTTCAGCAGTATTTCTATGAACAGCACAAATGCAAAAGGTTTTTAAGTGTTCTGCAAGTTACAACTGTTGAGTTGCTACAGTGAAAGGTTGCAAATGTGCCATCTTGAATGAGACTTTTTAAAAAGACTTGGCCCTGCAAGCTGTTCCCTCTCCATTCTGTCATGTTCCTTATGAGCCAAAAGCATTGCAAAGAAGCTTAGATTGCATGTCCTCATTGTTATAACAGCAGAACGTAGGTTAACGTCACCTTTCTAAAAGTAGGCAAGGACTTTGACTGGTTTAAGAATGTACAAATGCATAACACTACTGAATTATTACTCAGGTACATGCCAGCCTGCTTTCGTGATCCAAATTATTAACCAGGGAAGAAATGTGGACAGATAGATGGATGGAGGCATTGAAGAGAAAATAATTGAGGTATGTTACATTAACATGTCAAATGGGAGAGACCTATTCATTTTGACACATTACTGGATCCGGGAAAAACTTCATCATCTGAAACTAAGTGAAGTGAAGTGGTGTGGGGAGTTTTTGCAGGTCATATATTACATTTAGGGAGGAAAAATGGCTAGTATAGGAGAATAAATGTAGGCTTTTTAACTGTGGTGGTGTGATGCACAGCAAGAGAGAGGAAATAAAAACATGAAAAGAAGGTGAGTAAGGGAACATGAGTAAACCTGCAATCATTCAAAACAGGAGAAGCTCTATCCATATTTCAACACAAGTAATTACATGATCTCTGCAAATGTGTATTTTTCATCGTTGCTCGTTTATTCATGCGTAAGTCCAGTGTTTTTTCAGTCTACTGTCGGGAATGATCAATGGCCCTGCGTTACTCTCCTGCAGATTGTGTTATTTCTTTACCCCTCTCCCATCTCCTCAACCCGTCTCTTCCTCTAATTTTGGAAGCGTCTCAATTAGACAGTCGGGGCGTTTTAGCAGCTCTGAGCTGAGGGGATGTATGGATTGCATC
Source organism: Eleginops maclovinus (assembly GCF_036324505.1). Lineage (NCBI taxonomy): Eukaryota > Metazoa > Chordata > Actinopteri > Perciformes > Eleginopidae > Eleginops > Eleginops maclovinus. The sequence continues at coordinate 11,342,365 of NC_086354.1, forward strand.
GAGAGAGGATGAGACGGTGTTTTATCAGGACGACTCACGTGCATGAGTAAGATCAGAATGTTAAACAGATCGGATCGATAGATTAACTTAACTTTTCCAGAACTGTTTGAAAACTTGAATTAAGGTTAAGTGTCTTAAAGAAACAACATGCAGATTCTTAGGTGAAATTACTACAAGCTATCACAGCAGCACATACAAGGCATCAAATCACAACATAGCATATTAGTATTCCTGTTGCTAGTATGTAGGATTAATATTGGAAACCAGGGTAAATTATTGGGATGAATTGCGTCTTATTTGTCCAAACTTTTTTAATTGAGGGCCACACGAAGAGAAACAAAGAAGTGAGGTATATTGCCTCATAAGTTAAGTTATAAATTAGGAAAAACATTGACATGTAGGTCAATTGTGCTTGATACTTGAATATGCTTTGAGAAAACAAACAGGTTTTCATTTCTTTTGTTACAAAAAGTGTTGGCAGCTCATCCCTTAAAACAGGAGCCTTAGATTGCTTTAATAAGGGGAAACATGAAGGGTCTATTGTATTTCAAGCTTGTAGATATGTTTTTTGTTATAAACTAAGATTTGTTAGAACATTTGTTCAACTTTAATTGACTGAATTTATTTGAAAAGTGGCCTTATCCATACATGATTACTACTGTGTAATATATGTTTATCTACAGCTCCGGAAACAATTAAGAGACCACTGCAGCATTATCAGTTTCCCTGGTTTTATTATTTATAGGTATGTCTTTGAGTTAGATTAATTATTTTTTACTATGGTATTCTATAAACTACTGACAATTGTTTTCTGTGTTGGAATTCAACAGACACTGGAATGGCTGCCACACATGTAGAGATAAAGATTTAAGAAACATGTCCAGAGCTGTATATATATACAGCATATAATATAAGAAAAGCATACTCTTTGAATTTGCTGAGGGCCAATTAAAAATGGAAAACAGGCCATAGTTTGGACACCTCTGGTCTACGTCATAATATCTCAGCTATGGGTTTAAGGTTAATTAGGGCCATTTTTAATACACAAATGGATCCATTATCTGTACATGACTCCAATGCTTAGTCATGTAAAATTCAGAGTTTTATATTGAAGTCAAAGCCTGAGTTAAGGGTAATACAGCCTTACAAACTAAAGGTAACATGCAGTCATGTCAACATTGTGTAAGGTAAGAGAACATACTGCAGCAACAAATAATACATGTATTCTCAGAGGAGATGGAATTCGCAAAGTCAAGACTTTATGTTGACTTCAGTAATTGTGTCAGGGAGTGTTTGGGGGAGGAGAGTGTGTGAGCTGCTGAGCTGCTTCTTTCATGCCGTCTTGAAACAAGACTTCTGTATGAAGAAGTCAATTATCAGTTTTGGGCTTTTCTTTTGCAGTAGTAGTTTAAAGCTTGGTGGAGCGTTGTTTGTTCGACCACTTAATCCATTCAGCCTTAAATCTGTATTGACACAGTCATTAACATTTTGGCATACATATTTAAACCAAATACTCTATAATGCAGTTGTGGTTGGATTTACTGAATAGTCTAGAATTCAGACACAGACTTGATGGAATTCTCTCCTTTATGTTATGTGGTATTGAAATGTCATTGTGAAGAGGACTGCTGCAATTCATCACCAAAACACAAAGCCTGCTGAGAGCGACGTCCACTCTCACTCACACAGAGATTTTTCAATTTCAACTCTTTAAAGATCCAACCTCCCATTCTAACAAGGGCACAGAGTGACAATCACATGTAAACACACGTAATACACCCAAACTAAATACCAAATAGGGAGCCAGATCATTTCCCTTCTAACAGGATTACTCGGGAATAAGTTCAAAATGATTTTCCAGACTAACGACGAGACGAGGGAGAGGATGGAGGGGATGATAAGAGGACGAAAAACAAGAATATTGACAACAACTGTATGTGCTTTTCCAGACAAACATGATAGCTGAGGGTTGTACTTGCAGCTCGAAAAGAAAGGAGCATTGACTTTCAAGATAAGTGTTTGTAATAGGAATACTGGTGTGTAGTAGTCTAGACATGTAATACTGGGTTAGAGTTTTGTTCCTGCCTTCGACGTGTTTCAAAAGAAGGAAAACAATGGCCTAAAATACCGTAAAGTAAAAGAAATACATATATATGACAGCAAGTTGAACACACAAGGGCTTTTTGCTTTCACATGTTGTACTGCAAGTAGGAATTTATTTAGTTGGAGAAAAATCAGCGTACCACTTTTGAAATATCTCAATATTTATTAATAATTCACTACTTACTCAGTTGTGTTAATTCTTTATAGTTTAGAGTTCCCGAAAGTAAGACAGCTCCGAAAAAATATGATTAAAGAGAGAAATACACTTCTTAAGACTATGTTTACACAGCACTCAGGCAGTAACCTGCTGAGACAAAATGAGGACGATTTCTTTTAAATTGTTCTGAATATTCAACTTGATGATGAGTGAAGTAAAACAAGAGTAGGCGCAGAATAACGAATGTGACAGCCCACCTAACTTCTCAGGTAAAAGTTCTGCAGGGTGAAGGAACAAAGGGAGAGAAGAAAGCAGACAAGGAAGAAGAAAGCTAGATAAGGAGAGAGTGAAGAATTATTCATTTTGCCTCCCAGGATGTTTTGGGTCTGCCTAACTCATTCTTCCAGGAAGTGAAATCAAATCAGGAATCATTCGGTTGTCCAGTAATGTATTTTACTCTTATCTTGTCACAGCAGAGAGAAAATATTTGGCGGAGACAAAGAGACAGAGGGAGGTGAGAAATACAGGGATATAGGAACAACAGGAATCAGACTTTTGAAGATATGCCATTATCCGTTATCTTAATTACAGCATGTTCCTGTACATGTCAAACATGTGTTTACCGTAGAGACACCCGAGTTGAAGATAAAAGCAGTGTTTCCCCTACCACAGATATTCCCTTTTACAACAAGGTCAGATGATGATGATGTTTTAAAAAGGAACTCTTCTGCCCTTGTATTAACCTCAGCCTATTAAAAACCCTCAGAGAGATTTGCATCAAACCCACTTACAGCATATTTATTTCATTAAGTCTTTGGTAAAAAGTGCTTGATTGCAGAACAATCAGTCGAGGCTTGTTATTCCTACAATCAATTAAGTGAACCTGGAAACGGGAACAGAGGTAGTGATGAGGCCTAGGCACGCTGGTCAGACATTTTGATAGACCGATTGATTGAGAATTGTCAAAAGTATAAAATATGCAAGTTCACTAAAATCAGTTTTTCATTACAACAATTGACAAAATTAACAATTAAAAAAGAAAATAACCTGCCTGCTTTCCCCCATATGTTACGGTATGATGATTCATAATAGTTGAAAGGTAGAAATACAACAATATAGGATAAATAATAAATAAGGTGTAGCTTAAATGTGACGAGAGGCCAAAACACCTCATTTAATGTGGGATCCCTTTTGGCTAGAAGAATAAAATATACATTAAGTGAAACTTTATTGAGACAATTTCATTTATAAGTCAACTAAGATTTTTATTCAATAAAGCAGGGATGTCCAAACTATGGCTGGAGGGCCAAATGTGGTCTATGGTCCATTTTGAATCGGCCCTCAGCAAATTCAAAAAGTATAATGGAATATGGCCCAAACATAAAACTTTCTCTTATATTGTACTTCTTAAATAAATATATAAACATATATTACACAGAAGTAATCATGTGTTGATAAGCCCAATGTCAAATCAATTCCATCATTTAAAGTTAAACACATTTTCTAACAAATCTTAGTGAATGAGAAAACGCCCAATAACCTGTTTGCATAACAAGCCTTCATATTTCCCCTTGTTTTAGGCAATCTAGGGCTTCTGTTTTAAGGAATGAGCTGCCAACAAACTAAAAGAAACCCTATGGAGAGCTGTGATGTAGGCTGTAAAGCATATTCAGGTGTTAAACATAATTTACTTGGTTTTGCTAACTTATAACTTAACCTATGAGGCAATATACCTGACCTCTAGCGGGCAGCCCAGCCCTTCGTATGTGGCCCTCAGTGGAGAAAGTTTGGACACTGCAATAAAGCTATGCCTGCATTTTTATACCTATTGATATGTTTTTGTTATTGAAAAGAAAAAGGTTGAAATTATTTAGATTCTGAATGTTTATTTTAAAAGAAAAAAAGGTTTTCCCACCAAGTGTTTCCAGCTTTTTGTTTACGGTAGTTTTACTTGGTGTTGGATAATAAAGGAAAGTTGCCCTCCCCAAAACAACTCTAGAGGGAATAATTATCCTTGAAATATGCTGATCTGTTTGTGTGTCTTTTCATCTTCTCGTTTCTCTGAAAGCTCTTCCCTCCCTCAGAGTGTGAGCTGTCTGTCTTCCTGCCGCCTGCTGACCTGTCTGTCAGTGTGCTGTTGCATTATGGTAATTTGTGGCCTCTTTGTGCATACAGCTGCACAGTTTGTGGGGTTTAGGTGATATGACTCTTGTGAGAGTGTGACACCTTCAAACTCATCCAACAGTGTCACCAAACCGCACCGCTCTTGGGAGGGTTTCTGAAAGCTCAGTGTCAGTTTCCTCTCTTCCTCTGCTGCTACCTATCCACATTTAATTTAATACTGCGGGACAGTGCTGACATCCCACAGGAAGACGGGAAAATGAAAGACTACAACAAAAGATAAGGTTCAACAAATTGTGCTGAAAAATGTGTCTTTTATTAAATCTGACATTGGGCATGGGAACACAGAACAGTAGCAGCTAATAATGCTTTGGTTTTCTGTGATTGCTTTAAGTAATTAATTTATAAAGAGACTAACATGTTTAGGATATGAAGCCTTGTCTTCCAGATCTTTCCACAGAGGCGTTATTGTCTCTAATAGATCTTAACAGCGGGTGCACTGATGCTTCACACTATTACACATTTTAATCCCCTTTAATTCCTTTGATTATTTAAAGGTCACCTCGAAGGGGCCGTCGGGGGACCAGGCATTAAGGCTTGGGAATAGAAGAAAAGTCACATTATTAAGAATTTAGCTTTCAGACCAATAAGCTGTGCAGCCAACTGCTCACTATCGACAGACCATAATCTACAGATGGCCTTGCAGGAGTGAGTGACAGAATAAAAGAGACAAATGAGTACATGGGGGGAAATAAAGACAGAATGACGGTGATTTTCCAACCACAAGCTGCACATTTCTGCCAGTATACAAAGTTTTCATATTTATGTACATGATGCTCAATCTGCATATACAAAAAATGAAGAGACCACTCCAATTTTTTCTTAAATCTTTATCTCTACATGTGTGGCAGCCATTCCAGTGTCTGTTGAATTTCGACAGAGAGAAAAATTGTCTGTTTTTTTTTTTTTAATACAAAATAAGAATAATAATTTAAATCAAAGACATACCTATAAATAATAAAACAAGAGAAACTTATAATGCTGTTGAGGTCAGATTTCACCGTGTGTGCATGTGTAACAAATAGTGGGTTTAAACCTGCGACTCTATAAGTCTAATTCTAATTGTGAAAGAAAAAATCACAGCCTCTTTCTGGATGTTAATCGATGTCAATGATGAGCAAACGGATTCATTTGTGGCATTCAGTTTGTTGGCAGTATGAAGTTTAGGCTGAAATGCATTTTGTGCGTCTAAAACATTTAAAGAGAGAGGCATGCAAGAGCTATTTTTAAGTGATTATGACCCATTTAACAGGCGGTCACCCCCTCACCTGAGCATTAAAAGGGCTCCATTAGTGTCTCCTGTTGACCGGACACATTTTGGGAAAACAGAGTGATTCTGATCAGGGTAACAACAGCTTTCTTTTAATGCTCCACACAACAACTCCCGTCTCTTAATATCTCATTAACAATTTGAAATAAAGTGAGGCCATTACAGGGGAAAGCGGGGACGCTCTGCAGTAGGGTTCTTTTTCCGCGACTGTGTTAATGGAAATAATAACACGGGTGTGATACCATTTCAAAATCAGCATCTGCTCAAATTATGGCTGGAAAGATGTTTTAGTGTTTGTCACAGCTGCACTGTGAAACCGCCTGACACTGTTTAGCATCAGTGGAATGCAGCTCGGGGTTTGAAGCCTAAACATGAGTGAAGCGCAAAGAATAGCTAATCAGTTTTAGACACTTAAGGCAAATGTGCTTCATCTATTAAAACTCTGATAAGCTTAGACCTTTTCATGTTCTTAGCTCAAAGAGAAAGCTCTGGCTGACTTCCAAACACTAAAAAGTGCTGAAGTGGAAGTGTGGACAGTTCCCAAACGGGTATGATTCAGTCATACATGATTTAAACACTATGCGTTAGCCCTGGCTTTATTGCATGGCCCAATAATATATTAAATTAGAGCATTTAGCTGACATTGATTCTGACTCTGCCAAAATCAAATCAAACTTAAGAGTTGTTGTATTTTACTGACGTCTCTATGTAGTGTTTTTGCATTAACACATTGCATTCATTTGGATTTTGTTTTATGCCAGAGACATTTTTAGCCACACAGACCCCACCTTATATTCGTTGGGACATATAAAAGAATGTTTGAAGGAATTAATGTTGCTATTAATTATAAAATATTTGCCACGATTCCTGATTAACTCAATGCAAAAGCAATCATGTCAGAGTGTGTTTGCGTATGTTGTTTTTTTTGTTAAACTCTCTAATAATGGCCGATGGGGGTGAAGTCTGTAGAGACTAGGCTTGGGAACAGGAAGGTCACTGGTTCAAGTCCCCAAAAGACCAAGTGCTACCGAAATGCCCCCATGTCCCTCCTAACAGTAGGCTGGGTCAAATGCAGAAAAAAAAACATTTCCTCTCTAACTGCCAAAACGGATCCTGGGCCAGCTCGGAGCTAGAGCCCTATAAACACCAGTTCTTCCTGTTCCCACCGCAGCGGAGCCGACACTTGGTGCCGAAAACCGGATTTATCTGGCTCCAAAAAACTATTGGTCCAGAGACAAGAACCACGTACGTCACGCTTACATTGGAGGCAGGATTAACTTTAACAACAACAACAAAAAGCCGTACTTTTGGCGGTGGAAACACAATTGGGCCTTAGAAGAAGAGCCAGTTCGGAAGCAGAAGAGCTCTAACACGGAGCTAGAGCTGGAGCTGGTTTGGTGGGAAAAAGGGAACAGTGGGACGATCAAGGGTTCCACAATCCACTCTTCCCTCTAAAAACACACTGTAAGGCAAACACTGTGAAAAGTCCTACTTACAAAAACTGTGAAAAAACAAAATCACAGTAGGAAACTCTCTACGGAAACTAACATGCTATTAATAACATCAGAGACAACCTAGTTACAGAAATAAATATATCTTGATACCACTTGCATGTAGGCTAAAGCTAGACATTCAGAAATTCTAAATAACAAACTAAACCTGACTGTTAATGAGAAACATCACTCACACCTCGAGTGTGGTTCATTCTTGTGTGTTATCCAATGTTATTCATTATATCAAGTGTTATCCAGAGATGTATGCAAACGAGCGCTCTGCAGGTGGTGATGACAGCACAGGGAATGAGAGGCTGTTAATTGTGGTTTTATGTGTAATGCAATTAGGAAATAGAGTGAACAAACATTAAGAAAAGAAAAGTATTGAATATATAGCAAAACTGAAAGACAACAACACAAAACTTACACAAACTAATCTACAACTCAGACCGTAGCATAACCGAGAGTGTACACAAGCAGCTAAACAGCTGGCCAAGCACACTGTCAAGATTTAAAAAAACTAAATGACGTTCTGCTTCGTTTGCCTGCAAGATTGTGCTGACAGTGCAAGCCTGCAGACAGGTAATCATGTTTCTGAAGGACCTGAGGGCACGTCGCAGCACGCTCACACTCTCAGTAATACAGAGTGTCGGCCGGGTGATTACCGGAGATTATTGCTTTAAAGGCCCGGCCCAGTTTAGGAACATGGGTTAAAAGGTATTGTCTCTGTTTCTTAATGTTCATCAACATGATGTTTATGCATTACATCTAAAGAAATGATTTATCAGTCAAAAAAGAGTCTTTATGCCTAACTGATCTTAAGGGGGCAGGCCATGAAGTTCAGTTTACCTGTCAGAAGGAGTACAACTCAGCTGTGTAACGTCTTCAGCTGCTCTGGAGGAGGCTCACTTCTCTCTTCTTCTAAAGATTGCCCACCTAAAACCCTGGTATTTCACCCGGGGGCAGTCCTGCATCCCATAGAGTTGTGTGTGCTCGATGCACAGTCTCATCAGCTCGTTGTCTTTTTAGAAGAAAATAAAATGGGTTCCTTAAAGCTGGCACGATGAAACCGTTACTAGACTTGAAGGCATATTTTTATATGACTTCTTCCTGGCTGCTAAAATGAACATCATCAAGTATGTACAGATGAATGTTCCTCTGCTGGGAGAAGGAGCCTTTTCAGATCTGCCTACCTATGTTTGTATATTTCCTTACATAGCCTACCCACTAATGTGGCATTTTATTTATATATGTTATCTATGTGACTTTTAATGTACTTCATTGTGTTATGTCTTGTGGATGTTTGTGTACTGTCTTATATGTTTTTTATATGTGTTAAAAAAAACAATGAAGAAAGTGTTTAAAAAAAGAAAAGTATGTACAACTAATTAGTGTTCATTTATTTAAATAGGAAAATTAGACATTTTTATAAACAACAACAGGAAAGGAGAAGTATTTTTATTGGATCAGTTGAAATTTAAACATACTGAATATATCTTTTTTCCAGGACAGATCAGAGTGCAGCTTGAGTTAATATTGCACTAATAAGGAGGGTTAAAAGGAGGCATGGCTTCCAAGAAAACATTATTTGCTTACTTTTAATCTGTACAAGAAAATAATTGGTTAGATGGATTCAAACTTGACCGAGTGGACATATTTTGAGGCGAGCAGGTCCATAACATATACAATATTCATCGAGTGACAGCAGAAAGAGAGAATTACTCTGGTTTTAGCTGCAGCCTTGGCAGACACAGCAGAGCGGCCATCATCAATCATTCAGACCTCTCCGCCACCACACTGTGCGTTAGAGACCGAATGTACAGCAAGTACACATGGCATTAAATGTGTGTGTGTGAGTGTGAGTGTGACTGTGTGTGTGTGTGTGTGTGTGTGTGTGACTGCCCTAAAACACCCACCCATAAACATGTGACAAACAGGACAAGCTGCAAGCATTAAAGACTTTTTTACGCCTAACACACACACACACACACACACACACACACACACACACACACACACACACACACACACACACACACACACACACACACACACACACACACACACACACACACACACACACACACACACACACACACACACACACACACACGACCAAGTTAATATGTAAGGGATATGCCGTGTTCCTGTTAGTGTTCACTTCCTGTCTGTCTTCTTTTGGGGATTTATCTGACGTCCAGCTCTCCGTATTCTAACATTTTTTCCTTTCTCTATCTTGATCCTCCTTAACAACAGTCAATAAGTCCTTGACAGCAGTCTGTACTACTGGATTAACAACGTGTCACATGTTCTGAATTGACCAATCAGAATTGAGTATTCAACTAAGCCATGTAATAAACATAACTACTGACAGTTGGACAAACAACCATTAGGTTCATCACTGCACAGGGTGAGCCATTTTAGAAGAAACATAAAGAGATGTGAAGGATCCAGGTTAGAGAGGACCTCATTTGCCACATGAAGTGTCAGAGACATCCAAAGGCTGAACACAGAGACTCAGAAAAAGGGTGAGAGGGAGAGAGTAGGCAGACTGACGTTTGACATTTAATGCGTCTTTAATGAGTCACGGAAGCTCCGTGTTATATGACAGTCAGGATTGGGCAGCAGAAATAACCTCGACACTGGAAGCTTAGGCACAATCAGAGTGACAAAAGAACATTTTAAAAAGCTTGAAATATTTAGAGGGCGCCGCAGGGACGCAACACAGCCTGATGTGACCACCTCCACCCTGGCTGGGGAAGACAGATGCCCAGAAAGAGTGTGAGCCTCCGCTGTGCCCGGCCCGCCTGCTGTGACATTACCTGCCCACCGCCACATAATCATGATGAATCACTCCAGGGCGCGCCGCCGACCGCTCACACCATCAAACAATGAGTGGCAATGGCAAACATCACCACAGCGCACGGCCTCTCTCCCTACATCCCTCTCTTTTCTGTCAGGATGCTCGCTTTGTTCAGCATTTCTCTGCATCTCTCTGACATCTAGCTTCTCCTCTGTCCTTGGCTTCTGTTCGCTTTCCAAACTCTCTTTCTGGTGTCATTATTTTATCTCTATCTATATTCTTTAATGCAAATGTTGTACATAGTTTTCTACTTCAAATGGGACAAATACCAGAGAAAAAAAAGCTGGAGGTTAAATAAATCAAAGGGAGGTGAATTATCTATAATTATCTTCATATGACAGACTGCACGATATTAGGCAACTACAGGGGGCCTTTAATAATTCTAGTAAGCTCCGGAATAATAACATGGCAAATTATGTCTCTGTGTTGCAATGTGATACTCATGCACACTTTGCCAGATGTGCTGCATTTCTGAGGCAGGAAAGACGCTTATGTTAAATTTCAAAATGTTTCCAATATTTTCCCTAGGACTTTTATTTTCCATGCCATACGTCAGCATAAGAAATGTGTGTGGCTACGGGGTTGAATATGATATATTTGAAGTATTATACTCCTGTATTGTGTAAGTAAGAAGGCAGTGCAAGGCATTGTGTGAATGTGCTACTCAGCCGGGCCACATTACTCTCAGCAGTTTGTTTTAATCTGCCACTGGGATCGGCGCAAGAAAGAAAACATTGTTTATCATCACTTTTCTCCTGAAATCAATACCTGACAACAGGGATGAATTACATATTCTGCAATAAAGAGAGAAGCATCAGCGCCTCAGATTTTCCCCAAAATCACACCATTGCTGCTAAAACCTCCTCACATCTTAAACAACTGTTGAAATAACATGCAACTAAAACAAGAAAGTCTGCTTAACAAAATAGTGCCACCCACAGAAGGCCCAGAAAACCCAGAGGGTGAATCATTTCAAGATTTTCTGAGCGTGTTTCTCCTTCGCTCCTCTAGCCCCGTGGTCTAAATAAAGAAGTAATTGAGGGAAACAACACCTTGGGAGGTAACAGTGTGGCACTGTAATGTTGGATAACGTCTCACGCTGTTTGTGAGAACCAATGTAGACAATCTTAGAATTAGTCATCTAGAGTTGGCAGAAAGCGGGAAGAGAGAGAAGGGTCAGGGGTTAACAAGAGGTTTAAGCCGGGTGTCTTCTCCCGGATTTGTCTCGTTCCCAAGCATCTGTCAGACCCTTTTGTGGAGCTGCCATCTTGGACCACTCCACTCACAGCTGATCCCCATTACTGGTGAGGACAGCAGCTTATTACAGAGGCTGAGGAGCTGCTAAGTGTACTGTGTGTGTGTGTGTGTGTGTGTGTGTGTGTGTGTGTGTGTGTGTGTGTGTGTGTGTGTGTGTGTGTGTGTGTGTGTGTGTGTGTGTGTGTGTGTGTGTTTAATAGTGCATGAGGGAGGGAGGGATGTCAGAAAAGGGCAGCTGTGGGAGGGGAAGGTATGAAGAAGGTAGGCAGAGAAATAAAACACATTAATGTCCAATAAAAGGAAAAACGTCCCTAAGTTGCAAGCCCTGAGCTGCCATGGCTGCTGAAAGGAGCACTTTCCTCTCCGATGACAACTCAGAACCATTTTCCGGGCAATTACTTAAATAAAGTATAATGGTTGAGCGGTCACACAGGAGGGGAGAGGAGGGACAGATGGGAGGACAGAGGATTGATGATCTGTTTTAGTGCTAACACATCCTAAACCAATACATCAGTGTGATCAGGGTTTTCTCATTCACCTACTCACACTTTAACTCAGATCTTTTCATCGTGACCCTGTCCTCCCCTGTCCTCCCTGTCCTCCTCCTCTCTCCACACACCTGCCTCTGGGGCTCCGGCTATCCTTTACAAAAACACTCCTTTACACGCTGCGTTTCCTCCCACTGGTTAGCGAATATTTTGCTTAGGTGTTTAACCTTTGACCTAGTTCATCATTTTCTCCTTCCTCTGTCTCTATTACCATGGCATAGTTCTTTGGCTTTCGGGTTGCTGTAATCTCCCTTAAAGAGGGGCAGCTTGAGCGCTTTGTTGATGCCAGTCTGTGACCGAGCACAAGCTGACCTGTGATAATTTATTGTTTAGGGACATCTAGAAGCCCTTCTTATCTGGAACTTAGTTTCCCTGGCGTACATTCTTTTCTCATGTACAACAGCTTTAGGTAGATTCAGGGTCCATATTTGTTTAGTCTTGCTAATGTAGAATGATGATCATACACTCTGAACTGGTTAAAACCTCGGACTACGGAAAAGATCTTCAGAATTGGTCGGGCAACCGCTCTGTCAACTCGTGGCTGCGGCAAATGTCTTGTCAATTCTCCGGCCGTTAACTTCATAATAAACCTTCAGTGTTTGCCATCAAAGTTCCAGCTCTCCCCGTGTCTCTCTGAGTTTCATCTCCATTGCTCCAAAAGGTTCTATTACACGCCTCTCTCCACAACTGCCTTTTGGGCTCCGGCTATCCTTTACAAAAACACTCCTTTACACACCGCGTTTCCTCCCGCTAAATGTCTATCTCATGGGGCAGATCACTTGCAATCATAGCTTCAAAATTCCACCAATCCAAGCTTCAAAACGGGACTGATATTTACCATAACAGGCATTTAAATGACAACTTTATCAATGCGATGTGCTCCAGTTGGACCTACCGCTTTATAGATGTACGACATATTTCAAGATCATAGTGGCTGTTGACAGTAGATCCCATAAATGGAAAAATGAAAAGCTATAACGTTTTTAAATCCTGTAGAGTTAAATTTACTCATCCAATAATCTAGAAGAGATTGTGGTGTTCTGGTGAAGAGTAAATTGTAAAGTCTCAGGAGGATAATAAGAGTATGTTGCCATAGCAAGAGGCTGACTGTTTCAAGTATTTGCTTGTTTTACACTTTCAAAAGTCATTTTTTCACACCAATGTGATGTGCCAGTAATGGTGGCGCTGTCTTTTCAACTCAATACAATACCGTTATTGTCAGCATGTGAAGAAAATTGACTATAATTACAGAGGAAAAGTGGCACAAAGATATGGGGGTGAGCAATCCTCACACAAAGCCTTGGCATTTTAATAGAAATGTAACAGTTCAGTCGTGGGTTAATTGTGACAGATAAACTGAAGAGGACATTCTTGCTTCTTCTTGCCAGGGTTGTTTTGTTTGAAGTATCGTCATGTATTTGATCTGCCTTTGACGATCGCAAAACAATGCCTAAAAGTTTATTTCACACAGGAGTCATTTCGCTGTCTGGCAAAAAAACATACTGCCTCCGTTAAAATCGGAGATTGTGTTTGAGATAGGAGACAAACGCTGAGGAAGGGAGGGGTTTTCATATACAGTGCTGTGTAATTCCACTGACAAGCTGGATTATTAAAAGTTATGAGTTGTGTTCAGGTGTGAGATATACTTTTCAACATACACCACATAAGCACTTCACTTTCAGCATACGAAAGGTTTATAGTATAGCTTACTAGTTCAACAAAAACCTTTCTAATTGACAAAACTATACAGAAATGGATGTGATTTGTATTATGATATACATTCATCCTCGAGACACCCAAAAGCCCCCCAAAGGGTGGGAGAAATTTACAAAACAACAAGTATTCCCAAAAATAATTTGTAATAATAGCTAGTAGAGAGTACACAGGAGAGTCTGTGACTATATACCATCACCCAACAGCTCATAAGTCCTCGGAAAGTGACCTTTGAGCCATGTGAAACATGACATAACTCCCAGTGTAGGATTAAGGCATCTTTCATGAACAATCTTTCAATTTGAACAATTACAAAACACACATGCTGCACACACACCCTTATGGTACATACTCTGAGCCATCATGTGCAAATAACACCATCGTTCCAGTCTCCCCTTGACACCGTGCAGGAGGAAGGATCGCCACAGGAAATGTCTACGAGTAACCTAAATGTTTATCTGTGCGTTTGTGCTTTAGAAGACTCAAAGGCCCAGTGGAGCTCTCGTTCATCAAAAGGATGTTTCGTTTTCCTTCTGCGATGATGAATGTCAATCGATTAACAATAATGAGCGTGAAAAACCCGGGTAAGCACCATTATCAGAGTGTGCAAAAACAATGCTGAAATTGCAGAAAGATTAATCGGGTTTTCTGCTGACAGGGAACAGAGTTGTTATAGCGAGAGCTGTGGACCACAAATAAAATAAACAGAAAAATGTCATTACGCCAGAGTAAGTAAAAATTAAAACTCATCAGATGTGACAAGGACTTGATGGGAAACGTTGCAGTGCTGACACTGGGGTTGTGGTACTGCTCATTTCTTTAGGGACAAACCGAGGGAGAGAGAGACCGGAGGAGGTGGAAGAGGTTGTGTATGAGTAAACAGGCTGAAAGGTTGGATGAGTGTATAAGAAAACGTAGAGAGGAGGAGGACCAAATGACTCCGAGGGCAGCAACAGACTATACATCAAACTGCAAATGGAAAGAACAAAGGCCAAGCCGGAGAGTACATTACAGATCGGAAATTGAAGCTCTGTTTTGACACATCTAAATTTATGGATCAGGGAGTAATGCAGTACGTGACTCACAATCATACCACTTGTGATAAAAGGCGTTATATTAGCTCTTTGCCTACAGTTAGTCATGGATAACACAAATGAGGTCATTAAGGCCCTTGAGAACAGAAGCAGGAAGTCAATATTTGTGCTAAACTGTAGCAGATTCTGTTCAGATTTCAGGAGTCCTGGTAATGTAGATTTTGTTTCAGGACATATAGTTACAGTGTTCACACCATGTTCATGTATTTAGAGTTCTGCAAAAGCCTGTTTTAAAGGGCCTTTTCTTGTCTTCATGTGAAATATTCTCTGTCAAAAATACATCATTTCCCCGCCTATGTTGTACCAGTTGAGTGGAGAAGAAAGAAAGAACACGGTGGAGTAAGAAAAAAGAAGAAAGTGGGATTTGTCATACACTTTTTCAAAGGACCCAGACATTTACAACAAAAACAAACTTTCTCTTATCGGGGGAATTGTAATCAACAACAAACATGCACAAGAACATTTGAAAATCATTTCTGCCCATTTCTTTGTATTTCTTCCTTAAAACTTTTGTGCAATTCAGTTTGGATTCAGTATGTCAGGCAAATGACAAAACTCTAATAAATACAAACATATTCCTTTGCTATTTTATCAAAGAGGTCATTGTTCAGGAGAGGTTTTGAGTTTAATTTATGAAAGAACAGAATTCTGTCTAGGTTGTTTTGTGAGGAGGATATACAGCATACAAGGATAAGTTCTGTTATGAGACTAATTTGCTTTTAATTAGCCTGTAACACATCTTAACGTATTTTCATGCAACATTAGTTCACAATATAGATGTAATCTTAGGCATCAGGTGAGTAGTCAGACGGTGTCTCATGTAGGCATGTTACCATGATAGGTTGCTAAGATAAATGTTGCATAAATAACTCATCACACGAAAACGAGACATAAAATACAAATGTGATAAACACACAAACTGAGAACGCAGTAATGCCACCTGGAAACATAGTGACACTGGAGCACAAAGGGGGGGAGCACAGGAAGAGACAGAGAGGACACAGAGCGAGGTGAACGGACAGACTCTCTGTAAGGTGAGGCTGGCAGATTTACAAAAGGAAGTAGAAGAGGAAAATATGAAAGTGATCTGAGAGGAGAAACGGGGATATTTGCACCGACACACACAAATCCAAACCGTCATATCTAATGTGCCGCTGCCAGAAGGGGAGAAGAAAAGAGAGGCACAGAAACAGACAGGTGTGGTGCTATAGAAAGACCTAGAGGAATAAAATGAGCGACACAGAGAGAAACAGAGATACCGCTTCTGACTGATGACTCGTGAATATTAAAACCTTTCTTCTTGAGGACACGCTTTCATTTTGCCTCCCTGCTGTGATTCCTTTCTTTCTGAGCAGCGATTGTAGCTTCAGGTACACCAGGTGCAAGAGTGTGTGTAGGCATGAAGACGTGACTAAAGGTGAAGGCAAAAGCGCACACACACACACACACACACAGCTCAGTCTTCTCTCAAGATATTGTTTTGTTGTGATTTGTTTTTCAGTCACACACTGAATTACCTTGTAGGCAAAGTATAGAACAACTTTAGAGAATTCCCAGTGGCATGACTTATTGTCGCCCCTGAGATGTGACACTGTGCGGTTTCACTTTGTAGCCTACCTCAAATATACACGGAAACATGTGGTTGTAAAACATCTCCAGAATCATATCTCATGATGGAAAAATACATGTCTCTTTCATGATTGCTACTGGAGAAGCAATAAAAAAAGAGAGGCAAATCTAATATAAAGCCATTTCAAAGTGTGTAGCGAGGCTTTGGACTGACTGTACAAGAATCCCACACAGGACAAGTTGAAAGGAAGATGAAGGAGATGACTCAATCGATGTGTGAGGGGTGTGTGTGTGTGTGTGTGTGTGTGTGTGTGTGTGTGTGTGTGTGTGTGTGTGTGTGTGTGTGTGTGTGTGTATCTGTGCGCGTTTCTTATGTTTGGCTGAACACACACTACGACGTTAACACAATTTATGATTAGGTTAACAAATACACAGAAGCCTAATGCGTTTGTATTGGAATTATAATTAAAGCAGTGTGCAGCAGTGCATGTCTCCATAACTTCAGGCTCCATCACGAGGCACAACAGACCGCCGCTATTGTTTCAGAAAGGATTGCTCGGCCGGTGTACATAGAGACCGTAGGTAACACTTCAATGACCCTGGCTCATGGGACACAGCAGAGGCACTGTTGAACATTGCTTTATTCAGCCGAACCCTGAGAATAAGCCACCTTTTTATTTTTGCATGCTCATATGAAGACAAAGAAATATTACAAGGAGGAAAATCAACGAAAACTGCAATATTTGCCCTCCAACACTAAGGCTATTTTCAATGTTTTTATCGGTACAAAAACCTCAATCTAAAACAAATGAGTCTTTGAACTTAATGGAGGAAATTGTTATTAAATTTTACTCATGAGGAATAGAGATTTTCAAGAGAAGATGAGGAAACTAATAAATGTACACCTCAGGCAACTGCACTAATATATATTTAATAATGTAAAACGAAATCAATGGAGGCCACTCATTTATCATCAAAATCCATTTGCTGGATCTGAACAAAGCCCAAGGCTAAGAACTTTTCGTAAGTGAAGCCTTTTGTCAGTGAATGGAATAAAACTACCTATGCTTCTATTCTTCAGACAGAACGATTGGTCAGAACAACTACAGTTCAGGCTGTATGAATCCTCGCAAATTCTGCAAGAAATTCACATATCGACCAAAACCAACATGCATGGCACCTAGCAGAGTTAATGCTGAAGCCATGAAAGGAGCAAAGAAGCATAGCAACATGGAGAGTAAAGCATACAAAGAAAGTTCACATTAAATTGATTATTTATCTGTGCTCCCTCTGCAACACAATATTTATGTTTATCTTCAAAAATAACATAAAAGAACAATCTTCCTGTGAACAACTTTACAAGCTGCAATTCCCAGAATACAACTGACCAGGTCCAGCTTGGTCCCTATCATATTTATTATTGGTTCAACAGTTCTAATGTGTGTCACTGCTCAACCTATGTATACTATGTTTTTGTAGGGACATAGTTTAATGTGTATCATTCTCTGTCCCATTCTGTTTCTAACTGTCTGGATGTGTGATCTGTGTTCTTATAGCTTATAGGGGGAAATCAAGAAATAGAAACAATTTAAAAGGTAATGATGAAATTATGTAGACACTGCGTGCACAGCATTTTTCCCCTTTGCTAGCTCTTATTTTTGCTCCATCCTCTCAAATAACTGGTTCTCTACTCTCCCTCTGTCTCCTGAACAGCACCAGCTCAGTCATTCCCTGACACCCTGCCACCAGCTGAAGGTGGAGATGTGAGTGTAAGAAGCACAAAAGTGTTTACTCAGATAGTTTTAAAATACAGGAGTGTCTGAGAGTTTGGGTGCATCAGTGGGAAAACGGGACAGTGTGTGTGTGTGTGTGTGTGTGTGTGTGTGTGTGTGTGTGTGTGTGTGTGTGTGTGTGTGTGTGTGTGTGTGTCTCAGTCAGCACTGCATGGAATGTTTATCCACCACATATTGAGCAGTGCTGACCAGAAAGCCCACCGGAGCCATTGGACCAGCTGCTGTGATACTGGCATACACACAACACACTCACATGCATATCTATCTCTCTCTCTCTCTCTCTCTCTCTCCACACATACATCATCCTATGGCAACCTTTCCATTTGCTCCTCTCCTCCACCTAACGCCTCATCAGACATATTATAATTAGCCGTACTGAGTAATTAACATCCAAATTAGGACAATAATTTGCATCTCTACCCTCATTTGCATACGACCGGCAGCACACAGACCTGAAATTCCTCCACACACACGCCAGTACAAATCACAATGGGACTCAGTCTTTTTCAACACGATTGCCCACATTCAGGCCCACATCTTAACATTTCACAAACATGTATTTTGTTCTACTGTGTGGGGCATTGCAGTTTAAAAACAGAGATAGTGCAGGAGTGAGAAGGTGTGCGGTGGAGGGAGGTTGAGAAAAAGGTACAATGGGAGTAAAATAAGGGGAAAATCTGGACAGGGAAAGGCACAGAATATAAATGGGACTGAGGAAGGGGTTAGTAATAGAGGTACCTGGGATGGAGTGTGACACTCTCCAGATGAGAAAAGGCAAAGTAAGACAGAAAGAGGACTGCCTCACCATTTATACAACTCACTTAAGCCCATAAAATGTTGGAATTGAATCCCAGGGCAGGGAAGAGAGAAAGACAAGCAGCTCTGGAAATGAGAACGAGGTTGCTCGCGCCGCTCTCTCTCTATCCCCTTTCTCTGACATTTGCCCTCTGAATGGCATCAGCTCAACAGAGCAAAGCAACAATGAGAGAGTCAAAGGAAGAGTGGGAGGGAGAGAAAAGGGGCATAAATAAACAGGAAAAGAGTGACAGGACGAGTCCGGCAGTTCCTGCCAGACATTGTTTCAGCAACCTGAGTTATGCCGCTGCGTTCCACATCGCCTTCACGATTTATGTTCCAGCGAGGATAATGCAGCTAGACGGCTCTGTTGAAAGACACCCATAAATCTCATCTTGTTTTCTCCCTTTCTTTCTCTTTCAGCACCCCTCAAATCCTCTTGTTTTGTGTTGTTTGGCATTCGTCTGCACAGGTCTACTTCCTGACTTATGTAAAGGTATTCACCGGCAAGCCTTTGTCTCGATTACACACTGTATTCTGCTAAGCTTGTAGAGCTTGTAAATGCAAAATTAAAAACTCACTGTCTGTGTCTTTGTTATACTGCCGACAAACATCCAGGGCACAGAGGCCTTCATCTATTCCTGTTTTTCAATGGTTACAGGAAGTGGCTTTACTTAATAATAGACAGGTTAATCAAATCCTATTAAATTACTATCATTTCTGACAATAATGATTCAAATCCAATGTATACATTACATAACATATTTGGTATAGGTAAGGATGTTATGAGTAATTTCATCATTGATTCATCTGACTATTACCTCTTGTCAGTCCAAAACCCAAAGGTGTTTAATATTAACTGGAAGTCCCTGGCTAAAAACAGCACTTTCCATAATATTTCATGAACAATGATTGATTATTAAAATAGTAAGCAGTATTTGTCTGTCCATCGACTAATCATTGCAGCCATAGTTTGATACCCACATATTTGGCCTTGACACAAGCAGATTATGCATTGCATAGTCGCTAATGACAACTGCCTGTATCAATCAAAGCTACAAATCAAAGAGTTCATACATGGCTCTTCTCTGTAAACTTAGTGTCTAAACCTACTTAGCCTCCCCTCTGGCTCCCGGCCATATGGAGGTCTTTCATAAACACGGAAAATAATGATAATGTTTGGCTGAGCGCAGACAGCCAGCCAGCCCAGCACTCTCACTCCAGAGACCCAATTAATACCACTGTAAACCGCTGCTGCCCTTCATAGGCTACACCAGTCAGCTGTGTGTGTGTGTGTGTGTGTGTGTGTGTGTGTGTGTGTGTGTGTGTGTGTGTGTGTGTGTGTGTGTGTGTATGTGTGTGTGTGTGTGTGTGTGTGTGTGTGTGTGTATTTGAGAGAGGGGAAACTGATGTTTGAGAGCATCACAGGGTAAGGATGTGATTTAGTACCGTGGCTTCTTCTTCCCTGAGCACCAATCGATTATCATAGTTAGAAATCATCTCCAGATCACTGGCCAACCAGGCAGTCATAACCAGCAACATAAACCTCTGATATCCTCAATAAATGTCATGTTAATAGGGAATAATCTTTAAGCAACTGCAGCATGCCAGGTTGCCAAGTCATAATGTTATGTTAAGAATAGTTTCCCAGTAACCTTTAGGGGGTGACAATATTACTATGAGTCAATTTGTTTTTCTATATTAAGTATCATGATATCATCAGAGCTGAACATTGCGATATAATTTGTTATTTTTCAAGTAAAATAACAACAGTTTAAGTTTGTCATCTGCTGCTTTTTGTTGTATTATGTAATGTTAAATTGAATAGGCCTAGAGCATACGACGTTATCTTGGGTTATAGGGAACTGTAATGGGTGATTTTCAGAGTATTCTATTATGGTTAAGTAGAAGAATAGTCCACTAATTTATCATTTAAACTATTTTTTGTGGTTTCTTGGTGGTTATTCGTCTATTTTTCATGTACCCCCCCTCTCCCAACACATCACAGTGATACTACGTAGCGTTACAGCAAGCTCCAACTTCCCACCCAGCGGAACATGTGCTAATTGCCCCTGTCCGTCTTCGCTCAAACTTTGAGTACGCAATAATGCACAAATGTAAGCTACTGAATATTATGGAAAACTTAACATGAGACAGACAAAAACACCGAAATGGCGATGAAGTTGTCGGACAGACGATAAGTGCTGTCTTTTCCAACTTGTGCATCTCAAACGCGAAAACGCAGACAGACATTTCGAAGACAAATTGCTTTTTTTCATCTTATTCTTTCTCATGTTCCTACCTTTTCCGCCGATAACGCAGGAGTGGCCCCAAATGAGGCATACCAGCAAAAAAGGGAGCCCAAGTATCTGCATGGTTGTGGAGCAGAGTCTGTGATGTCTCCCTTCCTCTTCTCTTTCCAAATCTTGGATCTTCTCCCGAGCGCGAGGATGTTTTCAACTGCTCCGGCGCGCGAGGGACAGGTAGAGAGACCTCCACTGGGTACTGTGAGCAGAGAGAGAGGGAAACACGTTGTGTTATCTTCAATACAACAGACTCCGGTTTCTGTTTTCAAAATAAAATACAACCGACTGTTGGTGTTGAATAATTTCAGATAAGGATATCTAAACAACTGACTGAATTTGCACAAAGTGAACATTATTGTATTTAATTACATGTATTTCGCATTCTGATAATGCTGGGTGTTTTTAAATAGATTTCCCCATAAGACAGACACATTGTACACATTTATTTTGAAAAATAAAGCGCCCTTTTCAGGCAAAATCTGTCCTTGTTTGACAAGCTTGACATAGCTGTAAATGAGAGCTAGAAAAGAAGCAAGAGAGAGACAGGAGTGAATATAAGGAGGGGGGAGGATTGATTTTGACACCCCAGGAAGGGCTGCTGAAACTGAGAATTGGTTGTCAGTGATTGCATTCTTCTACAAGAATAAAGCTATTCAATCAATCCAATAAACCCCAAGCTATGGAAAGGCATGGCAGTAAAGGCTTACCACATATCCTATAAAATAAAGCAATGATTGCTTTAATATTGGAGCTAGAGGATAACAACACTTTAAGCACACACAAAAAAAACACATGAAACAGCTTCTTAATCAGTATTTTCCAACCTATTTGTCTTGGCCATTCAATTGAAGAGCAATGTCTAATTCTTCCGCCTGAAAAAATATTTGAAAAATAGAATTACCTGAATAAAAGTTCAAGGAACAAGATTACTTTTTATCTTTTTATCTTTGGCCACGCGTTGCTGATTTCATCCTGTTGGTCATTCTAGTTTTCAGTTTATTAGCCCTCCATTTGATACCTGTGAAAGTGAGGCTACATTTGGGAAATATAAAAAAAAACGTTTCACTTTAATTAAGGAGAAACATGAACCATGGATTTTTTCATTTTCTCTCAGTGATAATTCTTTCATAATCTAATGAAGCAGCTGCTACAGTATGATGTTTTCCCAGCTGTATCCTCCTAACAAGAGCCCAAACAGCGCAGCTATACTCCCCCTCACAGATTTCGGTCTTGCAGTTTTCACCCTGTGGCAGAATCTGTTTTTTTTTCTAACGGCCGTATATTCTTCAATTATTCCCCCATGCTTCTTCCTCTGTAGGGTGTGGGTGTGTGTTCTGGGGATTAAAGAGAGAGAGAGAGACTGCAGACCTCAAGTGAGTTAAGAGGATAACAAAGATAGAACAGACACACACACATGCAGACAAACACATGCAGGACCACATTTACATGCACACACAGTCACATACACACACATACTCCCAATTGGCTGTTTCCATGGGTATTGCCAGCTAAGTTACAGCAGAGCAGTGACGGGGGAAAGATGTTGCAGATTGTCCTTCTACCTTGCAATCAGCTTAGCAAACATTCAGGACAGAGGACAGACGGACAAATTCCCTGTTGCATCACGGAAATATTTTGTTGACGACAAATAACAATTAGTTTCCAACACTTTCCCCAAGCTGCCTTTTTGAGTTTCCATTTAAAGCACCTGTATTATCAATCTAGTCGAAAACACTTTGAACTTTGAATAAACACAAACACATTTTAACCCAGAGATCTTGGACAGTTCAAGTAATAACCCTACTCCAAATAACCAAGGTGCATATCAATACTACACTCCAAAACAATCTGAAAATGTTCCTTCATGCTCCTGCCTAAAGAAATCACTGAGCTCTTTCAGATTATTGGGTAAGACAAACCCCTCTCTCTGAAAGGAGTTGTGCATTTTATCTGATACAGACTGAGTGGTAGAAACAATAACAACTTTTAGCCCAGATATATGACAGTATTTGCTTCTTCACACAGACAGACAGACACACTCTTACCTTAAAGTCTTGTGAAAGTAATAATTGAACCAACATTTGAAAAACAAAAGGCTTCGAAACTACAGTTCATTGTTGGGTTTATCACAAACGATGACAGCGTTAACTATACATTGAAACAGGTTGTATTCGCATGCAAATGTGCAATCCTTAGGTGGAGTTAACAGTATTTTGTAGTTGAGGGTTATTTACCAAGGGTCTATGAAACGACATGGCATTTATTTGAACCTTTGCATTCTTTTTAATGTTATTCTTGTCCCTGTGCAACAAAGGATGAAAAGCCACTGAATATAAAGTTTTTGTCTGATGGTCAGTTAGTGTTTAACAACGCTTTTCCTCACCATTTGACAAGCAGTTAACAACAATGGAATGAAAGGTTACCAGGAGCATGTAGGTGTTTGAAGCTGCCTCGCTGAAAAGGTCAGTTTATGATTACATTATAGGTTTATTCTGGGAACACGATGCACTTTAGCATAAAGACACAAGAATTTATTTAAATAAATTCAGTTTTATACCTAATGTTGGTCTCAAACAAGTAGGTATTTTGTGTAATAAAAACCCTTGCCAGTGTCTCAGTACCATGGAGAGCTCCGTCACTCTGCCCCATGTTGTCCCCTTCCTCCACCAGGGGTCGCAATTCAGCCGGTTTCTGTCTGCGGAACCATCGAGCAACGTCTCCTCAGAACGGGGAGTGGAAAGTGTGTGACACACTTACCAAACAGTAATGAAACGAAGGTAAACAAATGATCTATTTTTTCCTGCCTGCACATAGTATTGTTTTTTGTTATATCACCGTTTAGAGCGACCACTTTTCACTTACATTCATTCATCCACCCGAATGTGTGTTTGTAGTAATGTAATTCTTATCGGCTGGGCTAATCAATGTTAGCTGCTTTTCAATGTCAATGCTTCCTAGACTAAACGAGAATGTGTTTGCTGTCCTCTGACTTAAATTGCAACGTCACAACTGCAAAATACCACAGCAACGTGTAGTTTATTTTCCTAAAATCGTAAAGGCTTATAGCTGAACTGGAAAAGACGACAGTCTCTCGTCCGCTGCATGCTGTATGCTCCTGTCACATGCCCGGATCTCACTTAAGTATCCGACAGGAAGTTACTGATGATATAAAGTCAAAAGCGATTTACCCATAACCCATAAAAAAACTTAATTCATTATTGACTGTTTGCGGTTTACTCACTCATTAGTTCAAAAACATATAAGCCTAAAGTAAACATATAAGTAAAGTTATTGCTGCCTTGTCTAAAACTCCAACTGCATTAGACCTGCTCTTCTAAGGCAAACATCAATATGAATCTTTGTATTAATCAATAAATAAGTACATTTTTAAATACATTTTCTGTGTTTAGCACCTTTAAAGCAAGAAACACTTAGTGGAAAGGAAAACAAAAGCAATATTTTGACACTGATATAAGACAGGATGTAAAATGCAATTGTTGAAAAAAGAGGGTATAATATCAGTAATGCACAACCACCACATAAACAACTGCAGGAGCACGCATTTATAGGAAACATACATGACCGAGCTTTATTATGCGAATAGTATTTGTATTGATCATACAGAATGACACTGTATAACAATAGTTTAGTGCATTATACATTGTACAAAGGTAACTAGTTCACTAACAATGTCCATGTTTAAAGCTAAATAAAGGGGCCCCTAATGGAGGTCAGATGGAAATCCATGTGATCAGTGGACAGGGTCTGGTGTTAATTGGGCTTTCTACACATTGATCTATGCAAATAAAATGAAATGCCACTGCAGTTGTTCTGCTCCTGCAGTATATGACTCCAGCAAATTGCTGCCACATTTATTTTTGCCAGTGTTCCTCACTGCTTTGTGTGTCCAAATGATAAATGGGCACAGAATGTCCATGCTATGGGTCATTGCTCACTTGGGCCACCTGTACTAACAGTACTCATACATCGTAAGGTGCTTTGTGATTAAAAAACTCCCACGAAATGACAAATAGGTTCTTGTGGTGAACTAAAGCGAACCTCTGCAGAATGTAACAGCAGCACAAGTACTTAAAAGTAGAGCAAAACTTCTAGATACATACAGTCTACAGAACACACACTCTCGTGCCAGCTTTCTTCAGTCTTCTCCCCCTTTGAATCTTATCTTATAGTCCTAATCCCTCAATGTTATTAACCCTTTCTTTTACTTCCGGCCAAGGTTCGATGACTGTGGTGTGAGGGGGTAAACCAATATGGCCTGCCACCGTGTTCCACTGGTCCTGCTAGCCTGTGGCTCTTTTAATCCCATCACCAACCAACACATGAGGCTTTTTGAGCTGGCCAGAGACCACATGCACAGCACAGGTATGGTTTTATATTATATGGTTTATTTGACTTTTTGTATCTGGAAACCCTCAGGGCCAAAGCAGCTTCTGGGTAATGTCCACCTATTAATATTCTTTATGTTTACAATAAATTAAATGACTGTGTGTCTTCTAAAAGAGGTTGCTCACAGTAATGAACTAACACAGAATTATGAGCCAACAGCTCAACAGAGTTTTTTAGAGTCACCTCATTATTTTTATTTTATGGCCTACAAATGTACTGTTTGCTTCAGTGTCCTCATTTTCATTATCCTTGCTTCCAGCAACAGCAGCAGCAGGCAGCTGTTTTTTTTTTTAACAAGCCCAGATAAACCGTCTGTCTCCGGTCTAACCAGAACTAAACACAAGATATACAAAGTCAGAAACTAAGAAACTAGCTGGATAAGACAGCTAACAATGCAGAGTTTTGTCTCAGGAGTTGGTTAAATCTGAAAGCTCAAAAGAGAGTAACCTTGCCATAAACAAATTGCTCTTCACCTTCCTTATATGAGAATAGGCTATTTGCTAGCAAAATAGCCTATAAAGGGCAAAAACAGGTCTTTATTTTTCAGATTCTTGTGCCCCCTAGTGGCCCAAATATCAACAATGCAGCTTTAAACACCAAACATATTTTAGTTTGAATCAAGAATCAAGAATAATATTGATAAATAAACAAATAGTTATACGTAAATCTTCTTTTGCTGCAGGGACCAAGTTTAATGAGACGGTGTAACAATGATGTCAGCGAACACAGTTTCCTTTATATAAACCAAGGCCCAAAGCTGCTCTGCATAAGATTACTGGCCCGATCACATGACCATAACGACATCATTGTACCGTAACAGTTATACACTGGTCCTGAGTCAGCTCCCACTCTTAAGATGCTTTGTGAAACTATGCATAGTGCAGCATTTCAGTGGGCAAGAACTGAGAATAATGCTCTTACCATTTCCCTTTGACCCCTCACCTATAAGACATCAGCTGATTAGTTTAACAACAAGAAAATGACTGTTCTTGTGATGCAGGTGCAAAACATCTGATTTTGAACAGCGTTTTTTATATGCACTAGATTTAACACAATTAGCTTCTCCATTCCCCAATAAAGCTTGGGTTTTGGTACGTTTACTAATTGTCGCTTGGGTTAGTCCAAACATTCTCTATACCTCTATAGTCCCAAAGGTCAGAAATGGCCGACCTTTGTTAAATCCCTAAAATAAAGCAGCTTAATTGCATTTCAAACCCTAAATCTATGTAGCATGAAGTAACAGCCTGTCCTTTATGGCCCACTTTTTTAAAAGCTGGGTTTTCCCTTTTCACAGTTTAATAAACAAAGTCACAAAGTGCTGGAGAAGCATTAACACATCTTACAACAGTTGTTAAAGGGAAACAGCTAAACCCCTTGTTTAAAATACAATAAACCTAACCCTGGTGTATAGCTTTCAATGGTCATTGTAGCTATTAAATAGTTGAGAAAAATATAATTTGGGGGGTGGGGGATAGTGGGGTTATTAACCCTTCAGACAACTCAATGGTTAAAAGAGTTTCATTACATTTTACATTACATTACGATTGGCTGACGTTTTTATACGAAGCGACTTCCAATAAGTGCAAAAAGCATATCATTTAATAATCTGAACAACAAATCGATTACACATCGATGACCTGTAAGTAATGACATTGTTTGATAAGCCTGTTTTAAATACATCAATCATAGCATGTGTCTTCAAATGTGAGATCTGGAGAAGCACTAATAATATTAACCTGAGTATCTCACAGATCTTTATCTACTGATTTATATTCCGGGTCTGAATCGACTGTCATGGTCCAGATAACACTGTATTAATCTTCTTCTCTCCCTTCAGGCCAGTACCAGGTGGTGGGTGGCATTGTGTCTCCAGTCGGTGATGGCTACGGAAAGCAAGGCCTGGTTCTGGCTCAGCACCGTAGCGCCATGGCAAAGCTGGCGCTGCAGAGCTCCGACTGGGTCACGGTTGATGAATGGGAGAGCCAGCAGGCAGACTGGACGGAGACCGTGGTCACCATGAGGTGTAAAACAAGTTTATAGCAACATTAGTGTTCACTTCACTTCATTTATTAATGGTTTCCCAGCAAGAAACTGTGGTGTAATATCAGTCTGGACTCTCATTGTGAGATTAAATGGTGTGTGCAGCTAGTCAACAGATTAAGACTTTTCATTAATAATAGAATACATTTCCCGTACCCTCCCATTTTTTTGTGTTGACAGAGCCAAACACATCTTATTCCCAGTTTATATCCACCACCCAGTAGCTGATATTTGTTTCCATTTGCTTTTACTCTCATCTGTTTCTCTGTTATAGTCTTCTGACATCATCGAGTTTCAGCACAGCACCAGCAGAGTTAACAGACTCCTTCCACTCGCCCTCTTGCCAACCTTAACTGCATATACAACAGTGTGTTGCCAGGTTCTGGTCTCTTGTGGGCCTGCCAGACTAGACTGTTTTTCATGAGGTGAAATAAGGGGCACCTGCTGTTAAATTCATTGGCAGAGATGGGAAGCTGTTAAGCAATTGGCTACCTTGGACATGAGTTTGTGGGAAAAGAGGCGTAGGTGCTATGAATAAGGCATGTCCCAGTTTAAAGTGTTAGATTAATTGATTAAATGTCAGAAGACAGTAAATAAAGGTCATCCTAGTTTCTCAAAGTCCAAGAGGATGTCTTCAAATATTTTGTTTTGTCAGTCCAAACCCAAAGATATTCAGATATATTTAACAGAAAGAAGAAAATCTCAACATTAAAAAACAGCATTTTCTGCATGAATATGCACTTTAACAACTATCAAAAACGTTTGTCATTATATAAACTAAAATATAAGTCAACTAACTGTTGCAGCTCTGGAAGGGAATGAATGATCTTTTTTTTTTACTGCATACACTGAGTAATTATTCATGCTTATTTTTAGAAAGGTCTCTTACACTTGCATCATTGTACTTCTTCCGCTTTATTAATTCTCCTTCTTCCCTGCTTTCGCATTTCTTACAAATCCCCTCCTGAGAGTTTGCGCAACAAGGGTGCTGATCAAGGCATGAAGTGGCCTGTTGTTATCCAGAGGCTGTGAGCAGGCCATGTCACAAGTCCTCACACACACACACACACACACACACACACACACACACACACACACACACACACACACACACACACACACACACACACACACACACACACACACACACACACACACACACACACCTACAAGAACACTTTTAAGAGGCTTTACTTAAAAGAGTTTTATTTTTATTTTTACAAGTTCCTCTGTCAATTATCAGCATTTCTCCATTTACTATTCAGTTCTGTTTGATAAAGATTTATTGGCATGATGTTTATATTAAAATGTTGCCCCTTAATGAACAGAATAAGGCCAATTATGTTTTAATACTTGACCAGCTACTGTTAACAACACAAGATGAAGAAAGAAATACTCAATATCTGAAGAGAAAATATATGTATTGCCATTTGTAAAATCAAAGACATTAATTATATTCTCTGCTTGACATGCAGGTATCATTATGGCCGTATCTTGAAGGAGTATGAGCAGAGCACAGGAAAGCACAAACACTCCATCGGAAACACATCTCCCCTCTCAAGTAAGAACCTCTCACTCTTGTGAACTTGGGATCAGCTCAGAAACCCTTTGACCTCTGTCTGTTTTCGGGCATTATAGGTCTGGTTTTAATTTATGGCGTTAGCTGTGAATTTCTCTCTTATTGGGATTTTAATGAAGGTTGGATAGATCACCACTTTGATCCAAATAAAATGAAAAATAAATATAAATGTCCCAAAAGCTTTTCCAGGATTTGACCTGAAATTGAATATAGATATAATGCTTCCCAGAGGATGAACACATGACATTGTGCCAAAATACAGCCCCACAGATTCACTGTCACAGAGCAGTTGTAGGCTTTTAAGGCCTACATAAAATTGGCATTCTTCCATTGTAACAAACACACAGTGCCTGATTATTTAGAGTATATTAGTTCATCAGGTCCTTACCAAGCCCAAGTTGGGCATTATGGATTTGCGTCAATCTTACGTAATGGGCCTGTGCTTAAAAACCTAATGGTGCTCTGTACTCCTGACCAATGGTGATTAAAGAGTATTAGGGATAGGTTTAATACTTTGAAAACTTTTGTGCTTGTGTGTTGTATAACTGAAAGCAACACAATCAGTATTCAGGAACAACATCCAACAACTAAACATCAATAAAAACATCTATCCAAAAATATTATGATTTTAGTTTTTTGGTTCCTTTTAGTTTGCATTATGTCTTCTGAACAAAAGCCACCATCCAACGTTTAGCTTTAGCCTTCAGCCCCATAGATATTTAAGTAATGTACTTGTTTGCAATTAGTTAACCAGCTCTAGTAATGTCAGGTCAATTCTCAAATTGTTCACTTCCAACTTTTTCCTTGATATTGACATCACTAATTATTCCAGTTTGAGATCCCTTTGAAGAGAATTATAAGATTGCCAGCTTTTGTAGTTTCATCGTGAAGTTGGCCAACACCCACTGAAATATTTCAATGAATCTAAAGGAAACACCAGGAGGAATATGTCGGCTTCTTTGCTTTTATATACTATATATACTGTATATATATTCGAGTGGTACCTCTGGCACGTCATTGCATTTGAAATTATTTTCCTGAAATGTATTCCATGCTATGTTTTATAGTTCTATTTTTATGATAAATATCAGTCAGCAGTTGTCACCATTTCTCCACCCTCTCCCCTCAGGCCCCTATCCCCAGTTGAAGCTCCTGTGTGGAGCTGATTTCCTCAACACTTTCCAGATCCCTGGCCTGTGGCTGGATGACCACGTAGAGGAGGTGGCCGGACATTTCGGACTCATCTGCGTCAGTCGGGGGGGGCTTCATCCCGAGCGAGCCGTGGCCATGTCAGACACACTGTCGCGCCACAGTCAAAACATTTTCCTGGTCAGGGAATGGGTGAGGAATGAGACGAGTGCCACCAAGGTCCGCCAGGCTCTGAGACAGGGCTTGAGCGTGAAATACTTGATCCCAGACTCTGTGATAGAATATATTCACCAGCACAACCTCTACACGGAGGAAAGCGAGAGGAGAAATAAGGGCACAGTGCTGAGGCCGCTCGCCAAACTGGCACAACAGCCAATGCAGAGTCTGGATGACTGATAGCTGAGCATGAAGGCCTTGAAGTGTGAACTCACTCACAGATCAGTGCTTCTCTTCAGGGACTGCAAGCTCGGCTAACTTCAACTGGACTGCAGAGTGATAAAGCTTTGAACATCCTGCTAGGAGATATACAAAGGCCCAAATGTGTTTTTCCAGGCATCACTTGTTGTTAGTAAGAAGCATTTTCACAGTGCTGTGGTGTGTTTTCAATCATACACTTGGACTGTTGCAAATACTGAGTCTCATCTTTGTGCCACAGGGTCAATAAACATTTGCAGTTTTTGAAGTGTACTTTTAGTTTTACATATCACATCATTGCAGAGTTGGATACATTTAAATAAAATACTGTATATTTAAAGTATTTTTGTCTAGCTGCTGTTTTTTTCCCACTAACAACCCGAATACCTAATATATGTATAAAAATACAACATATCAGACCCTTTTAAAGATACAATTATAAACCGTTATTTTAACAGTGACAGGCATTCCATTTTTACACTAAGAGCTAACAAACTATCGATGTTCCTTTTTTTCTTAGAAGCAGCGAACATGGGAAATCATTTCACAATAGACAATGGTTGTGGAACATAGTTCAAGGTGCAAAATCCATCAATATTTTTAAAAGTGACAAAATGGGTTGAATTCTTTTTCATTAAAGTGTGATTATCGTGGAGAAATACAAACATATTTTATTTATGTATACATAATTTGGCCCTTGTATCTGAAAACCTAAGGATCTGCTTTTGAAATGCGGCCACGTGGGTTTTGTGTGTCTTTTAGTTATACATCATTGTGTGCATCTTAATCCCTAGGTTACCAGAACGCCTTGTGTACATTTTTAATTGAAGAATACTAGATTCTGTTTGCTCACATATTAAGATCATTGTTAGTGTTTCTACTCTGCAACAGTCTCCCAACAGCAATTTATTGTAGTGCTATTCAGTTCCCCAATTATCATCCACACACCGTGTGTCTGTGAGTCGGTGTTTTTTTTTCCACCAAAGGATTTAGAGTAATCCTGACAGTTGCTCAGCTACAGAAGGTGTTTTTTCATTGAGGCCAATGGCTGAAAGCGCCACTGTGACCGATACTGACTGGCATCCTTTGAAAGGTGGTGTGTCTTTGTGTGTGTCTTTGTCTGTGTCCCAGTCAGTAAAGGATTTAGACAGTTGCTGTGCTGCAGCTAGCCTTTAAAAGAGATTATCAAATTAATTGAGTTATCTAGGCGAAACAAAAGTGATGACAGTCCCTATTGTGCTACATTTAATTGTTTCAGTTGGATCCTTCTAAGCTCAGGTGGTGCTGCTTTGCTATTTTGCTGCATATTATTCACACTGTGTTCTTCACATTCACTTGCTGATCTGTGATAGAACTTTTTGTGATTTGACTACATTAGGCTCATTGGTTTTTGCCCTGTATATTGATTATTACTTTTATTGATTATCAGATATTGCTAATGTTATACAACAGAAGTACGCCAAATCTGCTACACGTGGAACTCTGTATAAGTGCGGTTGTGTCAATTAATAAAGGAAGTTTATTCATCCTAATCCCAAATAGCCGGAGTAAGCACTATCCAACATAAAGCTACTCCACATTATGTATGCATGCCACGTTTTCCCAGCATCCCATATGCTGGAATAGCATGGTGAGGATTGAGTGGTTACGTGGAGGGGAGTGGGAGGTAATCGGATTAAAGTGAATTTGGTTCAAATTGAGGCTTTTGATAGCAGGTTCTGCACTCTGGAGCAAGTAGCTGTCCACAGCAGACTTCTTCATCATTCACTGGGAGTAAAGAGAGCAGCACAACAACCGCCAAAATGCCAGTCGATTTGAACGGATATTGGAAAATGATCTCCAGCGATAACTTCGAGGAGTACCTGAAGGCTCTTGGTGAGTTTGTAGCAGGGGAGAGTGGAGGACAAGCCTACTAAAGATAGAGACAATGGGGCAAATGTATCATCATTGGAGCTTTTGATAGCAAAGTTCTTATTGTAAACCTGCAAATACTACTATATATACTTTAGTTAAGCGAGATTGCAGCTATTGCACGATGTATAAGTAGTACAATAATGAGAGAAATCCAAATTTGTTATACTTAATATCTTCCAATTACTTTTATTTAAAACTAAAGAATACACAATACACAACTTAACAGAAATGTACAACATAACCAAAAAATAATTTTAAAAAGTCTTACAAAATACTGTAAAAAAAAAAGGAAACAAGTGTATGAGTATACTAAACGTAGAGCTTCCCATGTTTCTTACTCAGTTTCTCACCCTTCTTCTGGAACTTGTTGCAGATGTAAATGTTGCCATCAGGAAAATCGCCACCTTGTTGAAGCCTGACAAGGACATTAGTCACGATGGGGACCACATAATCATCAAAACCCTCAGCACATTCAAAAACTACAACATGGACTTCTATGTGGGCAAGGAGTTTGAGGAGGATCTGTCTGGAGTGGATGACAGGAAATGCATGGTGAGAGTTTTCAAACAATGTAACCAGAAGGGATCTATTATACATTTTAATGAATGTGCTGTATCACACTTCTGAGAAACGTATGGAACCTTTCAGATTTCGTCTCGGTGCATATAAAACTAACTGTTCTCTTTGGCACACTTCCAGACTTTAATGAGCATATGGTGTAGGAAGACTGTATGCAAAACCTCCCATCTACTTACAAAACTTTGTTTTTAACTTTTCCCACTCAATGTGAATGAACTGCTGTAAGACCCAGTGTCAGATACCGTAAGAATAGAAAGTGAGAGAGAAAGGGAAATAAGTATAGACTCAAGTTCTTTTAATCAGATTGTGTCCCTGAATACTGAATAGGATCAAAGATTATCTGGGTCCCCCTTGAAAAGCTTTTTTGTATGCTGATTATAGAAAAGCTGTTTGGAGGGTGGTGAGAGAAAAGGGTTATGTGTGTGTGCAGATTTAATAGGAGTAATTATTTATGGGTATATATTTAACATACCTCTATATGACCATGCAATTACATTGCTAGATTTGAAAAACTTCTACACTAGTGCATAATGTTCTATAATCCCGTTCTGGCTTCATGCAGACCACCATCAGCTGGGATGGAGACAAGCTGGTGTGTGTGCAGAAGGGGGAGATAGAAGGAAGAGGCTGGACCCACTGGGTGGATGGAGATGAGCTTCATCTGGTAAGAAAAACATCAGCTTCTGCCATGAATAATAATTTATGCAATTTGGACACTTTAATCCAAATCCAAAATGCCTCTTAGCACCGTATGTGCGCTGCATTTATTATAATGTGTGACTCGAAAATTAGCCCACTAGCTCCAGCAGTACAGCAATTTATTTTGTGAACTGCATGTGTATGATACTCATTTACTGCCAAGTAAATCATATATTTCTATCTCTAAAGTTACTCTTTTAAGAGGAAAAACACACAATTCTTGAGCGTTCCAGTGATCAAGCACATAACAGACACACCTATGCTATTATCTTGACTTTTCAATCTAATTTCTGTTAGAACTTCAATAACTTTCTCTCCTCTATAATTTATAATTTCAGAGTGTGGTATGCAATGAAAGCATTAGCATTTGAAAAGACTTTAAAGTAATGGCTAGCACATTACCATTTTCATTAGCTCAGCATTAACAGATAACCCACTTTGTGATTACTGCTATCAAAGCTAGGCAAAAAATGATCTGCCAAATGATCTCTTTTAGCTCTGCCAACAGATGTTTTCAATCAACTGGCATGAAATTAGATATCAGTTGGAAGTTTCCAAGGGCTGGCAGAGGGTTATGAATGTTGTGCAATAGTGGCCTCTGGTGGCAGAAATCACTTTGCAGGTTGGATGGTAGAAAGTATTCTATCGAACAGATTCTGTCCTTTAAAGTATCCTAAATTTAGTCAATATTACATTCAGAGACAAATCTAAATATATCTAAAGTAAAACTATTGTCTTTTGTTACCTGCAGGAGCTGAGAGCTGGTGGAGTTGTTAGCAAGCAGTTGTTCAAGAAGTCCTAAACTGGCTCTTACTGAACAGGACGACGCCCCCCGGTTGACATCGGCCTAAACAAACACACCAGAAACATCCCATGTGTCTGACATCCCATCCTACATTCTCCATAATTTCCATCTATCCATGTGTTTCCTGTATTGAAAATGATTGTCATGAAAAATTCAGTTATATTCCATCCTAACTGTTGCCTACTCTTCTGAAGCAAATTCAGAGGGGCAGGGGCAGTATGCATCAGGTAACATCACAACACGCAATACATCTGTGTCAGGTTGGGAGCTCTTTTGATTAACAAGTTTAGAAGTGTTGGCTGCATGCACACTAGGTGAAACTAATCTGATGGGTGACCCAGATTGACAACGCATGCGCTGAAATGACCTAAAGTAATAGATGGCATTGAAGACAAGAGAGCGTGGGTTAATCCCATTTTAGTTCCCTGAAAAATTGCTTTGGATGGCAAAAAATAAAAATCTGAGTGTGTGAGGGCTGTGAACTTCTTCACTACTGATGCTTAGTCTCCAGAATGGATATAGATGTAATGCTGTGTATTTATCCCTCCCAGTCCCTCTGGGAATGTGCCAATATAGTCAAATGAATCAATTAATAAAGTAAACAATGCTTAATTATGTTGGTTGTTTTTGTCTGAGTGCCATTTATTCACTGCCATTTATTTTGATAATCAGACTTGTTTGATTTGGAATGTATTTGTTTGGTTCAGTCATACAAAACATAAACAATTAAAATGATTGCTTCTAATAGACCAAAGTTTCTCACACCAACACATCAGGTGTTGTGGCTCTTTTTATCTAAAAGTGCCTTTTCAGACCCGCACAAGGATTCAGATGGCCTCTGTTTGATCATTCCAGTGAGTGAAGTGAAGCCCGCGGAGCTCTGGCTAGAAAACTCGAGCCAAGCTGTGCTCTGAATCAGCTAATCTGTCCACTCACTTTGTGCCTTGCCATTAGCAATTGGGCAGTCAGCTGTCCAGCTCACTTGCTCATTCTTTGCTTCAGCTGCTGCTGCTGCTCGTCCTGCGGTTCAGCGTCCTGCTGTTTTTTGTGCACTCACAACCCGCCAACCCTTGCATCTACCTGCAGGCTCTGTTTATGTATGGTTCCTCAGGGGGCTGTTATTGATCTCTCCCTGCTCTTGCTATGGCTGGTTGAAAAAAATGATGGTCTCAGGGATGTGGTCCAAACAGAGTCTGGCGCCAGGCTGAAATCTACATTTGCATTTGTTCTCAATAAAACATTTCTATTGAGTGCTAGTCTGGTCTGGAGGAAGGTCAGTTACTCAACTCGTATTTTGATCAGCAATCAACAGGCAGAAGTTATATACAGGGACGATTTTCAGCCATTTCTCATTTTACAAGTTCCACTGTGCTAGAAAATTGGTTTATTTGACTTTTTTACCTTGACTTTGCAGAATGATGTAAGTGCAGAACTTTGCACTTGGAAACTGTTTTGACATTAATGTGCGAAAGCTTAACCCTGCTCACCTTAAATATGGTGTTGAGTTTTTTAGTGTTTAGGACCACACATGATTATGTGAACTCACAAACTTGCAAAACTCTTCATTGTTACATGGACACATATATTATATCATATTGTACCAAAGGAAATGAGGATGAAGTCGTGTGTGCAGTGGTGGAAGTAAAGACTTTAGTCCTGGTTGATTTTGTGACACCTATGGTAACTGGATGTAATTCTGTGAACGTCCCACAGTTCCTGTTTATTGATCACTGCAGGTAGCAAGAAATCCCTTTGAGCCTTAACATGATTAGCTTCCTGGGAATATTTTGTGAATATGCACTGCATATTAATCCAGCATGGAAATGGTTGGTTGCACCACTGAGAATGCACAGTACCATATAGAAAGTTACTGTAAATATGTGACCATTTAATGGCTTTAGCAGTTTAATTGACAACATAAATTGTATACAAAGTTGAGTTTTATATGATGAAAATCACAAGGATTATAACTTGAAACTTAAAATAAGAAACAAAACAGACAGACATTATTATTCACCATCAATGAATTCAATAAATCGTTTAACATAAGTCACAAATGTTTTACTTTTCTCAAAACGTATTGAACTTTAGTTACCTTTTTGTTCAAAATTCTAGGTATTCTGGATCGGCATTTGTACATGCCACAGAGAAGAACAAATAAAGAGCACACACTGTTGGCAGATGTTACAAAACAGTGTCCCCGTCTGTACATTGTACACTGACCATCACTGCACCGTCTGCATGTGCATGTGTGTAAAGGTGCATGTGAGAGAAAGCTTTCTGTGTGTGTGTGTGTGGGGGGGGGGGGGGGGGGCACCCACATATATGCCTATCATAAGCCCCTCCAATGACCATGTAAAGACGGGAAGAAAAGGGTGAGTCCCCCCTCTCACCTGAAAAACAACTGCCACTGCCAATCCTGTTCAAGCCATAAACCCATTTATCAATAGTTATCTGCCCTCATTCCCCCTGATTGTATAAAAGCAGGAGGACACCCTGCACCTTTCCCCTCTACTGTCTAAAGTCTACACACACATCAGCGTAACCAGCTGCCATCATGCCTGCTGACTTCAGTGGAAAATGGATACTGGAGAACAATGACATATTTGAGGAGTATTTGAAAGTGTTGGGTGAGAAATGTTTCATTTAGGTATGGGATGTCTTAGGTATGTGTTAAGTGATGTTACTGGCAGAGCTGCACTAGAGACACATGTATCCACTTCCATGCGTCTTTATATATTTCTGTACATAGAGTATTTTTTGTACTGTTCAATTTATTATGTGGCTAATACAAAATATAATTCTAAGGTTATTTCATTATGTAAACACTATGATGTCAACTGCTAAAACGCTTTCAATATTCCATGCCTTTAAAAATATAATGTATGGACTACAGTCTGTCTCCTCTGGAAATATGTTATAATTAAGTCTCTGTATTCTGATCCTAGACATTGACTTTGCTACAAGGAAAATTGCCATCTCCCTGTCTCAGACCAAAGTTGTATCCCAAGATGGAGACAAGTTTACTTTCAAAACACTGAGCACCTTCAGGAATTATGAGCTCTCCTTCACTGTAGGGGTGGAGTTTGACGAGCACACCAAGGGACTAGACAACCGAAACATCAAGGTGGGTGGACCTCTCATATACGGAGTCCTTGAAAAAAATGTGAAAAAAAGTTAGTGATAGTTTATCTGATGAGTCGCTGTTTCTCCTTTTTGCTTTTGAGAACATGTTATATAAGTGTGTGCAGGGCAATGATTGGTATCTGTGTGTATGACCAAACTTTGTTCCACAAAATGGCGTGCTAAGGGTGCTTCAGTTACTTGTAGGCATATTTGCATTGATTATCAAGCTGGAAAGAAGAAGAAAATGTTGTTGAAAGAGCAAAATAAAAAAACGTTTAAAGGGAAAGCATCACATTTTAGAGGTCAGTAAAATGATAAATTAAGGTTGTCTGTTGATAGTATCGTGTTACTATTTTTGAGACATTATCAGCATATCATTAGTGAGAATTTTCACTTATAAGTTTTCATAGAGACACACTGACTGAGAAATGTAATACATGTTAATGCCAAAATAAGAGCAACTTGAATATGTCTACATTTGGCACTTGTTTCAGCCAGTGCTAATTACAGAACAAGATGAAAGCAAGCCTAAATTGGCGAGTCTTTAGTGGTGGAAGTAACCTTTGAGTCAGAACGTGAAGTGGTAAAAGTAGCCATGGGGGATTCTTGAGTGACAGGGGTCACAATGGTAAACTATTTCCTTTTAAATGTAAATTAAATATATAATTCAGTTATTGAATGAATGCACATTGTGTTTTCTTGTAGTGTCTTGTGACCTGGGAGGGGGATAAGCTGGTGTGCACTCAGAAAGGAGAAAAGGCTAACCGTGGCTGGAAACACTGGATCGAAGGAGACAAACTCTTCCTGGTGGGTTGACAGTATCTGTCATGATAATTAGATTTTTGGTGAATTATTTGAACCAGAACACGGCCTGATGATGAATAAAAGAGAAATGTGTTGGATTAGTAGGATGTATTGCACAGCGGAATGTGATTATTGAGTATGATGAGGACACTGTTATTGCTCTCATTTTTCTCTAATTATCCCTCTTTCCTCCCACAGGAGCTGACGTGTGAAGATGTAGTTTGTGTGCAGGTGTTCAAGAGAAAAGCATAAACGGAAATATCAGGGTTTTTTGTATTTGTGCATATTTGCTCCTCAATCACGTTTTCCCAAACGTATGAACAAAATGAATAAAAGTGCTTTTCAGACATGTTGTGTGTTAATAGAGACGAACCTGATTTTATACTGAGTTTAAATGTTTACAATGGGTCTTAGTTCAGAATAGGTAGAGCTTCTTTTTTAGGGAAGAGAGTGAACGTTTTACCTTACATAAGGTGGCTGAAAGTGTATTAATGAATCTGGTTTTACACTCTAAAACACTTGATACTAACTATATCACGCCATGCAGTCACATCCTGTACAAAAGACTAATAAGCTCAAGAAGGGTTATCATTTTTTTACACATTTTATAAAACACATCCTACCATAGACTGTATATATAGAGTCTATGCATCCTACAGTCACCTCCCCATGGGCATTTTTATAACCAAATGCTTATATCGCCATCTGCTGGTAAAAAGTATGGTGGTATCCTTCAATATGACATCTAATATACAATCTAAGCAACAGACATTACAACTCTGTTTATATGAAATTAGGGAGTGACATGCATCACTGTGTAAAGATTACCTTTTTTAACCATATTTGCAATAAAGTAGTAACAAGTGAAGCATCAATAACTTCTACCGGTATATCCTAGTTAAAAGTCGATAGCAATATGTCATGAAATGTGTAAAACAAACAGAATCTCTTGTAAATACATCATGTTTATTCTCACTTTATTGTTCATTTGGGGACGTCAGCCATCGGCTTCAGCAGACCTTCATGTCACGTCAACACTTCCAGCGCTCAACTCACGCGAGATTGAGATTCAGGAAGTTCCACGTCAGTATCCAGTGCTGTGTTCACTGAAGTCGCAACATTTGGACCCCGTTTTAAACTAATTTATCTTGTTTTATTGTGACACCAAGGGGATACAACATGGTAAGAGATATTGAAATGACTTACCAGCATGTTTGTTTTCAACACAGGTCATCCTCGGCTCCTGGTGTAGTTTTTTTAAGTACCGTGAAACTGTCAAATAATAATGCACTATTGTAAATAGCTTAACGGCTAACTAGCTTGAGTTAGCCTGAAATCTTGTAGATAACGGATGTTAATATTTATGACAATGGCTGTTTGGAAACTTTATTAATGTTAACTGTTGAATCAGTTGTCGAATTAATTTCTATATGATGTACACCTACGTTAAAGATTGTTGGTAGCATTGAAATATAATAGGCTAAATGTTAGCATGCTAACGGCTATGTTGGATTTACTACGTTATCTTTTTATTCTTGGTCTTTTCTCGAACGCTGAGGAGTTTATAACAAATAATTAAATGCCCATGTAATGTTGCGATCAAACGGCATAGAAAATACCCCGATGTCCTTTGTTTTTTTCAGCCTCTGCGGCTCGACATTAAGCGGAGGCTGACAGCCAGGTCAGATAGGGTGAAGAGTGTGGACCTTCACCCAACGGAGCCATGGATGCTGGCCAGTCTGTACAACGGGAGTGTCTGTGTGTGGAACCACGAAACACAGGTGGGATCACTAACCGATGGGCCTCCCGTAACACGTTGCACTACACAGTATTGAAACAGTAATGACTAAACAACAACGCTTAAATATGTCATTTCATACTTATAAACTGACTTAAAATACACCTAAGGGGATGGTGATGATGATGATGATGATGATGATGATGATGATGATGTAGTAACCAAGTTCATTGATTTTCTTTTCCCCCCAGACTCTTGTCAAGACGTTTGAAGTATGTGACCTCCCTGTTAGAGCTTCTAAGTTTGTGGCAAGGAAGAACTGGGTCATCACAGGAGCAGTGAGTTATATCCATTGTTTGTTTCCCAAACTCTTAACAGCTGTCATCTATAACAACAGCATTTTTACACACTACTAGTTGTAGGAACCTGAGAGTATTATCTTGCAGAGATGCTTAATTTAGTGTTGTTTACATGTTTTTTGTATGTGCGCACGTGCAGCGTCATTACAGTAAAGCTTTGTTTGTTATTGTGTTACAGTTAGACTGTACAGATACCTTACTATACAACAGCATATACCAATTGCTTTTGTTATAACATATATTTTGGTCTTTTGTATAGATGTTGTTAATAAACTTCCACTGCGTAAACTGCTCTGATTAAATCTTTTTTTCTCCCTGCGCAGGATGACATGCAGATCCGAGTGTTCAACTACAACACCTTGGAGCGTGTCCACATGTTTGAGGCCCACTCTGACTACATCCGTTGCATCGCTGTCCATCCGACCCAGCCCTATATCCTCACCAGTAGTGGTACGCTTGTAAACTAAGAACATTAAACAACTTAAATTGCAATGGCATTTTAACATAAGGGTCTTCAATTGTATTAGCATTGTGTGCAAAACATCATGAATGTATTTATATTTCTTTGCAGATGACATGTTGATCAAGCTATGGGACTGGGAGAAGAAGTGGTCGTGCAGCCAGGTGTTTGAGGGGCACACTCACTATGTCATGCAGATTGTCATCAACCCCAAGGACAACAACCAGTTTGCCAGTGCCTCTCTGGACAGGACCATTAAAGTAGGGGCCACTTGCTGTTGTCACATTTACTGCTGCTAATTATATCTTGTGTTTGGGTTAGTACTGCAGATTCTACTGCAGCTTTTTAATGACCATGCATTAGGCACATCTTTGCCTTTTTAAAATAAACATATATTTAAAGGTCTGTGTCTAAAGTGCATTGAGTGTTTCTGGTTCCTCTTGGTTTTTTAAGGTTTGGCAGCTGGGCTCTTCGTCTCCTAACTTCACTCTGGAGGGTCACGAGAAAGGAGTCAACTGTATTGACTACTACAGTGGAGGAGACAAGCCGTACCTCATCTCAGGGGCTGATGACCGCCAAGTAAAGATATGGGACTACCAGGTAGGAAAATGTTTAATTCATTTGATTCACTACTATATATCTAATGTATTAATACGCCATACTATTGATTTCACATTCTACTATATTATAAAAAAGTACACATTGCAATGAAATATGTTGATTCAAATCTAATCTTGTGTTAAATGTGTTTAATACATAGCTTTGTTAACAATTATAGCATACTAAAATAGTTGATTGTTCTTTAAATCATGTCACTTTTCTCCATTAGTCTTATATGTTCTTTATATGAGCATCCCGTGGCATTGTGTTTGTACACATGTTAAACGGTCTTCCTCTATATGTTACAGAACAAGACCTGTGTTCAGACTCTGGAGGGCCACGCCCAGAACGTCTCTTGTGTCAGCTTCCACCCCGAGCTGCCGATCATCATCACTGGATCAGAGGACGGTGAGCAGGAACCGTACTCATCCTCACCTACATAGGAAAAAAAAAACCTTAAGAATGCAAGTCACCTCATGGCCTCATTGATCATTGCTTTATTCTACTTTACCTCTTTCCTCTCTAGGTACTGTTCGCATCTGGCACTCAAGCACCTACCGCC
Organism: Eleginops maclovinus; assembly: GCF_036324505.1. Taxonomy (NCBI): domain Eukaryota; kingdom Metazoa; phylum Chordata; class Actinopteri; order Perciformes; family Eleginopidae; genus Eleginops; species Eleginops maclovinus. The sequence goes on from NC_086354.1 coordinate 11,384,742, forward strand.
TGGAGAGCACTCTCAACTATGGCATGGAGAGGGTGTGGTGTGTGTGCGGACTCAGGGGCTCCAACAATGTGGCGCTGGGCTACGACGAAGGCAGCATCATTATCAAGGTGAGAGGAGATGTGTTATTTTAAATGTACTTTGATTCTAAATAAGCTTCACTATATATACAAGACAAGCTAAATAAGGGGGAAAATAGTTTTAAAAAAGTGGCTAACATAGATTGGATCCGTAAAAGCCATCCAGATTAAATATATAATTGTTGTATCCAAACCTAAAATATTAGTGATCTGTCTTCCTCTGCTGTGTAGGTGGGTCGGGAGGAGCCGGCTATGTCTATGGACTCCAACGGAAAAATAATCTGGGCTAAACACAGTGAAGTACAGCAGGCTAACCTTAAGGCCATGGGTGATGCTGAGATCAAGGACGGCGAGAGGTTGCCTCTGGCTGTCAAAGACATGGGCAGCTGTGAGATTTACCCTCAAACCATCCAGCATAACCCCAATGGAAGGTAGGCATACATTCACCCAGGCCCTTTGACTGCTAATTATTACCTCACATGACATCCTGGTTAGCCAGATTAGAGGTACATTTTCAATAAGATATCTGTCAGTCATTTTTACGTTTTTCTGTGCACCAGGTTTGTTGTGGTGTGTGGAGATGGAGAGTACATCATCTATACTGCCATGGCTTTGAGGAACAAGAGCTTCGGCTCAGCGCAGGAGTTTGTCTGGGCCCATGACTCGTCTGAGTATGCCATCAGGGAAAGCAACAGTATCGTCAAAATCTTCAAAAACTTCAAGGAGAAAAAATCATTTAAGCCTGACTTTGGAGCTGAAGGTAATGTGAACTGTGCTTTATAGCAGACTTCAGTTTTAGAAGTGGATTGTTCTCACTGTCTTACTCACTGGATGTGTTCCCATTCTCCCCTGCAGGGATCTATGGAGGTTTCTTGCTCGGGGTGAGGTCAGTGAATGGCCTGGCATTTTATGACTGGGAGAACACGGAGCTGATCCGCCGTATCGAGATCCAGCCCAAACACGTAAGACTGACTCGTTTTGTGTTTTAAGTCTTGATCTCTGTTTGATATAAATGTAGTCATTGGAAATGTACCAATTTCTTGTGATAAAACTGTAGTGTTTAGTTTCTATTCTTACTCTGTTTCATATTTGACCCAGATCTTCTGGTCAGACTCTGGTGAACTGGTCTGCATCGCTACTGAGGAGTCCTTCTTCATTCTGCGTTATATGTCAGAAAAAGTAGCCGCTTCTCAAGAGAACAATGAGGGAGTGACCGAGGACGGTATTGAAGATGCCTTTGAGGTTGGTGGTTTTAACTTTCATTGCTAAAACATATTATTGAATCTTGTTTAAACCTTGCAAAGTATCCCAGCGCAGAGCATTACCAAAAAAATGCTTTGTAACTACAATAAAAATGTGTTCTTCAATTTAAAACTATACCCTTAATTCATCACCTTTGTGTGCTTGTTTCTTATGTCCAGGTCCAGGGAGAGATCCAGGAGATTGTGAAGACTGGACTCTGGGTTGGAGACTGCTTCATCTACACCAGCTCTGTGAACCGACTCAACTACTATGTAGGAGGAGAGATCGTCACTATTGCTCACCTGGACAGGTATAAATACAGTACATACATTTACAGCTTGTATGCTTTTTTTTAAAGTCCAACTTGTTAGTTTGATTGCTGTGAAGGATTCTGCATCTTTTACACCTATTGTCTTCTCTCCTTGCAGAACCATGTACCTGCTGGGTTACATACCAAAAGATGACCGTCTGTACCTGGGAGACAAGGAGCTCAACATTGTCACCTACTCCCTGCTGGTCTCCGTCCTGGAGTACCAGACTGCCGTGATGAGGAGGGACTTTGGAATGGCGGACAAGGTGCTTCCAACGATTCCTAAAGAGCAGAGGACCAGGGTGGCCCATTTCCTGGAGAAACAGGTAAAGAAATATGATATTCTTAATAATAACCTCAAACTGATTTTTGTATTTAGGTATAGTTTTTGCTTGTAGGATGCTGATGTTTGTTTCTTTGTCTTTTCAGGGCTTCAAGCAGCAGGCTCTGGCTGTTTCCACGGACTCAGAGCACAGGTTTGAACTGGCGTTGCAGCTCGGAGAGTTGAAGATCGCCTACCAGCTGGCTGTAGAGGCAGAGGTTAGGGCATACTTGCTGACTTTTGAAAACTTAAGCAAACTCTATAACATGTCAAATCTTCACATCTTCTAAAACATTACTAGGAAATTCACAATGGCTCCCAAGAGTTTTCCGTTGTTGTAATTTCATGTTATTGTTCTCTGTCCAGTACATTTCTAATATTTGAAATTGTAACCTCTGCAGTCGGAGCAGAAGTGGAAGCAGTTAGCAGAGCTGGCTATCAGTAAATGCCAATTCGGCCTGGCCCAGGAGTGCCTGCACCACGCCCAGGATTATGGAGGCCTGCTCCTCCTTGCCACCGCCTCCGGTAACGCCACCATGGTGGGCAAGCTGGCTGAAGGGGCAGAGAAGGACGGCAAGAACAATGTGGCCTTCATGACCTACTTCCTGCAGGGAAAGTAAGTACCAGAAGAATGTAACAGTGATGGAGATATTAGGTAAAAGAATGTATTCATAATGTAAACTTATGGTTTCTGTTTTACTCTTTTCTCCGCAGTCTGGATCAGTGTTTGGAGCTTCTGATCAGGACAAACAGACTGCCTGAAGCTGCTTTCCTGGCTCGCACCTACCTGCCCAGTCAGGTGTCGCGTGTGGTCAAATTGTGGAGGGAGAACCTGGCTAAGATCAACCAGAAGGTCAGTTCTGTTACAGGGAACATTGTTAAAATTTGACAGAATTTGAAAAATCCAGATACAATAAAGAACTTACAGATTTAAGAAATGATTAGCACCAATGGAGGGGTAGAGGCATTGTAATACAATTCACTGGACTGAGATTCTTGGAAGAAAAGAGAATGAAGTTGTTTAATGTGTAGATGTTTCTTCTTGACCCTGACACACTGTAATGAATCTTAATTACAGGCGGCTGAGTCCCTAGCCGACCCCACAGAGTATGAGAATCTGTTCCCCGGGCTGAGAGAAGCCTTTGCAGCTGAGCATTACCTCAGAGAGTCCTGTCTGGGCACCACTAGGCCTGCCAAGGATTTCCCTCTCGTCACAGTGAGTTGCACATGTTTGAAATTGACAAATGGAGTAGATGTGTCGTGTGCAGACAATATTTCAATAAGTATCTCAATCATCTGTCTTGTATTTTAACGAAACTGCCAACCTTTTTTTAGCTGAATGAAGACAGGAATATTCTTGAGGAGGCTCAGGGATACGAGCCCAAAGGAACCTTCATTCCTTTAATCCCCAAGGTTTGTCTTCATTATCCAACATTTTCTTATGAAACATATTTTTTATAGTAGTTAGCTAATTACACAAGAGTTAAAGCCTTTAGCACCAGACCTCACATGCTTTGTTTTTACCTTTTGTAATCACTAAGAATGGAATTTCTAAAGGGTTCAATAAAAACTAAGAAGGCTCAGCTATATTCAAACTTTATTTCACTCACTCTTCCCTCAGACCCAGGACAGTGAGGAGTCAGTGGCAGCCGCTCCTTTCGCTGCAGCACTAGCAGCTGTGATGTCTTTACAGCCTGAACCTGCTGCTCCTACTGCAGCGGACAAAGAAGAGGAGGAGGAGGAGGAGGAGGAGGAGGAGGACGATGATGATGAAGAAGAAAAGGAGGAAATCTCAAAGTCACAAAAAGAGGTTGGACTTGACTTTCTTTTGTCTTTCTTCTTTTCTGAATATTTGTTTCTCACCATTTAATAATATATACAGTAAGATTTGTATTGTTCATACAGTGGGGACTGATGGTTCATCAGAGTCATAAATAGTCAATCAAATATGGTTTAAGCCAGTTGTTTAAACAACATGCCATTTAGAATGTTGCATGCAATATAGGCAGTTTATTCATATACAGAAATACCATTTAAATTGGTTCACAAAAAATAGTAAATTCACAATAAATAACTGGAACATTTAGGAGAAGAATAATTCTAATGAAAAATCTCTTGTGTGTGTTGTTTTGTAGCATCTTGACGAGCTGGAAGTGGACTTGGACAACATGGAGCTGGACGACATCGACACCTCGGACGTTAACCTCGATGATGACTTTCTTGATGACTAAAACATGACGCCACTCTGCTGCCCAGCACTATTCAGAGAATTCTTATTTAAAAGGAAGAGACCAAACTCCATTTCCCTTTTTTTTTTGTATTTGTACGTTAAAATATTATATTGTCAAGTCCTACTGCAGGGGCAGGATTTAAGTAGATTGTTATGATGATGATGATGATGATGATGATGATGATGATGATGATGATGATGATACCAGTAATGTTTTATTCTCAGTAAAAACATAAATGCATCCTATCTATTTCAGACACCATGGATTGATTGTTTGACAAAACTTTCACTAACTGCCCATTGGGTGATATGGTGTATTTACTTTGGCTTTTTGTTGTCTGTAATTGCAAATCAAATTTCATTTAGTCCAATAAACTGCGGATGCTGTACATATTCACATTTGACTTGAGAGTGTTCTGTATGAGAGGCTTAAACACAGTGATACTACCCCTGTTGAAGGGGCTTTGTGCTTTAGTATAAACGTTGCATCTTCTAAATATGTCAATATATGATATAATATGAACATGTTAATGGAAGATTAATTGGCCAGCTTGTATAATTGGTTGTATGTTGATGCTGATATTATTCATACATTAAAAGCTTAATATCAATGAGGGGGAACATTTGCTTAGGGGCAAATATGATTGAATTTGCTCATTAAGACTTTTAAATTACTCAAGTGCTTGTCTTACTTTGGGAAGTCTGTCCTGAAAAATAGGCCATTATCATTTTAAATCAGTGTAGGTTTTCCACATGTATTTTGCATGTATTAATCTTTCTTAAAATGTATGGGCACCTTTGATATTGTTCAAGTCTGTTACTACTGAAATGGTATGATTGTGAGGACTACCCAAGTCGTAAAAAAGAATAAACATTTTCCTTTCTTTTTTATTTGCTGTATACTGGGAAAATATATGTAGAGAAAATGATAATGTTAGCGAAAAGCTAGCGAAATGTTGCTCAGCAACATTTCTGTCATATTAGCAAAGCTGATATAACTGCCACATCACATACTTTTCTGTCACTGATAGGGATGCCACCCCCCCGGCTGCAGGAGCCTTGTGCCCTCGTCTCTATGCCCGCCTCTGTTGACTCATGCACTGCAGCAGGGAATGATCTCCAGAGCTGTCACTCTCCTCCCCTCCTGTGGAGGGCGCCCCTCTGAGACTGGCTTGGGCGATTTCGTGCAGTTCCGTGCGCAACAAAGTACCGAGCTTGGCAGCAAGCGAGAAGAGAAAACCAACCCGTCAGAAATTGTTTATCGTTACTGCGTTTTCAAACTGGTTTTCAGTCATTTATACGCTTTCAGCGGCGCATTGGAAGTTTGATACATACGAGAAGTTACGCGATTCAATCCTCGGACAGTGTAAGGACGATTTGTGGAGGAGCAAGGTGCTTTTTTGAATAGAAAAGCAGTCTTAACGTTAGCGAACTGGCGTAAAAAGAGAGAACCAGGGCTACGCAGCGAGTCGGTCAGCCAGGGAGAGCCGGGAGGACTAGGGCACAGCCGCCGCCAGCGCCACGGGGAGTCGGGGCCCGAGAGGGAGCCTGCCAGGCCCTCGGCTTGATGCACCCTGCCTGCCTCGCCTTAGCCGCAGTCCGAGATGGGGGAGACCAAAATTATCTACCACCTCGACGACCAGGAGACACCGTATCTGGTGAAACTGTCGGTGCCGGCGGACAAAGTCACTCTGGCAGACTTCAAAAATGTCCTCAAGAAACCAAATTACAAATTCTTCTTCAAATCTATGGACGATGACTTCGGGTAACTGTTAAAGGGTTTATGTGTTCAACATTGAATCAGCACACCACTGCTGGGGGGATCTCTAAGTAAATGCAGCTAGTTTAGTTGATACCTCTGCCAGCTGGCTTGTCACCAGTTTCTGGTTACCTGGCTGTAGATCATTAGCTACGTGCATTGCAGTTCCTTTGTTAGCGGCTAGCAGCGTTAGCAGGTCTGTTCAGCGTCCCGACGCCGTTTGTTTACATTGCCTGTGTGGCTAGCTTATGCGTCTTGTGCCTTGACTTTCTCTGACCAAGTTTGGTATTTGTCAGTTTCACGAACACTAGGGAAAGTCCCAAATGACACATAAACGTGTCTAATGTAAGGTGGGATCAGGGGTATTTGACAACCCTCTGAAAATAAGCAGTTACTGACTGTCAGCTGGGGGCTAATGTATGGTTTGTGCTAACATGCTAATGTCAGAATGTAAACGGTCTCAGTCAGTGAGCCCAGCAGGCCCCTGCTGTTGTTGTCTATTAGCCCGAGGAATGCAGAGTTGGACACAGGAATGCCCTGTTCATCACTCTGGCAGTTTTATGAGTATGTTCTTTTGTGTTAAAACAAGGCTCGAAAAGTAGACGTTTTATGTTCCTCCAGACAGTGTCTTCTTCAGAGTTAAAATGGGGTATAAATGTACTATTTTTCAAACCTTTCAGCCAGGTTTCCAAAGTTGTTTTTGGCTAAACTCAAACTAGGGTGGGGCAAATAACTTTGTAACATTTGCAAGTGGGAACGGCATGTTTTGAATGGAACCTCAGCTATTCATGTTGTGAAGAGAGAAGGTATATTCTGTACATATATTTTGAAAACCTTTTCACCTAAAGGCTGTAAAGATTAGGCAACCTGCTGGACTGGAACAGAGTGGGGAGTCCATATTTACCCAGACTCTCCAAGAAAGCCTCCCTGACCATCACTTTCGCTTCTCAGAAAGGCACAGCTAATCTTATCACCAGCAGTCTGATGCTCTTTAAAATAAGTGCATTTGTTTTAGATTCTTCCTAGTTAGCACAAAAGTATGTTGAAGATTGATTGAAGTTTGCTGGAAACTCCTTCAGTGGAACTGGTTAAAAACACACAGGCAGAACTGTGTTTGCCAAAGGAAATATATATTTGTTTGACTTAATTTTATAGCCAAGAACTTTTCCTTTTTACTCAGCCTTTGATCCAAAGAAAGACAGTCCTTCTATGTAAGACAGGGGTGTCAAAACTGCGGCCCGGGGGCCAAATGCGGCCCGCAGGCCATTTTGAATCGCCCCCCAGCAATTTTCTAAAAGTATTTTGGCCCACAAATTAAACTTTTGCTTGTCTTATATTGTACTTCTCAAATATATATGTTAATATATATTACACAGTATTCATTTGTTACTGAGCCCAATTTTCAAATAATTTCAGCCATTTAGAATTTAAAACATTTTCTGACAAATCTTAGTTGATTTAAAAAATAAAAACAATAACTTTTTTCTATAACAAGCTTGAAATTGAACCTTCATATTAACTCTGATTATCAGCAATCTGAGGCTTCTGTTTTAAGGAATGAGCTGCCAACAAAATAAATGAAACACTAAAGACAGATGGGATGTAGGCTGTTTTTTCCGTAAAGCATTTTCAAGTAGGCTACTGCGCATTACTCGCCTACATTTGATTTATTTTGCTAACTTATAACTTAACTTGTGAGGCAATATTCACCTCTATAAGTCGCCCAGCTCTCCGTATATTTTTCTGTATGTGGCCCTCGGTGAAAAAAGTTTGGACACCCCTAATGTAAGGCCTTAACAAGTTGATTTCAAACTCTAAGTTAGCTTTCAGAAGTGATGTCTTTATGCTTTCTTCTTTCCCTTAAACATGTTCTTTATTCATCTTATTACCATCCAGCTAATGCTGATGCCAACTAAAAAGCATCAAGGAGCATGTTTATCTTTGCTTCAATTTGAACAGTATATACTTGAATTGTTAACCTGCCCTTATCACACAATACTCAGGACTGACATTTTATAATAAATGTTGTATCTCTGGCTGGTAGTGTGCAACAACAGTGTAGTAAGTGCACTAATAAAATCAGCATTTGTTGTTTCAGTTGTCTCATTGCATCCTGATTGAAGCATTGCCCATCTCCAGGCTCATGTTTATTGCCCTGTGAGTGCTTTTGTGTTGTTAAGGTTGCTGAAACCAAGCTTTGTTCTCTTTACAGGGTGGTAAAGGAGGAAATATCTGACGACAACGCTAAGCTGCCCTGTTTTAACGGACGTGTGGTGTCATGGGTAGGTTCACAATACATCTTGGGGTCGTTTTCTGGGTTGTTAACTCTGTTTTTTTTCTCTGTGTGCTTGTCTGTGTTCACTGTATTTGCGAGTTAAAGTGGCTGACTTTGTTGCACTTGTGTGCATGCATGTATAACAATGATTCCCATCTGTTGCTCTGTTACCTCAATCATACTCCGTCTCCTGGGAGATGCCCTATGCATCTGCCCGTTAATATCATTATCACGTAATGATCCCAGGAGCAACAGACTCATTCAAACACCCTGCCCTTCTGCTTTCCTCTTGTTTTTAACATGTTTTCAGAAACTAAGCTACACTATTTTTAAGTAATTTCCTTTAAGACCTGACACACGCAACACATACATGTACTTGCATGCATTTAGAGGCTCTATAATGAGGCAAAATTCTCCTGTCTCCACAACACAAGAAATCTCTTGCTCCCTTCCTCTCCCCTCAACATTGAAATTAGGTTAAGAGCAAGTGAAATCACAGGATAGCAGGAAAATACCCGGTAACAAAGAGCCTCACTACATGTCCTTTTAACAAGAAGATTGAATCTCACAGGGTGTGGAGAATAAAGTTCAGAGAAAGAGTGCTCTGTTTCTGGATGTGAAAGGCTCATGCAGTTGGTTAATTTACTGGAGTGTGGTTATGATTATAGGTTTTATTTTAGAGTCATCAACACAGTGTTATCGCTGGTTGTGTGCGTGCATAATCCAGCAGGCTTGTTCAAATGCGTATCTCTATTGTGGTCGTTTTCATTAGATTTTGTGGTTTGGTTGGCTGTGGTTCAAAGCCCGTTTCTCTTTTTGTGCATGTGTGTGTTTGAATATGTTTGTTATCTCCTGGCTTGTTGAAATGTTCCATGTATAATGAAACGTTATCTTTGTTGCAGTGTGTCCATTTGTTTGTCTCCAGCGTTCATCTGTTGCTTCAATGATGTGATTGATAGTCCTCTGGGGGCCGAGGGGCCTGGCTTGCTATCATCACATCAACAGGCCAGCACCCCAGTCTGCCCTGTTGTATATTAATGTCAGCTGGCAATGAGATTTTGTCTATCACCATATTATTTAGCTTTCTCTTGTTGCATCTTAACTGTCCAGTAGTACTGTTAACTGCCATTTAACCTGTACCAGCACAGTAAACTGGATAAAATGGTACAATGGTAGGGCTCATGTTCATTATGCTATTGTATCTAAGGTAAAAACAGTTCCTCTTGTTTGTATGATAGAGCTGAAATGATTTACTAATTGTAAAAATGCATTGTTTCATGGCTCAAGCTTCTCAAATGTGATCTTGATTTACTTTTTCTCCTTGATGTATTGATAAGTGAACTGAACAACATATTTGTGTTTTACACTTATACTATATACAAAACACTTCACCTGGACTCTTTTTTATATTCCCTGACTTCCAAAGTTCTAATGAACTATCAATAATGAAGATACATTTTAATTCATGAACACTAATGTATCATACGACCAGATTCTTTGCACTGGTCTCTGTTCCAACAGCTGTTTTGCTCCTCATTATACAACAGATGCAGTGTACTTATAAAAATAGTGGGGAATTATAGTCATAAATAGCCCAGCTATGACATAAACTTCAAGCTAATATTGGTTTCACACTGAACAAATGTTAGTTCTTAAGCCTGTTTTTCTTGCAAACCAAGCAAGTACATGCTTTATTTTTTAATATGGACAACCTCCAAGTTGCTGTAAAAACTTAGGATCTATTTCAGAAAGTCCAAAAACAATATTGTGATCACAATTAACTTTGACTGTAAAGGGCTAAAAGAAAACACAGTAGTGGTCCAATAGATCCATTCTTCCCACATTTTGGTGACTTAGGCAACTCTGTCGGGTAGACAAACAATGACTAGGCACAGACTCTTTCTTGCAGCAAGAAAATTAGTGGAAGATTTTTTTCTTTTAATGAGACATTGTAGTCTATAACAATCCTTTATGCTGCCAAGCCTAAAGGCAGTGACAATAAAACAGGATATACCACCCAGCCCTCGAGTACGGAGTAGTGTAAACACAGGAGTGCTGCCCACTTGCTCCGTGTCTTTCAGTAAATGCTTCCCTCTGAATGTCTGTCTCATTCCTCTGACTGACCCCACTCTGGTTTCTTGGTTGACAGCTGGTCTCTGGAGACGGGGCCAACACAGACGCAGGCTCAGTGGCCGACAGCACGGAGGCAGCACCACCTTTGGAGAGAACAGGGGGCATCGGAGACTCGCGACCACCCTCTTATCAGTCAGTATATACAGAAAATACTTTTTGTGTATTTCTTTTATTGTGCAGTGGAGATTTTTTTGTGACTGGGTGCGTGCGAGAGAGGAAGATGCCATGTGTACTTTGTGCGTATCTATTGAATGGCTTCTTCTCTTTGTCCTAATAACCACTGTGAGAGAGGAAAGCGAACTGAATAGGAAAAGTATGACACCTTGTGACGGCACAGGAAGAAATAAAATCCACCTTTTTCTCAAACACTTCGATTATTAGGTTATTATTATCTCCATTCTGTAAAATGTTCTGATATGTAGAGCACTGACTCCCCGTGTTCAAGCTTCCATGTTGTCATGCTTTGGTTCTTCAACATTTTTGTTAAAAAGGATACAGTACAGAAATTGCATACTGTTCAGTGTAGCCTTGTTAGACTGCAAGTAAGAGCAACGTTTAAAGTGTGTATACCACACCTGTTGATGAAAATAATAAAAAATAAATGGTTATAACTTTACTAATATGTTTTGCTTTAAATACAATAAACCCAAAAAGCAGCAAATATGGAAAAAGATACATAAAAGGTCAAATATGAGAGAAACAGATATGACTAAACACACAAAACGGAGATCAAATTAAGAGCAGATTTAATTGTTAGATAAAAGAGTCTGGTCTTGTTAGTTCATATAAAAGCCTATTTATAAGAGGGTGTTTTTAGAAGGTGAAACCCATTTACTAGCTTCCAATAGAAAGGGAAAAAAAAAACTAGAACCAAGTCAACAAGCACCACAATTTGTGCCAAATGTTCAACAACAGAGTGCAACCTCACTAACCTACACTGAGCAACAGAAGGCTTGATGGTAAACACAGATTCTAATGGGATTATAACAAGAAGCATTTAATCTAAACATTAAGTGGCTAAATGAGCTTCACTAACTTGGTAATGCGGTGTAATTCTATCTCTTCTAAACACTAATTCTGTGCACCGTCTCTGTCTGCAGTGGAAAAGCAGCGAGCGCTCGGGACAGTTTGGACAACGACACAGAGACCGGCTCCATGGTGTCGCAACGGAGAGAGAGGGAGAGGCCGCGACGGAAACACTCCAACGACCAAGGTCAGAGAGATGTTTGCTATGTAGGGTTTTTCTTTTTGCCATTATGAATCTCTCAACAAAGCAATTTATTTGATGGTTGCCACACATTTACAGCTGGCTTGTGCAGATGTTTTAAAAAGGAAAAAAGCAAAGTTATCGCCGACTAACATGACGCTGCTCTGCGGTGGATCTTATGAATATTCTGTGTTTGCGTCTGTTGTGTTGTTCTCTCACAATACTTCACCTTTTCAATTCAATTAATTCATTACATATTAATAAATAAGTAACAGGAAAGGTTTGAAGAGTCCTTTTTGTTTACTGAGACATGATAGTTGAAGGCAAAGAGTGGATTCTGACTCCTGACAGATTGACTCAAGGCCTTTATTTATCGTAACAAAACACCTACTGTATACCTACTGCTGTCCCGTTGCAGGTGGAAGGCAAAATGGCTTCCAGTCCCGTTCGATGGGACGCGGCGGCCCCGAGTACGACAGTTGCTCGTCCTTCATGAGCAGCGAGCTGGAGTCTACTTCCTGTTTTGATTCGGAGGATGATGATGCAACCAGCAGGTCAGATGTTCTGTGTAGATGTTCAGAAGTCTCATGAGCGCAGTTTCCAGTGAGAAAAAGCACTCTGGCTTGAGGCATGCATCTGGAATTACAGATGACGGGTTCTGGCTGAGATTAGCACAGTCTAATTGTCTGGCGGTTTTTGTGGTGAGCCCCCCAGGTTCTCCTTCTGGAGTCATAGAACAATCTGCAACCCACTTTAGAGACTCGGCTGTTCTCAGTCGTTAGGCATCTACCAGGATGTTTTTCCTGTCGATCTGGAGAACAGCTTTATTGGTATAAGTTTCAGGTCATAACTTCTAAATGAAGTGGGTTGGCTTTTTAACAAACAGTTAAAGCTGTGTCCTGACTCCTGGGAAGCCTTATAATGGAAATTTGTTTTCAAGGTTTTTTTTCATTAAGTAGGTAACTTGAGGCTCTAATGTGATATTTGGACTAGACTACTTAAATGAAAAAAAAAGCTATGAGGTAAAAAAGCTTATGTTACCTCACTCACAAGTTGATGTTTTAGTTTTTTTAGCTTAATTCAGGTAGCTTAATTATTTTTACTGAATTTATATGGTATAATTGACTCAGTGAATTAGTAATGTAGCTTATATTTAGCCACATATTATACCCTTTTATATGTTTGTAAAGTGTTTTAAATCTATGGTATATTCTGTTCTTGTTTTCAGATTTAGCAGCTCCACTGAGCAGAGCTCCTCTCGTCTAATGAGGCGACATCGCCGTCGCCGACGGAAACCCAAGGCTTCCAATATAGACAGGGTGAGAAAACACACTTGGAGGAAGTAAACAAGTTTTAAAAAAAATGTATACTAGTTTGTGATTTTCTTCTTTTTCTCATATTTTACTTTCTTCCCAATTTCTTCTATCCAGTCCTCCTCATTCAGCAGCATCACAGACTCCACTATGTCTCTGAACATCATCACTGTCACTCTCAACATGGGTAAGACACGTTTAGGCTTCACATGTAATGCTATTTAATTGGCTGGGATAAATACTGTTCCCTTAAGAAAATATGCCCAAATTGTTCCATATTGATCGTTCTTTCTCCTTTTCACAGAGAAGTACAACTTCCTGGGTATCAGTATTGTGGGTCAGAGTAATGAAAGGGGAGATGGAGGAATCTACATCGGCTCTATCATGAAGGGAGGAGCCGTGGCTGCAGATGGACGTATAGAGCCCGGGGACATGCTGTTGCAGGTGTCTGTCTGTCTGTCTGTCTGTCTGTCTGTCTGTCTGTCTGTCTGTCTGTCTGTGTTAGACTAAGAGAGATAGACACACAGACACAGGATGGAAAATGTGTGTCTCTGCATACCTGGGACATGAACCAGGAAATTGTGTGTGGGTAGGGGCTGTGATGCTGTGTTTGCGTTTAGTCCAAGCGCCTGCAGTGGACTGAAAGCACTTAGTAATGTGAGACCGATTCAAGTATTTTTTATTCATTTGCACGTGTGAGGGATGAAAAAAACATAGATCTCAACTTTGATCAACACAATTAATGCATGTGGCAGTTTATCAACACTATTCCCATTATTTTCCGTCTCACTCCTACCTATTTTATCTCAAGCGCATTATAATTTCCTGTATGAATCAGTCAGCTGTGTGTATGGGTCTCATGGTAATTTTCCATTTCATTATTGCAAAGCCTCTTCCAAATTTTAATATGTTACGCCATGTTGAACACTGCCAGTCCCACTAATGGCTATGTGTAGTGGGATTTAATGGAATAATGGTAGCTCTGTCAAGCGTTTATACCCCTTTATAAACAAATACATCAGTTTAGTGAAAGGTCAATCTTTTGTTTCTCATAATGAATTTTCTGAATATGTATGTTTTAATTATTGATTGCTTTTTTTCCCCCCCTGCAGGTGAATGACATTAATTTCGAGAACATGAGCAATGACGACGCAGTCCGAGTACTAAGGGACATAGTGCACAAGCCAGGGTAAGCAGCAATCTGGCAATCATTAATACATACTAGGGTGTTCTAAAGAGTCTGTAAAACCCAGGTGCAAAGCAAGGACATGACTGAATCCTAGGAAGCTGACGTATTCTTTGTCTGTGTTTATCTCCAGCCCCATAACTCTGACTGTGGCCAAGTGCTGGGACCCAAACCCTCGGAGCTGCTTCGCTCTGCCGAGGAGTGAGTGTCTGTCTCTCTTTTTCTTTTTTCATTTAATTCAAATAAACACAGCAGACCAATTTGTTTTGCTAACGGCTTACCCTACATTGAATTAAACAGGTGAGCCAATCCGGCCCATTGATCCAGCAGCGTGGGTGTCCCACACGGCAGCTATGACCGGGGTTTACCCTGCGTATGGCATGAGCCCTTCCATGAGCACCGTCACCTCCACCAGCTCCTCCATCAGCAGCTCTATCCCTGAGACTGAAAGTGAGTCAAATCACACCCTGCCTCCAATTTTTAGGGCTTATCAAGATACTTGTTTCTTTAGAAAACTACTTAAGTCCTATGGATTCAGCCTTTTTTTAAGGAATCAGTTCTACAGTAGGTTATCTGTTTACTTTTTGACAAATATAATTAAATGTTCACAGTACAAACATTTGATAAAAGCACAAATTCCTCCTTATATAGTTGATATTTCAGGATTTAACTTTTTGGAGTTCCCCCTCTCGATTCTTCCAAGTAATAGCAGTATCTTTCTCAGACTTGTTAGTGTGTTTCTAAAGTGTGGCCCTGCCCTCTCTCTGCATTCCTGCAACTTCTCTCTGCTCTTGGTTTTACTGTGTTCAGCCTCACAACTTCCATCTGCTCAATAATTCTTGTCCAAACTAACTCATAACTCACAACTATCATCTTCCCTGTAATCTTTGGAAGAGCGGGGAGTGTCTTCTTTCTTTCTGGAGAAAAATCGTTCCTCTCACAACACCCTTTCTTGAACTAATAGACATAATTTTCATTTTTTGTCAGTTCCCCCCTCAGATTGAACATACGTTTCACATCATCACATTTATGGCTACAATTTAGTTTTTTTTGCTTCATTTTTCATTTTCTTTGGATAATTGGCCCACATTTTTGTTTTTTTGGTGCAACTAAAGATACTTTAATAAGGAGAAAAGAATGTCTACAATCTTAAATGTCAGTGTGTGAGTTATAAACCTTTTTTTTTTTTACTGTTTGAACCAGTGTTCAACAATCATACAGTTTATCTATATGCATAATTTAAACTGGCAATCCAAAAAGGTGTTCACACTTTGTTTGGGATGGTCACTAGGCATTCTGGGGATTAAAGGAAATAACTTTGAGGTAGATGAGACAGGTAGAGGGGAAGTGGGAACAGCAAAAGTAATAACAACACTTCTTATCCTTTCTTGAAATGAAACTAACCTCCCTTTAATGATATGTTACTGCCTGGGAGTGTTTTAGGGAGAGCAATATTTATTATGATCTGACTTTTGTTGGAGTTTTGTGAAGACCTGCTAAGTTGAAGTCTTATTCAAACAAAGACCAGCATAATCGGTCTGATTCATGATCAGGAAATAACAGGGGTCGCATTTCAGTCCAAACCACAGGAAGCCAAATATTATGAGGCAAATTCCAAATCAGATTAAGATTTCTGGTGTTGTCAGAGATATGCTGACACCATGTGCCTGGCTTTCACTAAGTTTATGGAAAACAAAACAAAAATGTGTGCAAGTTTAATTTGTTTGCTCATTCCTCTGATCTTTCCCAGGATTCGATGACTTCCACCTATCCATCCACAGCGACATGGCAACAGTTGCTAAGGCCATGGCCTGCCCAGAGTCGGGTCTGGAGGTGCGGGACAGGATGTGGCTCAAGATAACCATCGCTAACGCCTTCATCGGTATGTCTGCTAAAGCCAAGAGCAGGATCCAGCGTTTATTATTGCCTTCATCAGCATGCATGCAGAGCATTCTCTGATCTTTGTTTGCTCCGTTCAGTTTGTAGAATTGATATGATAAGTTCAATTGCGGGGAAAAAAGTGGCAAAAATGGCTCTTTGATATCAAGATATGCTGTCTTTATCTTAAATAAAATGTAATATCTTTGGGTTTTGGACTTAAAATAAGACTTGGAGACATCAACTTTGATTTTGAGAATCTAGCATTGGACATTTGTTTGTATTTTCTTATATTTTATAGATCAAAATTAGTTTTTTTAATCAAGAAAATAAATGGCACATTGTTTAGTTAGTACAAAACAAATGTTGCAGCCAATTTAAAACCTTTTCTTTTTGCCTATCATAGAATAAGTGTTTTGTAATATGGCTTCATTGCTAACCTAAACAGTTCGTTTTAACAGACAGAAAAAAGGTCACATAAACAAAGATGATTCAAATAATATTTTTCTGTATTTTATATCATGAAATATTTCAAATCTGATGAGTAAAACCATACCTAAAATGTGTGTGTCTTTCTGTCCTCAGGCTCTGATGTGGTGGACTGGCTCTTCCATCATGTAGAAGGTTTCTCAGATCGCAGAGAGTCCCGTAAATATGCCAGCAACCTGCTGAAGGCCGGCTTCATCCGACACACTGTCAACAAGATCACCTTCTCTGAACAGTGCTACTACGTCTTCGGAGATCTCTGTGGCAGTAAGTGGACGCTAAGATTAGCTTATAGTGCATCCATATTTACAGGGGTGTATTGCTGTGGAAAACTAAATCTGTTTTTTTCTTGTTTCTCCCCCAGACATGACCCATCTTTCTCTCCATGACCATGATGGTTCCAGTGGGGGTGCTTCAGATCAGGACACTCTCCCCCCTCTGCCTCATCCTGGGTCGGCCCCCTGGCCCATGACTCTGCCCTATCAGTTCCCCATTCCACACCCATACGACATGCAGCAGCCCCTCCATGGTGGACCAGGTGCCGGCAGTGCAGGAAGCCAGCACAGCGGTGAGTGACGTACATTCAACAAGTATTAAAGAATAGATCAGGGACAATTGGTGGAATAGAAAATGAATACTTCCTATAGACTTAAAACTTGTCTGTGTTAAAGTTTGTATTTTGATCCTTCTCAAAAAACAGCCCCAGCAGTGAGGTAGAAATCATCATGTCCGTTTCAGGATGGAAACATTTATAAAATGTCTGTAGAAGCTTCTCCAATGCCGGGAAATCCCTCTTCCCAATTATTCAATCGTGTGCTGCAAACACTGTGATGCGCAGTTTGGCGTCACAGATGTCCTCGTCCTTGAGCTTTGAAAGGCGCCTAAATAATCGATCGATATTTTGACATTTATTTAACCCCTTTTCAAGCCTATGGAAACAGAGATGTGGCAGAGTTTCATTTTGAGATGTTGTTCGCCATCTTATCCAGAGCCAGATGAGGAAATCCACAGAAATTCTATCTTCAAACTTACTAAAGAGTCGACTTGTTTAAATTAGCTTTCTTCAAAGAGCTCTTTCAAGTGTGAACAAATATTCCATCAAACAGCTCCAAAGCAGCCTTATTTACATGTTTTATTTGTGTGTTTAACATGCTTAGAAATAGAAAACCAGAAACAGTTTGCATAGGCAGTGGAGATATTCACTGACTGACAACAACTGGGCCCACTGGCTATGCAAAACACCTCAGATGTCCAGTCTTTATTTGGTGGTTGCACACTACCATTATTTTATACTGCTCAATAGTATAACAGGGTACAACATGTACATAAGAGATGCTATACTGTGTTTTTTCTTGCTATTTAGGAAATATTTCACTAGTCCTCGCAGGGCTAAGCCACTCTCAAAACTGCCTATCTTAAAGACGGTAGATAAAATATATTCTCATACGTATGTGGGTTTGATGACAACAAGCATGCTTCTTAAAAGGTTAGAAATCTCTCAGCCTGGAGAACTCCCCTCTAAAGCAAGCAGGCAATTTTGAGGTAATAAAATGAAAACATTTAATTGCTTTCAGTAATGGCTGAGCTGTTTTGGCCTCTGAAAGGCAGTGAATGCTTGGTAAGCGTGTCTGCATTAGTCATGCATCTCTCCTGAGAGTCTCCCACTAACTGGGTCAGTACTGCCTGCGTCACTTCACTGGCGACCAGATGGGTGGATGAGGCTCATGTAGGTCACTCAACTTTAAAATAAATGCAAAATGTCAGTTAATTACACACTAATAACACTAATATTCTTTTCTTCTGCCTACAGGAAGCAGCGGCTCCAACTGCAGTAAAAATGAGGGGAAGAAGTCAGGCGGCAGTGGCAGTGAAACTGAGATCAGGAGCCACCGAGCTCCCAGCGAGCGCTCGGTGGCTCCCCCTAGTGAGCGCAGCATCCGCAGCTCTATCAGCCACCGCAGTGCCAACTCCCACTCAATAGCCTATGCTCAAGGCCTTGTCTATGGCCCCCCCGGGCTGCCCCCCCAGCCCCCACATCTGTCTACAACTGCACCAGGCGCCCCGCCAGGCAGAGAGCTCACCTCTGTGCCCCCTGAGCTCACTGCCTCACGCCAGTCTCTGCGCATGGCGGTGGGCAATGCCGGAGAATTCTTTGTTGATGTGATGTAACGAAGGTTGTAGGCCGACAACAAAAGTAGCAGATTGGTCTTCCTCGTGTCATTATGAGACCAGGAAGAACAGGAGGGAGGGAAGATTGCAAAAGCTGTAACCCAAGGCCTTGATTCCACTCTCCTAAAAGCAGAAGTGCAACCAACACTGTTGTGTATGTTGAGAGAAAATGTTCCTCCTCCCTTGTGCTTTTCTTCCTAGTAGTAGTGACCATACTTTCTTCAGTGAAGAAAACCCCCTCGCTCAAGATGGAACCAAAGCGCCTTTGTCAGTTTTCACTCTTCAGTGGGGGAAGAGTTTGTGTGAGGACAAAGAGCAAGAGAGGAAGGGAGGCGGTGGCATTGGACAGCTGGGGAAAATGACTCAGCATTTTTCTACAAGGATGTTTTTCATTTGTGGTCTTCACTCTTCCCTCTGCCTGCCTCCCTTATCTATCATACTCTGTCCTCCCCCACCCCTGTACACGTCAAAAACTGCAAGAAAGAAGCCTTTTCCCTCCTTCCGTTCTTTCAAATTCACCCCTGCTGACCTCCTAACAAAGAAAAAAAAGAAAGCTCAAATGAACACTAACTGTTAACCATATTCAGACTTTTAAAATGTTTGCTTGACTTAAGAGAGAAAGAAATGGATACATGTGTATGTAGTGCAAAATAACTGCAGTCCTTCTAACTGTAAGAATGCATTTGTTTTATTATATACGTAGTTGGTCACAACTAGTTTCATTTTACAATCTAAACGTGAGCATTCAGTTTAGAGTCATTTTTACACTACACAGCTGCATTTTCATCTGTCAACCAGAGCATTTTAAGACTCTGTCTTGTGATAATGTAAAGTCGGGAAATATTTCTTACCATGTCTTTCACACTACTCTTTTATCGAGGAAAAATGTCTTTTTATTTATAAATATAGTTTTATGACTTAACTTTGCTTCTTTGTGATGTTGTTATTTGAGTGTTTGTTAAGCAGTATTTCTCAATATTCTGTTTTTTTTTTTGTTCAAGTTAACTGGGGTCATGTTTGCATTCAAAGGCAGTGGATTCCAGACTGTCCAAGATTAGGAATGTGAAGGTTAGGCAATCTGGTGAACAGATGTGTGTGTGTGTGTGTGTGTGTGTGTGTGTGTGTGTGTGTGTGTGTGTGTGCGCGTGTGTGTGTGGGTTGGGGGGGGTGTGTGCAAGCGTGTGTGTGTGGGTTGGGGGGGGGTGTGTGCAAGCATCAGCCTTGTCTGTGTACATTTAGACTGGGTTTAGAACTGAATGACCCTAGGCAGAAAGTTCTCTGTGGTTAGAGAAGGGGGGGGGGGGAATCCTGTAGAGAGGTGGTTTAATTCAACTTGGACAAAAAAAATAAAGAAGAGTTGAATCAGATGGAATCTGCAGGACAGGATACACCAAGACCACCCAAATAACCTAGTTTTAAGGACAAACACGTTATATTTCTGCATTCAGGATAATCAGTATTTTTGCACCATTTTACAGAAGGTGGGAGTTTAGTAGAAACTAAAAAAAACAATACCACTGTTAGTCAACATTTAATGAAATAAATTGGATTTGTGCCAACATGCTCCAGAGATTACATTTTCAAAAGAGGACAAGCCACCCCTTGATGCACTGTATAGTTACACAAACATAACCCTGAAACAAATAATTGACCAGTAGCCTGTGCAGCTTATCATAACAAGGCCTGGGTGCGGTTTACACATCGCTCCAGCCGCGCCTTTTCCTGTCACAACGGAACGGCTGTGCGTAAGGACGGCGGGTCAGCTGACAGCTATCAGAGGACCCGGAGGAAGGAGCGGAATTAGCGGGTGTGTGAACTGGGAAGCGACTGGATCCTGGCAGAAGCTATATCCGAGGACATACGGGGAGCGAAAGACTGGTGGCGTTCGTGAGAGAACTAGGGTAAGTTCACTATAGCTGAGACGGTAACGTGTTTCTCGTCAAAATGATCAACTGTAGCGAGATAAATGTTTCGGGAAGCCGGTGAAACTGTTACAATCGGGTTCGATGCTAGCATTAGCATTGTTAGCTGCCGCTCCGTTAGCTAACGTCAAGCTAGCAGCGGCAGGTACTATGCTAACCGACTAGAGGCTTCTTTTCTACTAAATATAAAAGCACACAGTATACAATGTCTGTAATCAGTTAACGGTTTGATTTATTTGTGAGCAGTCGGTGTTATACATTTACATTTCTAACGTGTTCGCTGTCGGTAATTAATAGTATTGCGTGTGAAATGGTGGTCAAAAGGTCTGGTTTTCTTTTACCGGAAGTCCGTTTAAAATTCCGCTCGGCTCAACGCTGCTTGGCTGAACACCACCGCCTGCAAGCCTGCTATCGTAAGCTAAATTAGCTAGCTACCTTTCACTCGGTCTATTCTCCATCACTTTGAGCTGAAGGTCAAGTCTCCATCAATGTTGTAGGCACTTAAGAAAGCTTAACACCAAGGTGTACATGCAAACATGTCCCCTATCGATCGACGAGAAATGAGAAAATATGAAAAATGTATGAACGTTAGGAGATGGCCCGACCGAGCAGACATCTTGACTTCGACCAATAAAAGGCCGATTAATCCCGCTCACATCTTTTGCACGATTTACTCTGTCACGACCCGGCCAATTCTTCCAAGGAACATTATTTTTTCATATTAGAAATGGTTGTGTTGTATACTTCCTCTGTCCGCCGTGTGTTTAAGTTGTCTGGCCTCTGTCTTCGTGGAATTTCAAGCATGTCCTTCATCCTCTGGTTTCCAGAACCTTTATTTTTGAATGACAAGAAATTGCTATGATTTGTTTCTCATAGACGCAAGCAAGCTAACACAACATCTTCACTGTTTCTAGTTGATATTAATCATGGTGTTTAAGTTTAATCTTACATTGGATTTAACCAGATTCAGACTGCAGCAGGTAGTAAAATGCAACCCAGTCAGAGCAACAGATTTGTAGCTGGCTACTTGGTGACATCCTGCTCCAAACTGGTGGCTGCTAATCTGCTGTTAATCTTACTTTGTACAGAAACAAGGATTTGACTGTAGAGTGGGGGGGTGGTGGAGTCTCCCCAGTCTTTTTCAAAGGGATTTTTGATGTGTGTATGCACATGCACGTAACTAACATGAGTCACCACGGTAGGGCAGCTGCAGGATATATTCAATTGGCAATAGAGTGATGTGTGTGCATGAGAGAAAGAGAGACAGGGAAAGCGGATGTGAGAGACAAGTGCTTCCCTGTACTGTTGGTCACTCCCTCACTTTTCACTGCTTTCACTTCTTAAGCATCCCTTGTTTCTCTTTCCCCGTTTCCTTCCTGCAGTCTCTCGCTCTTCTCATGCGGGGTTTGGTTTCACCATGGCCAGTTGGGACTGAGAAGCAGCCAAAATGATCGGAGGATTGTTCATCTACAACCACAAGGGGGAGGTCCTCATCTCCCGGGTCTACCGAGATGACATTGGGTATGTTTCACAGGAGCAAAACTGGTATAATATGTATCCTACGTTTTGGGGGACTTCACTTCAAAGAGAAGGGCTTGATCCAGCAGGGGTGAAGGGTTCAGATTGATACGGAAAGGTAGAAGGAGGATTATGTCCCTCTTCCTAGCTTAGTAGTTGACATAGGTGTCTTTTTAAAATTTTTTAGTTATCTTCTCGGAAATGTGGTAAGCCAGGATTAAATTTAGGACAGTATTACTAGCCCTTAGAGAAAAACAAAGTTTGTCATGATTAGAATATGTAGTATTTATTTACAAGTAGAAACTCCCAAAACAATGATAAATAAATTAAAAAAACCTAGGGACTTTGATAAATAACCACAATAATACAAAAGTAATATTGTTGTTTTCATTCAGTATTGAAACTCAGTTTCGATACACGACACAAGTTTTCTATTTATATCAAAATGGGACTTAAATACTGATACCTCATGGTCAATCATCTTAAATAAAAAATGCATGGAGGGATGGGGAGTGAATACGGTCGGTGGCTCATTTTAAATGTTGAACTAAAAACAGACTAAAACAACAAATCAAGCTGAGGCAGGAGCCAATTCCTTTGAGTGAGTATGTAATGGCGAGCCGTACTGTAGCTAAAGAATGTGAATATCTATCTTATTTACTGTTGGTCTTTCTTCCTTTCCTACCTTATTTGTTTGTTTCTTTGTGACACATGCTTGATGTGATTCACCTGTATTGGACATAGCCTTTCTCCATGCATACACCCAGTTATCACTTTTTTGATTGCTTTGAGGGCAGGTGTCTCCTGAGCAGACACCCGTCCAGTGCCATGTAGATTTACACAGTGAGGGTCGGCAAGGTACAGAGAGGGCACATAGTGTGAGTTATGTAGGTACGCAGCAGGTTCAGTAGGTTATTTTTGTGTGTAGACCTTTAAACCAACATTTGTACTCAGTCATTTCAGGATTGATGGTCCCTAAAGTATCAGACTGCATTTGAACGTATTCCTCCTATGAGAAACATTGACAGTACAATGCATGTGCATTTGTTATGATGATGGATACTTATGAATGATCCAAACATATAATTGAGGACCTCTTTAACAGCCAAACATCAAGGGCATCAACAGCATAAGACATATCGAGCCAGCTAATATTACTTAACTGTTATTGTTGACCGCTCGGCTCCTGTTCGTGCACAGTAAAGACACGCACCATAGCTGCATCCCCCCCTTGCCCCAGGCCTGAACACCTTCTCTACGCAGCTGACCAAAACTCCTGTGCTAGCAGAGTAAACATCAACACCTGCCCAGTGCTCCCAGTCCAGGCAGCACGGCTACCTGAGCCAACAGCTAACTAGCTTTTGGCAGTTCCTAGTTCAGTTAGCATTACTTAGCATTAAGCTAAACTTTCTGTCCATCAGATAAAGATAGAGAACACTAAAGATAAGATAAGAGGTACTTTATTAATCCCAAACTGGGAAATTTCCCCCAAAATCAGTCCATTTACAGGAGCCTTACGCTCCCTTCCATTGAGGTTGGTCGACCCGCTCAGCAAAGACGCATAGTGCAAACACTGTCAGTCCGTGCACAGTCAGATGGAACTGACAGACGCCATTATCCCTCCTACAAGTCAGCGTAGCATCAAGGTTATATAGTCCCCCATGATAGGCCCTAAAGCCTTTTAAACATTTCATTCCGTGAATTTGTTTTCCTTAGTTGTAGGGTGAGAGGCGCTAAGAGTCCTATGAATATGGGCACAAACAGAGTAGTATATGCTGCACTGACTAAGACGCCATAAAATATTTAGTTTGCAGGTTTGTGACATGCAGGTTTACTTTACTGCGACAATCCCTTCCATCTTTTGTCCTGTTTCTAGGCAGCAATCAGTAAAATAATGGTCGCTGCTTTATCATTCCAGTCGTAGCACAAATAATATGCAGCTGCTCGCCTCCGCCTCTTCAGACACAGCACAATGTATATTACAGAATATCACTGATTGGTTCTCGAAGAACCAAAACAATTTTCATGCCCCAATAACCACAGTTTCTTTAGCCAAATAATGAAAAAAGGAAAATCGTCATTTAGAGAAATTTCCCTGGAGTGCTGCAGATATGACATATTTTTGAAGGCCAACAGGGAAGTAAGCATTATTCTCTCAACAAGAAAAAGCAACCTCTAGCCTCATTGAGCCCTTTTTAAGGATGCGTAACAGCTAAAAAATGACCTTGTTTCTTGCAATTAACCCAAAACCCATTAAAAGAAAAATCTGAAGTGTAAAAATGCTAACGTGAATCCAGGTTTAAGGCCAGAAATTGAGCTTTCTTATTATGTTCAGTAGAAATCCAGGTTTTGTCTCCACTATGTTCCCACGGCGTCATTTGCTAATGGTGATCCGCCCTGTTGCCGCAACACACAGAGTAAACCAGACTGATAATGTTGCGTTGGAGTCTATAATTGCACTTGTTTTGATATTGCAGTTGAGCTGAAGTAGAAATGGATTCACTTGAAATAAATATGCGGTTATGGAGCGACACAATGAATCAATATGCACTTGCCATGCTGTTGTCAGGCTACAGTATGTGAAAGAGCAATATGTTGTGCTCGGACTTGTTCCCGACATGTTCAGTAACAATGACGGCATCCTAACAAACACCATGTTACTCACTCTGTCTGTGTACACGATGCACGAAAATGTCTCTTGTGCATTTTTGTCTCTCTCCTCTCCTTTTACTTCATCCTTTTCTTCCTCTGTATCACCATTTTCCTCCATCTGTCCATCTTGGCCCCTGTAGGAATAGGTAAGAGATGCTCGAGCCTATCAAGCATGACCCCTCCCCCGCTCATGGCCACCGACCAATGACCCCCCTCCCCTGAAACCCCTAACTGCATGCCCATTGATTCCACAGACGACTTCCTGATACTTCCTCTGAGCATGAGTCACCTGTCATGACATTGCAGTGGTAAATAAACCACCTGATCCTGAAGTGCAGACGTCAGTTCAAACCAAGGCAACACATCTAGCCACTGCCATTCGATTTATTACTTAAGTATTAGAAGTGTTATTGATACTCGCAAGCAGCTTTACAAGTTCCTAAGCATGTAATCTGAGCATGGGGGATGGCGGTTAACGTAGTTCGTACCACCTTTGACAACAAAGAAATTGGAAAACTGTTTCGATATGTAGAAGATATAGTAACGTATAAAAGGTGTATGGTCACAAATAACCTGAACAAAAATATGGAATTTTAAATATTTTAGGCCTAGAAAGATACTCAAACAATCAGGTCAAAGGTTTAGGGGAAAAAAGAGATGGAAATTGGCTTAATATTATCCAAATTAGATAAGACAACTTCTTTCATCATTCCTCACCAATACTTCACTGAATGTTTCATGATTTTTCTTCAGCCATTTCATTTTTAGAGCGTATAAAAATAGTAGTGTTGAATATAAGTGAAGTTTGTGCCAGGATTGGGTGTTCCTGTCAGAGCGTGCTGCATCCTCTGCACTAAACCCTGTTATTTACAAATCCACATTCAGAAAGGCTGCGTCTCCCTAAAGCATTGTGGCACTAAGGTGAATGTTATCGCACTAGACTTTTCAGTATTGGAAGATAACTCGCTATGGAGTCCATATAATTAAGTATTTTGTTGCCTGGGTGTCATCCTAAACTCTTCCCTCTCCCTCCTGGTAATTATGTGCATTTACACAAAACAACGCTCCTGTTTTCTAAGTGCACATACTCAAGGTACCGTCTCCCAGTTGGTTGGGAAATGTTTTGATTATTTTGTGTTCCTCGTAATATGCTGTTGAGGTCTGAAGGGGTGATTTATTTTGAGTCCAGGGGAGAACTGGATCTTAAATATTCTCCCAGGATGTCGTAGGATGGGTTGGTGTTAACAACATTCTGTTATGTGAAAGCCTGAAACAATTCTCCCAACTCAAACGTCCCTGTCTCTTTTTCTCTGTCTCTATTCCTCTCGTCCTCGCTCCCGATTTCAGGCGCAACGCGGTCGATGCGTTCCGTGTGAATGTGATTCACGCCCGACAGCAGGTTCGATCCCCGGTGACCAACATCGCCCGCACCAGTTTCTTCCATGTTAAGCGCTCGAACATCTGGTTGGCGGCCGTCACCAAGCAGAATGTCAACGCCGCCATGGTGTTCGAGTTCCTTTATAAGATGTGTGATGTCATGACGGCCTACTTTGGCAAGATCAGCGAGGAGAACATCAAGAACAACTTTGTGCTCATCTACGAGCTGCTGGATGGTAGGAGACGGAAACTGAGATGTTGGTGTGGAATCCATAATGTTATCCTCAATATAATCGAACAAATCAGAGTCTGAGCATCCCAGGATCTTGTATAATCAAACCATTATTCTATGAAGTATATTTTTAATAGTAGAGATGCCACAAGGACTGATACTTCAGTACCCAGATGATGCTAAAATACTGAACTGTAAGAAAAACAAGTGTTAGCCTCGTGTCTAATGGTGTCCCGGAGTGACAGTGTGTCAACAGAGGCTCCATAAATCAGAATCTGATTCAGAAGTCCTTTTAGTCCCACAAGGGTTTTTATTATCATATGCACAGTAGTTCCAGTGTAGTTATGGCAATGAAATCTTAGGTCCTGAGCTCCTCCAACATAAGACAACAAAATGAAAATAGTGCAAAATGAAACACAGTTTGATGAATGAGAATAAATAGTGCAGGTTAGGTTGCTAGACCAGTCTATAAGTAATGCAGATGAAGTTAACGATATACATGTCAGAAAAATAAATAAATACAGTAAGCTAAATGATGCAGGGAATGTTGATAGTGACCCAGTATATGCAGGATTCTATGTACATGTAAACAGAACAACAAGTACAACAACAGAATGTAGGGGATACATATTGTACAGTGAAACCCAATGAAATACTGTTTGAAGTGATAACTATTAAGATAATAAGTTAAATAAATAGTGAGATGAGCGGGGAAATGAACTTTTGTTACATCAAAAAGTGGCATAGACGCAAAATAGCACAGCATAAGCTAAGCTGACTTATTAGGATATAGAAGAAAAGCACACGTAAATGATACTAGAATAAAGTAGGTAAGTTAAAAGGTGCATTCGGCAACTGTATAAGCAAAGTAATTATGACTGTCCAACTTCCTAAATATAAAATGGTAATAAAGAAGTGCACGCTGAACACTACATTTCTGAAATCGTGACAAAACCAAATTCAAAGGGATCCGTTTGACATTATAAAATTTGACTCGGTTCTTTCCACTGCTGCATGACTCGTCTCACCCACCTTATCTCTTACCGAAAGTTTATCTGTTTGTGTTCACACAGAGATCCTGGACTTTGGATACCCCCAGAACTCAGAGACTGGAGCTCTGAAGACCTTCATCACCCAGCAGGGCATTAAGGGACAGGTCAGTAAGAGGAGTCTCAAACTGTTACAGTCCTGAAGCTTTTAAAGTTCACTTTATGTTGAAACAGCTTCTGAGGTGTTGATTCAGCTACATTTTAATTTAAGAAGCTGTAGTTTGTGGTGCTGTTGGGTTTTATTGCATCACACTCAGATGTATGTGCTTATATCAGTGTGGGTAGACTAAATATCAGAAACGCCTCTCAATATAACCAAAGACTGGAGAATCACGAGTCATAGACGGGTGATAAATGTGTAATGGGGATGCCTTTTTTCTTAATCTGGGTTAGGCGGAGACATTAGACATTTTTATTGCAGTCTACGATGGTGTGATGTAATTATATCCACACTGACAGTGAGTTAGAGACATTCGTGGAAATTATAGGAGGTACTGTAGACACAAAACTACAGGAAGCGATTAGTGGGAAGGTGTAATGTTAAAATACAACTCGTAATATTGTTTTTATTAACATTTATTTTCCTGTTCTCTCCTTGTTTCCCCTCAACTGCAATCTTGGACTCTGCATAATTCAGCACCAGGTAAGAAACAACGTTCTAAGGAAATCATTTTTCTCCAGGTCACCTTTGTTCGTCTCTCTGTAGTGCAAATGATCCTCTTTCATCCCCACCGTCTGTTGGCGGTCTGCTCTTGTCAGTGGTGCTACAGTTTCTCTCCCTGTCTCCCCAGACAAAGGAGGAGCAGTCTCAGATCACCAGCCAGGTGACGGGGCAGATCGGCTGGCGGCGTGAAGGCATCAAGTATCGCCGCAATGAGCTTTTCCTGGATGTTCTGGAGAGCGTCAACCTGCTCATGTCACCACAAGGTCTGTACACCGGGTGGGGGATGGCTGAGCATGAATAATTTATTGGAACTGTATCATACAGAACCACTGCTGACAGTACTTCACCCCGTCTGTTTTTAATACTGCTCCGTATTTATAGTCAATATCTTTTATAGTGTACATAAGACATTTATTTATCAATGCTTCTCGGACTCTATGAACGATCACATACAATCTATTTATAAGGTCCACTTTGAGGCTGTTTGTGAATCTTTCTCAAACTTGATCTATTTCACTTCCAAAATTGAAAATCAGAGCAGAATGATTGCCTACCGACGGCTCTAAACATACTGATGATCGGGAGCCTAGCAGCTAACGATGCTAACAGTTATACCCTTAAAGGGAAAACTGTAGGCCTGGCTTTCCGTTTGCCCCCAAAATCCGCCAGTCAGGACGAAATGATTGCCTGTAACCACCGTGTGAGAGCAAAGTAGAGTCCATTAGCTATCCAGAGGGACATGCATACGGACATACATGAGCAACAAGCCTGTTCATGTTTACCAAAAAAAAACGAGACGTTTGAAATGCAACAGAGGGACGGAGACCAAAACATTACTCCACCATATCGTTACATCGCAAGTAGTTAATGCTTTATCTACATTAGTGTTGCAAATCTTTAAAAGAGAGCAGAGTGCTAAGAGAATTGAGTCCTTAAAACAAGAACCAAGTGGAGGAAAATCTGATTTGTGGTGTGTCCGGTCTGAGACTCACGTTCTTCCCCATCGTGTCCAGGCCAGGTCCTCAGCGCCCACGTGTCGGGCCGAGTAGTGATGAAGAGCTACCTGAGCGGGATGCCCGAGTGCAAATTTGGCATGAATGACAAGATTGTCATCGACAAGCAGGGCAAGGGAGGAGCATCGGACGACGCAGGGAAGAGGTGAGAGAAACATCCAGCACGCTGCAACATTATTTCATAAAATCAACTGTACTTTTAAAAGCAAGGCTGAAAATCATTTAATATGCAATCCCGTTTCTTTAAGAGTGTTACTTCTTAGTCTTGGATAGATATTCACTGTGGAAATGTAAGAGAGCACCCTGTCTGCTGTAGCCCTGTGTCTGTGCTGAGTGTTGTCTGTCTTGCTGTTTGCAACGGGACAGCTTTTACAATTTATTTTTCCATTTTTTCTTTCCTTTGGATGCATCTCTCCTTTCTTTCCCTCTCTTTCTTTTCTATGTGCTGTACCTCAGTGATTTAGGGGGAGGAAGGTACTGTACTGACAAATGTCCTCATCCTCTACAACACACACACCTACACACACCTGTCTTGTTGAAGTACATTAAGTATCATCTCATGCACTCGATACAAATTAAACACTCCATTTACGTATTTGGTGTACATGCTGGTTGTGTCCCTATTCTTTACAATAGATGGTTTATTATTGACTTATTTATTTATTACCCCACCTTACATCTAACGGGGGCTGTGGTGTTTTATTGCACGAAAGTGTCATCAACCACCAGGTTTTCATGTCTTGAAACTAGCAGTTTTATCTCTGTCCTTTTCTTCTGCTTATGGTGTTCTCCCTATTGACATCAATTTAGGGAGAGAAGTAGTCTTATCTATTATTATTATTACTAGATATAATTATATAAAAAAGTGAACTAATGTAGTTGTCTCTTTTTGTGTGCGTCTCTGAATGTGTCTTTGTCTTGCAGCAGCGGGAAGCAGTCCATAGCCATCGACGACTGCACCTTCCACCAGTGTGTGCGCCTCAGTAAGTTCGACTCGGAGCGTAGCATCAGCTTCATCCCCCCGGATGGAGAGTACGAGCTCATGAGGTCAGTCGGATTCTGAAATCATTTTAAAACCCTTCTGTCTGTTATCAAGCTCATGTGACAGAAAAGCGTGGGAGGGCAAGAGTGAGAGTAAAACCTTATTGAAAGCATAAACATGGAGCATTCTATCTATAGATATTTATTGTTCTGAGGAATGAACAAGAGAGGCATTACCACTGAAATAGCTTGAGGAAATCCTTGTTTATGCTAGAGGAAATGTAATTGAGTTACATGATCCTCTTATCTCCCCATCTCCTGGCAGGTATCGCACCACTAAAGACATCATCCTGCCGTTCAGAGTTATCCCTCTGGTCCGGGAGGTTGGCCGCACTAAACTGGAGGTTAAGGTGGTCATCAAGTCCAACTTCAAACCCTCGCTGCTGGCCCAAAAGATCGAGGTGAGCCCTTATCAAAGTTACTGTGCTAATAAATGCTAACAGCCACTAGCATCAAACACAGGGCATCTCTCCTCACAGCTCATGAGACTGTTTTAAAAGCGTGTATAAAGAATGTTTGCTTTGATGTTAAAAGCTCATCTGTCCTTATTATGAACTCCTCAGGTGCGCATACCCACGCCCCTCAACACCAGCGGCGTGCAGGTGATTTGTATGAAGGGAAAAGCAAAGTACAAGGCCAGCGAGAACGCCATTGTCTGGAAGTGAGTGATACAACCTCACACACCGCTTTATGCTCTCTGTCAGGTTAATGATTCACAGCTTCTCTGTGCCGTTTGCTTGTTTAACCGCTCAAAGATAGTCCTATTCACTCTTGTAAAACTGTTGTACTTATTTACTCTTGTTAGGGGTTTAAATTTGGTCCTTGTTGCTGAGTTCTGTCCACTAACAAAGTATGTGTGTGTGTGTGTGTGTGTGTGTGTGTGTGTGTGTGTGTAGGATCAAACGCATGGCTGGGATGAAGGAGTCTCAGATCAGTGCTGAGATCGAGCTGCTGCCAACCAACGATAAGAAGAAATGGGCCAGGCCTCCCATCTCTATGAACTTTGAGGTCAGAACACTCGCATGGTTGTTGCAGTCTCTGTAACTCGTAGCTTGTAAAACCTGTAACGGAAGTCATTTGAAAGAGCTCTGCTTCATCAATTACAGAGCTTTAAAAATGAATGCATTGTTAGTCAAATGTATCGCCAACTATTTTGAAAGTGTTAGTAATCTAGAAAGAAGGGAAAAAAAAAGAGTTCTCTGTTACTAGCTTCCTAAATGTGAATATGTTCTTCACTACTCGTATATTTAGAGTTGATATTCAGTGCTCTGGTCAAAAAGGTTTTTCATCATTTTCTAAAATAATAAACATCAAGTTAATGAATCGAGAAAAGCTCAACAATAAAACTGAGAATAATCCTTAAACGCATCCCTAAACTAGCAACTCATTTACTACCTGATTTAAATATGAGCTATCCTGTTGCGTATACTGAACTTTGTACAGAGTTGGACACCACACACTTTGACTACAGATTAAAAATGATGCCGGTATCAGCCATGTAAATCACACTGCCTGCTTCATTTCCACACCAACAACCTGTGTGGCCTACATCCCCAGCATGCCCCGACACGTCTTCCTAACCTCCCTCTTCTGGTCTCTCCGCAGGTTCCATTCGCTCCCTCTGGTCTGAAGGTTCGCTACTTGAAGGTGTTTGAGTCCAAGCTCAACTACAGTGACCACGACGTCATCAAATGGGTGCGATACATCGGCCGCTCTGGCATCTACGAAACCCGCTGCTAAAGCCGCTCCCGGCAGCGAACTGACCACTGCTCTCCCCTCCTCCCCCCTCTATCCTGTTAAGATTTTTTCTCCTGCTCCTTCCTACTTTGTCTCTCTCTCTCCTCCCTACAATCCTTATAGCTCCTCCCACCCACCACCACCTTCTCACCCCTTCCTAATTAGGTGTTGGAGATTGAATTTACATCGTATGAAAAAAAAAAGTAAATATGATATACTGCACAGATATATGCAAAATGTGAACCATTGTACCGTATATATCTCGTAGTGATGAGTAAAAACCTGTAAACCAACTGGTGTCCGAAAGATAAAAAGACGTGATGCAGGTGTGGACCAGGGGGAGAGGACCGGAAGCACCTCTGGGTGTCCCTCAGGGTCGCTCTCTTGTGTTTATCCAGTGTTATTATTCCACTATCTACTCTCCAGTTACTTTAGAAGTCCCCCACGTCCTAGAGGTAATCCCTGGTAAGATGAGTTGTAGCTGTTGTGCTTTAAATGAATCCCGATATAGTCCCTGTATGATTCTGTCTCAGTAGAGTCTACCCTTTAAAATCCAGATGCGTTGTCGGATTCTGTATTGTGGACTGATTGATATTGATCTGTGTTGTTTAGGACATTTGGATCAAAGGTCTCATTTCAAAGTCTCTTAGAGATGTTTTAAAAAAGAAAGAGAATGAACTGATAGTGGCTGAACTGTTTTTGTACTTTCTGGAAAGTGTATTGTTTTTTTCCCCCCTTGCTATTTTTCCAATACTAGTGAGCAACATTAAACAAAAGGGGATAATTCCAGTTTTGCGGTCTGAACATCATCCCGATGAGCTCGTCTGTGACCCTACTGTCCGGACTCTTTAGCACCGAGATCTACTTTGTCACACTGGTTTGATTCAAATGTTTTTGGGGAAATCAGTGTGTGTGCAGTGGGGTGAGGTCTCCCCCTGGTGTTTCTCCTCGTCACTGTCTGCCTCTTCATGTTTGTAGCCCTGGTGACCATTCTGTCCAATAAAATCTGACTATGTAACCAACTCTGCCTCCTCTCTGTGTTAATGTGTGGCTAAAATAATAAAAAGTTGTATTGGTAAAGCCCTGTTTGAGATATATATATAAGAAAGATGTATTAAATCCTAAATTTTGATTTGGTAGAAAACATCAATCTGATTCAATTATGGAAAAAGAAAATATTTTAACTATTGATTCTTTTGAGAATAATAAACACATTGTTCAGATGCTATTTGCACCCGGGTGAAAAAAACATCTCACAACAAAAAGAATTGATCACGGTCCAGAAATGCTTTGGCCAACATGTTTAATACACTTTTCCTGTCTCGCCTTTCCTCTACATCCAGGACTAAAAACAACAAAAACTCAAACAGTAAAATAACACATGATTAAAGCGCAGTTTAAAACATTTACATTTGTATCTAGCAGTAGTGAAAGTTTTCGGCTTGCCCTTCAGTCCTTTTGCCACCTCTGACTCCCGGACATGCTGACTGAGAAGTTCATACGGATTTAAAAGAACAGATTCCACAAGAATCGAGACGAGGGTTCCCAAAAGTATCTTAACACCAAAATCACCGCTAGATTTGCTTTTAATTCCAAGAAATAGGAATTAATAACAATGGGAAATCTGAATCACACCCTGGAGAATAGAGGCTGTAGCGGAGATTGATTTGATTGCAAGTTATTTTTGGGAAACCAAGCCTAACAACATTTATATTAGAGTCATCTCACAGTATTGCATTACATCTTCAGATCAGCTGTAATGTTTCATATTTCAGTTATATAGGAGACAACACACGCATACATCACTGGAAATGCAGGGAAAGCAAACCCAGGCCTGAAACAGATATTCCACCCAGTACCCTTGCTTCATTGCTGTAACCACAGCTCCGACCAGAAAGAAAAATAATGTTTAACTTTGTGCTCATCTCAGGAAACAAAATCAGTTCAGGGAAGGAGGAGGTAGCTACGTAAACGTTGATCTGGAGTTTTTAGTACAGAATTATGAACCCTCGACACCAGCAGTAGTCCTGCAGATTGGGGTAAAAAAGCTCTAAACGTTGATGCTTTTATATATTTTGTGTGTGTGTGTGTGTGTGTGTGTGTGTGTGTGTGTGTGTGTGTGTGTGTGTCCAATTTGAATGATTAAAAGGGGGGGGGGGGGGTCCAAAAAAAACCATAACATATACCTCCAGCCTGGCTCATGTTGATTCACTGCTCAAACTGTCCAAGCACTTCCAAACAGAAATGGTTAAGATAACTATCTGTACAGAGGATAAAGACGGATGAAACCTACAAAAATAAGTTTTTCTACATCAACATTTAAATGGGTCGTCCTTTACGGAACTCGTTGCGCCGCGAGAAAGGCGTCCAGTTTAAAACTAGTCTTCCAAAGACTGATTCTGGTCCACGGACATAAACATTTTTAAAGCAAATTTATAACTGTACGCAGTAAAGCTGAACCCAGATCTGTCAACAGGCGTTCGAACATGCCGACTTCAACATCACATGCACACACGCGCACGCAGCACCCCAAAGCAGGCAGACAAACTTGCAAAGCTGCTGTTTAGTAACACACTCGACCCCCAGGTTCAGACTCGACATCCTCTGGAGTTTTCCTGTTATTTTGAAGTCATGTCGGTTCCTTGTTAGTATGAGCAGAGTATAAACTGCCCCACATCATTTAATGGTCCAGTTTCCTGACCTGCTCTGAAAGACTTCCAGGAGTTGTGTCCACAAGCCCCCCGCTCCCACAACAAACTACACGTGCTGCTCCAGCCAGAGACCCAAAGCCACAAGCCGTCCCGCTAAAGCTATGACAAAAACAAAAAGCCCTACTTCACCACGCCACCCTGTAAGAACTCGTTGTGGATGGAAGAGTGCACCCCTGAACAAAGTGCTGGTGAGTGACTGATTAACGTAACATGAAAAAGTGACGGAGAAAATGTAACTAATATTCGAAGAACGTGACTAGTGGTACATTTTACTGACCAATACACAGAAACAAAGAGGGTAAAAATGGCTGTTTAAATCAAGAGCTGTGGAGGATTACAGGTAACGTGACACTGAAGTGCTAAAAATGTTAAATCATAAACAGAAAAAAAGAAATGGAAGCAGGAGCTGGAGGAAAACCATCGACAGCTCGGTTAACCCTTAGCGTCTGACTGCTACCCGACGGATTCACATGTGCTCTAGCTCTCGTCGTCTTCGTCATCGTCGTCCTCGCTGACGAGGTATCCGCGGGCCCCGCTGTGGTGGGGCGGAGGCGAGGGAGGAGGGGAGGTCTTGGTGAAGAAGGGGAGGCGGAAGGTGGGAGAGGGGGAGCGCTCCTCTCGGCTGGGGCTGCTGTTAGGGCTCTGCCTCGGGCTGATGGCCTGCAGCATGCGGCCCTTCCCTTCCTTCAGCATGTGCTTCTGTGGAGAGAAGGAGGAAACGTTAGGAGGGCCGGAACATCCCCAGGTGATGAAATCAATTTGATGCGAGCACAAGACGTAAACAAGGGATGAATTAAGGACTAAACACCATGCTTCAAACAGTCAGAGAGCCGTTGTGAGGCTTGTTTAATTCAGCAACATTTTATTCACCACTCTGTTTTCCCGTCTTAATGCTAAGCTAATGTAGCGGTCTGTCTAAAATACAAGGAAAAAATAAGTACATAAAACAAATGGACATCACAGACATGTTCGTGGATAAAAACACATTCTAAATTAACACTCTTGGAATCCAGAATCCCTTATAGATAGAATCCCTCTTTATTGTCACATACATGCACACAGCAGAGCACACACAGTGAAATTGGTCCTC
The DNA here is from genome assembly GCF_036324505.1 of Eleginops maclovinus. Lineage (NCBI taxonomy): Eukaryota > Metazoa > Chordata > Actinopteri > Perciformes > Eleginopidae > Eleginops > Eleginops maclovinus. The sequence goes on from NC_086354.1 coordinate 11,420,335, forward strand.
TGCATTTAACCCATCCTAGTACTAGGAGCAGTGGGCAGCTATTGTGCAGCGCCCGGGGAGCAATGGGGAGGGGGGATTGGAGGTGTCCGGTGCCTTGCTCAAGGGCACCACAGCAGGGCCTAGGAGGTGAACTGGGACCTCTCCAAGTAGCAGTCCACTTTCCATATTTCAAGTCTGTTCAGGGACTTGAACCGGCGACCCTACGATTCCCAGTCCAAGCCCCTACTTACTGAGCCACTCTGGTTCATACTTATTGAAATCATTTATAAAAGGTTGACATGCAAAACAGCACATTTTTACCTCTACCCTGACTTTCTATCGCTGTTAAATGGGCTGTACAGTTTGTACAAACTGAAGGTGTCTCTGAGCAAGGCACTGGTCCCCGGGCACCGTACATACGGCAGCCCACTGGTCGGAACACTAGGATGGGTCAAATGCAGAATTTAAATGTCCCCTCTGTGCACACATTAAGGGTTCCTCCTTCCTTTTCTTTAATGTATGAATACTATTGGAGTGAACCAAACCTGCTTTAATGTTAGGTTAGCATTAAAACCCAACACCCAGTGACCTAACTCAGACCAGAATAGATCATTAGCATGTTTTGTTCCATTCCAAGGTTAATATGTTATTTTGTTAATATGCCATTTTAAAGTCTCAGGTAAATTAAAACATGTCCAATACATTCAGTGAAATAATGAATGCTTTCTGAAGCGTGTATTTATTATTACTATTATTATTATTATTATTATTATTACTATTATTATTATTATTATTATTATTATTATTATTACTATTATTATTATTATTATTATTATTATTATTATTATTATTACTATTATTATTATTATTATTACTATTATTATTATTATTATTACTATTATTACTATTATTATTATTATTATTACTATTATTACTATTATTATTATTATTATTACTATTATTATTATTATTATTATTATTATTATTATTATTATTATTACTACTATTATTATTATTATTATTATTACTATTATTACTATTATTATTATTAATAATAAACAAATATAGTAGCAAAAGGATTAGGCGTTTTTTGGTATGTTTTTACATTTCCACTGGAATACAAAGTCTCGGGGGTCAGTGCAACAGTAAGCAGTGTGACGGTGTGAAGCAGGATGTGTTTGTAGTCCAGCTGCTGGTTAAACAATGATTCAAACTAAACCAACATCCTCACCAGAGCTCCCTCGGGGCCAAACATCTGGAGGAAGTTGCCGATGAATTCTCGGGATTTCTCCTCCCATTTCTGGATGAGGTCGATGCTCTTCTCCTCCACCTTCTGGACAAACTCTTTGCTCTTCTCCTCCACGTCACGCACCTTCCTCTTCACTTTGTCCACGCGCTCCTGCAGGTGGTACTTCTTCTCCTGGTGATGAGTGGGACAGCAAAAGTTAGAAAAAGATGCAAATCACTAATTACAAATGACTGCCTTCACATTAGAAGCACCAGCTGAACGGAAGCTAATTGCCGTACGTTGATGAAGCTGACGTTGAGTTCCTTCGCCGTGTATCCTCTCTGCAGGTTGCGTCTGACGTACACATCGTAGTCTCGGACTATGCGCGTGATGATGTCAGAGGTGGAGATGCCCTCTGTCCGCTGGGTGGGAGCGAACATCCCTGTGGAGGGGAGCGGGGGAGGAGAAGGTCAGTACTCACCAGATACAGATGTAGGAATAGTTCACCCTTCCCTTTAAGGCTTCACTGTAGGTATCTGAATGCATGGAGTTATGCCTTAATGCTGCAATACCAAGGATTACAAACCCGCCTATAATATATCGATACTAAAACTGGAATGACACCACTGCAATAATCTGAAACATCAGGAATAATAGATGACTGAGCAAGGGACTTAAAATTCTAAATGTTGTATTTGTTATTAAAGAAACAAGGAAAATATTTTATACTTCAATTCAAGGCAGCGGAGAAAGGGAGAAGAAGCCACAGAACAACAGGAGGGAGTTATTGTACTATAGGGTGCATATACAGCCGTGGAAAAAAGGAAGAGACCATTCCAGTGTCTGTTGAATTCCAACAGAGAGAAAAATGATCAGTAGTTTATAGAATATAATAAAAAGAAGTTAAAAAAACATTTAACTCAAAGACATGCCTATCAATAATGAAGCCAGAGAAACTGATAATGCTGCGGTGGTCTCTTAATTTTTTGCGGAGCTGTATATAAATATATATATATAATCTTCATTTAAAAGACATTTAATCAGATCTTCACTGCTTCACATTTCTCGGGGTAATCCCTGCAGAGATCACCTAAAGAGCTATTCTACTGAGCTAGCTCTCACTGAAAAGATCTGAGGGAGTTTGAGTTTCTCTGATAAGCAGTGTACACACACATGAGGCTTCAATGTGCTGCAGTTAACAATGTTGGAGCATTTAAGAGTTTGCTATCTTGATTCAGAGTAAAAGACCTCTGTGTTATTTTTTATAAACTTATGGCGGCTCACAAGCCTCTGCTATGATACTGTTGATAAGCCGCCGGCATCACACACACACAACACCTGCTGACGCACTATCGACACAACTCGTAAATACGACTCATCGCTGTCTTTGTACTAATAAAATGTGATATTTAACAGCAAGGTAAACCTCTAGATTGGTATTCAAGCGATACTAATAATGACTTGATGAGTAAAGGTTAAACCACAGTTAAAGCAGGTAACCGCTTCCTGTAATTACATGTTACCACACCCCCACTCTTAGTTTATTTGCCACTCACCAGCTTCTTTGATGTGCTTGTACACGTCATCACTGCCTGCAGAGGAGTATGGGATGTCGTCGTGGGCCACAAAGTCAATCTGGAGAAGTCATTACAACACACGTGAACACAGCAGATTCACATCTACGAATCGTTACGAACACGCAAAGATATGGGGGGGAAGTTACAGAGGATCAGAATGGTGGCTTGTCGACTCTTCCACTCACGCGATGTTTTGCCAGGAACTCCGGCGTCAGCGTCCAGGGAGCGTTTCGCACCACTTCATCCACGTAGCGGCAATGGCTGATGGCATCGTATCGCTCATCCTCATTCATCACTGTGAAGCCCTTGTATTTGTGGGTCAGGTCATCACTGCACACTTTGAAAAGTTAAAAAAAATATATATATATATTGTTGGAAATTGTCAGGCTGAACTGGAACTGTCTAGATTGTTTTCCTGTTTTCAAGCTTCCGAAAGCAGCAGCTGATAAAAGGTCTGCTGCTGTGAAAGCCTAAACGGACGCACTTGTTCACACAGAAACGCTTACCTCCTACGATGAGGTGTGTGTTGGGGAAGAGGCACTTAGCCTGCATGAGTGCTCTGGCGTGGCCTGAGTGGAAGACATCAAAGATACCATCTGCATACACCCGCACAGGTCTGTCGGCTGGACGGAGACGAGGAAGCTAGAGTTATTATTCCGTACAGGGGGAAATTGTGCTTTTTGTATGACTATATTCAAGATTGAGCGGTCTTGTGCTGATATTGGGGGGAGGTGAAAGGTTAATATGATCAGGAGGCAATAAGTAGACATATTAACCGACAGAGTAAAGCATAAGACTCACGATGTGTTCCCCTCTTCGCCTCCTCCATGTTGACTCTCACGTAGGGTTTTTTAGTCACTGGCTCCAGCTCATCTGCAAAAGGCGCAGGGTGCTTCAATCCCTACAGCACCCATTCCAAAAGAAGAACAAAAATGTCAGCCATTTAGTCATTTGTTATTTTTTCACATCAAAATTATAACAAGACACCTCAGTGAATACGTTTCTATTCTTATGTTGACTATGGAAAATGATCGCGCTATCATTTTTTAATATCCTTTCCTGGAATTTTGTGATGTGGCTGTTCGTGAATGTGTGACACAAAAACCTTGGTCAAGAAAATACATTTAAAAATGTTTTAATGATTGTGAATTCTGCGGGACATAAATATAGAAGTTTTTCTTCTGGTAAATAGAGCTATGCATACACATATCTATATGGAGAGAGAGAGACAGTCATAGCGGCCTACTCAGAGCCAATAGAAACTGCTGGACACACACGCTGCTCAATGACAGTCGAAGAACACAGCTGACTCACCACAGTACATCTGGGGATTTTCACAAGCCTCTCTGCCTCCTCTGTGTCCCGAGTGGAGCTCTCTCTTCTCCTCTTTCTGGACAGCAGCATGTCGCTGGAGCTTTGGGCCTCCATCTGTGTCAAATGTCAAGACAAACGATATTAAATCAGATCATACTGAACACACGCCGTGCACTGCTTTCACACCTTAGAGAAAGACAGATGCAGATGCTGCAGTCTGACTCGGTATAGTGTTTCCACATACTGGACATGAACTCACTGGACATAAATATAGTAGTCATTATATATAGCATTCAGAACACAGATATAGAGTTCAGTGACTAATGGCGGATGACATATCCTGAGTCAACCTTGACCCAGTAACAAAGAGAGAACTCAACCTACTCAACCACCAGGAAGCATTGGATAGAAAAAGCAGCTTTCCCTGACACATAGGAAGGTCAACTGGAATTTTTAAAAAACACCACCTGTCTCAACATGAAACATTTTTCCTGCTGCTATCCTGATGCAAATAAGTAAATATTTACTTTTACATGAGAAGATCCAGCCCTGCTTCACCAAAAGTCTGCCAATTTCTGTATTACATGATTTCAGCTGAATGAAACTGTCCATATAAAAGCAAGATGGATGAATTTCCTTATTCCTTCCTTAAGTACTGTATATACATTTTTAAAAGTATAAAAAAATGTAATCAGAATCAGAATTCCTTGATCAGTCCCGCAGCCGAGAGATTTACAGTGTTTTACGGCAAAGGCATACAATAATAAAGGATTTCAAAGCGGTATGTAGATATATCAAAATATGCCTGGAAAAAAAGAAACTTAAGCCAAATACAATACATTTTTCAATTATTCCTTGAATTGTTGGGTGAGTAAAAGACAGCAAACAGTAGGTCAACTTCATGAAACATCTTGTTTTACCAATACAGCACATGAAAACCTAAAGATAAAAGCAGTCACTTCCCACATTAAAGAAGCTGGAACCAGAAAATAAATCAAACCTAGAAGAGTGTAAGTTAGTGTCGTGATCCCATAGCTATCCTGCTATAACAGAACTTGGACCTTTTATCTTTTCATAGCTAAAACCGAGATGGAAATACCTTCAGAGATCCCAGCCACGGAGATGATGTGACATCCACCCTGTACGTCTTATTTAGTTAAACAATAGAAACTCCTGCTGTTGTCCCAACACGACAGATCCTGTGGGGGTAAGGCTCTGATGCATTCCACACATTCCATCAGGCATAAATAAATAAAGCCAGCTAAAAGGGCGGGACCCATTCAGTGTCTTGCCTCATCACTTCTTTAAAGGGACAGTTCGGATTGTTTTGCGGGGGTTGCATGAGATTCTTCAGGAACACCGGCACTGAAGATAAGGGGACTGAAGCTATTTAGATTCTCTTTAAAGGTGCCAGACTACTTTGAGAAACAGCTTAATTTTACCTGACAGAACATGTGAGTTGCTGACTGGACATTATACTCCAAATATAAAAAGGCACACTTGGAGACTAATATCATTTCTAAAATATGTGTTGGTGCTGCCCTGCCCACAGGAAAGTTTGCTTAGCCTCTTTGTGTGCACACCTGACTGCTTCTCTTAGCTGGGGGTGAGCATTGCCATCTACTGTAGGCAATACACTCACTATGGACAAGACCCTCATACACACCCACTTTAAAATATATGCAGTATCCCTTTAACTTGCTCAACAACCCTTGGCTGAACTGAACGGTCAGTTATGAAAGTGTGACTCAGTAAAATGTGTGATAGATCTTATTAGTGACAGCTACCTGATCCAACACCGGGCTCTTGCACAACTATCCCTCCGCCTCTTTATCTTGGCAACAGCTGAGCTAAGAGAGCAAAAAGCCCTGCAGGATTTCACACACTTTCAAAGGAGATTTACATGAGCAGCACATGTCAAAATAACTGAAACAGGCTGCTATAATAAGAAAGCAACCAAGGGACAGTGCACAGTCTTTTGCTTTGCAGCAGAGGTCAATGATAGCCCCTGCAACCTTAGTAAGACAATGCAAAAAATGTGATTGCAATGTGGTGTAGCTTTAAGTAAATTCAGGGCTGTTACTAACACAATTGGAATTACAGATAAGATTCGAGTAAATGATGTCTCTAGAAATTGTGAACACTGCTTGTCACAATTCCCCAGAGCCCCAGATGAAGTTTTCAAATTGCTCATGTAGGTCAAACAACAGACCAAAACCCAAATATATTCTGTTTACAACCACATAAATACTCAGATATGAGAAGTTGGAACCAGAGATTCATGTTTTACATTTGTATAAAAAAACAATAATGATTACTCGATGATCAAAATAGTTGTTAAAGCTATTTTCTTTTGACTGATAACATTGTGGACTTGGAGATCCATTAAAAAGACACCATTATAATGTTATGGTGCTTTTGGTGGAGTTAAAATTCAGAAGTCAAAGGCCCATTTCGCTCTACGGCCTGAAAGTTCCCGGACACAGGCTTCAGCTGCATTTCACACAATGTTCCCCTTGTCTGCTTTCCTACTGAGTTTAATATGTCAGTTAGATAACGTCACACAGGCATGCCAAAACGTATTCGAGTTAGCATAATACACAGTAAGCGTTGTTAGACTAATGACAAAGTTAAATCAGTGACTAAAACAGCTGACAGACAAGTTGACTGGCCCCACTGGTTGTGCAGCTCAACTGTCAAACACTGGCTTTCTGGACTCTTTCGCCTCCGGCAAAAATCATTAAAATCGATGTGCTAATTAAACCCAGATGGTAATATTAGCTAACGTTCAACATCTTGTTCAGATTTCTGCTTACTTACTTGTGTACGATTTAGTCCGGAATGCTGCTTTGCAGGAGTGGGCGGCTTCCTAGACTCGTACTGCCAGCAGGCTAGCTAGCTAACTGCAATAAAGCTAGCTAAAGCTGCTATATACCGTCGAATGCTAGCTAGCAAGCTAGCTGTTAAGCTGATTCGATTGTAAGCTAACTTTAGCCGTTAGCTCGCCGGTTAGCTGACACCAGCAACAACGGAAAGTACGACAAATCTGTAAATCCAACGCCCCGGATATCGCTGTGTTGCTGGCCAAAAACTGTTACTAACGTTACCAAAGGGACATATAAATTATCAGCAGTGACAGCTTGCACTACAACGCTGACAGGTCACCATCCAGGAACTTCTTCTTTTCTTGAGGTAAATTGGCGCTTGACAACCAAGGAAGCATTACCGCCACCTACTGGACTGGAGTATTGAATAATAAATTCAATATTTTTTCAACGTCTGAGTGTAGCCTACAGGCCTTCAGTCAGATTAAGCTTGGAAAACTGCACAGTTTCACTACATTTCTGGATGCCTATGTGAACTTGTTTTTGGCAGAAACTCTACAATGCATGTATTCGTCTCTGACTCAGGAAACAGTTAACCCCCCTGTGTCTATATCTGTATATCTTCTTTGATAATTAATGCAATCGCTAATGTAATATTTGCTATACTTTTGTCCACTGAACTTCCCAATATATACCAAAAGGTTGTATATTCAACTGATTTAAAACCTGCAAGAATGATTTCTCAAGCCTCTTGGGGGCAGCAAAAATCAAGTGTCAACAACACTCACACAATCTTAAGAAGTTTAGGTATGGTAACAGGCAGCAGTAAGAGAAACAAGAGCAAAGGGTGAAAGGACCAAATGTGCTTTGTTTCTAATTAAAACAATTCCAGCTTTTAGTTACGTTTTTTGTATATCTCTAATTATGTTTCTGTATGCCAGAATTTTATTAGGAGTGGAGTATTTTCACTGTCAAAGTCAACTTTCTCAAAATCCAGAGGAGTAGAAAAAATATATATATACGTACACCTACGTATATAGGTTGCATGGTTAAAACAGGAATACGGAGCAGCACCTTGAACAAGCATCATGGAAATATGGCCCAAGCATGGCAATGGAATGAAGGGTATGGTGCTGAAAACATTACTCTAGAGCTGTTCCTCTTGTGTCCTGCAGAGAGCTCCAGGACAAGCTGTAATTTCAGTTGAAGATCAGAGGGGCACACGTTACGATAATTGATACCCTGAAGGTGCTAGAAAAGCTACTGTACATTGCAGTTATGCTGCTATTCTGTGGTCGCCTCCATTCTGGTTTCATTCAGAGAAAGGAGAGCAATAAGGGTATTTGATGCTGTTAAGAAGTGTTTATCGCCACAAAGGTCACTGGTAATCCTGTTTTGAAAATGTGTTTTAATATAGTGTAAATGTTCCCAGATGTGAGATCCTGCAACCCTCATATATTTTTGGGATTATTAATCACTAAACAATGGAGATATAACTTAGAATCTTATTCAACATTGTAAACGCTTTGTAGTTTTTTATTTCCACAATTTCCTTCTACAACAAGACAAATCCATATGCGCTTTTATCCACTGACAAGTAATGGCTCAATTTATTGTTTGAATACAGCCAATATTTAGAAATAATGTAAAAGTGTTACGCTGACAAGCCTGCAAAAATTGAAAAGATAACGTCAGATTCCTACGGCATTTGATGTTGTTTTCTTATTTTATTTTTGCCATTCTAACAGCTTCTGTAAAATAGGTAGATTTATTCTGTACGGCTGCTGTTTGTCCCAGTATACAGGTAAAATAAATGTATACCATTTACAAGTAACAGGTACCCTGACCCTTCCATTTTTGCGTGCAAAGCAATTACCAGATGATGTTCACCATTAGCCACCTGGCAAAGCCCCTATAGACTCCCTGTCTCCTTCTTGCTCTCTTTGATCGCAGCCTTGCCTGCTGTTTTGAAGGATAGAATTAGCTTCACTGTTGAAATGACAAACACTGAGCAGGCAGGCGAGCCCCGAGGATGAGGGTAGTCAAAAGATGACCAATAAATTCATTGAAGCCAGAAAACAAGGTATGTGGTTGCTCTGAGGGAGGTTTTTGGTCTGATATTATCACTCCATTGCATTTTCTAGCCAATGGGAAGTCCAAAACAAAGACTAACACACATGGCATTTGACTCTAATGGGTTATACAACAACTTTACTACCAAAAGTCATTACTAAATTAAGCCTATTCAAACGTTTAGAAATGTGGGGTTGTTAATATAACATGGCCACATTATTTTATGGATAACTATCTTAGTTTGACAACTGAACCCACACTTTTGTCCTTAAGTCAAAATAAAATAAAGAAAAATGTTTTCTCAACATTGTATTTTCAATGGAGAAGGGACGGACAATGTGTGTGTATGTGTATGTGTATTTTTCTATTTAGGCATTCAGAAATATATGCATCAATGCGGAAACTAATAAAAGTGGTGTTTTTAAGTCCCTACACAACAATTTCCCAGGCTGCGTTACAGTGGTGTTTGGAAGAAGCTAGCCCATAATTCTTGCACATTTCTTGGGGACTTAAACAGCAGGTAACTTGGCTCGCCCTCTATTTTTTGACTGGCCAACATCAAGTTAAAAGGACATATCCAGCTGTTTTGGGACAGAGGGTTAATTTCTACCTTCCAGGCATGTTTTGTCAAGAATTAGGCTACAGTAAGAGGGGTGCATGTCGCAATGGTTTGCATATTTTGGCCGTAAAACTAAAATGTTGTTATGTGTTTGGCAGCTAAAGATTTAGGAAGATGGAATTTTTCTTTAATGCATACATGCTACATCCACTGATGGCTTCTTCCAGGAATATGACACCATAGCAAGAGCTGAGAAACTGGACTGCTTGGGCACCCATAGGTGCCCTGCTGTTGCAGGACCATTTCCTGTGGCTTTACAAGAAGACCCGTTTTGTTTGAAGTTGGTCTTTTACTGTTGGTGCACACTCAGTGTGCTAATGAGATGTTCCACGTCTCAACAGAAAATGCATGAGGGTGGAGTTATACGCTAACTTGCTGCTCAGTGGCCAATGGAAAGGCCCCGGTATTATCAGCAGTATTTATGAACAGTTATGTTGTGCAGCACATTACAACAGGACTGGGGAGATGCACCATCAGGTGAGTACGTTGAATTTTCTTTCTCACTTTTATAGGTCAAGTTTAAAATTCTCATAAGGAACATTTGCTTCGCATTTGTTTAAAAAAAGACACATTTTGTGCAGATATCTCTGCCAGATGTTTGGAAGATACTAGTTAGTTACTTCACATGAAATTAAACATCTTTGGAAGGTGATTTTCTTTTTTTGGGTATTTTGCTTTGCCAGCAGGGTATCTTCAAGTGTCCCTGCATATTTTTATTTCAAAAATGTTTTGTGTTTTCAATATGCATGTACCTGCTTATACTTATTTAATAGACTTATGTTTTACAGCAGTGATGTAAGACTGAATGTAAAATAATGATTTTGCTTGATATTTCAACTGCAGATGCTGAGGATGATTTCCCAGGTATCCTCATTGAGGGCATTATGCTATGTGTTGTTAATGCCAGGTTTGTCTGAATAAATGCATTAAATCATTCTATTTTCATCTGACCTTGACTTTGCAGTAAAAATCGTTTCTCCTTAGGTTGCTGTGTAATATCTAAAGTGGGGTGGCTAATATATTCTCTACTTCTCTCCAGGTTTGCTAGAAGCAACATCGCTGATGAAATTAAAGAACCCTGGAGGTATTCTAATGTGTTACTTTATTTCAGATTGGAATGCTATAACACAAGTCATTTTGTTAATTAGAAAGTAATAATATACATATGAATAATAGGTTATGTGTATATGGTAAATTCTTGCAAAGGATCGCATTACAATTTTAACTTATATTTCAATGATCACTTAAGAACCGATTAGTACCTTTGCTAAAATTAAGATAATTCAAGACATAAATGTAATAAATTAAGGAACCAAAAAAAAAAGGGCTTGCCCTGTGATTTCAGTGATATTATAACTAAAACTAACTTTCTTCAATTGTTATCTTGTAAGCTGTTACTAAACGTTTAGTTGAGATTGTATTTTTTTTCATAGAGTAATACTCTAAGGAATTAGAATACCTCGGCTAACCCTTGGATAAATAAAATATAAATATAGAGATGATTTAGTTTTTTTTTTCTTGCTGCATATAAAACCCTGGTTGTGTTTTAAACTGTGATGTGTGCCTTGTTAAAGCACTAAACAAATAAATTGTATTTTTGTCAATGATTAAACAAAATAAATGTTCCCCATTAAATTCCTGATTCTGTGTTTTTCCATAGGTAATGTTAACATTGGCTCTGCTCAGGCACATGATTTCCTGACTAACTCTCGCCCTAAGAGGGACATTGACCCAAAGTGGTACAAAGGCACTCCTGATTTCCAGTCCTACTACCGCTTCTACAACAGTATTGGACACACTGAAGGAGTAAGTCGGATTGAAGATGTAGATTATTACATAGATGGTGGTACTACTTGTATTACAATATTTAGCCAAAATTCTCGTCTTAATTTTCCATCTCATATGTTTCTGTGTTCAGCTGTATGAGATCGACAGGATCCGGATGCTGTATCAGCAGATGCGTCACTTGGAGTTGACCTATGGCCCAGATGCCTCCAGTTACCAAAGTGTCATGGGTGTTCTGACTACCACCGCACCACCAACTACTACCACTCTGCCTCCCCCACCCCCCACCACCCCTGCTCCAACACCAGACCCTCTGGAGAATGCTCAGAGGATCTATCTGTGTAACCCCAAAGACCCCCTGTGCAAGCCTAACATCGTCTACCTGCCAACAGGGGCTGTTCCAGTACTGTGTGACCCACGGGTTAACCCCGCCTGCAGGCCCATAACAGAGGCGGAGATAAAAGCTGCTGCTCCTCCCAAACTACCCCCACCCCCACCCCCCCCTGCTCCCAAAAAGGCTGTCCCACCTCCACCAACTCCTGCCATCACTGCTAAAGGTATGGAGTATGACTGCGATCCATACTGGGACCCTGACTGCCTCATCGACCACCCTCCCCGCCCTATCGAGGCAACAGCTGAACCAGAGGCAGCTAAAGTCGAGGAACCTGTCCCTGAAGCTCCAGCCACAGAGGCAGCCCCTGCCTTTGACCCCTATGATTTCAAGCGTGACCTTTATGACCCCTTCCGTTATGCCGATCCAGCTCCCGAACCAGAATAAAAATAAAGCGCTTAAGATATGATAGTTTTCTATGCAGGGTACAAAATGAAATCAACAAACCAAACCAAGACAAGACTGTGAGCAAATCCAAATAAAACAAGTGTGTGGATAAAAAGGGTCAAGTTCAAATCATTCCAAAAATCAAATTTCACATGACAGTGTAGAAAACGATTGAACTGTATACCCCATACTATAATTCCTTTGTATGGGTGTTCATGAAATATGCACAACAAAAACTTTTGAATGGAATAAAAACAATAAATAAGAATACAAAATGACTGACTTAAATAAATATGTGTGTTTTTATATGTCATTGTGGTATTTTATTCTGGCACTGGTATTAACTTTGGCGATAAATATTTTTCTTGAATACATATCATTAGTCTAGAAAATATTAAGAAATATCTTTGACTGAATAGCAGAACAGTACATACAACAGCTAAAATCAGCTCCATTTCAGGTTGTTGTTATGTTATATGTTATGATTTATATGTTAACAGAAAAAAATCCAGCATAATAATAGGTTTTTTTAATGTGACTTATTTGACATTCTGCAGTATTACCTATGCTCTCTCTTCTATACACATCAACCTCAATGTTATTATCTTTTTACCATCAGCCAGACATCTGCTTCACTTACTGTTTTATCACTGTTTACACATACTTTTATCACTTCTCAAAATGGATTAGGACCTACATTTACATACATAAACATTTCTGTTTAAATTCAGTCATAGAGGTGCTTAACCTTCTACTACAAATGTAGCCTATACATTTTAATCATGTTTATATTTTAGCTGTACAATTGATCTCAAAGTATTTAATGTCTCAGATTCTCATTTTGCTTTAACTTGGAACATTTTTTGATGAATATTTATTAAGCATGATCCAGTCATTTGACAAAAATTGCTTCTCTATAACTGTCGTGCGAAGAACATGAAAATTAAAACTTGAATAAAGAACCTCACAATCCTTCTGTTGCAGTGTAATGAAGGACTTTTAATTGTAATTAGATTAGATAAGATTAGATTTACTTTATTGATCAAAATGTGGGATGTTTTTTTGTTAAGGCAGCACACATAATGTGAAAATGAAAAAAAGAACAAAACAAACGAACATAAAACATAAACATATCAAAATATAAAAAATAAAACAGAACTAAAAAGTAAAATATATGTAACCATGTTTGTGGCATTATTTTATTTTTTTACTGAAATAAAAGATTTGAATACTTCTTCCACCTCTGCAGATCATTAGAAAAACTACAAAACCCATGAAGCGTTGAGAATCGTTCAGTGAAATATAACTTCTGCCGCTAGTGGCGGTAAGACCGTACGCTGTGCCGCAACCACAGAAGAAGAAGGCCGCCGCTGCCCTCTCTCTTCCAGCATCATCAGTTTCTCCACCATCAATTCTCTTCAGATTTAACGAAGACACAACTGGATTATATTGTCATCTGTCTCCTTAAATCTAACATCTGATATCAGGTATTTCATCAAGTCTTCATAATTGCGTTGCTTCTTGGCGGGTCAGCTAGCGGGACGGTGAAGCGGAAAGGCTCGGGCGTTGGTTCCCAATGCTACCGTTATATTCCGCTTATTGTGACAGTAGGCCCGCCGGCTGCCATGGAGATTAGCATGCTAGCCTGTTAGCTCTCCATGGTGACTGCAGACGTTAATCAGATTATAAAATGTTTGACAAATCCTCGACTGAGAAAAACGGTTTTATAACACAAAGCGTTCACAAAAACAAAAAAAACGTTATAAAAAAGATGAAATGGACACAGTAGCATCTTGGTTGTCCATCTTCACTGACCCTCACGACACAACTCTTTAATAATAGGATTAGGATATGCTTGTGTAAATTACCACTTTTGTAGCTTTTATGTGTGTAATATCATATTAATGCTTGCTACCCTATCAATAACTACAACACCAACACATCCACTCCTCCCAATATAGCTAATAATTCTGGAGTTAAAAAGTACACCATTTTTAAATAGCTATAAAGAACTGTGATCTGTCACCGTCAATATAAATTATTCAACCTGTATTTAAAATATGAATACATGCACACACTTTAAGTGTTGTTATAGTTTTGGTTATTTTTTGCTTCTTATGTGTTTTTATGTATTGGTTAGATTTATATCCAGTTTTGTTTTCCTAGCTGTCTATTACTGTGTGAGTACAAAGAGAGCAAAACTAAAACATGTTGTAATTCAGATTGTTAACACTGCTCTATGACTTAAAATGTGTTTATAAGAATAAGGGTCAAATTCAGACCGGAAATATACTTTTTTTGCAGTTATAAGTGAAGTATTTATAATATTCTTGCCTAATTTTTTGAATAACACACCATCCCTGTTATCTAAGATTATCTGTGTCATTATGGAGAAATCTCATAAAGAGAACATTGTTATCAACAGCTGGGTGGTGTTCACATGTCATGGGTATGACAGGCCCAGGGCTACTGTTAACTACTGCTTTAAATATCAGAATCAGGATATTGCAGCGCTGATGTGTGTAGTCTGAATGCTGTATCGGCTGGTTTTCTGATGCTATGCTTAATGATCAAAGAAAGACTGGCTTTTTCTCAATTCATTTATTAATCGGATAACATTTCATTCTTTGTTTTATCCATACAGCACTCAAATATATTTAGCTTTCTAATATTTATGACAAAGAAAAACAGTCTTCAGATTTAGAAAGCTGGAAACGCAGGATGTTTCCGGGTTTTGCCTAAGAATCACTCAAATAATCAAGATTTTTTTTAAATCCCATGTATCATCTATTCATTTCAGCTTTAAAAAGTCCCACCCCTCTCTCTTATCCATTTCTACATAATCCCCTCTCAAATAAGTATAAACAAATGGCAAGAAAACAAAAACAAGCTGTCTCTTTCTCCTGCAGCATGTCTGACAAGAGTGAGCTGAAGGCTGAGCTGGAGAGGAAGAAGCAACGGATCGCCCAAATTCGAGAGGAGAAAAAGAGAAAAGAAGAGGAGAAGAAAAAGAAGGATGTAAGTGGTAGAAACTTTACTGTAAACACTTCTTACTTCATGAATCACTGAACGACCTGCGGGGCTGCTGCTTAGTTTTCAGCTTCTTCTGCTCTCTGCAGGGAGACTCAAAGCGTGGAGGTGAGGCGGGCGGAGGCTCCTCAGGTGGCCATGACGACTCTGACCTGGAGAGGAAGAGGAGGGAGGCGGAGATGCTGCTGCAGAGCGTCGGCATCAACCCTGACATGCCCCACGGTAAGAGACGCCTGCATGCTTCTATCTTTATCCTTCACCCTCACTTATCTCCCATCGTTTTCTGAGTGTCTGCTTGGATTTGCAGTTTTTACAAAAGTCACCTCTAACTTTGTGGTTTGGCTTGGTTTCCGTCACTGCTGCCTCCCCCCCCGCCCTCCCCCCACCTCACAAAATATCTGAACATTATACATGTTGTTTACTGTTTATGCATGACACCTAAAAAACCTGCCTGCCATTTATTTTCATTCTCTCTTCTCTCCCCTTTGTTTGTCCTTATGTCTTTTGTCCTCCTTACTGCATGCAAACTCATCCACTCACTCACACACTCATTCACACACCTCTTCCATACCTCACTCCCTTTCTCCCTCACTCCCCCACTCGCTTCCTCACTCACTCATTCATTTACTTACCACCATGCACACACACTCGCAGCTCAGCCGCTGAGGGTAGTAACAGAGGATACGTGTCTGTTTCACTACCTAGTCCCCGCCCCCATGTCTCCCTCCAACAAATCAGTGGGCAGCGATGCAGGAAGCCAGGATTCCGGGGACGGAAACGCAGGACCAAGGTGTGTGTGTGTGTGTGTGTGTGTTTTAGGTTGTACCTGCATGGAAATTGTGTATGTATTAATATGTTAAAAATACTTGATGATTTCTGACCTGTCTTTTCTTTGCCTTTTCACCGGCACGCTGATGTTTCTCAATTAACTCGCACTCCTTCTCTCTCTGTCTCTCCTCCTCTCTGTCTGTCCCACCTCTCACATCTTATTGGCTTACCTTTTGCCTGTCTTTTGTGTTTGGTTTCATCCTCTCTGTTTTCCTTTTTCTTTCTGTCTGTCCTGTCTTTCTCTTACTAACACCGTCTGGTGGTTTGGCTGTATTAGGACATTGCATTGGGATCCTGACCCCTCTACTCTGCAACTGCACTCCGACTCTGAGCTCATGGGGTACTGCTCCTCCTCTCTCCTTTAGCTTGTCTTCCAACTTGATTCAATTTTTTGTGGTTTCATCTTAGATTTGTCTAAATGTGTTAATATTATGTCTGTGCATCATTATTTATGTCTCTAAATGTACATTTTGCATTGAAATTGGCCTGGTTTTGCAAACCTGTGTATGTGTGTGCTTATTTCCATTATGATATGTTTGTGTAGACGTGGAGCCGTGAGGCTGGGCATGTCCAAACTGACCCAGGTGGACTTTGTCCCGAAGGAAATGGTGTTGTACTGCAAAGAAACACAGACACCCACAGAGGCACTGACACACACTGATCAAAAAGCAGGTAAAACAAACATCCACATGTTTTCCCAAAGTTTTACCTTGGCTAATTTAAAACTGAAGGTAAATGAAATTAAATGTTTGCGTGTTGCAGATGAGGAAGAGGATGAGGAGATGACTGCTCCTCCTACAGTGGATGATGGCCAGGAGGAGAAAGAGGATCAGGGTGAAGGGCAGGAGGAGGGTAAGGAAATAGTCTGAACTGATAATCTTTACTACTTTTTGACTCTTACCGGTACTGATTTCAACTCATTTCTATCCATCCAGAAATATGATACCAGTAAGCAAGATCTTTTCTGGTCATTTTCATGTCTATATTGAATTCTTTGTGTATAGACGGTCCCAAAGAGCTGACGGAGGAAGAGAAGCTGCAGGTCCTGCACTCTGAAGACTTCCTGTCGTTTTTCGAGCGAGGCAGCAGGATTGTGGAAAGAGCTCTGGCTGAGCATGTGGACGTCTGCTTCGACTACAGCGGCAGAGATCTAGAGGATAAGGAGGGGTGAGGCCCTCACAAAAGAAAAAACGTTTTGTTAAATCACAGATAGATGGATGGACAGGGTTGATTATTTTTTATTATTTTCATGGTCCTTCGCAGTGACTTGCAGGCAGGGGCTAAGCTGGTTCTGAACAGGCAGTTTGCAGATGAGCGCTGGACTAAAAACAGAGTGGTCACCTGTCTGGACTGGTCCCCTCAGGTGAGTTTGTTTTTCATTCAAACAGATCAATATATTCATTCATTTGTGACTCTTAAGTAAATATTTCCTTGTTTCGCTGAGTCTATAATTGTCTAATTTCTCCCTCTCAGTATCCAGAGCTGCTGGTGGCCTCGTATAACAACAACGAGGATTCCCCCCATGAGCCTGATGGAGTGGCTCTGGTCTGGAACTTGAAGTACAAGAAGGAAACGCCAGAGTACATCTTTCACTGCCAGGTGAGGAAAGTATTCACATGGAATTGCGCTACAAACAACTGGCATAAAGACATTATCTAAAGAACAGTCTACATTACGAAATAAATAGTTCTAGGCTTTCGACAAAACAAATATTTCGCAGATATATTGAAATGGTTTTATTTCTCTTCCTCCAGTCAGAGGTGATGTCAGCCGGTTTCGCAAAGTTCCACCCCAACCTGGTGGTGGGCGGGACGTACTCTGGACAGATTGTCTTATGGGACAACAGGAGCAACAAGCGCACCCCCGTTCAGAGAACTCCCCTGTCTGCAGCTGCACACACAGTAAGGCGCTGGAGCTTACACACCTTTTTTCTACACACACTCACAACTGCTGAAGTTGAAGGTTCAAGGGTTTTTATTATCATATGCACAGTAGCTCCAGTGTAGTTATGGCAATGAAAATCTTCGGTCCTAAGCTCCTCCAACTATGCAACGTATTATATATATAGGACACAAGACAAAGAATTCGAGCAAAATGAAACAGAGTAGGATAAAATAGTGCAGGTTAGGTTGCTAGACCAGTCTTAAGTAATGCAGATGAAGTTAACGATATACATGTCAGAAAAATAAATAAATACAATAAGCTAAATGATGCAGGGAATGTTGATAGTGACCCAGTATATGCAGGATTCTATGTAAATAGAAGGAAATATACAACAACAGAATGTAGGATTAAAGATTAAATATTGTACAGTGAAATCCAATTAAATACAGTTTGATCTACGGATATTAAGATTACAAATTAAATAAATAGCGAAATGCGACCAGATAAATGCTTTGGGTTATGGAGGCACTCAGCTTTAGTTTTTCTAATGTGATCAACACAACTGTGTATATTTGTGTTTGTTTTTGTGTGTCAGTTGTCTAACTCCTCTGTCTGTGCTCTGCTGCCCTCAGCACCCGGTCTACTGCGTGAATGTGGTCGGAACCCAAAATGCTCACAACCTGATCAGCATTTCCACTGACGGGAAAATGTGCTCCTGGAGCCTGGACATGCTCTCCCAGCCACAGGTACTTGGAACTTGTGTGCGTGATGCTCAGACTTCCTCTAATAGCATCAGATGTCAGAGACTGAGGCTGTGTGTTGTGTTACCTGCAGGACAGTCTGGAGCTGGTCTTCAAACAGAGCAAAGCGGTGGCCGTCACCTCCATGGCGTTCCCTCTGGGAGACGTGAACAACTTTGTGGTGGGGAGCGAGGACGGCTCGGTGTACACAGCCTGTCGCCACGGGAGGTTTGTGACCTTTGACCTCTGCCTTCATTAGCACCAAAGCACAGATTTACGTCTGGTTCACAACCAGCATGCAGCAACACTTTGACTTCCAGGTGCTGGAAAAGCCTTCCGGGGAAACCAGGTATTAGTTAGTGGAGAGTCCTCATAGTCGTGTGTGTGTGTGTGTGTGTATGTGTGTGTGTGTGTGTGTGTGTGTGTGTGTGTGTGTGTGTGTGTGTTACAGTAAGGCAGGTATTACTGAGGTGTTTGAGGGCCATCATGGTCCGGTGACCGGGCTGAGCTGCCACAGTGCCGGAGGGCCCGTCGACTTCTCTCATCTCTTCATCTCCTCCTCTTTTGATTGGACCGTCAAACTCTGGAGCACCAAGGTGAGACATTTACAGTCACACACACACACACACACACACACACACACACACACACACACACACACACACACACACACACACACAGTTATTCTATTCAGTGCAGTATTAGTCTTGTTTCTTACTCCCTCTGTTCTCCTGCACAGAGTACCCGTCCTCTGTACTCATTTGAGGACAGTTGTGACTATGTCTATGATGCCATGTGGTCTCCAACACACCCTGCTCTGTTTGCCTGTGTGGACCTGGCTGGACGTCTGGACCTGTGGAACCTCAACAATGATACAGAAGTACGCACACACTCTAGGGAAAACCTAAAACTTTAATCTTTCAAAGCACGAGTGTCATTTTTGAAACACTTTTATACAATTCTCAATGGTTACTATGAGGCTAGCTTAGCATTATCACTGGAGACCGAAAAATATTGGATTACTGAGAGGTTTGTTTATCTTTTCATCTAAATTGAATACGCATTTATCCTACAGACATAACAGAATTTATTCCTAATATTATTCTTCAAAAATGAACATGTGGTGGTTTCAGAATGGGAACACTGTGGATCATCTGTAAATCTGCCATTTTCTTATCTGTTGTGTGTTATTTAGGTTCCCACCGCCAGTGTGTGTGTGGAGGGGGCTCCAGCCCTGAACCGTGTGAGATGGGCTCACTCTGGCAAAGAGATTGCCACCGGGGACTCGGACGGACAGGTACAGGTGTACGACGTAGGGGAGGTGAGAGGCTGCTGAGTTACCTATGATGCTTTGTTTATTTCCATATGGAACTTACTAACGTTTTTAAACCATAAACTGCTTCTTTCTTGACATGAGAATAACCTGACTTGTCCTTTATTTTCTCTGCAGCAAATCTGCGTGCCTAAGGCTGATGAGTGGACGCGCTTCGTCAGGACGCTGGCTGAGATCAATGAGAACCGAGATGAGGCTGAGGAATTGGCCAACGCCTGATGCTACAAACCCCACACTGACAAACGCTCATAAACCTCCCTCCAGTACACTACACCCCCTATAGCACACTACACCACACTGCCAGAGGAGCTGCGCACTCCGCTCACTGGCTTCCAGCTTTTCCACCTACTACTACATGAATGGGCCTGAGGAGATTTGCAGAGCTAGAATGGATAGAATAGACCGCTTTAGACAAGTTTTAGATGTGTGTTTAAATGTGACGGTAGGGACAGAGAATGTCACTCGTAGCAGCAGTAGTACAGATACCACAGGGAAGTGGTTGAAAGTTTAACTGACAGGAGTACAGGGAAGTGATTTTCATAGATGGGACTTCTAGCTTTGAGGAAATCCTCAGGGCTGCAGACACTGCTCTTCTCCTGAGGCCTCAGCAAATGGTCCTTTTTTTAAATATGCAAACCTTTGTACCTGCACCTTTTATTACCATTTGAGTGTTTTTACATGTTTTAATATTTTTCCCAGACACGCTTGTGCACATGGCTGGTAAAGTGTTTCTGCAGAGCGAACAAAGAAAGCTGACATATCACTATCAGACCTCTTTATCCTCAGCAGCACTTGGATTTGATGACTAAAATCAGCTCTCTTGCCTGTGCAGAAGTGTGCCATTATTACATTTCAACCACTACAATATTTAATATTTATTCTGGTGGTTGTGCTTATTTAAATATTTTGTGTTTTGTTTAACAAATGCTGCTTTGTACTTAAAGCTTGAGTAGTACATTCCTAAGATAAGCACTACAAGCTTTCTAGCAGGCATAATCTGTTCCTATACTTGCCTTGATTTTATTGACAGTAGTACAGTTGAAAGTGATTTCTGTACCAAAGGTTATTGTTTTATACTCTGTAACTGTAGTTGAAACAGTTTCCTGACTTGTCCTCTTTATGAGGATCCAAATAAACTACGTTAAGGTTAAAATGAAGGCGTACAGCTGAGGTTGGAAACGTTTAACCCAGACCATGAATTGATTTTTGTTATTTTCATTTTCCATCCTATGTTTAATTCCCTCCAGGATGCAGCAGTCCAACTTCAGCAGGCTGGTATAAATTTCAGCTTCAAACGCTTTATCTCTTTTATCTTTAAAATGAGCTTAAAACTATAAAATGCACTGTAGCAACCATATTTGACATAACATGAACAAGATCAGTATTGTGCAATGACTAATTGTACTGTATTCTTACCCTTTCAACTGTTCCTGATACAGCTAACGGTTGCACTTTTCCATTGGAATAAAACTCAAGACATATTGTTAAAATTAAAACCATATGGATGATTTATTTCAATAAAATACAATGGCTGAATTGCGATACATTTAATTTATTAATATCTAATTCTCTTCTCATGATTATGTTTCAACAAGAAAACACTTAATTGAAAAGTTCTGTACATCAGTAAGAGTGATTCTCAGAGACCAGGACCGAAGACCCCACTGTCTTCACATTACAGTAACTGTATAATGCCGACTGAGCGTTACGGAGCTTATAACTTTTTTCCTTCCTGTCATCACGTTGTCTCAGGACAGTTATACAATATGTACAGTATGTCACCTCATGAGGGAGTGAAGCCCCGCACACCATGCCGACCAATCTAATATTTGCTATGCCCGCTGTCCAATAAGAGAGTCGCACTGAGTATCAGACAGAAACTGAATATGAATCAAATCAGGGACTCATGAGAAAGAGAGGAGTAGTTTCATAAGAAAGCTGGAGAGGATAACACAAAAGATGGAGAGGCCAGGAGCGTGCAGCCACTGAAGACACAACACAGTCAGCATTCATCCACAGCAGCACCTTCACCCCGCTGTTGTTTTATTCCTAAATAAAATGCCCCTACTTGTGCAGTGAGTCTAAACTGTGTGTATCTATGCAAGTGTCTGGCTCCTGGTGGAGGAGGATAGGGATGGCAGAGTGACGTGGAGATTTAGACCTCTATGGGTTCTGAGCCGGGGTGGCAGCGACAGGCTCTGGGTGATGTATGGACACCACGCCCGAGGACTTGAATTTGGGAAGGTGGAGGCCGAATTTGTTCTCCACCCCTGCAAAGGTAGCTGCTGCCAGGCGGTAGCCCCCGACGTGGTCGGCGTTGATGGGAGGAAGTTCTGAGATGCGAGACTTGGGTGTGGGCTCGGATCCGGCAGGACGACTGCAGAGAGGAGAGAGGAAGTGATCACGCATGTTTTTGAATTATGGTTAGGAAAAAGGTTGCTTTAAACCTTTATAGTTACATTTATTATCAAGTATTCAGGCATAATTTCAAAATGTAATGACACTATTATCCTGGCCAAAATATCCCAATATCCTGATAATCATAAAAATATGCTGAAAACTAAAAAAGGCACTAAACTGCATTTCTTGCATCTAAAGCCAGATGTTCTTCAATTCTATACACTTACTGTCCTCCGAAGTCAACGTTTAACCACTGCTGCAAGAGCTCGTAAGTCACCAGAGTCACGCCAAACTGAGGAGAGGACCGGCACATACGAGCTGGAGAAAAACCAAGAGACAATTAAACACTGTTTACATGCAAAGAAATACCCGAGACACACACAAACACTGTGTGTGTGTGTGTGTGTGTGTGTGTGCATGCGGAAGTACACAAACACACACCTCCTGCTCCCTTCCACAAAGCCCTGAAGCCCTCCTCTCTCATAATCTTCCTGAAGCAGTCGATGACCCCTGTGTAG
Source organism: Eleginops maclovinus (assembly GCF_036324505.1). Lineage (NCBI taxonomy): Eukaryota > Metazoa > Chordata > Actinopteri > Perciformes > Eleginopidae > Eleginops > Eleginops maclovinus. The sequence continues at coordinate 11,443,246 of NC_086354.1, forward strand.
CTGGTCTGTCCTGCCCTCGCTGCCACCTGCAGACGAGTCTTGATGACGTCGGCGGGCGTCACCAGGGAGGCTGCAGGGATACCTGGGAAAGACAGTTACAAAGAAGTCAGATGACGCATGTTCCCTTAAACCTGTGTAAAATGTTAAGGAGAAGTAAAGGAGAAGTCCGTTTTAATCAATAACAGGTATCTGTTAGAGAACAAAACAATGCTCTCACTATTATCAATGAAACTGGCTACGACAATATTCCCTATTTTTATTTTTACGTGATGTGTGCATGGCCCTCTTAAATGAAAATGTCCACAAGAATACAGGAAATGACTTAATGCCTGTCGATGGAGCCAATTGGCAGACAGATGGAATAGTTGAACTTGATGATTTCCTGACTAAAACAAATCTGATTTCCTGATCATTAAAAACTGTTAAAGGGTATTCATTTCTCTCATTGGCAGTATTTAGTGCCTCTGCTTTTCTGGGTCATAATGTGAAGTTACCTGCAATCGCTCCAGCAGTGAGAAGCTGCAGAGGGCCCAGCTTGCCTTGCTCGTCAGTAAACTGAGTCTTGAGGTGGGCGTACGCAGGGAAGTAGATTGCAGAGAAGGGGATGTCCCTCAAGAAACAGGCTTTAGCACCCTAGACAGACACACAAAGAACAGACACAAGTATGAGACTTGAGAGTATACTTTAAAAAGAGTATGGTGAAGAGAAAGAGTGAGAGCCAGTGATTTAAAAAAGGACCTGAGAGAAGATTATATTACCTTGTATAGGCCGAAGAAGCCCAGGTCACGGATCACGTTGAGAGCGCTGACTCGGGGTCCAGTGGTGATCTCGCCCGCCACTTGCAGACGAATCTTCACAATCTCCAGAGGGTTGGTAAAGATCACCTGTGAGCCTCCAGCCTGGATACATGGGGAGAGGAGCAGCTTGATCACATATTTACAATTTAAAAAAAAGATCACTCCTCCTGCATCTCACATGCACACTGCTGAGGGATCAGGAGCCAAGTCTTGCACATGAAACATATCAAAAGTAAAACATCAAATCCTGATCATTCATTTACTTTGCCAATTCCTCGGAGGGTAAGGTGTGCTGGACCAATGTGTGTAAGGATGCACAACGCTATCAAAACAGAAACAGAAAAAATGTTGCATTGGACAATGGCAATGTAACCCCAGATGCAATGTAGCATCGCAGCACTCTGTTAGTAAAGTCATTGTGAACTCTGCAAGCAAGTTATTACAACACATAAATTCACTGTTCATGCAGGACTTACTTTCAACAGCCTTCACAACAAAACAGTCATAAGCCCTCAGGGAACCTTCTCGTCTAGTGTTTATTCATGCATTCACAAACAGGTCGAGCAGAGTGTTTTGGACCTGGTACTTACACAACCTCCAGCCAAAATCTCAGCAAGCAGAGGAATAGAGTTGTCATTGCTGGTGAACTTGTCTCTGACAAAGTCATTCATCTGAGGGACACAAACAGAGACAATTCTGAAAAATCTATCCGAAAATCAATCAAAGTCTTTTGCGAAATGTTACCGTGTATTTACAAATACATCCTGGTCATGTGATGTGATGATGTGTAGGCTTGTATTATTAACATTGATGTGAAGAGGATCCAATAAAATACATCACATTATTACAAACGGCACATGAAAAGTGTGTAATTATGGAGGATTAAGGTGAGGGGAGATACTCACAGTGAGTTTGATAGCCTTCTCAGGTGCTACGCCTATAAGCTGAGGGACCAGACCTGTGGAGCATCATGGGAGATTGAGTGACATGAGGATCTCATTGTTATTTCAAGACTGCAATACTGTGTAGTAAAGCTACAAGGTGGTCTCATTTTCTATGGGTGGCGCCAAAGAGGCATGTTATTGTGACAAATGATGGGCTTCATTGCACTTCAGCGTGGATATGCTCAGAGATAGATGGGTGTGAATTTTCAAATTGGCTTACAATTAATTAACTAATTGTTTTCAGTTGGATGTCAAAACCTAGTGTTGGATTTGCCTCATTCAGAATGTGTATCAAAAGAACAAAAAATAAAATTACTCAACTGATCAAATGTATTTTTTAAATTCAAAAAGGACAGGAGCGCACCCTCGACCACATACTGAAGGTCTTTTCAGCCCTTGAATGAATTTCATAATAAAAGCTCCAGAGAAGGAATGGCATGAAACGTGTACAGAAGGATCACCCACACAGCTAAGATGAAACAGCACAAGGACTGGAGTCTGAGAAGACAGGACACAAAAAAAATGAATCCTTGGTGTTGTGGCTGCAGCTGGCCTACCTCTATAGAAGCCGAAGAAGCCCTCGTAGCGAAGCACCTTCTTAGCACAGTCAAAGCTGTTCTTGTACATCAGCTCTCCAACAAAGGATCCAGTGGACCTCTGGTTCTGCATCCGAGTCTTCACCAGGTCGATGGGGTACACTGCCGTGGCTCCCGTAGCTGTGCGAACCAATTCAGTCTTCGTAAGATCCCATATACATAAAGTCAGATACATTTCATGTTGCTGTGCGTCAGGAGCACTCACCTCCAGCGATGGAGCCCAGGCCGAACCGGTAGGCAGACTCTGCAACCTGGAGCCACATGGGCCTGGAACTGTCCCCGTGGGTCTGATGCAAATTCACATATGGAATTATAACATATTTTGAAATGAGTTGATGATGATGACAATGATACCTTTTCTGGAATCCTACCTGTTTTTGGGCTTCAGCCAGGTGGTAGGGCATACATCCTTCCTCTAACGGAGCTATCCTCTCAATGTCAGCGAGATTCAGGCGCCTGAGAGACAGATGTTTAGTTCCCCGTTATTTAGATTACTGTCATCGAACAGATCTGTTCCTCAGTATTGGTCAGTTTAGTACAGAGCATTTTAAGAGCAACACAGATTCTATCACAGATGTTATCCAGGTCTCAGAGTGATTGTTTACCCAGAGGGGGAGTGCAGGCCTGACAGCTGGTACAGGATGTCAATTTCCATCGGAGTGATCTGACCGAACCTGTTGGCAGCATGAACAAACTCCTCTGCAGAGACATGGAATAAGAGAAAATTACTTTTTTTTTTTAGGACATTCCGGTCACTCTTATGCAACATCGGTAGCTGAAGGTCAAAGATACAATGTAAAAGCAAAGTAACAATTTGGGAACCTTTGGTCACGAGGGTGTCCTTTCGCGTGCCAGCCAAGGTGCTGTAGATCTTGCGAATTATCTCCATGTTGTTCAGAAGGGAGTTGAAGGCATTGAAGTAAGAGAAACTGACCAGGTGAGAAGTGCTGCCACCTGCAGCCTGGGAGAAGAAAGGCACATCACACATAGATTTTACTTTAAATAAGATGTTTGTGTGATGTATGTTTTAAGCTGAGAAATACAAGATCCAAAGTTTCAAATATTATAATACCATCTTGTGTAAATGTAAGCTTTTTTTATCAGAAGGGCCCAGGAGGAGTAACTTTCTCCTCTATTGTAGTTGTCATTGTACCATATCTTTTTTTTTTTTTAAATAAAACCGGAATTAAGGGAACAAGTGAATGAATATATAGCAAAAAATATAGCCTCAACTTAGCTTAAAAGATTATGAAAACTTGAAATGCACCAGGCCCTAGTTGAAAATAGCAAGTATTATCCTCTAAGACTAATAATCCCAGATGTTAGTCTTAGTGTGTACTTTCGTAACCCGCAGGTCAGAGAGAATCACACTGCCAACAGCCTGGGACCAAGTCCTTTTTTAAAGTTTGATTTGAACAGTTTGCTAGTCTAAAAAGTGAGATGCCCTAGCTTTGTAAAATCTTAGAAAAATGCAAACAATGTATGCTTCCAGCTAGGAAAAGTCATTTGAAGACGTCAAAGCTATGTTATCTTTAAAAAAAAGTTGATCAGAACTGAATGTTTTCTATGCCCTCAACGACTGTCAGTAATGTTTCCATGCACACAGAGACACTCACAGAGACGAGGTTTTCCTCCACAAACGGCGTCAGCACATGGTGTCTGATGGTGGCCATAATATCGCTGAAGTCCATGGCGGAGATGACTCCGTTCTTCCCCTTGTCCTTCTGGGCGAACGCTTGGCGTGCATGCTCCAACTGCAGCTCCTACAAACAAGAAACCACAAGGCTGAGTGTATCGGTATTGAGAAAGACGGATAAAAGTGAACATGCAAGAAAACAATAACTCATTAGTGATTGAGTGTATCATCTGCACACCTGTAGGAACTGAGTGAACTCGAGGTAGCTGAGGCGCTTCTTGCGGTCGTTGCCGAAGTGCAGATGGATGAACTCACAGTCCCAGTTAAAGGGAATGTGGTGGTGCACTGTGGTCTGGCTGAAGATGTCCCGTGCATTCTCTGTGGTACAATCATATATAAAAAGATCAATCAAAAAGCAATCTTTTAACATTTAAAAGTTAAATTATTTTAATTCCACTCAATAAAAAGTGAAATGTAAGAAAAGTAAATAAACGTAGGAGGGGAAAAACAAAAAGGTGCATGAGTGCTATTATGTAAGTCCAAGACCGAGTAGTAATGTGGTTAGCAATGTCACATCAGGAAATTCTTTCTCAAAATTGCACTGCAAGGAAACATGGAAAATGCTGTAATGATGAAAACACAACAGGGATTGATTCAGTGCCACTGCAATTCAACTAAACAATAGAGTATACAGAGCTATATTTCTTTTGCTCGTACCGAAGGAAATGTTTCCAGTTCCATTCTTGTCAAAGAGCTGGAAGGCTACGATGAAGAGGGTGTCGGGCGCACACAACACCGATTCAAATGCCAGGAACTCCTGGAACGAGATCAGCCTGTTTTGTTTGTTGGAGGAGCAAAATAAATATCGTCAAACACATGCATCGAAAAATTCATAAAGTATTGCTTAAAACGGCATAATTCACAGAAATCACACAAAGTGCATGTTCTCTGTTCATTGGGACAGCTATCACCATTTATTTGTTACCTTTGATATAAAGATGTTAATGGGCAACACAAACAGTCACATGCTATAGTGTTAACTAAAAGGCCATAGAAACATCTACCTACAGCTGACAGATAAAAAGATGTTCATTTATGGGTGAAAAGCAATTTTGTCACTTTTTAAACACATCCAAACAGTAATTTGTTTGGTAAGTGTGTTGGTGAATGTGCACTGATAACTGCATGCACCAACAGTCTGGGAACCAGGAGTCATTATCTTATCAGTTAGTAGCAATAATTGCAAATACAGATCAGACAGGGCTCAATAAACTGCCAATTAGTAAAGATAAGCTACATGTGTGTTTATGCAGTGGGGCTGTTGGAGAACGTACCCGTCCTTTGTGGTGTCGGCGACAGCAGCGATGAGCTGCACAGTTTTGGGGTTGTGGTGGATCTGCGTATGGAGTCCTAGATACCTCTGGACAAAGTCCCCTGAGGTCATGAACCTCTCTCCATCCTTGTCCGCTACACTGGCATACTGAGGGGGTCAAAAAACTGAAAAATCACATCAGCACAGACAACAAACTCTTTTCCCTTAAGCCTAAATGAACTAACCAACTGTGAGTCTTTTTGAAAAACTATTATAGGAAGGGTTCCTTAAACACAAATAGTAAACCACACAAAAGGTTTATATAATCTACAGAACAAATAGTGCCTTCACACTTCATGTTAGTTATATTTGTAAATTGTGTGCAGCATTTACATAACTTACAGTTAATCCATCTCAACAGCATGACTTAATATTAGTAGTAGCAGCTTTGTTAACAGTGCCCTAGCTGATAACCTCTTAGGCCAGAGGAGTGTGGAGCATGACACGTGCATGGCTTCATGAGAACCACTGGTCAGCATGATGTAGGTAAAAAGATGCATGTAAAAATGTAATATCACAAGCTGTATAAAGCATGATTTATTATGCTATATTGACATCTTTATTCAATGCTACTTTGACCTTGTTACAGCAGCAAATTATTAACAAAATTGTTCAAATAGACTATAATTAGGTCAGTGGCTCACACAATCATCAGCACTAGCATTGGTCTTGTTACTGAACTTTGCTGGGGATTCATGCTGCACCTGAACAACCAAGGTCATTCATCTTTGCATTGCAGCATGACATGTCAGAATGGTCCACGTGCACTCATGTTTTTAGCTTGAGATATTTGACCTATCAGGATCTTGACAACTGCTGGTCCGCACAGTGGATCACACACTCTCAGCATGCAGGACACAGTGAAGTAAGGTGAAGGTTAACCAGATCCACTCCTATTACACATTGCATGCTTCGACACAGATCAGTCTCTCGTATCCTCTGACATGCATTACCCTTTAGTTTGACTCTAAATGTTTTGACATACATAACACAACCACTGATGTGACACTGTGCTCCATGTTCTGTTAAGTAAAAGCACATTCAGGCCCTTGCTTTTGCTGCACTGCAGGTAGTGAAACAAAGCGGACAATTATGCCTAAATAGGGACTTGAAGTTTGGACCCTCAAATTAAAAGTAAAATGCTCTACTGACTACCAATGCTAACATGGAAAATACTGACTCGAAAACCCACCAAAACATTCCCTGAACTTGCCATGATAGTCATAGCAGATTTTGACTGAGAAGAGCATCACTTCTCTTAAATCACTGAACCAATAACAGCCTCTCCATTCACAACAGCTGGTGCTGACTCAACAATTATGTCACAGTCATGTTTAGGCTTTAAACTTCTGTCAAAAACACAATTCTTTTATGTTAACTTGTGGATATAACCACAGACAAGCTATTCCGTTACATGTACTTGTGCTTCAATTTAACAACACGAGTCTGTGCTGGACTTTTAACTGTGGCTAATGCTGTAATTCAAACCCCATGACAAACGTACATGCTCATTCCACAAACAGTCCTGTGGAGCTATTTTCTACACTGTTTCACAAATACATCCGACACATATATACATGCTGGGCACACACATTAGGCCTATTATCATGACACAAAGATGAAGTGACATTTAAGGCTGATTTTGTTATGATGTAATCTGTGCAACACCTTACCTTCTGGAAGATTGATTTCAGCTCAGTCGGGTCCCCGCGCTTGGTAGATTGCACCTACAACGGTGCACATTAATATAACGTTAGAAAACTGTTGGACAATTCTACATCTCCAAATTAAAAGGTGCAGGCGTTGTATGGGGCACAACATGAAGCCAAAAAAGCGGACTGCTTTGGGTAAAGGTCTCTTTTACAAGACTGCTGTGAAGGAGAAGTAAGCGGCAGTCAGACGATCACAGCCAGCTAAACGACTACACCTGGCACATCCTCAAGTAACGCATGTTTATACAGCTAAATACACAGTAACCCATCAGCCAAACAGCTAAAAAGCCCAAACTAACATCACAACTGGGTAGCCGGCTAGCAAACACAAACTACTCTTATATGAAGAGGACACACACCGTGGCAATGTCATGTTAAGCTTTAAATCTGCAAAAAGCGAGAGGGCGAGGGTCAAATGACGAAACGTCGGCTGCTGCGTAAAGATGCAACTTCAGCTCGCGTGAGTGGGTTTTTCACGAAAGCAATAGCAATAGCAATAGCTGTTTAGCATTATCTCGCTAACTTGGAGGTTGTGGATGTCTCATCAAGGCCAGCCACCGCCGGGCGGCAGCTAGCCCAGTGATGCTATAGCAGCCTCAAGAGCACATCACTCCACAGACCCCCTGCCCGGACAGCACCAGGAAGTCTGTCTGTCATAAGTCCTACACACGAAAACCAACAGAAGACATGCAGACATGTTAGAGTAGAGGGTTGAAAATCGCACAGAGAGCGATGCCGAAGTCACCTTGGCCGCCATGCTGGTCTGACGTCACGTACAGTGAGTGAGCCCGAGAGAGGGAGCAGAGCCGAGCAAGGCGCAGCAGCGCACGCCCTCGGAAGTGTACGAGTCCCGGCATGAAAATGAAACTGCGCAGCCTGTCAGAAACAACTGCAGAAATATCACTTAATCAATAAATACGTTAATCGTCTATTAAATGAATGTATAATACGTTACAGGGCAGTACAAATGAAGGTGTTATTGTGATGGCGAGGGACTGAATCCAAACGTAAGTTTTTCTTTAATCGTGCGCTGAAAAAACCGTAGATTCAGTAAAAATACCAAATTGCAGGAATTCCAGGAATGAAATCCCCTCTATTTTAAGAGAGCTCGAGGCGATGGTTGTGCTGTGCACCAAAAAGTTTCACAGACCAAGTGAGAGAGATTTCATCTCCAAATGTTGGGTTTTGGCACCATGTATCGTAATTGGAACAACACTGATTGTTGATTAATGGAACTTATATGGAATAAAAGAAACTGTTATATTCACAAATGTATGTATGGAGCCTGCAAGCTCTGTTTTTATTCCTTTTCCTCCACTAGTACTGTTACTCCCACTACTAAAGTCACCCTCTCAGTCACGTGATATGCTGTTTGTCCTTTATGCTAATTGCAGCCTTTTGTTTGAGGTGTGCATTTTTGAGGTTTTTTGTCTGTTGCTGGTTGCCTGTTCTCCTGTCCCTCGCAATTTTACCCAACCTGCCAGCCAGCAGTCATTCCTGGGATTTGCCCCTCTTTGTATACCTTTCCCACTCCTTAAGGAAAACTCCTGCCAGTCTCCCACTCACATTTCCCCTCTTAAATAAGTACTTTTCCCTCTAAACTGTCTGTCCTGCATCTGGATATGGGTTCAACCACGGATTCGAAGCCTACATTGGTGGAAGTACTCTCATTTAACCCAAATAAAAGTGTACAGTAAAATATATATAATATAGTCAACTTGATACTACTGCTGTGAAAAGTGCCTATACTATTGGCTTTTAACTCTCCTGTATTCCTTACTAAATACTGGGGTTGTTTTAACAATCACTATTGATAGTGAATATAGTAAAATTGAAAACATTTCTCAGCACAAAAGTAAACAATTGCTATCTCGTGGTCAGGTGTCCATATTGACATGTCAACAGTGTTTGTTGTTACTGATAAGGCTTCAGGATGCACTACCTGCACATATACAGTATGATAAAAAAAAAGTGCTCTGCGTATCGTAGCAGAAATTATATTATTGCAGCATTTACACGTTTTAGGCTGATTTGAAACAAATAGCTAAATGAAATGTTATTCAATGTAACATAATACCATTATCATTTTTCTATATTATTATTGCCAAGGGTTTATAACAATGGATTGAAAGATGAATTTATAATGTGTGTGCAATGTCAATCACATATTTACAAGTTCTAAATACGTTTTGGGAAATTGGCTGTGCCCTATACTACAAATAAGTGACGTAAAAAAATGTAATTGAATTAAATTAAAACTAAAAATCATTATCTTGTTCGTAACACTTAGAAAGGCTTGGCTCATTTGTAGCTAAGGCAGTAGCAATTACAATGTTGTGGCTTATTAATTGCTAAGGTACCTGGAGTATTCCTGAATAAAAGAAATACTCTTACGGTAAAAACAGCATACAAGAATAATGGGGGACAGCAGATGTCAGTCTTTGCATTAGACATTTTATTGTCACGGAAGACATACAACCAAATAACGTTTGGAAACAACCAGCTGCAACAAACATGATGAAAACAAGGCAATAAAACAAGAAGAAGCAGAGCAAATAGGAATTATTAAAAAAAAAAAACATACATAATAAAATGCACATCAATTTTAGAAAGGGAGTGTTTTTCTAAACTGTTTTCGGAAAAGGAACAATAGTATATCCTACACGTGTAGGAAAATCGTCACATAAATATTCAAAGGAACAAAGATGGGCAATAAAACACATTAAAGAGACAACACAGCTTAGAATGTAAATTATATAAATACAAGACTTTATATATAAACATGGACTGGGCGAACATTTATAATGAAGTAAAGTAAACAAAATACACAAAAACTTTATATAATACATAACACTTGACATGGCCTGGATGACAGCCTGGATAGTGCAAGAGCGTGAACCTTAGTATTCGTGTGGCACGTCACTTCCGTACCACATGACCATCCATAAAAATCCATGGCGGCGCACTGTTCTGCACGACTTGCAACAAGAGCAGCAGGTACTCAGATAAACAATCACTGTCCACACTCTACAGACAGCTAACAGCAGCGGATGCTTGCACTACACATGTCTTCGTGTTACTGATAGATAAAATACTTCTTTAACAAATACATTAAAACACGACAGCAGCTCTAAGATTGTGTCAAAGAGTGGCGGTGTTTTACCTACTGTTAGCCTGCTAGCTAACGTATCGTTACGTCAAATTAACCCATGTATCCCGACTAAGTAAGGGGTCAGAATATTAGAAAACACCCCTGATTATTATGCAATCCAGTACAACACAAACAACCCCATGAAGACCTCCTTGTGAAAATGTGTGACACTTAGTTGAAACAGTTGTCCAGACTGCATTACATTGTACAGGCGTACCTTATAAATTGACCACAAAGTGTACGTTGCAAACAATTAGATTTTACTCGCACCCAATTGAACTGGATATTTTCCTTTTTGCCTCCCAAGTTTCCATTGAACAAAGTGTACATTCTAGATAAATTATTGTTGGACCGCTTGCCAAAGTTTATTTTACATATAGAATTGTAATAATAAAGTATACTAGTGTCTACAATGTCTTACTTCTTATGGCATGTAATGTGTATAGCAAAACTCTTTATTTGTACAATTCAATTGAGATGTCATAACCTACTCAAAATTATATTTTCGTTACAGAGAAATGAATGAAACAATGCAAATAGTACAATTACACCAAGTAAAGTGTGGTCTTCATGTAATGCCAGTAGCCCTGACTTCTGATCACATGTTTAATTTTATTCTATGAAGGGGATAACATATAACAAAGTCTACCTTGTCGGTGTACTAGAGCTCTATGTCCAGGACATCCCATGTACTTGCATATTTGAGGATGTCCTCGTCGGATATGGTTGAACACACATGGTCAATGTTGTTTAATTGATTCAAAAACATTTGTGAAGGTGGTTCCCAGACAGCCCTATCGTAAATGTGCTATTTCTACCAACCCTTCTATCTTCATTGTCTTGCTTTACTTTTTTCCAGGCCTGGGTGGTTTTCTGCAGAGGGTTTGCTCTTTAAGAAGCTGTGGAATTCCCACAGCCCTACTGTGTCAGCAACATCGCCACCTCTTCTGGAGGAAGTGGAAAAGTTCTCAAAATGTAGTTCGCCCAGCTACTGTTCGACCTGCCTATGCAGTACCTAAGGTAAGGCCCCTCATGATTTTCTAGCCAGTCAGCTCAAATATCATATTGTCGTTTAGTTTGTATCTCTAAATAATGAGTCCTTTGATTTCCCCACCCTTTATACTCTGTCTATCCCCCCCTCCCTTACTGTAGCACATTGTGCAGCCTGTCTATGTAGCTAGTGGGCTCGTCCCGGAATGGCCAGACTACCTAGAAATAAAAGACCAAGAGCAGATTGATGGCCTCGCCAGAGCGTGTCAGTTGGCCAGACATGTACTGCTCCTAGCTGGACGCAGCTTGAGGGTAAGCACCTAATTACAACAGGGGGCATCTATGAATTTCTAACATCAAAAACAATGCTCCAATCTTGATCTGTGACTTCCAGGTAGGTATGACAACAGATGAAATAGACTTCATTGTGCACCAAGAGACGATCAAGCACAACGCCTACCCATCCCCCCTCAGATACGGGGGTTTTCCCAAGTCAGTCTGTACTTCTGTGAACAACGTGATCTGCCACGGGATACCTGACAGGTAAAAGCACAGTGTATCACAACCTTTAGATGATGGGTGTCCAAACGTTTTCATGGAATAAACCTTTTTGTCCTTTGTCATGAGCCTTTTTATTTAAGCGACTATCATAATAAGTGAGTTTAAGGGATTTATACAGTAGGAACTTCATTTGAATACATTTAGTGAGCTAAATATAATTAAAAAATGATCTCGAGTCACATAAATTAAGATGTCCTACTAACACACCCTATTTAAATCAACACATCTTTATTTGTATTAAAAGGTCTAAAATGTTTAATATAAGGAAATGTTAATCTGGAAAAAAAACCTGTCTCAAAAGTAGAACACATTTAACCACATGCAATATGATGTTGGTTAAGTTTGGAAATAGTTTTTATGCAAAAAAAACCAAATTATTTTTGAACAGAATTCTTTGTCATACCATTTGTCTGCTTAGATAAATATAATAAATACAGAATTTTAATATAGTTGTATATTATAAGCTGAGGTACTATGGTGACGCCCAGTATCAATTACTATAATTACGCAGAAGTGATATATGGTTAAGGATATGAAAGATTCTGCTTATGTCCTGCAGTCGGCAACTGGAGGACGGAGATATCATCAACGTTGATGTCACTGTGAGTTGATGCCTTAACAGACTCAGAAACAAACTCAAGACATTACTGCAAACGTTACCAAAACATCACTGACCTCTGCCTGCTCCTTACAGGTGTATTTAGAGGGTTACCATGGTGACACCTCAGAGACCTTCTTGATTGGCCAGGTGGACGAGGTCGGGCGGCGATTGGTGGAAACTGCCAGGCGCTGCCGAGACGAAGCCATCGCTGCCTGCAAGCCGGGTGCACAGCTCTGTGTTATAGGAAACACTATCAGGTACACACAATGTACATACATGTAAAACTAAATATGTCAAAAATAATCACATCATTCATTCTTATGTTATAATAATAAACTAAAAAATAAAGCTAGAACAAAAAGTGTGAAAAATATTGTTAAAAGTGATAAAAACAATATCTTTTAACAACAATAACTAAAGTGAAACTTTAATGGGTGAGTTAAATCAATAAACAATTAAATCAATTCATTTCAGTTTCAACTTTAAATATACAGGAAGTCTGTTTCCTTGACATTCCAGGAGATGGCGCTATGCCGCAATATTAAAAAATGTATGAAGCATTGTTTTTCACATGGAGCCTACTCTTGTAGACATAAATACCAAGAATGTGATTTAAATATTGTAGTAGATCAAATGCCATTTAACCAAGATGTTTAGTTCATGGCTTATGTTAACAAACAGCCATTTTCTCCTGAACATGAATGAGAAAGGGATGTTGATTACCAAAATAAAAGATTTTAACATTTTACCCATTCTTACACAGTTCTCTACCCATGTATTTTGTAGCTACATACTTCATAGACATTATGCCTGGCCCTAAGAAAAAAAACTATGACTAAACAGGTAAACTAAACCCTTCTGAAAAACTGAACTAAATTAGCGAACAAACTCTAAAAACAAATAGAAAAAATCCAACTATTCATTGTTTCTAAAATGCCAATTGATATTTCTTATTCTTGTGGCAGTGAAGTCGCGCATGCCAGTGGCTTCCATGTGTGCCCTTATTTCATTGGACATGGAATAGGTTCCTACTTTCATGGCCATCCTGAGATTTGGCACCACGGTAAGTTTGAATGAGCCTTTGTGAGATGTTATCACATGTGTGTTTTTGCATGCAGACTCTGCGTTTTCAATATTTTCTTTGGGATTGTATGGGTTCCTTTAATGTAGCATGTACTGTCTGGAGAGAATGTATATGGAATACTAATAGTCTTTCAGAAGCGGCTCATACTTGTCTAGTGTGTAAGTCTATGACATTAAAAAGCTGTAATCTGGAAACCTTGCCAAAAGTCATTCTTAATCATTGAAGAGAATAATCTTTTTCTTTATTTCCAGCAAATGACAATGATATGGTGATGGATGAAGGGATGTCTTTCACAATAGGCAAGGGACTTTTATTCTTCTACAGTATATCCACATTTAGATGCCACCGTATATAAACCTGGGGCTAACATCTCTGTTTCTTTGTAGAGCCCATACTGATGGAGGGGTCTGCAGAGTTCAGGATACTGAAGGACAAGTGGACTGCAGTTTCTACAGACAATAAAAGGTACATGGTGGACAACTTCTAATATTTTGGCTCTGTGTTTGAGTAAAAAATATTTTCCTGACCCAATAGTTTACAAGCTAGTACCATTATAGCACATAAAAGTGTTAAAACTAGAACTGCATAAGATATTGCACGGCTTGGGATTTTTTTAAATTGAAATGTGTGATGTTACCCTTAGTCTCATGTTTAATTTATTCAATAAAATAAAGAATTTCCTTTCAATTGTTAAGAGTTCATCAAGAAATATGTTGTATTTAAGCAGTACACTGAATGCAGCAGAAAGGAAGATCTGAACACCCTCTTATCATTATTTTATAACACAAGTATTAATGTAATGATGAAATTCAAGGTATCTTGTTTTTTTCTTATATGACGCAGACGTACATTCAACAAATCACTGTTTGGGTCTATGTTTTACCAAATTAACCAACGGAAGTTTCATTCTCGTACGAATTGTTCCTCTTAAAGCTAACACGTGTTGTTTTCCTAATTGACATTCATGCAGGTCGGCTCAGTTTGAACACACGGTGGTCATCACATCTGACGGGGTGGATATTCTCACCAAACTGCCAGAAGAAGAAATTCTAGACTTGAATAAATGAGACTGCTCACGCCAACAAGTTAGGAATTTGTTTACCTCAAAAAGATCACATGGTGATTCACCTGGACAGTTAACGCCTCTACCTGTAAAATGTATGAAAAATATTTGTTTTCTTATTTTGCTTGTATTTATTAAGTAAGGACAACACGTACAGTATCTGTATTTTTAGTTAGGGTGTTTTTTTCACCCTAGGTTTTAGCGTACACAGAGATAAAGTGGCTACTGGTGCATCGTGTTACCCCAGCAGAGATCTATGCATGTCTTGAGTGTTAGAACTGTCACTTTTAGAAACCCCATTTGTCAGTCTGTTCTATTGCTATCCATCAGCAGCTGACCAGCTGATACATTGGACAATGGAAGTTGATAATGATTTGTGACAATTGAGAGGGACTTAAATGGAAACAACCCGAGTAATGCCTTGGTGTTGATGTCTAAAATCCAAATTCGCCCGTTCACTTAAGAAATTAAAGACTTGCATCAACCAAACACTGTAAAATATTCTTTCTGTTTTACCTTTCATGCAATCATTTAAGTGTTTCATTGTATTATCTCTAACTATCTCTCATAATAATGGTCTAAATCTTTCAAAGATTCCTCTACACTGTAATGCATGTAATTCAGTTATAGGAAACCAAATCATGTTTGAAACATCTGACAATCCATATTTTTGGAACTTTAGAATCCAATATTCTCTATTTCATAAAAATACAAATCCCCACGAAAATTACATTAGCAATAACAGTGGAAAATAAACTCAGTTGTAGGATCTTAAAACAAGCTTCAGGGTGTTGTGTAAATGTGCTCATGACATTTTATGCACATTTCTACGACTGTGTTATGAAGTATAACCAGTAGAGGCCAGCAAACATTTAAATAATGTTTTTTTTAGCATGTTGTAGCAAGCTCAGGCTTCACATCCCCCCTCATGTCTGTCCAGATGAGCAGAGGCACAACACACCGCATCTCCCCATCAAAAAGCTGTTTGTGTCACATAACCATACAGAAAGCACTACTAGATTAATTTAAACCAACTATTAACAACATTGGATTGCAGGGCCTGAGGCAAACCTTATGATTAACCACTCATGGCCGTCCAATGACAAGGGTTTTTCACAGTATTACCCAAAGCACTTTCCAAAGCATGACAGAACTTGTTCATTAAAATGTGCAAAAACAAGAGGATCCACAGCATTATACTTGTTCTAATGCTCTAGTTCATCTCAACTATCTATATATTTTGTCCAAAGGTGAATTTAATGAAGGAAATAACATGTGATCAAATATCTCATAGGGTCTTTCTCCTTAATTCACCATCTTTGTGTTTTTTACAGAAACCCTCCTGCATATTATCTGACAGCTCTTAGTTGAATAGCTAAAATGACAGGTTTGTTAATTGTCACAAATTAAATCTCGGTGTGCAGTGGTTATGTGATCATTTCTTTAGGGAGTGCTTTCTCTTATATGTGAATTAAGCACTGAAGTACATATGCTACAGAGGAAAAAATCATAGAAGAACCAATTGGATTCTAGCCAACAGGGTGTGTTTTCACTTCCTGCCAATGTGCTCTGTGTGCATGCCTGTGCCAGTTTGTAGGTGGGGCAGGAAAGGATTAGGCAAATAAAGGTGGATCAGCTAATCAAGAGTCTGGCAATGTCCAGCCAGGAAATTATTCATACAATTGTCATTTTATTTGACGGAAGACAAATGATGCTGCCGATAAGGATTGCTTATTTATTCACCTTAAATAAACTTGAGGGATTTTTAAACTGCAAAGAAAGACCTTCTGAAACATTGCAGTGAAGTGAACAATCTTGAAGCAATACAGTACTCCCAATGTGAAGTTCGGGCAGAGTGTAGTGTGTGTATGTTTGTGTTGGTGGGTGTCTGAAGGTGTGCAAGCTTCCTGTGAATCAGTAAAGGAGTCATGTAAAAAATGTTGAATGTTCTCCCTCCCTTATATGAATGATTTAATTTGAAACATAATAATATTAAAAGATGTATGTCAGCTGGAAGGAGAGAAAGTGAAGGCAGAGAGCAGAGGTTGAATATTAAGGGGAGTAGAGGTGGGAAAGATTTAGGGAGGAGCAGGGAGTGGTAGGGCGAGGTGTTGGATTGTGGTCATGAATCCTCTCTCTCATTCCTGTCCTGCATGTTGGGACTCATTCCTGCTCTCTCGCCTGCTCTTGGTTTTCAATCTTGAAAAAACACATCTTTAAAAAGGTGATAAGGTTCAATTAATTCTTCTGACTAATGAGGAGTTTGTTCCTACTTGACTATTCCAAGGAAATTTGGTGGAAATTTAGGCCATGAGCCAAAGCAAAACACATCAGTTGTTTGGTACAAATGTACAAAACTACAACTTTATATTAAACATGCAATGTAAGACTTGGATTTGGTGCATGAGCAAAAGTTTATTTTTAATTATAGTTAGCTGTGTTCCTATGGTTGCTTGCCAAATCCATGTAAGTGTGACATTTGACATCCATTGCTATAATGAATACTTTGTTTAAAATCTGTGTAAGAGCATTCATTCAGACGTCTGACACAAGATACATCTTCAGAATATAATGCAACGTGACATTACAGATATTAGTGATTTATTGAAAAAAATATACGGCGTCTTTGTTCATTCATGGTGGATGCTGCTTAGACGTCAAAACACTGTATGATGATATGTGATTTAGCTTTACGATATACCAATTACAATGTTCTGCTCCCCTAATGCTAAAGATTCAGTCACATGTGACGTTCATATCTGCCTTCCTGCATTCCTAATTTTGTTCAGTATGTGTAAGGATCTGTGTGTGTGTGTGTGTGTGTGTGTGTGTGTGTGTGTACATATTCACCCTCTATATTGTTCTGTAACTACTGGATGAGTAGAATAATGTGTTCTCCCACGTTTCCACATTCCAGGTGTGCATACCTACATCCCTGTGTATGAGGCTGAGACTGTTATATATCACACTTACCTGAGATTTCACTGAGGAGCTCTGCAGGAATTCTTGGTTACCTTGGTGACCTGTAAACTTTTGGCATTAACAAGGTGAGTTATCATTTTCAGACTAGTGAAGACAGATCTCTCTGACACATACACAAACGGCATGTCATGTTTTTGACTGAGCAACCCTCTCTGTAAGGACTTAGTCACCATAAGGCCAACAGCAGAGCTTGTCAGTAGGAATGAAATGTGCACTGTGCCGGGACATGCAGCTACAGGGTGATGCTGAAGGTGATTAAACACCTGTGGTCCTTGACACGAGGAAAACAGAAGAAACAAACCTTGAAAAGAATAGACTGTAGAGGCTGCACGTCTGAACAGCGAATGGCCTACTCTGAGCTAAGATGTCAGTATACTAACATGCTAACAATGACAATGCTAACATTCTGTACTAATGTTAAGCTGAATGATGTTAACCATGTTCACCATCTGTAGTTATTTTGGTCTGGGAAAAAGTTTAGGACACTTGTATGAGGGATGTGTTGGTGTCAATTTAACCCACATGGGCTACTATAGTATGGAAATGTTTTCTGAATTAATAAGTTTTCATGTAAAGAAAATGTTGCTCGTTTTTAATTAACAAAATAACTCTAAAACAGAAGAGAGGCTTTCATTAATTGAATACAACTGGATTAAACTAACAAGGGCCAGAATTGTTTTTTTCTATGAGGGTTTTTAAATAAATAAGAGCTTGTCACTGATTTTGAATTTTTTTGATAATTCAGAAAACCATGCAATTTCTTTCCTTTGAAAACTTTTCTCAGAAATCTGAGATGATAATCTTGTTAATTCATTAGAACGGTGCAAATATTTGTTCTCTCAAGTGAATGCATTAAGCTTCCGTAACAGAGTATGTGTATGTCACAAGTTACAGTTAATGTGCAGGAATGTATTTGTGTGTGTGTGGCAGAGGACGGTTGTAAACTCGAGTCACCAGACATGGTGCAGGGAGGGTTCCCTCTTGATTGACACTTACAAGGCGGAAAACTTTCACTTTTGAACTCATGACACTTTCACTGTGAGGAATGCTTTTTTGTCTTTTTAACACAATGGAAATATTTTTGTAGGAGTGATCTGGTGCTCCTCAGTGTATCTCTCTGGCTTTTGTGTGTCTCTTTGATCCTTTGACACCCTTCTTGGCCGTGCGTGGATGATATGCATCGCCTGAGGCAGCTCTAAAAGGTGTCTGATAAATGGTAACTGTCTGCTCTGTTGAATTCTGAGATTCCCACACTTTCACATAAACACACACTGGAGCACACTGCCCTCTGTATGGACTAGAGGAAAACCGGTTATGCTGCTCAGAGCAGTGTGTGTTTGTGTATGTCTGGGCCTCACTGGAGGGTGAGTAGACAATTAGGTGGGATCAGATAAGCCTGAAAGAAGAACAAGCATTTTATTACTTTAGTCCTCACAAACTTCCTTTCCAAAATTCCTTTGATTTGCTAAACAGGTTTTAGCAAAACAAAAACTTGTACATAATGAGATAAAGCCCCCACAGTGCCAAATATACCGATATGATTGTGATTGTTAAAAAACATTATCATATGTTATATTCATAATAGAGTGTCTTGATTACTGGACAGCAAGGTGAGTGATAAACATTGCATTTAGCTTTCCTGCTTTGACTGGACTCCTTCCTACAGAGTGTGGAATGTGTGTGTGTGTGTGTGTGTGTGTGTATGTGTGTGTGTGTGTGTGTGTGTGTGTGTGTGTGTGTGTGTGTGTGTGTGTGTGTGTTTGAATGTACAGTATAGTGCATGCCATGGACAAAAACAGAGGGAAGGAAGCTTTCTCCGTGGAGCCAAAAGTAATGGTGGAGGAATTTCCAAAACACTCCTCTCAAGTTCGCAAACAACGCAGTGTGTGTTTGGGTGATTACGTGTATTTATGTGTGTGTGTCTGAAACTGGTTCAACCTTATGTTGTATAGCTCTATCTGGCAACAAAAGCAGGCCATTATGAGGGAAGCTGTTTTGTTGTTCTGGCAGCTTTGAGTTATGGACTATGGGAATGCATCTGTGTGTGTGTGTGTGTGTGTGTGTGTGTGTGTGTGTGTGTGTGTGTGTGTGTGTGTGTGTGTGTGTGTGTGTGTGTGTGTGTGCATTCCTTAGAGAAAAGCTATGATTGTAGTGTTAAAGGGACACTTTTTCCATATTACACTAAGGATCAAATACATCAAATCAGATTTTTAAGCTAGATTTTGATAATGATCTGTTTTTGCATTATCCACTCTATTAACATTGTAATTCAATTCAACTACATACACTGACCAAGAGTCTACAGCTCTGTCAGGGTGTAATTATGCTAGGGTGCTTTGACATTAATGCTTATGTCAGCATGCTAACATGTTCACAACAACAATGCTAACATGCTGATGGGTTGGAGGTATCATTTTCACCGTCTTTGTTAGTTATGCAGGTATTTTCTGGTAACTTAAACACTTTGAACTGATTTTAAAACTAAAGTTCAGGGGTCACCAAAGCTGTTACAATTGTTCCTCGGGAACCATGAATGTCTTTACAAATTTCAATGACAACCCATCTAACCGTTATTAGGACATTTCACTCAAAACGACAAATGTCAACCTCATGCTGGCAGAAGAGGAAAAGTCAGGGAATCAAGTATGATTGAACCTCGGGGCACCATAAATGTCACCTCAAAAACGAATTGCAACCTCCTGAAAAGTTCATATTTAGCTATATTCATTTAATTGTGGCACAACAATAATTGTTTGTGAGAAGAAAGGTTATTAAAAACGTGTTGTTTTATGTTTCTGCTGCTTCATCCTGACATGTGAGCATTACGCAGTACTGTCACAGTGTTTTATTGTTTGCCTCTGAGCTGCTTTACTGGAGCAATAACTTTACTGTCTTTCTTAAAAGCGTAGGGAGAACAATATTTGCAACCCTATATTGCCTGGTGAAAATGGCATTTAAAAAAAATATCTATCCATCACAAACTTCACAGTGATACTGGTGTCAAAGAGAGATCCAAAAAGTGGTGTGTGGTGGAAATTCAATTTGTGATTTCAAAGTGGCATATTTATGTCCAGAAGCTAAAGTAAGGGTTAAAGACACACCATCTGAAATTATATTGGAGTTGAGTTGAAGGGAAAATTATAAGACATTACAGTACATCTGACTCTTATGAGCAAAGACAAACATCTACCTCGTCCTAAATCTGTCAGGGGAAAACCAAACAGAATGAAGGTCACATTTTCTCCCTCTGCACCTCCCTCAAGTTAGCTTACATCTTTCTGTAGCACACCTGGACCCACCAACACTCTGTCTACTGCTGTCATCTCACATTACATCCTCAGGCCTGGGACACACACATATACGGACACTCTCAGGAGGTAAATGTACAAAAGAGGGCTGCAAATTTCCCCAGGGTGTTACAAGAGATGACATCAATTACTCCTTATTTACTGTAATCAATACACTCATCAAGAAGGGTAAAGGATCTATTACTGCATCCGCTTTGTGTGTATCTTTATGTTTTAACCATGAGTATACGTTCTATAGAGGGTCAGGATCAATACTGTGAATAAGAGATGCCACATAGGGGAATGTTTATTAGACGTTTGTCCTCGCAATGTCACTTGCGTGCTAACTCATAGCTTTGCTTTCTCTTTATCAGCAGGAGACTAATCACACATGCTCAGAAATAAAAGCATTGAATCATGAATTTATTGGGTATTATACTTTAACTTGGTGTTAATAAATAAATAAATGCATAAAAACACACTATTTAACAGGAATGTGTTGACATGATTGGGTCGTGTAGATAAAGTTGTCTGTGATCTCATGATATAATTGACTATAGATATTAGAAAAATACTTTTTTCTACCAGTTGCCAGTTCAGCTATGAAATAGGAAGGAATAGTATATTTGGAATAGTACATTTTGACTTTTGTTTTCTATCTTAACAACAGTTAAATGAACAGATGTATACCACCTACAGTATATAGGATTGTTTTTTGACCTATTCCTTTAAGTTATGCTACAGCACAACATGTATAGTCTGGCCTGCTGTTACTTGAGAAGAGCTGCTGTCGACAGTCATTAATCTTCTGTCTGTCATGTGTTTTTGTTAGGTTGTTCTAGGTTTTCAGTTAAAAACAGGTTTTCATAATCAATAGAGCCCAGGGAAAGTCAGTTAATGTGCTGCTTGGTGCAATATCTCAGTCTTGGAGTTCAATGTGATTGTGGAACTGTGTGAGTGCGTATTTATCAGTATCCCCAGGCTATGTGTTTCTACTGTGTCATAAACAAACACACACACACACACACACACACACACACCCTACCACTCAGCTTATTTCGCCACACCCTCAGGTGAGTGTGCGTTTGTTTCCCTTAGTTTACCTGGAGCTGCAGCTTTAAGGACAATTACAGGGATGTGGCCCGGGCGAGTCTAGGCGCTGAGTTTTTGATATGTGTGTGTGTCAGAGAACATTGCTTTCGTTGTCATTCCTCTACTTTAGCACCCGGGGCAAGGTTTGTTCTCCTCTACTGTCGCAACACTGAACATGCTCTCCACGGAGCCTGACTCAATTCTTTGGTGGAGGTAATTTGAATAATTTGCAGTGTGTTCATCCATATATGATGTTTTATAAGGAAATCTCCTGTTTTAAAAGATTGATTAAAACTTTTCAGACCCTTTAGAAATAAGCAGTGGCTAATAGTAGCAACTTGTTATTACTATGGTTAAGGGCCATTAAGAGTTAATCATTGATTATCCATAAAATGATCAGGAAGCATATGCAGACATGTATTCAACCAATAATTTATTTCTTTAATAGTCTGTTCTCAAGCATCATATCTATACTATGTGTTTATTCAGAGTAGTTGGGAACTACTTTTGGATCATCCGCAGTTAATTATTGATACCTCAGCAGAATTCAGTGTGCCCTGACCATAAAATCATGACTGAATGTCGATACTTTCTCAACGCTAGCTGCAGTGGCCTTTTCATCAGTTTATGTGCAGGGAAAATGTGTGACCTTTATTTCCCCGGGGGCTATGAGAGGACAAGAGGAAAAGGGAGGATAATTATGTTGACAGGTTGTGTTGTGTGTGGTGTTGAGTTTAAAAAAAACAACACAATCAACAATGATTTTAGGCTGCCCTTAAAACCAGCAGTATAAGCCAACATCAGACAAAGGACGTGTGATATGTATGTTAATTAATTAGGGGTCCTACTGTTTTCATTATGTCAATATGTTTTCAAATGCACTTTGAGCATGGAAGTTTATTGTGAGAGAACAAACCAACTGTGAGCTAACACACCTCATCCTGCTGTTCTTATCAGTGATAGGGCCAATTCCTGTTCCTGGCCTTCTGCAGACAGAACCATAAACACCCCGCTGGCTGCTTACCTAGAACTGGGACAACACAAACTGACAGGGAAAACAACAAAGATGCAAAGAGAGTCAACAGGCAACTACAAAATCTAATATGAAACATCAAGGGTAATCTTCTGTTTTTATCATGTTGAATCACAAATCTGATCTGAACATGAACATTTCAGTGTGTTAAAGACCTGCATTTCAACCACATTCCCCTGGCCTTTCTCTCTTTTTGCATTCCCCTCTTGCGCCATTACTCGTTCCTTTTATACTGTACTGTATGTGGGCAGGTTCTTTCCCCCTCTCCCTTTCTGTCTGCCCTCTTTCTCAAAGTGAAGACAAAGCTGGTGTTGTATGCTGAAATGCTGTGTTGTGGGGACTGGCTTTGGGTCAGCGTCTCATGAAATGCCTTGAAAACCATCTTGTGAGGGAATGTGTTAATATGCTGGTGTGCCCAGTCTAGTCTGTGACTCATCGTATAAGTCATTACAAAAGACACAGGCCCTGTAGGTATAACATGTCATGATCTGAGGGAGAAAGGATTGTAACTCTAAATTTGACTTATTTCTAGTTTGGGATTTCTTGGCTTGTGGTTTGTAGAAGCCAGGTACTGTATTGCAAACACACGACTGCATATCTTAATTTCTTTCTGAAAATCAGTTTTTGTATCCCTGATTTTCTCTGTCTCCCCCACTCTAGATCACGATATATCTCTACTGATCATTCAAAGCTAAAAATAATTGACATTTGTATCAAAATGACTATATTGACAAACTTCTGAGCAAGAATAATTCTCCCTCTCCTCTCTCACAGCCTATTGTCTCTGCTTATACTTGTTAACTGTCAGGATGTCAGTCAACACAGTTTACTGTGAGAGTGAGGAGCAAGTGTACACATTGCACTCTCATGTCACTGGGTATTTTGCCAATTTTTCCCCTCTTGTGGGACTTAGCATATGTTTTGGTTACGCCTGTTTTCAAGAGGGTTCAGCTGAAGTCTTTACTATAAGTTACTGGTGCTTATGTACCCAGAACCGAAGCCTAAAGCACTATTTTCCTGCTAATGTGTTTTGACAAAGCCTCAGGCATCATTGAACTGCTTAGGTTACAGTATTGATCTGCTAGAAACAAATAAAAGGCAAACAAAGCGTTGGTCTCCTTTTAAATAAAATAAAAGTCAGATAACAAAACAATCTGAGGTGTGTTATAGGGTGGTTTGTTCCAGGAGTAGGAGGGGCTGCTGCGAGTAAAGTGCACAAAATGCACCCCCTCAGCAGCCATTCGCACTCTGCACCTCCTTCAGTGAGGACTCACCTTTCACCAGTTCAAGGGGAGTTTTGAATTGTATCTCATGGAGGTTAGGATCACTTGTGGACTGTGGTTGTTCGTCTTTGTTTTGGGATGTGGGCGATTATCGGCGTTCAACCTGGACACCAAGAATGTCATGCAGAAGAACGGGGACCCGGGCAGCTACTTCGGCTTCTCTCTCGCCATGCACTGGCAGCTTGCTCCGCAGGATAAGAAAATGTAAGATTTCAACTTCTTTACATTTTTTAGCATGTTTGGTGGCAGGTAAAGCAAGTTACGTATGTGAAATGCTAGCCTTAAACACGTCGTTAAAATAACTTTTGGAATTTAATTACAATGTCGCTTTAATGTAGACAACGGTAAAAGTATTTCAAAGCTGCTACATAAGATGTCCCCCCCCCGGCTAAACCACACTTTTCAAGTCACCCTTCAAATGTCATAAAGGGCTAAATGCTACATAAAGATTTGAGCTCAGGTAAATCGCAGGTAATCTCCTATGAGAAATGAACTTTTTCCACTACATTTAAGTAAACCACGTCTATCAGCTTCTCAACATAACTTTATACACATTTTGTACGTTTAATTAGTGGCCAACACATTGTTAATCTTTGCTGAGTCTTTCCTTCCAGGTTATGTATTTGTGAGTTTCTATTGGACCTCTACAACAGGTTTTGTCACGTAACATAACGGCGCGCGTCCACATTTCCCTACCCCTCTCCCCTCTCCCCTCTCGTGCTTTTGGGACCAAAACATCTCATTGAATCATTGTCGGCATTTTTATGGGCAGTCATTCAGAGGGATTTGTCATTTTGCACAAAGGCTAACTGCCATCAAGTGGTCACTGGTTTGAATAGCATGAATATCAGCAGACCCGAAAGCAGTGCAATCAAATTCTTTAATCTAGGAGTCTGTTTGACTATAAGGACCAGTCAGCAAGAAATACACGTTTTCTTATGTTTGTCACTAAAGTACTTTAAATTGTGTTGGTGGCAACAATCACTGGGGGAGTAATTGTTCAGACTAAAGGTAGCAAAAACCACACTATAAAGTCCTGCATTGAAAATGTATCATACGTTAAAAAAGGTAACTATAACAAATTACAACTATTAAAAGAAAATGCACTTAAAGCAGACAAATAATAACATCATCATCATTACAACTGTGGTGACCTCAAAGCATTAGTTATACAAATACAAAACGCAATTTGGATAACAAGAGTTACCTGTTGACTAATTACGAAGAAGAAGAAGAAGAAGAAGAAGAAGAAGAAGAAGAAGAAGAAGAAGAAGAAGAAGAAGAAGAAGAAGACATACTTTATTAGTTCCCTCCAGGAAAAGGCTGTGTATCAATGACTTCTGAGTAAAAAGCCGGTCAAAAGCAGCAGAAATAGTCACCCTGATTAGATTTGGATTATCACAAGATGCACTCATGGAGTTTCGGGTAGTGTAAGGTAGCCTATTTAAAACGACTGCAATCTAAATAAATAACATCTTGTGCTGTATAAGGGACAGTGGTGGAATGCTACCACTGCTACACACACACACACACACACACACACACACACACACACACACACACACACACACACACACACACACACACACACACACACACAGTGGCCGTTTTTTTCTAGTTTAAGGCTGTTTCTAAATGAAAGACACATGGTGATCAGCACAAGACCAAAGCCCCCCTGCTCCAGGTTGAAAAAAAAAATATATATATAAATAGATAATGTATATTGAGTCAGTGGTTGTGTCAACTGCTAAAGCACTGAATTAATTAACAAAAAACTAATATGCAATTTTCAATAATTCATTAATTAACTAACAGCTTTTTATTTGCAAAGATATGCTGAAATCTACTTACCTCTTTGTTGGATAGAAGTTTGAATCCTTTAAATTTTAGGACAGTAAGTTAAACAAAATGAACTATTTTAATACATAAATTGGGACTGGCAACTGCAATAGGATATTTGTTGGGCCAAACAATGCATTTACTGGAGAAACAGTGTTGAAAGGGGAGATAAAGGGGTTGCCATTGCCTGACATTTCTGTGGACATGGGAGACAAACCTGCCAGCTCTAACCACTGAGCTCTTGGGGCGACCCTGCAATATGCATTTGAACATCTGTCTGACATTTTGTGGATTTAACAATTAAATTCTAACTGATTTAGAAAGTAATTGGCAGATTTATAATAAAGAGTATATGTTATGTTTAGCTCCAATCCTCATCTTCAAGTTGTTTAAACATATTTATTTATCATGATACAAGGCAATTAGCCCTAATCTGTTGTCAAAATACAATTTTAAAACTGTAGCTTGAACCATCAACAGCATGTCTGTGTTACATTATAACACAAGTTTGAATGTCTGTGTGCATGTTGGAGCAGGAAGCCATGTTTGTTGACGGTGCTCCTACTGCTGTTGTAGAGGTGGAATGTGCTCTCACTGTGGACTGTGAATGTGTGTGCACATGTACGAGTGCCTGTTCGTTGTGTATTAATGGTGCTGATGCATGCTGTGGCTGAGCACTGAGGCGTTGCCCTGTTGTCAGTCATTTGGAAGGGTGTCAGAGAGCTCAGTGTGCTTCTTGAGGCAATAAAAGTAGAAATTCGGAGAATAGAAAAGAGTTCATGTGCTGAAGGTGATTTAGTTCACTAATCTACATTGCAACACCACGTGCGCATAGTGTTGGCGTGTGTGTGCTTGTGCCCCCCCACCCATGTGTCTTCCACTGCTGGGTGTGTACAGTGAGTCACAATCCTTTAGCAGCCATGCATGCCAACTTTATTCAGTCTTATATATTCCACTGTCTTTCTATCCCCACAGGGATGAGTTTTACATGTACCTGCAGGAGAGGGCAAGAGCTAATGGGATCATGTATATGCATGTGTGCACGTGTCAGTGTGGTTGTGTGTGTGTGTGTGTGTGTGTGTGTGTGTGTGTGTGTGTGTGTGTGTGTGTGTGTGTGTGTGTGTGTGTGTGTGTGTGTGTGTGTGTGTGTGTGTGTCTTGCATTCCATGGTGGGTCATAATTGCAAGATGGAGCTGTCTGTATAATAAAATCAAGATCAAAATGCATGAGTGGGGCAAGGAGGGAGAAGGAGACAAAGTTACGGGTAAGGGAAGTTTAAGACATTGGATCAAATGTAAGTGTATGTGTTTCTTTGTGTGATTCTGAGGATTTAACCCTGCTCTGGAGAAATGTAGATGTATCTAGAGTAAAGGATATAGGGGCACACTGTGGGAAACAAAAACATGCGGACATGTTAAATGTTAAGTAGTGATGTCACATGCTGTGTCTAGATTTTCTAAATGATAACAGCGAAGATGGAAGAGTTTAATTCAGCTTTTTTGTGAGTGTACATGGCCTGTGTACAAGTATGAAAGTCAGTCATTTCTTCCTTCCCACTCCCACCTCCCCCCAGGTTAGTTGAGGATATCCAACATCAAAGGAGGAAAGAAAGAGGTGATGCGTGAAAGAATGCTGAGAGGAACATAAATCAGTTTTACATCTGGGCACCAAATATCAGCTGCTATTCAGACTCAGTCGGATTCGATCCTGGCAGATTGATGGAGAGAGTTGGGAAACCGAAATAATATGAACCTCAAGATCTGCAACCCATTTGGAGGTCTAGTTGATAGGGTGCAACTTGCTGTCGCTAAGCAACGGGCTTAATCGACAGCCAGTTTGCTGCTGTTGAAAAAAAAGACACACCTCTCTCAATGGGATGTCTCTGGTCACTCTGCCTGTGCCACTGCCACTGCCACTGCCACTGCCACACACACACACACACACACACACACACACACACACACACACACACACACACACACACACACACACACACACACACACACACACACACACACACACACATTATGTCAGCACTTCACTCTTTAACAGCAAAACACAAAAATAATGTGTTGCAAATAAGATTATATACAGTCTATCTACCAAGACTAGTCTCCAATTCAGATTCATGAGCAAGGCATTTTATAATTTTGATCGAATGTAAGTTAAAACGCTGCCACTTCTTCATGGAATAATTTACAGTAGAACATTAAATTGTCAGAGAGAGTTAATATAGGGGAAAGTAAGAACACTTTAAAGGACTGACAATATTTGTACAGCACTCATGGGCAATGTGATAACTCTTCCATTTTTTACTTCACTAAAATCATTTGATAGTCAAAAATGATTTTAAATGTATTATTCAATACAGATTTCTGTTGTATTGCATATTACCTGGATATCAGTAATCTTGGTCTAATGCTGTTTGTGTACTATTGTTGGTTATATTCACCCAGGAAAACCGCTGAGGACTGACAGAGTATCACAATGTAATTTATGTAAAAGTAAGAACCCAGTGACTCCAATTCCAAGTTTCTGTTTTTGTCTTTGCAGAGCTTTTAGTGTTTATTCTCCTTCTTGTGTCTCTGAGAAAAATGGAAGATAAGGTGTGCCCTCATTGGGATTCACTGTTAGTCAGACATCTTTAAAGTGATTACACGTTTTAATCCGTCTCATCTTTGATAGACAAGCACTCGTTGTGAAAATTTGTTTTTCTGTTCAGTATTGTAGTGCACCTTAAGGTGGAGATTTGACCTCAGTGTCAAGTGTCATTTACTCCCTTAGTAGTTTAAAAAAAGCAGCATTGGCCACACACTCGTTTGGTTAGCGGTGCAAATTACAGTGTTCTGGTTTTTGAAACAAATCCAAACCAATCCAGTGGTTCAGATTGGATAAACAGTATGTGACTTTATTTCTGTTGCGTTAACTTGTCGTAATGCATTTTATTTAGGAGAAATAAAAACACATTTGAATCCATCTCCTAATGGCAGCATCATAAGTCTGTGGACAATTTTAACCAGTCATATTTATGTAATATAAATAGATTTATTGTCTTTGCTAATCCACATTGCGCCAGCTTAAATTCATAATCACGGTGATTTATGCTGTTACATTTTATATTTAAACATTTCCCACATGCAGACAGGTTTAGCAGTGTTGAAGAGTGGATCTACCGTGCAGACATGCTGATCACATTAGGTCTCAGCTCTTCACTCTGACTATACGTCTCTGTTGATTAGCTCCCAGATGCTGAGTGTGTCTGAGAATGCTTTGTGTAACGGCTAAAAATGGCTTTCCTAATGTCATCTGGTGAAGACAGGGTGCTGTTTAACATTAACTCTGGATGTCATCAGCCACACTGAGCTAGCCAGAGAGCATATAAGGATAGGATGTTATAATGACACTAGTGTTAACCTCTACAAAGTATCAGTTGAAAGGATGACATCCTCAACTTCTTTGATTTACTCTGTAAGAAACCCTGGGAACTGGACGCCCATCGTCAAGTCTTGGGTGTGGCATTTGCCCGTGACCTTGGTCCACAATGGCAGCCTGTGTGTGTGTGTGTGTGTGTGTGTGTGTGTGTGTGTGTGTGTGTGTGTGTGTGTGTGTGTGTGTGTGTGTGTGTGTGTAAAGAGATGGAAAGCCTGGCTCAATCAACCAAAGCAGACGTTTGAAAGGGGTCTTTGACTCAGTGGGACCGTGAGGACATGGAACATCAGTTTGGTGGCGGATGTGTGTGTTTGTGTGTGTGAATACAACTGCTGTGTGAGACAGTGGACTGGAATGTGTGATAGTATGATTTGCAAGAAGAAGAAATTCTTACTCTGAGTCCTAGATGGAAATGAGTTTCACTGCTTAAGACTTTTTCCACAGCGTGCATTTGATTAAAATGCAGCTGAGAATCAGTGGTACATATCCTCATGTCTGTACCTTGGAATATTGTGTTGGATAAAAAAAACTCCAAAACATTTCAGATTGCAGATTTCCATGTTCCACTTTAAGAATCACTTGTTTAACGGATTCCTTTTTGCTTCTGTGGCAGGCTGCTTGTTGGTGCCCCGAGAGCAAAAGCCCTGAGGGGTCAAACATCGAAAGTGACAGGAGGATTGTACAACTGTGACATGACCTCCACTTCAACGTCTTGCTCCAGAGTTCAATTTGATACCAAAGGTGAGATAATTAGTTACTTAGCTAGTGAAAAAGGCTAATTTAAAGACCCCTTTTCAATACTTGATAATCCTCTTTGTCTCTATTTCTTTCAGAGGATACAGAATCAGAGAGCAAAGAGAACCAGTGGATGGGAGTGACAGTCAGCAGTCAGGGGCCAGGTGGCAAAGTTCTGGTAAGACTGTCTGACTTTGGGAAATGTTTCACAATTTCAATTAAACACTATATTGTTTAGTTTATACATTGTCAAACAAGCCATTAAAAAGTATCAGAGCCAAAGGGGACATCTTCGCATTGCTTCTGGTTTTGTTGTTGTTAAACTGTTTAGAACATCTACTGAAGTTTCAGCCCGGCAGAATGTATAGGTCAAATATTGTGTAATATAAGTGTAATTTAGCTTTGTAGCTACTTAAAGTGAAATTTAACAGGGATTGGTGAACCAGTATTGCATCCACCTCTCAAGAATCATTTCAACACTAGCCTTTTTCTTCCTATGATCAACATTACTTCAGTACTACCATGTGTTTTTGTTTTCCTGTTAGACCTGTGCCCATCGCTACCAGCAGCGGTCCCATGTAGGTAAACCATTGGAGTCTCGTGACATAATTGGTCGCTGCTACGTGCTGAGTCAGTCCTTGACTATCAATCCCAGCACGGAAGAAGAGGGAGAAAGATGGCATTTCTGTGGAGGCCGATCCAAAGGCCACGAGATGTTCGGCTCCTGTCAGCAGGGCCTCTCTGCCACATTCGACAAGGACTACCATTACCTCATCTTTGGGGCTCCTGGAGCATACAACTGGAAAGGTAGTCTAGTGTGTGTAGTGTGTACTTTGTATATCTAAATTTGACTGCACATAATGATCACTTCCAAGACATGCTTTTATTTTCAGTCACGTGCTCCACATTCCTGCTAAAACGGATTACTTGTGCTATACTTCTACTCCATAGAACGTCACGTTCGGCATTGCCCTTCCTTGATGTTTAAACATAAACACATCATGCTAAATGTCTCATCATTTTTGTGCAAAGGATCACATCAAAGGAGAACAAACTGTACCCAGGGTCATCTTTCAGCCCACTACACAGTGTGCACATAACGCACTACCAATAAATTTCAAACTTGGCAGAAACCAAATAAAAGCCACCAAAACTGTCCTGGGTAATCTTTAAATTGTGCAAACAATCACTAACTCTGGTTTTGGTCAAAACAATTGTAATTCCTTCAGACTGATGTTCAAATATACTTGCTATACTGTATACAACTAATGTAATTCGTCAGTGGCAGACCATAAAACGAGCAAAAATCAAATGACGAAATATACAGACAGAGACTCCTTCCATATTAGTTATCGGTGAATTTCGATAACTTTCCATAATTAACCTGTACTCCTCTTCTCCCCCCTCAGGTGTGGTACGCTTGGAACAAAAGAATGAAACACTTGTGCTCCAGGGAATCTATAGTGATGGTCCTTTTGAAACGGGAGGCGAGTCCAAAAGGAACCCTGAATTGATCCCCGCTCCTCCCAACAGCTACTTGGGTAAATCACTGCTCGCTTTCTTCATCCATTAATTTTTTCGCCATTGTCATGTACACAACTACCTCTGACTATGTAAGCAAGCGTTTCTTTGTCTCCTTCTCCCAGGCTTCTCTCTGGACTCAGGGCAGAGTCTGATTAAGAAGGGTACTTTGACGGTGGTGGCGGGAGCTCCAAGAGCGTACCACAGTGGAGCGGTGGTGCTGCTGAAGAAAGAAGGGCAAAACAGCATGTCAGGAGAGCACACCCTGGAAGGGGAAGGGCTGGCCTCGTCTTTCGGCTACGATTTGACTGTGCTGGATCTCAATAACGATGGGTGAGTAACGCAGGGTGATTCGCACAACATGTAACTTCCATTATTGCTGCTCCAGTATACTCACAAACAGGTGTTGTTTGTTAGTTGGCAGGAC
The DNA here is from genome assembly GCF_036324505.1 of Eleginops maclovinus. Lineage (NCBI taxonomy): Eukaryota > Metazoa > Chordata > Actinopteri > Perciformes > Eleginopidae > Eleginops > Eleginops maclovinus. Next base: position 11,475,381 of record NC_086354.1, read on the forward strand.
ATAGTGGTGGGAGCACCACAGTACTTTGAGAAAGACAGAGAAATCGGAGGAGCCGTCTACGTCTACATCAACAAAGGGGGAAAGTGGAACAAAGTCACGCCAACCAGAATAGACGGACCAAAGGACTCCATGTTCGGCTTGGCTGTGGAAAACCTGGGAGACATCAATCAAGATGGTTACCATGGTGAGGTTGCTATTTGTGTTAGCGTGTCATTGTTCATGTGCTTTGTTACGTTATTTACTTTACTTTTGTTGTGGGCCAACATAATAATTACAAAAAAGCACAATAGAAAGAACACATTAGAGTAAGGTACATTTTGTAAAATAAGTTAGCTGAAATAGAAAAATAATATTGTGCATGATAGTGGCAGTAATGTTGGGGGTTATATTGAAGAAGAATGAAATATGTGTACCTCTATAACTTAACTGTAAGTCACTGTTATCATTCTTGCTGTCAGATTTTGCAGTGGGAGCTCCTAATCAGGGTGCAGGACATGTCTACATCTTCAACGGAGGACCCTCAGGTCTCCACTCCAAAGAAGCTTCACAGGTATGTAGCCTATTAAACTGGACATCAAGATGAAGAACACTGGAGAAGACAGCATACACAACACACAGGACTAATCACAGACAAGAGCACCTGGAAAGGGCAGGTGAAAACACAAGGGCAGCAGGTGTGTTAACATGCTTATATTTACATACAGTTTTAATTATGTTCACGTAACTATATATAAATGCCTGTATAAGTGTTGACATAGTTTAAGGAAGTAGGGTATTTTGCACACGGCTAAAGTCTTAGGACAGGCAGGCAAATCTACAGGTAAATACAAAAACTGGTACAATCTACTTCACATTGAGCCCACCACTGATGCCGGCACTACAGAGTCAACTAACATGTCAAACATAGATAATCTTCATATAGAAACTACTGTTACTGAGACTAATGGCACAAATGTGTGTGAGGATGTATTTGTAACAAAATATATGTCATTTGACTCAGCAAAACAAGAAGAGATAAAGAACTGGAGTGATAACAACGTTTATGAAGAAGTTAGGGATGAGGGACAAACGTGCATTTCTACCAGATGGGTGTGTATACTCAAAGATACACACGCTGGATTAGTGCCAAAAGCACGGCTTGTGGCTAGAGGTTTTGAGGAGTTCACTCCCGAGGGTGACTGAAGGAACAATATGGAAGCTCAAAAAGTGTGTCTATGGTCTGGCAGATGCTTCACTATACTGGTACAACAGAGTCTATGAAATAATGCTTACAGCAAGAGGAAAAATGTCCCAAGTTGATCCAGCTGTTTTCTATTGGCTAGATCAAGACTGTACTGTAACTGTGGTACTTGCCTGCCATGTGGATGACTTTATATGGGGTGGCACTCAAAGTTTCTCAAGAACAGTAATACCCCATCTCAGATCAGTGTTCAAAGTGGGATGGGAGGAGCATGACAACTTCTGTTATGTGTGAATAGACTTTGTGACTGTTGACAGGAAAGTGCAAGTCCAGCAGGAAAACTACATTCAGCATATGCAGCCCATACATATGGATCCTGCACGAGCTGTGGAACAAGACTCACCTCTCTATGAGGAGGAAAAGGATCACCTCAGGTCTAAGATAGGGCAAATTCTCTGGGTTGCAAGACAGAGCAAACCGGATGTCATGTTTGATGTTAGCAACTTGGCATCAAGCATAAAAAATGCGACTGTGCAGACTGTTCACGAAGCAAATAATGTGCAAACTTAAGTCGAAGAAAGTAGCTCTGATTTCCAATACTTAGGCAGAAACAATGCTCTGAGGTTGACTCAGTTCAGCGATGCTTGCTTTGGAAATCTTTCAGATGGAGCTACTCAGGGAGGACACCTAATTGTTCTTGTGGGAGAAAATGGAAAGTTCTCCCCCCTTTCTTGGCAGTCAAAGAGAGTCAAGAGAATCGTACGGAGCACACTTGCTGGTGAAACATTGGCAATGTCTGATGGAATTGATAATACTATCTTTCTGGCTACACTCTTCTCTGAGCTAACAACTGGTGATGCTGAACATACTACACCAATAACCTGTGTTACAGACAACCATTCACTGTTTGATGCACTCAAGTCCACAAAGTCAGTCACTGAGAAAGGACTTTGTCTGGAAGTAAGCAGCATCAAAGAACTTATTCAAACAAAAAAGGTGGAGTGAGTCCTGTGGTCCAGCACAAAAGAACAACTTGCGGACTGCCTTACTAAAAAAGGGGGCATCAGCTCTCCAGTTACTCAAGGCACTTGGTGAAGGACAATGGAAACTTGCTTAAGACCAAAGATATGCATTTGTGTCACATAAAAAGAAACGGACTCAATAATAGAAGCCTGTAAAAACATGCAATGTTATTGTTTTTGTTGTATTGATGTTCAATGTTTTCTGTTTGAGTCTCAAGTCTCAATGCGTGAACTCAGTACTGGAACTGGAACTCAGTATGTTCACGTAACTACATACATGCCTGTATCAGAGTTGACATAGTAGAAGGAAGTATGGGCTCTTATTGTGAAATAAACAGGAAGTTAGTTGTTGTTTGTTTCGCTTGGAGCGTGGAGTGAACTATGGCTAGCGTCAATAAAGGAGTTGTTGTTTAACTACAAAAGTTGTCTTCTTGTCGAGTAACAGGTGAACACAATCAGACACAGGCGGCCAAAAACAGGAAGGAAAACGAGACGCTAAAAACAGTAGCCGATGCCAAAATATAAGATTAAAAACAGTACGGGACTCTGAAATGTTGGGGCATCTCGCCCGGGCGGCGCGGTTATGTTGTATGGCAAAGAAATGTTACAAATGGGATGTTAATGTCTTTATTTGCTGATTATGTGTTGTTGTATTGCTTGGGCGGTGGCGATTAAAACACCATAATTCACAAAGCTGTCTTATTTTAATGTAGGTATATATACCTTCATCTTCAAGCTGGGACAGGATAGGTCTACTTGAGTCTATGTGCGTGTGGAAACTTCAAATCATAGTGGGCATTAGGCTACACAGGATGCACACATCGCCATTTCATAAATCTGCATTGGATAAAGCTAAATCTCCGTTTAGCATGCTAATCACGAGCAACATAAATGCACTTAAACTGTAGACACACACTAACGAACTCGAACTTTGGCTACTTTTACAACTTTTTGTGTTGGCATGTCAATATCCAGTCCAAAACAAACATTGGCATAATGATTGATGCTGGATTTGAACCATAGATCTTTCGTTGTAATCCCGCTCCTCTAACTGCTAGTGTGCTACGACACTTCTCATGAATGATGAAATTGAAATAATTTACAACACTTAGCCTCGGTTGCTGGGTAACGATAAACTAACTCAAAGATCGTAATTCTTAATTTCGCTTACAAACTGACGGTTTTATGCGTTCCCTAAACAAAGATTATGGAAATTAAATACCACTTACCCATCAAAAAGCTTGTTGTAAAGAGCATAAGTTGTTAGATCTAAGACCTAGGTTCGCTACCTCTGTGCCTGCCTGTGCGCGCTATGGTGCCCGCCGACCCTCGCCAACAAGAACCCTCATATGAGATGTGACGCAGTACGTAACCCCGCCCCCGTGGCCACTATATCTATCGAAAACACACACTATAGCCTACCTAGAACAAACATAATGTGGGACTACTATTCCTTATTTCATGGGCTATTTTGGATTCATGGGGGGCAACACACCAAAAGCATGCATTTGAATACTTACTAGGACATTGAGGTATATCTTGTAGCGATGTTTGTGAAGATGATGAAGAAGTCTCCGGAGACACCAGCTTGTATATAATACGGTTTATTACAACAGCATAGTATCATACACCAACACGGGCCATACGAGGTTCCCAGAGCCAATTGTGGAAGTCCCCCAGAAATATCTTTGTGCATGCCATTTGTAGAAGAACATGTGTGTGCGCATCCAAAGTGTGTGCTTTGTATATCCCCAAATTTAATACACCACAACATCTTTTACCATGTTTGAAACATTTGGGTCGGCCTTAAAACATGCTGTAAAGTAAGTGTCTGTTCTCTTCCTCTAGAATCTGTTTCCCTCGTCTCCAGATGTGAAGATGTTCGGCTACTCTTTGGCAGGCAACATGGACCTGGATAGGAATGCCTACCCTGACCTGGCCGTCGGGTCCCTCTCTGACTCAGTCTTTGTCTACAGGTGAGTGAACTGAAACATTTTCGTCACTGTTTATCTTTTATCACGGTTACAGAGTTGCTCACTTGAGTTCTGTCCTGCCCAGAGCCCGTCCTGTTATAATCATCAAAAAGGAAGTTAAGTTCACACCAGAAAAAATCGACCTCAACAACAAGAACTGTGCCCCCAACGTCTGGTACGTGTGTGTGCAACAGGTGTTACTGGACATTCATAAATCTGAGGGAAAGCTGCGCTAGTACTTTGTCTCATTGTGGTTTTATTGTGTCCACTGTGTTTTCAGCATTGAGGTTGAGGCATGCTTCACCTACAATGCCCAGCCCAAGAGCTACTCTCCCAGACTGAGTAAGTAGAGCCTATTAAAGTCCAATTATGTCAGATTGTGTTGCTTTTTGTTCTTATTATCATAGAAGAAAGAGCAAGAAACAATACTTAATCATTTTCTTGTCATTCTTTATCCACCTCTCCTTCACGTCCCTGTCTCCGTCGAATCTAGCGGTGGCATACTCCCTCGAGGCAGACATTGACCACAGGAAGAAACGTTTGAACGCCAGGGCGATCTTCCCAGATTCCCCTGATAATAAATACGAGTCAAAAGGGATGATCACCTTTGACACCAAAGACAAGAAACATTGCATCATGCGCAAGCTTATGATTGAGGTTGCGACTTTCTCTGGACATTTTTTTCACCTTCTCTCTCAAAATGCACTGTGGTCGGGGAGTAATTTTGTGTCATTCTGCAGGACAATATTAAAGACAAGCTGCACGGAATCCCCATCATTGTGTCCGTGGACATCCAGGATGAAAACCGTAAACGCAGACAGAGCTCCGCGGCTCAACCGGCACCTGTCCTGGACACCAAAGAGCCATCGTTCATTCGATCTGAGGTGGGTATGTATGGAAGATTTCATAGCCGTGCAGCAGATTTGATGCTCCTGATGTATCTATGTAACCGTTTTTCTTTTATTCGTGTTTTAGCTGCATTTCGTGAAGGAAGGATGTGGCACTGACAATATCTGCCAGAGCAAGCTGCAGTTGAAATATCGCTACGGCTACGGGGTCACCGACAACGAAAAGTTCACTCCGTTAGAGCTGTAAGAGGATACACACATGCTTTGTTTCGCAAGAGCACCATATTAATTTTCTCCATGGTCTCATAACCACTCCCACTGCTATTTATTTATTTTTTACTTTATTTTTTGCCCTCGTTGTTTGTTTGTTTTTTGTCTGTCCTTACAACATGTAAAGCTGCCTTCGGTCCATTGAAAGGCGCTATAAAAATGTAATCTATTATTATTATTATAACTTTGATCTGATCAAAGGGAGGGCGGCGTGCCGGTGATCTTGCTCAGCGACCAGAAGAACATCGCCTTGGAGGTTACAGTCAGCAATCACAATGGAGACGATGCACATGAAGCCTCTGTGCTCGCCAAGATCCCACACTCCCTTACCTACTCTACTTACCGCCCATCTGAAAATGTGAGCGTCTTCTTTAAAGTCCATCTCTCCTAACATACACTCAATTATATGTGGTTCTGATTGGTTCTTGTGATTGATTTCAGGGGCTGCAGGTAAGCTGTATAACCAGTGATGACGGTTCTAAGGCTGACTGTAACATTGGAAACCCCTTCAAAAGAGACTCAGAGGTGAGAGACAATCTGTTTTTTGGACAATCCTCTGTACAAGTGGAACTGTAAGTACTGAAATATTCAGTTTATGCTTTTAGGTGATCTTCTACATTATCCTGGGGACATCGACCATTTCTTCGAACACTACCGAGCTTGAGATTGATCTTCAGCTAAACACGTAATAATAAGATCTTGTAATGGTATCAATAAATGAATACCTAATACTATAGATGGATTATGCATTAACATTTTACTACTGCCTGTGTGTAATCTCTGATCCGACAGGACAAGCAACCAGGATAAATTTGTCACTGTCAAAGCAAAGGCAAAGGTGACTATCATGTTGCAGCTGTCTATATCAGGGTAAGAAACACACACCTACAGCTCAAATCCAAAAACACAAAAGGAAATAGAGGTTGATGCTACTAACTGTGTCCCAATTTGTTTCCAGACAAGCCCAGCCTTCTCAGGTGTACTTCTCAGGAAAGCCCAAGAGGGTTACGGACATTAAGACTGAAAGCGAAATGGGCAGTGCCATCACACATCGGTTCAGCGTGAGTACAGGACAGCTTATAGATCAGGGTCAATTTTCTTTCCAGAGTAGTTGGTTAACCCTCATTAATCGTTCCATCTCACTGTTTCCTTTCAATTGTAAAGCACATTTTAAGCAAAGTTTTAAAATGTTGAAAATAAGAAATACAAAAATTCATCCTATTTCCATCAAATGGTTCAGTGCGGATAAACTCCCCTAGTTCTGGCAATGTTTCATACTGTCTGTAGACAAAGCCCTCTTGTTCTTTTTGTGCATTAACATTATCACTGCTACTGGCATGTCTAATACTCCAGCATCTTGCAAGTACATACTAAAGATCAATATTATGATCTGAAGTAGGGCACTGATCCTGTCTTGGTTACAGATAATCAATCTGGGGAAGCGCTTGACAGACTTTAGCACCGCCACCCTTGACATAGACTGGCCGAAAGAGACAACGGATGGGAGGTTGCTGCTGTACCTGATGAAGATCAGTGCTACCGGAGTGGAACAGATGGACTGCACTCCTAAAGGGGCGATCAACCATCTTGGCATGGTCAGCAAAAAGGCATCATAATAAGACGTGTTGGTCCTCAGCTGAGGCCATCTCTTCTTAAAGCAGTATAGATGTGTGCTTTCAGATTTTTACAAACAAATATGAAAGTTAGTTTAATATTTGAGTGTACCTCTTTTCCTCTGCTTTAAGGAGCCAAGTAAAACCAGGAAGAGAAGAGAAGCAGAAAACACTGGTAACGAGGGCGTTATCTCACGTTTACTTGACAAGAAGAATTCTGATACTCTGGTAACACCACTCAACCAAGTTCTATCCCTTTGTTATACTACAAGGTTTTATGTACATTGGCAAACATTAGTACAGAATCCCCATGGTACCTTTGCTCCCTTCTTTGTTGACAGTCCTGTGGTAGCGGGGCAAATTGTGTAAGGATATCGTGCCCCCTGCGAGGCATGGACAGCACTGCAGTCATCACTCTCAACTCTCGCCTCTACAACAGCACCTTCATCGAAGTAATAAAACAAACATTTTCTGTTTTTGCTAAACCTAATATTGAAAATCATTCTCACTTTCCTGACAGGCAGGAAGTGTCATTTATTATAACTTGTGATTAGTTAAGTTTAAATGTAAGTTTTTCAACAGATGTCCTTTTAAGGACATAGCTGTCATTTCCATAATTTAACATTGTCAATCACATATTGTCGGCATTACATTTAAAGGTTTATTGCAGAACATTTTTGGTGTGTATTTTAATGTTAAATGTTGTCCTACTCGCAACACTTTAACATGATCTTCTTTTTCTTCAGACATTTTCCAAACTCCATCATGTGGAAGTGATCGTTAAGGCCTCACTGAATGTCGATAGCAGCGCAAAGAACATAGTGCTGAAAGATGCTTTGTTTCAGGTATTGTTTATTGATCTGAAAATATTGTTTTGTCATTCAAATATAGAGCCAAAACAAATTAGCGAAACTATAAAACTGATGTTGTGCCTCTGTATCGCATTCCCAGCTGAGACTGACGGTGTTCCCAGAGAGGCGGGAAGCTCAGTACGGAGGCGTGCCGTGGTGGATCATCGTGCTGTCCATCCTGTTCGGGCTGCTGTTGTTGGCCCTGTTGGCTTTCCTTCTGTGGAAGGTAGGACAGTCTCACCCAGCTAACAAAGACACATACCTAATGAATTTTGAAGACTCAGCAGTCTATAAAGCACCTTTTAAATAACAACTGTATCTATAAGTATCCGTGACGGCAATAACACACGTGTTATAACAATTCTCCTTTCTTCAGTGTGGAGTGTTTGATAAAAAGAATAAAGAGGACCCAGGCGAGAAAGAAAAACTGACATCACATGCATAAAAAAAGAGAAGAGGGTAACATTACCCGGCCTGCCATGAATGAGTGACACTTTCTCTCTCACTCCCTTTTTTTCTACAAATACGCTGCTTTCTGGAAAAAGGAAATGTGACATGAATGCAGTTATTAAAGCTGACTCATTATTTCTGCAAAGCGCTAATGCCTCTAAGATTTTCACACATGATCATGTGTGGATCATTACAGTTTACGTGCATGACCAGGGGAGGTGATGGCTGATAAGCAAAGACTGAGGATTTACACCATTGGGGCTGATCTGCATCTCTTTCATTTCTCTCGTCCCACTTTCTTTTGTTTCCATCTCACATACGGCCTGAAGGTGCCTTTCTCTCTTTATTTAAAAGCCGGGGCAAACTGTTTTTCTTTAGGGAGTGCAGGTGGTTTGTCTACACTCTTAATGGATTCACTGCATCTTGGCTCTCGCACATTAAATGGAGTGATGAAAATACATGTCTGTTCAACCCTCTCTGCTTTCTCTAAATGCCTTTAAATAGCCTTTTTCCCTGAACAAAATATTGATTCTGTTTCCCTTTCTTCAGTGTGGATTTTTTAAGCGTGCCAAATATGAAGACAAGGTTCCAAGTTACAATGCAGTGCGGATTAGATGGGATGAGAGAATGCCAAACCCTGTGAGTGATAACTGGGAAAACGTGGAAAAGAAGCCCTGGATGACAACCTGGCACGACAAAGAACATTTTTCGTAACAGTGAGATCTGATTCCACACAGACTTCCTGTTTTTTTACTGATGAACTCACATTTTCACTAATTTTTCTTGCCTTGTCTTCGCACAAAGTGGATTGTAAATAACAAAGTAAATCATTTGTTTAAAAAAGAAAGAAAAGAGAAAAATATTTGTAGGGCCAAATTCTTGATCAAACTTCTGCTTCAGTGATCGAATTGATCTCAGACAAAGTCTGTATGAATCACTGGAAGGAGAGTTGCAGTGTGGGAGATCTTCCTGCACAGCTGCTGTCTGTGAGTTTGGGGGGGGGGGGACAGTGGGAGCCTTTTTTAGAGATCTTTGTACATGTTTTTAAATGTTTTGCAGAATTGTTTTCTATTTATTCTTGGTGACGAGTACTTAATGTTACGTGCCTTACAGGCCAAAGAGTCCTTTGAACATACACATTCAATCTGTGTTTTTCACCATTTAAAAATAGCATCTTCCTAAATGTCCTGATCATTAGTGCCTTGGGTTGTACATAATAGAGATTTCTACTACTACTCCTTCTGCAGAATTGATCTTTTATTCACTGGCTGTAAAATGGGAAGAGTGAAAGCGAACAAAGGAGTTTCTTGAATAAATAATTGTTATGTCAATGTGTTCTGTGTCAAATCATTGAGCTTTAAGCTAAAGGATTATTTAAAATGTTATTTATTAATACATAAAAAAGCATTTACAGCAAACACCCGAGTGCCTTAAATCAGCACATTGTTAAATATTAGAATAGAAATAAAAAAAAGAAACATTCTCACTGTAGACATATGCCAAGATATACATAGCTGCTGTTGTGGGTGTGAAGTTTGGTGCTGGTCCAACCATTATTTCTATCAATTGAAATAAGTAGTATTCTGTGTCCTAAATGACAGCTTTAAGATGTGAACAACATAGGATGTGCCGAGTAGTTCTAGGTGTTACTATCGACTAAATATAAAATTGGTTCAAGTGTATTTTCTGTGCTTGCTGGGCTGCAAACACTCACTCGTGCTGCTGGTTGTGTATCTCCGACATCACCTCCGTCTTTCCTTTTATAAGAGTGACTCAGTTCTGACGGTTTTGACACTGCGTCTGGCATCTTTCACACACTTCTCCACCATTATCTGCTCTTTGTCTTCTCCCTCCTTATCCAAAATGATGTTCTTCTCTTTTTCCTGCTTCTTCTCTCCTTTCTTCAGTTCTTTTTCTTCTCTTTTCTTGATCTCCTTCAGCTTCTTCTTGAGGGCAGATCGGTCACTGTGACTGCACACCCCCAGAGCCTGACAGAGGAGAAAGAATTAGGGCATGGAAATATAAAAAGAATATGCATGTTTTTTTTACAGGTTCATGTAAAAGTAATGCCCTTAAACTAAACCAGATAAATTAGAATATTGTGAGAAAGTTCAATATTGTAGACTCACGTTGTCACTCTAATCAGCTATTTAACTCAATACACCTGCAAAGGTGTCCTTCAAATGGTTTCTCAATCTGGTTCAGTGGGCTTCAAAATCATGGGGAAGACTGCTGACATGACAGTTGTCCAGAAGACAGCCATTGACACCCTCCACAAGGAGGGTAAGCCTCAAAAGGTCATTGCTAAAGAAGCTGGCTGTTCACAGAGTGCTGTATCCAAGCATATTCATAGAAAGTTAAATGGAAGGAAAAGGTGCACAAGCAACAGGGATAACCGCAGCCTTGAGAGGATTGTCAAGAAAAGGCCATTCAACAATCTGGGGGAGCTTCACAAGGAATGGACTGAGGCTGGAGTCAGTGCAGAGCCACCACAAACAGACGTATCCAGGACATGGGCTACATATGTCGCATTCCTCATGTCAAGCCACTCCTAAACCAGAGATAACGTCAGAAGCGTCTTACCCGGGCTAAGGAGAAAAAGAACAGGTCTATTGCTCAGTGGTCCAAAGTCCTCTTTACAGATGAAACTACATTTTGCATTTCATTTGGAAATCAAGGTCCCAGAGTCTGGAGGAAGAGTGGAGAGGCACAGAATCCCCGTTGCCTTGAAGTCCAGTGTGAAGTTTCCACAGTCAGCGATGATTTGGGGAGCAATGTCCTCCGCTGGTGTTTGTCCACTGTGTTTTTCTCAAGTCCAAAGTCAATGCAGCTGTCTACCAGGAAATTTTAGAGCACTCTGCTTCCTTCTGACAAGTTTTATGGAGATGCTGATTTCATTTCCAGCAGGACTCAGAAGCTGCCCACACTGCCAAAAGTACTAAGAACTGGTTTAATGACCAGGGAATTACTGTGCTTGATTGGCCAGCAAACTCGCCTGATCTGAACCCTATAGAGAGTCGATGGGGTATTTTCAAGAGGAAGATGAGACACGAGACCCAAAAATGCAAACGAGCTGAAGGCCGCTATCAAAGCAACCTGGGCTTCCATAACACCTCAGCACTGCCACAGGCTGATTGCCTCCATGCCACGTCGCATTGATGCAGTAATTCATGCAAAAGTGAGGCCAAACCAAGTACTGAGTGCATACATATGAACGTCCTCTTCAGAAGGCCGACATTTTTGTATTTAAAATCTTTTTAAATTTTTTTATTGGTTTTATGTAATATTCTAATTTTCTGAGATACTGATTTTTGGGTTTTCATTAGCTGTAAGCTGTAGTCATCAACATTAAGACAAAAAGGCTTGAAATATTTCACTTTGTGTGTAATGAATCCTTGTAATGAAAATATGACAATATTCTATTGAGCTGCACCTGTAGTAACAACTAGCAACAAAGTGACTTAAGTCCTTACCAGTCAAGCTTAGCATACATCAAAACTTAATAAATAAGCATGGCAAACTGTATGAAATCTCAGATAAATAGTACGACCACATACTGCATGTTGACTGATAAGCACAAGATTTTACAATTATTTATTTTACAGAAAATAGACAACAAGTTGCATTCAGAGCTTCAGTTCAGATTAACTAAATATGAAGCAGAGCAATAAGAAATACACCAAAATGTTAATTTGGTTACCTAGGAGAAATAAACATCTTATATTGCAACATTAAATGTGTATATCAAAATTATATAATTTTGTGTACAACAATGAAAGACACCACGATATAATCCAAATAAGTAAGGTACATGGCCCAGTTTGAAAGTCTGAGATGACAGGAATAGTCACTTGAAACAGCATATGAATGCTTTTTAATTGGCAGAAGTAGTTGTTACAACAAAGTTTTCTGGGAGTTTAAAACATGATAATTGAAAACGTTCACTCACATTGTAATCATGCTCACCTTGAGTTTGTCATTGTCCATGTTGAGCAGCTGTGTCCCGTCCACTCCTCTGGCAGCAAACTGTGGCGCGTACTCCTCCATGTTCATAGTGATTAACCACAGACGCACCTGCTGGCTGTCCCACTCCGAGATGGGTCGATTTTGCCACTGGTTGTTGTTATTGGTTGGATTTGGGTCATCGTCCAATGTCTGACGGGACACCAGAGACAATAAGCAGACAGAGTGAGGAGTGGGGAAGAAAAGAGAGGAAACTGAAATTAAAAGAGAGTAGGCTTGGGGAGACGAAATGAAGGGACAGAGAGTGCTCCAGGGGCAAGATAGATAGAAACAGGAAGGTAGGGACAGACTCACCTCAGTGGAGGAAAAGGTGAAAGTTTGAGAGTGTCCAGAGAGGGAGACAACAGAGACATGACCCACCATGCTGGAGCTGCCCACAGGAGAGCCAATACTCTGGAAACAAGAGGAAAAACACCTCGGCTGCCTGGCTGCTTCACATCAGTGGCATGCTCACCCATGCACATGTTTGTTTATAAAGATTTTGGATGGTTTAAGATGTCTAGAGCCATTTTTAGATTGGAAAGTTCTAAAAAAAAATGGGGGAGGAAGGCATGCAGGGAAAGATAATTCACACTTCTCTCTCTCTCCATCTTTTCTTACCTGATCTCTCCTCCCCCTGGTGGTCAGGTAGGGTAAGCTGCTGCTGGACACAGACCGCAGTCTCTCCCTTCCTCTCTCATCGTCCACCTCTTTTTCTCTCCCTCGCTCTCCAAACCAGGGGAAGGGGAGGCAAGAGGGCATGGAGGTGACTGAACCTGATGGAGAAATGCCATCCGGCTCATCCACCAGGTCACCATACGACCCTCTGGTGGGGAACAACGGTTGCATTTTATAAACTTCCTTTATTCAATTAGTTTTCAAAAGATGATCAAATGATGGTTCTTGTGTAACCCAAAAAAACATATTGTCTGAATTTTTAAAAATTTTTTATGTGTGTGTGCGATTTCATACCTGTTGTGTATAGAGCTTTTGCTGCGTTTTTCACTTCTCCTTTTGTTAAGAGACTTGCGAAGGCCACTGAAAAAGAAACAGACTGTATTCATCAAAAGTATACCAACAGCAAAGCAGTCAGCTAGTGTCACTACTAAATGGGAGCTGGGATTGTCTCTGAACACACTATAACACAAATAGAATCTATATATAATAGAAATCTAAACTATTTTGAATTTTTCTACCAGAAAATATTAATAAATATGTTATGGCGTCATGAACTACATCTAAGACTGAAGAAACAACAGAGAAACTGCACCTAAAGTCAGGAAATATCTTTTTGGACTTTCTGGAAGCGGAGGATTTGCAGGGTGAAGTAGTGACGGTGTCGCTGATGTAGATGGGAGGGGTGAAGACGGAATTGTTTGAAAGTCGAGTGCTGAGGCCCGAGAAAGATGAAGTATTGGACATGTCACTTCTGCTGTTCCTTTGGGTCATCGAGGGAGCAGACCGGGATAGACTCTCCTGTATTTTCTGAATGTCATCTTCCTAAAAGCAACAAAGAGACGTGTGTGAGTTTCAAAGCCAGAAAGAAGCACATTAAGTGTTGATCAGAACTGTACAACCCTGTCTCCTACCCGATTCCTAAAGCTCTCTCTGAGTTTGTCTCGAGAGGGCGGATGCCGCTTGGATTTCTGGGCCAGCTGAGCTCTGGCTTTGTGAGCACTGGAGTCTAGACGTCCTGTATCAGGAATACACCAGTCTGGACCTGAGAAACACAATTAATTTCACAAAGCATATTAAGATGGTTTCATTTTCTTCACTATTATTAGTTTGTTTAAACAATAGAAACAGCTTTGAATTTATTTTCTACATCAATACAAATGGGAACATCAAAACGTAATACTAAACTGGTTTTGAACTTTTACCAGCAGCTACACAAAGTCGTAGAGACATACAGACACATTAACCTGCACGCTTTACAGTGACTGTAATTCGGCTACTTACGTGTGACTGAAGTGTCCAGAGAGTGGTTCTTCCCCTCTTCTCCAGGCATTTTTCCCTCTAGCTGTGCTATCTGAGATACGCAGCGAGAGACAATGACTACAGGGAAATGGCAGGCTGACCAAAGTAGATCCATACAGGAATGAGGAGCCTCTTTTCTCACCTGGATTTGCAGTCTTTCAACAGTGTCTCTGTGCAGCTTATCTTTCTCCACCATTTCTCTTCTTAAATCTGCTTCTCCACTCTCCCTCTCCTCTTCCCTGAAACTCATTTGAAAAACACATTTTTACTAGCATACACTCCTGGTTATTTAGGAACATTATTTCAAATTGTGGTAGAGATAATCTGGATTAATTGAATACCTGCTCTGGTATTCTCTGACCAGTCTCTTGGCCTTGCTGTATTTGATCTCCAAGCTTTCTGATTGACTCTGGGCATCAGCCAGTCGCTGGCTCACAACCCTGCACAGGGTCTGGGCCTCCTGCCAGTACCTGATAAATAGAGTAACGGGGCTTATAAAGAACCATTGTCTTCATAAAGTTTCTTTACATCATTATCCTTGAGCATGCATTAGGGTCCCACTTGAACTTTAAGCTGTTTTTTACATTATGACAGATTAGTCCTCCATCATAGACAGTGGCAAAATACCCTTCTATGATATGCTAAAGAAAATGGTCACAAAGCAAAAAGGTCTAAAGCATTGTACTTCTCAAGTTTGTCGGCTTTCTCCTCTCCATCCTGCACTCTTTGCTCCAGTTCGTCCTTCTGGTCTTGCCAATGGGCCTGCTGCTCCTCCCATGCCTTTAACTTGGCAAAAATAATGTAAAATAAATATTATGTTTGTTTTTGTGGATGGCTGTGATAAATGTCTTATGCACAAGGGAAAAGAACGGTCTTCCAAAAAAAAGGCCCTTTCGTTTTAAGCGTCACACATGCCAAAAACTATTCTTAGAGTTGGAGAAACTGTACACTTCTTAAATCCTCTTACTTCACGGGTTTTGACACAACAAAGGAAGTGCCCACTGTTCTAACACAGTTGGGTAGAAAAAAAGCCAGATTTTCTTCTGAAATGTTATCGCCAACCTAATTATGTCTCAGCGGTGATTACTTCAAGGCAAAGGCAGAAAAAGAGGGGCCGTCATAGAGAAGTGTTGGAACGCGTCCTGTGTCCTAGTAACTCTACAACCGAGCCATCTCACACAGTTAAATGGGTCAGACTGTTCTAAAAGTGGATGCAAAAGGTAGCATAGTAAAGTGTGTAAAGTTATTGGATTGCTTTTGAGAGAGATCTCAATCTCAGTTAAGTGACCTACCTTTTCTCTAGCGTGGTGAAGTTGGGCTGCTTTGCTTTGTAGTTTTGACTGAAGCTGCAAGAGACGGAGGAAGATTCATTTGATTACAGTACAATGTTTGTAAAAAGGAAAAACAGTTACCTTTTTATACTCATAAGTGTCAGTATTTGTTTTGAGAGATTATTCTCGAAATCCCATTTAATTTATCATTGACCTGAACCAAAATATGACTGTGTACACCTTCCTAATATACGTGGTTTATGGATGTTGATCAATTATTTGGAATGATTTTTTAAAATAAATATGGCACATTAAATAGGAAAACAGTGTCTGTTTAACAATAAGAGTCACATTTTAAAATGAAAAACATACTTGAATCGAAGTGCTGAGCACCTTAATAGATGAAAACAAGAACAAGGCATAGTTTCGGATTCAAAAATCCACGTTGAATGTAAAGTACCTGCTTGTATTTGAGACAGAGTTGGTAGTTGTCTAGATGGGAAAGAACAGACATGTCCTCCTCTTCAAGTTCCTCCTCTTCCTCTTCTTCCTCAGCCACTGACTTCTCTGACATGCTACGATCATATTCCTCATCCCCACTTGCTCTTCCACTCTTCATATATGAAAGAAAGCACAAAAAACCCACTACAATTACACCACATGGGATTGTAAACAGATAGAAACAGCACTGCTTTTTTCTAGAAAAAACAAACCTTTCTGGGTGTTTTATCCATTTCCAGGCTCTCGTTGATCAGTCGAGCCACCTCGCTCTCCACACCCTCCTTCTCTCGGCCAATCACAAACCTGGAGCCGAGCAGAGAAATCACTCTAAGCTGTGAGCAATCAATCCAACAAGAGGAGCACCGGTGTTGCCAATACCTCTAACGACAGCACAGAGCGTTATGATAGTGTGAAAACATGCACAACACCATATAATTCATACATGTGAATTTCCTTCTGTGGGGGCCTTTTTGAATAAAAAACGATTCTGAGGTTGCAGTATGTCTTAATCTGCATTGAGTCACTAACTACATATCCAAAAGTCTGTGGTGTTGCTGAAAATAATCCCATTCACCTTCCTTGAAACCCCCATTTTAGAGGGCAAAGGAAAAGCTTGTGTTGATACTGAGAAAAAGGTAACTTAATGTTAATGTGGCATTAAAAGCCAAGCATTGCTTGAATTGGCAGGTTTAGAAAGAGTCTTGAAAGTGCCAATGGAGAGTTTTTAGTTTGAATCTAAAAGATTGATAGGCAATTTAAAACAGAGAGTGTAATGTCAGGTGTCCAAGTGTGTATCATGTGTTGTCAGGCCAAAAAAAACATTTTTTAAAACAACATCTAAGGGGAGGAAAACATATTTTTATCTTGCTACTACTGTTTCATCTTTAAATAACTCCAATTATGTAAAAAAACATTTAGCAGTCTGACAGTCACTGATCAGATTTTTTTTAGAAACCAGGCATTGTAATAGCCTCCAAAGACCTCACACTGCATCACTCCCAAATTAGCAGCAGCATGTATACAAATACTGGGAAAGATACTAACAAATGAGCTGTTTATTAAGATATAAGGCATTTATTTTTTAAATGCTTGCCTACTTCAACATGGTTCAATCAACCATCCTTTACCAATAGTAAAGACATAATGTCATCCCACATTCCCAAGCAACACACTATTCGCCTGTCATTCCAATTTGCTGACACCTTGTACACAAAAACTTACTTGACAAGGCCGGACGTATTCTTGAGGACTGTGGCTGCAAACAGCTGGGTGACTCCAACCAAACTCACCCCATCCACCTCCACTATCTGGTCATTCACCTGAATCCTAGCAAACCGAGTAAAATAAAATATTATGTTTTTAGAGACACACTCAGTGTCCAGTAAACAGGAGTCTGGTGTTGATGAAATGTACCTCCCATCCTTTTGTGTTGCTCCTCCTTCAGTGATGGTCTTCACAAAGATCCCCAGTTTTTCCAGTCCCTGGTCAGCTCCGACACCCATTCCTATTATACTGATGCCCAGGCCCTCATTTCCTACAGGGAGATTTTCAAAATGTATCCTTTAATTAACAACTGACTATTAGTCAGGGGAACACTAGCATAAAAGCATCCTCAGGAGAAACATAGGACTTGAAATAAGAGGGGAGGGCTTGTTTTTTTTTACCTATTAAGAATCAGCCTTGTTTAGCTAATCAAATTGACTTACGATGCATAAAAAAGATCTCTCAGAAATATGCCACTTGATATTTCTGGATTCCAGAAAGAAAATATATCGTTACTGATGTGGATTTGAACACAGATATGAACACCAAAAAACAAACATATAAGCAAAAAGAAGACAGAGAGAAGGAAAGAGCAGCTACTCACCCTTCTCTATCTCCACAGCAAAGACATCCATTCTCTCCACTCTCTTCTCCAACTCAAACTCAGCCGAGGCAGACACCGGGTCAATGTCCTCATTGTGTCTGTCGTACTCTGCATTAGAATAAGTGTTGTACACCTGAAAACAGCATAAAACATGTTTAGGGATATACAATATATTTTTTAGACACTACAGGATTCTTTTTTTCTTGCACTGGTCCATTTTCAAAGTTTGGGCTATTTTCTTCTCTCAGGCCTGGTTTAAAATGAAAATAAAAATGTTTCAAAACACTTTTGGTGCCTGTATATTTCCCGAAAATGTACCAGAAGATAACACTCCCCCCCCCCCCCCCCCCCCCCCTCACAAAAACTAAAATATGCAAGATTTCTCTGATAAGGTTATGCGAAAACTGCCAATTTAACCTCAACATTTCAGAAAAAAAGTCTAAAAAAACCCACTCTTAACATGAGTGATCAACTGGGGAGGTTTCATAGTAACATGTTTTACTTAACTGTGACAGCTTCGGCTTATGTCAACACTGATGTCAAATGTATGCTTACTGAAAATATTGCTATATAGATTTACAGCTGGTTCATGTGTTCACCACAGAGGAGAACCATCTGCTGCTATTGACACAACAAGAATCTGTTTATGTAGGCAAATCTGTCAGAGTGTGAGGGAGAGAAACAGGAAGTGCAGAGACTTGTACAAAAAACTACAATTATGCAAGCATGATTATAAGATTGCAACAAATCAAATTGTACACATGCAACTTCTATAAGTCAGAACAGATACACTGCAATATCTTGTAATGAGCTGAGCCACATAAATGCCATAAACACACAGGAATGTTTTCTGTGCTTTTACATACTGAGGCAACTCTGAGCTGGGTGCTGACAGAGCGAGGGGAAGCATGTGGGATCTTGCCTTTCCTCCGCCTCCAATGGATTAGAAACATGGCTTTGGGCTAACACTTCTCTTATATGGATTCAAAACCCAGCTGGAACTGACAGTCACACAAATCTACTATAAAAGGCTTCAGCATGACTTTATAGACAAGTGACCCTGCAGCTGTCAACTAAGCACATAACAAAAGCCAAAACATGTCATTTTAGTTTAAAGGTTTCTCTTACCTTGATTGGTGCGGAGGTGAACCTGACCTTTCTCTTTGAAACTTCTGATGCATCCTCCTCTTCTTCTTCTTCCTCCTCATGATCATCCATTTCAGGCAAACCAGGAATTTCCTCATACTGCAATAAATGCAGATTTCCGTGTATAGAAGTCTCTGGATTAGTCTGAGATTGCTGCTCATGCACAAAAGCCTCGTTCTCAATCCAAGAAGTAACTTCAGATCCTGTCTGGTCCTCTTTGCCTCCTCCTATATAATCTTTTCCATCAGTACGCTCTCTCTCCTCCACATGCTTGACCTCCTCTTGCAGCTCAGAAGTTGTTCCCTCTTCTTCAGTTTGTACCTTTCCTTGGCTTTGTTCATATTCTGCTTCCCAACCTTTCATGTTTTCCACACTGCATCTCTCAGCTTCTTTGTCATTATCCTCCTCTTGCATCATGTCTCTCTCTGTCATTCCAGCATTTTCTTCAACTCCTGCAACAGCCTTATTTTCCACGTTGTCCCTTGTTTCTGTTGACTTCTCAGCCAGTGCAATATACCCTCCGTTCTGCCCCTCCCCTTTACCCTCCCTTTCTTCATTCACCTGCTGATACTTGTCTCTTCCACCTTTCCTGTCATGCTTAGTCTGTATTTTACATGACATGCTGGGCTCTTCAAACACATCATCAACCAGCTCCTGAACATGTTCCCCTGCAACTTTGTTGATGTCCTTTCCCGAATCCTCCATAAGCCTGTTTTTGACACCTTCCCCCTCCTTTTCTTCTTCATTGTCATCACTTTCTGATGACCCGTTCTTTACATCCACTAGTTCTGCCCTCACTGGTTCCTCAGGGGTCAAGTAGGGGTCAAGAGTTGTGCTTGCTCTCCTTTTTTTCTCAGTTTGTGATCTGTGGTTTGACCATGTTTGTGAACACAGGAGGGAGATGTGTTGGGTGATTCACTAGGGCCAAACGATGCAGGAGATTTAGGGTGGCCTGTCAGCGAGTTTACAGGAGGGTTCTCCAGGAAAGTATTTATGATGGGTAGGTTTATAGATTTGTCTTTATCAAAGCTATCCTCCTCTGCCTGGCTCCTATTCCAATTTGTGTCTTCCTCTCTTTGCACTTGGTTGACTCTCCCTAACCCTTCCTCCCCTTCTTCATCCGCCATTCCCTTGATTCGTCTGCCAGCAACACATTTTGAGTCAAGCCCTCCTTCACCACCATCCTCAATCCCCTTTGTCTCAAACAATCTCCGGGTTACAGAGAATTTCTGAGCCAGAGCAGCTCTGTCAATATCAGCAATATCCTCTGATCTGGGAGATTTATCCTGCGGACAAGATTCTGGAATAGAAATGGTGGTGGTGTAGTTTAAAACAGACGAAGAACTGAGAGCTGAATGTCTGGATTCAGGGAAAGGTGAAGTTTGGAGCATTGGGGTGGAGTTTTGGGGAAAAAGAAGGGGTGTAGACCCAGAACTCTGCATTGGACCATCTTGATTCAGCTGCTGGTTGTCCATTTGCAGGAAGATGTTGTCTCTTATCTTAGTCCCCCTGGTGCTGTGGACTCGCCCTCTGCTGCCTGTACTGCTGGACATTATGTTATCTGACAGGCTGGATGGCAGCCTGGTTGTGTGCACGGCAGAGAGCTGGACAGCGGCAGCTTTGGGCCCCGGTCGTTGACTGGTAGCAGTGTCAAATGAACATTTGATGGCGTGGAAGTCAGACTTATAGGTTATTCTGTGAGGAGAGGCGCTTCGGCCTTTGCTGTCTGTCCGCATCATCGGGGAAAGTGGATGAGCTCCTCAAAACTAATGAGAGCACCTGATCATGTGTTTAACAGTCAGATACTGTTTGAGTAATTCCCAGCAATGCTAGCAATTAAGAAGAAAATGTTGGATAATAGGGATATTGTGTTTCAAGAGGTTATACTGCATTTGTTTGATGACAGCAGGTGACAAAGGCAGGGTCTTGAAAAGTCATTGTCGTCAGGTAGTCTACCCATATAAATTCACCATCCCCTCAGCAAGAGTCCCCTGGAAGAGTGGAAGGAGATAGGTTAAGTATTTATATCGTTGTTTGTTGAAAAGACACAGAAAGTATTACCTCATGGTACGAAGGATGAATATTAAATAAAGATAATTATACAAAAAAACTGAGAGGTAAAGAAGCACACATTAATTCAGGTTTAACTGGCACAACTGGCTTCGGCTACTGGAGATTTACAGTTATCAATGCTAGAACTAAAATGACCAATATCCAGGCTCAGTAGGCTACTTACACTCACTCTGAAACTGGAAGTGTAACGATTGTAATCAAAGTGAAAAACACGTTGCCAGCAGAACACACATTAAATAGTTTGTAGCAGAAATTAGATCCTCTGCACTACCGCAGCTTTCGCGTGCAGTCTGAACATAAAGTGACACAGAAGACTACACAGGTATGGTAGAGCTCTCTAGGCAAAAAGACACATTTTATATCAGTCGGTTTGATTTAGCTTTACCTTTATATATTTATATATATAATTATATATATATATAATTATATATATATATCTTGTATCTTGCCATTATGCGTCAAACTAGAACCGAGGCTGGGATTTGTACATTTCAATTTTGTTTACTCAACTTGAGTTAAGTTAATTAGTGTGACTTAACCTCAATTTGAATGCTGGTGGGTTTTACCTTTCTCTTCACTGTAATCCTTCAGTACACGATGATGACAAACTGCAATGTTTTGTACGATTAACATAGATGATATATGTGTATAAAACGGCCACACGAAATCAGAAAAGCAGAAGTTTACGACAGCATTTAAAGGCATCAAATCTTACCCACCTGGCTGTAGTGCGCGCGCAGTTTAAAGGTCGTGACAGGCGTAGGGTCGCCCAGAATGACAACAACCGCCCAAATAAACTGAATAATTAGCATTAAAGGTAGCTGTGTAGCATTGTCTTAGACTATCCTCCTTAGCGTTCAAATGTTTCTTTGCAGCCAGCCGGTGCTGGCGGCTCCCTCGCTGTGATAAATACAGACAGATGGCGACTCATGTCTCTAAATACTGTAAATGGATTATCCTCCGGTAATCCTGTGTAAACTACTCCAGTAACTGTGCAACACTGACGGTGTATGAGTACCAGCAGTAGGGCAATTTAGCCTACATTTTGGAGGGTTAATTGTTATATTTGTGTCCTGACATTTATATACCTACAAGTCTGAACATTTTAGTCACAGTTTAAGCAACTCCAACTATTGTTACATTATGTTAAATGATCATTTTTTAGAAGTTTAAGAATAAAAGATCATTTAATGGCTGTGATGCCTTCCATCATAACAAATACTGATTTTATTGCCATTTCACTTTGTGTCTCCATTATCATTTTGCATCATACATTTTACATATTATCTACTGTAGTTGTATCTCACACTTCTATTAAACATGCAGGTTGCTGATACATGCACCTACCTTTACCTGTCTTTCAGCATCCCTGCAAGCGTTGCCATCTGCTTTGTCAACCGTTACCCCACTTACAGAGGTTCTCTTTGGCTCAGAGGTAAGCTTTGTGTGAATATTCACCTGTGTGCATGATGCGAAGTCAGCCAGATCTCACACTGTCTACCTGTGCTTGTCTGTGAGTCAAACGAGAGCAGTGATGCAGCACCTGCTGGTGTGTGTGTGTGTGTGTGTGTGTGTGTGTGTGTGTGTGTGTGTGTGTGTGTGTGTGTGTGTGTGTGTGTGTGTGTGTGTGTGTGTGTGTGTGTGTGTGTGAGACTACCTACCTGTGTGTGTGATGCCAGTGGGAGCGTCGGTGCAGTACCAATGTCTGTCTGTGAATCTGGCTTGTGTGACTGATGGACTGGACTCTACTGGACTGGACTGAACCGAGCAGACCCGAAAGAGTGGTTCTGCTCGGTGTGACCTGGATCTGACTGAAGACCATTTGTCCCAGGTGGCACTGGGACCTAGTTGATATAAATACTGTCCAATCACGAAAGCCTTCTTCTGAATGAGGCTAACCAAAGGAGGGAGGGGAAGGGAGGGGAGTGAATTGAAGTAGAGATTGAAAATGAGGGAGTGATGTCAGGGTGGGTGGCAGAGTAAATGTAAAGAGTTGTAGGCTGCAAGAAAGTGAGCAAGGCAGAGACAAAGACTCGAGGCAGAAATTTAACCTGGATTGGTAGCAGCAGTGGAAATGTGAAAGAGGGTGACAATCATGTGAATTGAGTGGTACAAGTAACAAGTGCAGTACATTACTGGTGTGGTTGCAGGCTGCTGAGGAATAATAGCAAATGCCTCCTTTTTATGGTGGGTCAAATGAGTAATACAGGGATCTGTGTGTGCTGACACAATCCTCAACTCCCATTTCCTTCACCAGCAGCAGGTCACCTTGACTTCCTCACAAGTTGGTGTTCTTTCCTCCTATGGCTTGCATATAAGGCCATAAGGGGTTTCTTTTCAAAAGTGAGAATGACAGGAATGCCTACAGACACAGAGTTAACACCACTGCCCTTCTGTTTCAGATTGTGGACAATATTGTTGAGCTGGATGATGATGGTTGTGCAGGTTAAGGAATGACTAGGGTGTGCAAGAGTTAACTTCCTTTCACCTTTCAATGACTGCAAATGCAAATGTATTATACACAAGCACGTTTAACTTTTTATTTGAACTTTGCAGACACATTGGATGGTATCAGATGTCTGATAATAGATAACAAGAAACAAATGTTTTCAATTCATTTTTCTACATGGTCCCTGAAATAAATACATTTCACACTTATATTTCCAACTGGGTACATGTAACAACTTTTTCATAGGATTTTTCCTTCAAGCAACCCTTGTAAGATGTTTATGAACATACAAATGTAAACATCTGTATCAAAACTCTATCATCTGTGTGGCTGTGAAACTAATTATAACTTTCAATCCTGCTTTAATGAACTGCTCCTAAATTAACACTGTTAATTTAAAGAGTCAAATTAAGTGGAGAGGACAGTTGCATTCTTTAGACTGATATACTGTCTGACAGCTGATGATATTAGCTGTGTGTGTGTGTGTGTGTGTGTGTGTGTGTGTGTGTGTGTGTGTGTGTGTGTGTGTGTGTGTGTGTGTGTGTGTGTGTGTGTGTGTGTGTGTGTGTGTGTGTGTGTGCACGTTTGTATGTGTGCTTTCGTGTCATGTAGCCTGCATTTGGCAGACACTCATGCCCCATATGGTTATCTGTTCAGTCAACCATATTTAGAGTTTCAAGCTTCATAAGGGAATTGCACTCCATCCTCTGAGCATTTAAATGCAGACACGTGCATACACACACACATACACAAACACACAAGAACTCCATAACACACTTTCTGTTCTGGAATGAACACACAAGTCAGCATTTTAAATGAGAAAAGCACTATGTAGCATTTCTGCAGCTCTGCACACTATACGGTGCTGTTTATCAGTCTGGCATATCCCTTAAACGGCACCTTTTCATAGCTGCAGTGTTGCATTGTGGTGGTGCATTTATGACTTCATAAACAATGATACTGCCACTTTGTGTCTAAATGAGAGAACTGCACATATACTATTTTTACAACATCAGTCATAATGATGCGATTCTGCGTAGATAAATATGCATAACTTTGCACTAACACACTGACAGTTATGGATTCAATTCTCACCATGGTGAAATGCAATACTGATCTTTGGCAAAGCTCTAGGGGCTTTAGCATTTATATTTACATCCTGCATAATCCTCAGATGCACATGCAGTTACTGCATTAGATAACAGCTTTTGTAGAAATGTGCTGTGATTTTGGAACCCCGTCAAACCCCTAACCGATGAGATTACAATGGATTGGATAAGCGGATGGATTCTGCAAGACACATTCTGAATGTCAATAGATAACTTTTTCATGCTGTATTAATCGAGCTTTAATTTTCTCAAAATCTTTGACAAAGCATATTTTAAAAATTGAATTCAGAGACAGCTGGCTTTGAAACACACTAATGCATGCACGCTGCAGTTTAACATCATGTTAAAAACTTGCTCAATTACCCTCAAGTATTACAGTCATGCATGCTAAAGTGCCGT
The DNA here is from genome assembly GCF_036324505.1 of Eleginops maclovinus. NCBI lineage: Eukaryota > Metazoa > Chordata > Actinopteri > Perciformes > Eleginopidae > Eleginops > Eleginops maclovinus. The sequence goes on from NC_086354.1 coordinate 11,500,382, forward strand.
TTCAAACAGATGCAGTGAGGCAAGCATAAACACATGAACACTCACGCAAGTACACACACACACACACACACACACACACACACACACACACACACACACACACACACACACACACACACACACACACACACACACACACACACACACACACATACACATAGTTGCAACAGGTTACACATTGAAATTGTTGAAATTCAAGATGAACAGAGATAAGGAGGGTTTAAGTTTGAGGACAATGAGATGCATCAGTTACTCTTCTCCTTCCTTTTGTTACTTTTTATTATGTTACAAACAGTCCTTGTGCTCCTCTTTGCATCTGGCCTGCCATGGTTTCCAGAGCAGCCACTGAATGCAGAGCAAATCCCTGAATGTCTTTTGCATCATTTGTTCTCTCGCCTCTCTGTAACCCCTTATTTTCAGCTAGAGAATGCATTGAACATAAGTAATGGTTTTAGGTAACGCTGGATGCTTAAAACCTCCCTGCTCATCCTCATCCCCCGCTCCCTCTCTTTCTCCCTTTACTGAGGTGGTTGCAGTCATCCTGGCGACAGGCTGCATCTCTCTCTCTCTCTCTCTCTCTCACTCTCTCTCTCTCTCTCTCTCTCTCTCTCTCTCTCTCTCGCTCATCACTTGGGTTGAAACCAAACAAGTGAAACTAACACTGCTTTGTTTTTGTTCGTACACCATTTCACATGAGGAATCCTTCAAGGACACAGCAGCTGCATCTAGCACTTATCTTTATTAAGACACACAACAGTTTCAAAATACAAAAACAATGTTCATAAGCAGCTTGTTTATGCTAGTTTCTTTATGTGGATGACTTAATTCTCACAATGCTGTGATTAGGCTACTGTTCTTTATTTTGTCATATAGTTCTGGGTCATGTTTAAATGTATATTGTGATAGGATACCACATAACTTGAATTTCCATTGTGTTTTTCTTGTTCTTAACTCAGGAATAGCATTAATTGTTTAGCCCAATCTGAGATTGTTACTGAGCATTGTGTAAATCAGCAGCCCATCAGTTTCTCAAACAGTGTGGAATTGAATGCCAATTTGATGAGTCATTCTTCAGTAGTCAAGATCGTGTAACCAGTCTGCCACTTATTCTTCTGTCAGCTTTCGGTAGATCACTTTGATATTTCCTGACCCAATTCTCTCTTATTTGAATAAAGTTAAACATGTTTATTATACGCCTCCCCTTCCCTCTTATTGCATATAAACCTGTTCTCCCTACATTATTCCTCTGAAGGTGACTCATCCTATTGAAACCAAATAGGGACAGAGATATTCTTGCGATTCATTTTACTGCGAGGATTTTTACTGTAGGGGGAATATTTTTCATGCAACATATTTTACAATACACAGCATTTTTAAGAATCACAAGAGTTCTGCAATCCTGTTTTAAGACTACAAAATATTAGACTGGTTTATAGCAGGAGCTGGCAGGCCTACTGTAGTTTACCTGCACGGATATTGTATGACACTGGGAGTTGGGCTTCACAATCGATCATTTTATCCTGTATAGTGAGGAGTGAATGATTTTCAAGATGAGATCATTTCAACGTCTGTTGACGTTTACATTTGACCTGTCAATTCAAAAGTCATACAATTGGCATGAGCATACAGGAGCTCTATGGAACTGTTTATTTATCTGCAATTTGCATTCCAATGTTCTCTGTGAATTTGTAGTTTGCTAATCTGTTGGATGTTTAAGCTGTATTCACAGCATTTACTGACCAGAGAGGCCTACCAAAATGACAGGGGGCACTTGCCCTGCCCTCCCCACAGTGTTCACCACTGGCAAATCCCTTCATTTGATGAAATATTATAAATATAGTTTCTCTAACTCAAATGTGATTACTGACTGTATCCAATAGTAGGCCTACATTTCACTTCTAAGCATTAAACGTCCTATACTAAGCTTATTATAATCCTTGCACATTTGCACTATTCCAACAGACATGTGAATATAAGTTATACTTCTTTTTTAAATTGCCAGGCATTGAACTGCAGTGATGATATTGTTAGTCAGTCCTGCAGATGACCCTTTAAAACGCCTGTAAGGGCAGACTGCATGCCATGATGAAGGCAGCAGCAGCGGCAGCGGTAGCCAGTAGTTGTGTGAGGCAGCTCGAGGCAGAGGGGCGGGGAGGGGGCGCAGCCAACGACCACCGACAACCGGGAAACATCCTCCGGTAGCATCGCAGCGCTCACAGACACACAACTGGGGAAGATGGTCGCTGTGCAGACGTCCCCCAACTCGTCTCCGTCGGCGGAGTGGATCGGCTGTCTGGATAAAAGGTTAGTGGATACACTACCACGAGACACTTTCACGGCGTGCATCCCCACACAGCAATGGTTGTGTTTTTAATTCATTCATCCGCGTCAACGTGATCAATAGCAACCGGTGATCGCTGCGTGTGCAGTGTGTGCGTGTGCAATAATGGCATGATACGCCTTGTTTTTAGCTCACAATAGGTTACTGTCATTTTCAGTGAATATAGCCCTCATTCAGTGCTGCAGTGCATAACAATATACTCCCTCTTCTTGTGTGTGCACGGTCAAAAAGGCGTTGGTGGCTTCGAGGTTCACTGGGATGGCTCTGCACTATGGGCAGTGAAATATAAGACGCACATGGTTTATGTCTGTTTGCTTGAATCAAATAGCCATGCATTTTTAAAATACTACCGGTGGCGTGTATGTTGGCCATTTTATTTAAGGACGGATAAGAGGCAGGTCTATGTATTATTTTTTTCTCCAATGTTTGCCATAATGCTGCATGCCAGCCAGTATTCTCTCTGATCAGACCGAACAGGTTAGAATAACTGAACAGCCAATTTAGAAGAAAAAAAATGTGTTATAGAAGCTGTAGAAAATCTTATAGTCCATTCTATATGTTCACTTAACATTAAAGGTGCCATGCAGTGCCAAAGCATACTATCCAAGGGAGAGGGCTTGAATAAATAAAGTCAAATAAAGGGCAGCTATACAGTAATTACTGGAGATGAGGCACCTCACACCTTAAACAAACAATGATACATAAAACATGCAACATACCGCTCACACCCACACATACGGTACATACCTCACTATGACACATCCTCACGTTACTATGGGCAACCTGAATCTACCATCTTGTCTTCTCATCCTCACCTGTATGCGCAAAGTTCAGCATTTAGTAAATTTTTGAAGTGAGTAAGTGGAGGTATGCAACAACTGATTTATTCACATTTGATTAAATAAATTATTGTTTTCTCAGTTGTCAGAAAACTGAAGAAAAAAAAAAATGCTGGGGCCAAAGGTGACATGTACTTGAATAACCACTGATTATGCTTTGAGAAAATCAAACCACAAAACTTTATTTGATTTATTTATGTTATTTATTTGAAAAATGTATATATATATATATATATATATATATACACACATTATTGAGGTTATATATATATATATATATATAAGACCAATTAGTTAGTTGTCTCATTGTTTCAGCATTAGTTAAGTGTAATGTTTTGTTGAATTAAGTGAATTTGGTCAAATCAACATGTGACATTCATTTGTTGTTATGGGTGTGGTCTTTATTGATATTTTCACAATATGGTGTAGGATAAAAGGAAAATTCCACCAAATATCACACTACAGTCCTATATATTTTCAGCTAATTGCAGCAGTAGGTGGGTGTGAGTGAGGGGCAGTCAGGGTCGTAAGATTAAACTGGACAAGATCTCATTGAAGAGCACTCAGTGCTCCTCAGCTATGCACCCCCTCATTCAATCAATATCCGTCTCTGTGTGTATGTGTGTGCCCTGTGTCATCTACAGTAACTGTTGATGTGAAGACTATGAGGCGAGGAGAGGGAGAAGCTGAAAGGAAGACAGAGGTTAAGATACAACTGTCTTTATATATATATGTCCAAGGACGTTTATTGCAGTGAGTGTGAATTATATGACATAAGATTAGATTTGTTTTGCCCCTTGTTTTGCCCTAGGTAAAGCATCTGTGTCAACAGAAAAGAAAAGAAGTGCTCTAAGTTAAACCTGTTGTCTCATACACACATTATTGAGGTTAATTTGCAAAGATGACAAGGCTGGATGAGTAATATGATGAGTAATTATTAAATAATAAATTGTTAATGGAGATGTGCTGATGCTGCTTTAGTATTCAGTGTTTTTAACAGATCTCAGTTTTGATAGAATGAGTGTCGAGAGGGCCTGCATTCAAGGCTATCCCTGCTAAAGTAACGTGTTTATCTCCCACCTCTGGGAATGTGTTGGTATTGGTGGTCTGACATTTTGGTTGGCTTCCACAAATAAACCTATGATTTATCACAAATAAACCTATGATTTATTTGTCCGGAAACAGATGGATGTTTTCTAAAACAATCGGCAGAACCTTCTGGTGCTTCTCTGTTTTCTCTTCAGTGTGCTGGTCGATGTGTTAAACCTGCATGCGCATACGTGCGTGTGTGTGGCCATTAGTTGTGGTTGAAAGCTGAGATCTCTGCTGACATGAACTGAGGCTGAGGAAGGGAGAAGTCAAGGAAGAGAGACAAGAGGGCTGGGGGGAGAGTGAGAGAAGGTGAAAAGCTCTCAGGTCACATCCGTCTCACACCCACAAGGGAGGAAGATTCCTCTGGACAGGCAGGGAGTGAGAAAACAGGACAATGATAAAAAGAAAAATACCAGAATTCAACCGGGGAATTAAAACTGACGTAGCTTAACAGTTTACTGCAGACAGATGGGTGAAGGGTGATTCTGGTATTGCTCATTCAACCCTAGTTAACCTGCCTGTCTTTCCCTATAGGAGTGTGTGGGAGTCCACCTGTCTAAACCATTAACCCCCAGCCTACACTGGGATATGATGCTCTATTGCAGGACCAAGGACACATACAGTAGGAGGATGATGGGAGGATGAGTCAGACAAAAAAGCGATAGAAAGACAGAAAGAGAGAGAATAGACCCTCTCTCTAATGGCTTTGAGCTCGTGGCAGATGTTGTGTTGTGCAGTGAAGCCCTTCAGGCTCAGTGTGTTTATCTGGGAGCAGCGTCCAGGCTACTGCTCAGGAACACAAATATATGTGTTTATCTGTGTATATGCATGTGGGTGAAAGAGGAGTTGCCTGTGAGCTTTCAAAGCAGAAATAAGGGCATAATAATGGGAGGATGGTGAGTGCCGGTGTGTTAGTGGTGTGGCTTAATGGATAGAGGGAAACCAGGATTTGCAAGTAATGGAAAGGAGAAAATTGGTTGCTTTAAGATGAAAGAGGGTCATTTGTTCTTTTATCCGTCTTGCCTACCGTATTCCTGTGAAGAACTGGCATGTCTTGAGAGCGGAGAGGAGACAAATTTGAGATTAGTGAAATGTTTAGTGGAGGCAAAGAAGAGAAAGCTGGAAGCAATAAAAGAGGAAGCAGTGGAAGTAAGAGAGGGGATAGACAGCCTCTTGACTGTGAAAGAAGAAGCCTACAAGCATTAGCTATTCTGTATGAACACACACACACACACACACACACACACACACACACACACACACACACACACACACACACACACACACACACACACACACACACACACACACACACAGAATGAGCTGCTAGTAAATAAAAACAAGTGAATGAATGGGACTGACTGCTGTGTGTCACTATGAACCGTTTTGGCGCTGTGTTTTCTTTCCACCACATCACAGAGCAGAATGTTTAAGCTCTCACATCAACCTTCTGTGGGCTCTTGTGTCCGTGTAGACGTCCAATAATTATGTGCTTCTGTGTGTGTGTGTGTGTGTGTGTGTGTGTGTGTGTGTGTGTGTGTGTGTGTGTGTGTGTGTGTGTGTGTGTGTGTGTGTGTGTGTGTGTGTGTGTGTGTGCGCGCGCTCGGAATTTAACGTATTAGAAATAGCAGCAGTACAAATTAGATCTTACATCAACACCCTGTGGGGGGTCCAAGCCCGGAGAAGTAACGCCTGCAGCTCTCTACTCTTATCGCTAAGACACCAGACCGAACAATGAAACACGCACGCACGCACGCATGCACGCACACACACACACACACACACACACACACACACACACACACACACACACACACACACACACACACACACACACACACACACACACACACAATATAAGTAGTTAACACGAAAACAATAGAGCTGCTTTTTTATTTTAAAAGGACTATCTATACCAAGCAATTTTTCACGTGCCAGTCCATTAACTCCTGATTGCAAATGTTCAACATACTGTTAACTGCTTTTCCAAAGCATTGTACTGTAGGCTTTTGATTGATTTCTTACTCTCCACATGCAGATGGTGAGTAAGATAATCCATCACAGTTACCAATTGACGTCATGCAGTTAATCATTTTATGAAAAATAATTTTACAGTTAAAAGGCCAAATCTAGAAATAATGAAATAAAAACTATGGTTCTCTAAAACCTAAGGTTAGATCTAATGATGTTATTTCTCCACACAGGCCTTCGGAGCGCTCGGGAGAAGATGTTGACATTATTCTGACCAGACTGAGAGAGGTCAAAGCTTTCCATAGGTTCCCACCTCCCCTCCTACTGCAGATCTGTGCCTCGGCCTTCTATGAATGCCTTGACAAAGGCATCACGTGTATGTAACTACTGACAATTTGCAAATGGTTGGATTATGAAATATAATAGTGCACATATGTTGTCATGTTATCATGTAGCAGTCGTGCTACAGAAAATTATGTTTTATAATACTTACTCTTTTCATTTTCATTCATAAACACATACCTCTCCACAAATTATGCAAGCTATTTGTGGCTTTTATTGCATTATTTATTAATCCGTACATTTTTCCAATAATTGTTCTGTTTATTTCCCAAAGCCTGAGATAAGGTCTTTACACTGTTTCATTTCGATATTCATTTACAATAATTATTTTTTGATCAACCTATCCATAAACAAACCAGTTTATTCAGTCACCAATAAATCTTTGCAACTATTTTACAATTTGAAATTACAGTGGGCATTTTGAATAAGCATAACAACACAAGGGTGATCAGAAAATATATTAAACATTTTGCCAAAGGAACTTTGTGTGTTAGGAAATAAGATAATTTTATTGTATGGTGTAAACATATTTTACTGTCCGCAGTGTTCCGACAGGGGGACATAGGCACCAGCTGGTATGCTGTCCTGTCTGGCTCTCTGGATGTCAAAGTGTCGGAAACTGCCAACCACCAGGTAAGAACAAATTCAAGAGAGATTAAGTTATAGTGTAGATCATGCATCATTAATTGCTTATTTGAACTTGTGCTGCTGTGTGTCTGTTCTGTTTCCTGTTTATCATTTGAATCACAAATTAATAAATGAGGATGAGTTGAATCTTTAATCATCGACACTATGGAATGCATTTGGTAATTTCCTTTCTATTTGTATAAAGTGGTTGATTACCATGGCTGCCATTGACCTATTTGTATTATTTTTGTCATAAGATCTTTGTGAAGATGTAGCCTGCTCTACAAGTGCTTCTCATTTAGATTGCTGCTGGTCCTGTACGACTCTTCTCAATGCGGACATCGTTTCAGTACATCAGCTCATGTCTCCCTGCTTAAATATGCCAGAGCAAAGCTGCACAAAACAAGTCCACTGAGAGTTGAGCCTTCTGCTGCGTTATACCCTTTATGGCAGAGTGTGGAAAATAGGGTATACTGTACATAGCACGAAGAGTCGAACAGCTACTGGGGGAAGACAGAAGGAGAGAGAGAGAGAGTGAGAGAGAGGATTTGTTCCCTGTTTAAGATGTTGATAAAAAGCTCCTCCATTGTGTGTCCTTTTCATGTATTTTGTATGTAGCCCTAAAGAGCCACTGGTGGCCTAGTTTCTGTGGCTATATTTGAAATGTCAGTTTGGACAGCTGTAAGGGTTTTAAAAGCATGCACAGTATTTGTCTAAATCAATGGAGTGTCGGTATGTGGGTTTTCACATTTATCTGTACTCGCTTGCCTCTAGACTGTCCAATTATATACAGAGCCCAGGGATGTTTTTCTTACAGAAGACTCTGTTTACCCGTCCCTCATATTTGAATCTATTTGCATTATTTACCATATATTAATCTGTCTGCTCTTCATGTCTGTCCATTTTTATAAAGCAAACCTTTTGATATATCTTTTTGCTACCGCTGGGTCGTGTGTAGGCCTGCAGCGATTAGTCTGAATGGGTCATGTTACTTTGAAATTTAGTCAGTTACTGAACAAATTACATTTCTTTTTTAATTACCAATGTTATCCATTGGATCACATTATAGTATTTTTTACATTTTAAATCAAACATTGAAAATAAATAATGCACCTTTTTTAGAAGTAAAAAAAAACTGCTTCCTCAATAAATTGCCGTATTTTAAAGATTGCATCAAAAATGTAAGCATGTAATCTCTCTAATGCCACAATAATCAAATTGCACAGTTCATATGAAATCAGGGCTTATTGAACCCATAATTTGTAACCTGAATACATATTCCTAATTTATGAAATCGGTTACTACCCACCTCCTTTACTTTGTCTTAACAAGTTAATATAATTAATATTGGTTTTGACCTGTTGGTCAGACAAAACAAGACATTTAAAGACAACACGTTGGACACTAGAAAGTGTGATTAACTGAAAATGTAATGCAGTTTAATCGACTATGAAAATATTCATAAAGTTTGCCAGCTGAGCAGTTTCACACTTGTGAAATTCACTTTTAAGCCACTAGCAGAGCCAGTATAGGTGACCATTATTACTGTGTTAAAGTGCTCATTTCACTTTCACACAGGCAGTAGTTTAAACTAATATTTTGTATTGTTGAACAGGATGCAGTCACTATCTGTACACTGGGGATCGGGACAGCGTTTGGGGAGTCCATCCTGGACAACACACCACGCCATGCTACCATTGTCAGCAGGGAGACCAGCGAGCTGCTCCGTATCGAACAGAGGGAATTCAAGAGCCTCTGGGAGGTGAGAGACAAACTGCGTTTAGTTGTGAGTGTGAGCAGCAACCTCATGATTCAACATGAACTCGGTCTTGGTATCCAAAGCTTTTCCTCCCTAAAAACGTTTCTCAATTGAGACGATCATTTCAAGACAATATCCGAATGTAATTGTGCCTTCAACCACAAGAGGGCTGTCCACCGTAAGGGTAAATTCTGCTGACACACACCTCAGGTGCTGGATGTTTATATTATTTACAGTACAAGGCATGATGATCTATATACAGTATGTGTTACATATTTATTGCAGGCAGTGTAGTGGCAGTGTACATATTACCACTGTGGGCTACAGTTTCCTCCTGGGCTCATGTGCAGATATAATTTTTAACACATTTTGATTGTGTTACAACGGTTACATACATAGAGAGGATTTTATCGTCACATAATGTAGACTGGTTATAATGAAACTCTTGCTGATTAGGGAACGTAGACAACAATATGGGGTGTCCAGTCAGGACACGGGAGGCAGGTTTATTAACTGGATATGGATATGGATATGGATGGATGCACAGGCACTCAAGCAATACACTATTACCGAAATGTGTATACATGGTTCTAAAAAAAAGAAAGAAACAACAGCATTAACTAATATTAGATCTACACTTTTCTACAATTAAAAACACAGTTACTTATACACACATAAAAGGTTACAACTCAATATAAACCAACAAAGAAACAGCTGATAAACCTATAACTTAACTTTACAAATTACTAACAGAGTACTACTATTTAAATAACAAATACACATTACTTACTTGTGGTCACGGAGGCACACAAGCGCAAACTGACTCTTCGCTGTAAGGCTGATCAGCCACTTTTTTGTTTAATGAGCCAGCAAACACAAATTTGAAGGCGCTGTGGTCTAGCTACGGAGTGATTGTCTCTAATCCGTCTCTAAGTGACCTAATGATATAAAAAAACAAATATCTTAAGGTTTTGGAAATGGATTTGAATATATCATGAATTTATGACGTATAGATTGATGATATTGAAGGGATTAAGATATTAGCCGATGCAGATAGACACTGTCACCTCTTCTTCCAAATCGTCATACACTGGGGGCATTACAATAGGTAAGAGTATTGATATTCCTGGGTACATGCTGCAGATGCAACCTCCTTCAATAAAACACACCACACCTAAAGCTGGGGGAAAAGCCAGTTCAACCATAGTATTGAATAATTTTGATCACTCCTGAATATAAATACTCCGCAGATATATCGGATATAATGTAGCAGAGACTGTGTCATGGAAATTGGAAGCTTTGGATTGGATGCTGGAATCTTTTGTTGTGTGTTGGTTTTGTAGTGGATGTCTCTCAGGGGGTCTCCTTGTTGAGGTTAGCCCCTCCATTCACCGGGTCTCTCTCAGACAGGAAGTGCTGGCAGAGCAGTGGATACGTTTATTGTGGTTCTTGTCGACTACATGTGTCTGCTATGTTGTTTGATCAGGCTGTCTAATTTTTGCATTGTCATGTCAAAAACATCCAGTTTTCCATGAGAAAAAACTGCAGTTATATTAGATATTAATCAAGAATATAAAGGTTGTAATTGTTTTTGCTTTGAACAACCTCTTTGTAAAATGTCTCTAAAAATGAATGCTGCTTTGCTGGCTATTTTGTTTTCAGTACAAAACAGATTCAACCATTCATAGTTGCAATTAAAAAAATAATGACCTCTCCAGTTTTGTTATAACTAGATGAATATAAATTGGGTTTAGCGAAACGTGATATCTGAACTTTAAGGGAGGATGCAAAAGTGAGATTAGACAATAATTGGTTATTAAAGCGTGTGCCCCGTTATTATCAGGCTTGTAGTGAGTTTGTTTGTCAGCTAAGTGCACTCAGCTCCCCTCTGCTGTCTATTTCAGGATTGTAAAACATAAAACATAGCCTGAGGTTTTAAATCTCATTCAGCTCATAGTAAAAGGATCTTTGTGTTTTGTGTCTGTGTGTGTATGTGCATGGACTAATTTGTGTGCATGTGCTTGTGTGTGACGAGGACTATAAAGCCAAAGGATAAATTCGGCCATGTGTTTGATGAAAGGATAAAAGTAAAAAAAGGGCTGCTCCATAATTCAAACACCAAGTGGAGAATAAAAGGATGAATTAACAACAAGGTATAAATGTTAAACAGCGTTTCTGACTGATATGTAAACCTGTTAACACACAATATTGCAGACAGCTGATTGGTTGGCCTGTAGTGTGGCAGGCTTGTATTGTTAAGTCTTTCTCACTTTATTTCCCTTTCACCTGCTCTACTTTTCTCCTGCCCACTTCCTCTCTATTGGCCATGTTCTGTTTTTTGCCAGCCTCCTTCCTCTCCTCCCTCTCTGTCCTCAGCCTCGCTACTTTCTTTCTCTTTTCTGTCTCCTTTTCTCTGTCTCCCCCTCCCTCTCTCTTTCTCCTCCTCCACTGGAGTAGCTCGGTCATACAGAGATTCGGATCACCGTGGTAACCTGTGAGAGGAAATTGGTCTGGTTTTTGGCTGGATCGCTGCGAGAGAGGGAAAGTGAGAGACAGAGAGAGACACTGGAGCGACTATGTGCGAAAGAGAGAGAGAGGAAGAGTGAGCAGCTTGTTTTGTGCAGGATACTATCCGGTGGCTTGTGTGTGAGTTGTAAAGGAGCAGAGGGCAGCTCTCTGGGGTTTCAATTCCCTCTGCAATAGGGGGCATTAGGCTGAAGTGTGTTCCTTCAGGTGAGTCTTACTCCTCAATGTGGGAATGAAAGATAACTGTAATGTTTTCTTATGTTTATTTCTGTTGTCTTTAACCTAATTAAGTTATTTAGCCATGGTGGTCCTGGTCGTGTGTGTGTGTGTGCAAGAAAAAACAGGGATTATCAGGGAAGTGTTTGTGTCTTTAGATAAAACAGATGCCTTTTCTGTCTCTCTCTCTGTAAGTGTATGAGTTTGTGTATGTTTAAAAAGGCATGATTTGGTAATGACCTTGCAGAAGTAGAAGTATGGCACACTCAAAGTAATCTGCTGTGTTTATTTCTTGGAGAATCACTGCTTTAGAAATGCAAATATGTTTAATTGTTTCAGATGCTGTAGAGGCAGAATCTGTACACATTGAGAGGCACCGGATGCTCTCATTAAGGCTGTTGTTCAATGCTGCTGTGATTGTGCGTGTGTGTGGGTTATATAATGTTAGTTGTTCTGCATGTAAATGATCTTGATTGTACAAAGGGCTTTGTTTTGAGGGCACTTGCAGTGTGTGTTTGAAACAATCTCTTTGTGTGTGTTGGAGGAAGACAGAAAGAAAAGAAATGACTTTTGAAATTGAATAACGGAGGATTTCTTACAAATGATGTAATAATAGGATGTCCATTGATAAAATAGACACACATTGTGATGCAAGTGTACCTTTGTTTTGTAGAAGTATCGTCAGAGCCTGGCTGGACTCTTGGCCCCTCCTTATGGAGCTATGGAGAGTGGATCCAACAATGACAGTGAGTAGACACTAGAATTAAAGAAACACTGTACTGTAAATACTGCTTTACGGTTTAATTACTAAAGTGTTTACTTGTTCATAAACAATGGATATAGTAACTGAGCATATTGAAAGGTCATACAATCAATGATGAATGTAGCATAACAAGTATTTTCACTTGAAAAGGAAGGAAAGCCACATTTTTGCAAAGAAAATAACACAGACTAGAAAATGTTGAATATCTTTTATTTTACTCCTGCTTCCTTTTCAGCAAATTATACTTTTTTGACATCTAGTGTTATCAGGATCTACAGTGTAACATGCCTCCCAGTATTTTCATTGGGATTTTGGGTTCTATGCCTGGATCTGGGCTTTAAAGGTTAATGTCATTGTGAACTCACTTTTTTTTATCCAATTCTCATGAATCCAAAATCTTAAGAAGGCTTTTAGGGATTTTTCTTAAAATTGAGTGTAGACATTCATTTTAACCGGAGAATGAAGTGATTAGAAATTGGTGATCAAAGGTCATAATAATAATAATACGCTAATGAGGAATATTTAACACAAATGTCTATAAGGTTAAAATGTTAAGGGCGATAAGATGTTTAGCAGACATGAATGTGAGCTGCAATTTGATTGGTTGGCAGAGGCATGCAACCGTATAACCGTTGTATTCTAGTTTAGCACGTTCTGTGTTCGGTACAAAAGGAATAGTTTGTATTCATAGTTTTTGTAGTGAAAAGTATTCACACTTTGTAAGAAATCTTCAATTTAACTTCAACATTTGTTTCCTCCTCAGGACTCACCGACAGAGACAACATGAACTCAGACTCTGCAAACAAAACTCAAAACAAGGTAAACACTCTCCGCAGCTCACTGCCCAGATCCTGAAGGTCTGTCCTGGCTTTGTTTAGGAAGTAAAAACAAGTTCTGCATGGCAACTTGATCCTTTTAATAAACTCTGCCAGCATGTTTTGGAGACTTATGCACTTCCTCTCGGCACACAAAGCATGAATGAACCAAAGTCACAACAACCAATATACTGTGGGCCAGGCCGCTTCAGTTTGTCCTGTGTCCCTCTACGCCTCACTGCTTGTGTCAGAATATCTATAGAGACAGGGCATTGAGGTTTGAGGAAAATGTACATTTTAGTCTTGTATGTTTGATAGAGCTGGTGGTATATTGAAGGATGTTGTGATGTTTGCCAAAATGCTAAATCAGAATAAGGTTTAAAAAACACAATCCAGGAAGTCTTACTTGATTTAGGTGTCGGAGGCAAAGACACTGGTAACTGTTCAACTCTTAATGCTATGTACCAGTAGCAGCTATGTACCGGGAAAATAAAGTAAATTCAACCAGTGTCATAAAATTGGTCACTGCTGCATACTTTCATGTTTTCGTGAAAGAATCAGAATGCCAGAATGCATTTTGAAGGTGTATGCGTTCGGATAAGGGACGAGTGATGACTCACAGCTGTGATCCTCTGTAGTTATGCTAATGCGAGCTAATGCATGCACGTAGAAGAAAGATCCCATCTGCCCAATTAGCAAGCCTTTCATTTGTTGTTTTCAACAGCAGTTGTATGTGTGTACACATCTGCTTTAACACTCTCTTTCTAAGGTGCAGGTGTGATTTGTAGAGGAGGTTTTGCATGTAAGTTATGGGGTTTTTGGTACAGTTTTATTTTGGTTTGGCTGTTTAGTGCCATTACAAGCACAAGTATTGCAAGTATTGACTCTTGGATTAAAGTTAATCAACCAAATGACTCTGCTGTGTGTGTGTGTGTGTGTGTGTGTGTGTGTGTGTGTGTGTGTGTGTGTGTGTGTGTGTGTGTGTGTGTGTGTGTGTGTGTGTGTGTGTGTGTGTGTGTGTGTGTGTGTGTGTGTGTGTGTGTGTGTGTGTGTGTGTGTGTGTGTGTGTGTACTGTAGATCCCTTCAGAGAAGCTGCAGAGAGCGGGGAAAGTTCTCCGCAATGCCATCCTGTCCAGAGCTCCACACATGATAAGAGACAGGAAGTACCACCTCAAGACATATAGGTGAGTACATTTTTCCTTCCATCTCTTTCTGTTCCTTCCTTTAACTTATTTATATAATATTATTATAATTTTTTGGATGTCTTTTTTTGGGGGAATACATTTAACTTTGTAATATGTTGAAATGTTTTTTTCCACTTTAAAAATAAATTAAACACAACATTAATCCCCATATACGTAAACCACATATAGGGCATTATACTCACACATATTTTCTTATCATTAATAACACAATGTGTTCATTTGCTCTTATATTGATAGTATCATTCTAAATGTGTACATCTTATGCTGCTTTTCCTGCTTTAAGTATTATGCTAGTACTATAATATGTACATAAGTTACCCTCACATTTTTACATATTTGAAATGTTTTCCTATAGTGTGTCATTGTAAATACTCTATATGCTTCTGCAAATTGATCCCCCGAGGAAAACAAAAGACTTTCACATTTAATTAAACTTGAATTTATTTGAATTCAAATGTGTGTTTACACAAAATTATGCATGCAACAGCTTTAGGAAATGTTATGGTTTGTGTGTATTGCAGACAGTGCTGCGTGGGCACAGAGCTGGTGGATTGGTTGGTGCTGCAGAGTGCCTGTGTTCTCACCCGGTCCCACGCTGTTGGGATGTGGCAGGCACTACTGGAAGAAGGGGTGCTCAACCACGGTAACTAACACTTTGGCTATCTCCTCATAGTGCTGTTTAGTTTCACTACACTGCATGGATGTCATAACATCCAATACTCAGTTCCCAAACCTCATTTCAAAGTAAGCAATAATGTGTCTCTCTTTGACTCTGAATTGGAGCAGTGTTTATACTAAAAATGAACATCAATCACAGTCAAAGTATAAGCATGAAAACCAGTCTACTAATTAATTAGATGTTTTGAAGCAGGGACATAAAATATAGATTCCAATCTCCGATTCATACACTTCAAAGAAGATGTCTGAAATGTTGTCCTGATGAAAGAAAATAATGAATTACTAAAAGGAAGAAAAAAACAAAACCCTATGGTGATCCATTTCCAATCTAATATCCTATCATGTGACATTACTGTGAAAGTATCGTCCCTGATGCTACTGTGACAATGATGGTACTTAGCTTGCTCACACACAATAAACCTTGTGTAAGCGTGCATTGAAAAATACAGTTTCACCTTTGGACAAAAACATGAATTCTTTAGTCCTATTAAGAACATGGTCCAAGTGGCTCAATTCAGCCTCTTGTGGTTTAAATGAGAATTAAGTGTTTTTTCCCCAACCTGTTTCACACATTATTTTTTTAACTGTTAGAACCTTTGTTGCTTGTTTTTGAGTCCTAAACATCTGAGGTTACTAAAAAAGCTTTGCATGCACAGACTGATTGTCCACAAGTGTACATTGTGTTGTTTGTCCGCTCTTCAGTGGACCAGGAGCTGGGTTTCCAGGACAAATACCTGTTTTACCGATTTCTTGACGATGAGGAGGAGGACACTCCATTACCCAGTGAGGAGGAGAAGAGGGAGAGTGAGGAGGAGCTGCCGGAGACCATCCTCTTCCTTGCTCAGATTGGCCCTGACGCACTGCTGCGCATGATCCTCCGGAAATCGTCAGTAACAGTTCATTGTATTGCTTGAACTCACACTAAACTGAAAATCACAAACCACTGTTTCCTGTTCATGACATTTAATGAAAGCATGTTTAACTAAATGTAATCCCAAAACAACATTTATAGTAATACTATTTTGTGAAGAAATCGTCTGTGGGGACTACATTCTAAACACTTTATTTTAGCATTAGAATGTCATTAAACATTTTTGCTGCAGTTTAATAGGAAGTGAAGCATGCATGAAATGTCTCTGGTGAGTTGATGATGACAAACCCCTGCGTGTGTCTGCAGGCCTGGTCAGAGGACAGGGGATGACCTCGAGATCATCTACGATGAGCTGCTTCACATCAAGGCCTTAGCTCACCTCTCCAACACTGTGAGTCAGACGCTGCACTTTTCTTAAAGGGACAGTACAGGTTTGCAAGAAGGCTTTTCATTTATCAGAACCACTTGCTACAGTTTCTTTGTTTTAAAGACCAGAGGGGGATGTTGTTGTCACTAGCATTAGCGTTTATCTCACCAGTGTAATGGGACTGGTACAAACACCAATCTGCAGTGTGTTGGCAAGCGAGTCCCTAAGTTTTTGTTTTAGCTGCTGTTTTCATAATCCTAGAATCAGTTTTATGTGTATTATGTGGAATCACAATAAATGCTGTTTCATTCAGGAGATTACAGTGATTCACAAAAAGTGTGTTTATTCCATTTGTTACGTTTTCATTCCTCTTTCTCTATTCTGACTCAAAGTGTCCTAAGCTAAACTCTCCATGCACATGATGGAAGGTTGCTATAAATAATCCTTAAAAACCCTGATCTGTGCATATAACTGGTGTCTCATATGTTTTTGCAGTGCAGCTAAATCCATTATGACTTCTGGTTTGTAGGTGAAGAGGGAACTGGCGAGCGTTGTGATCTTCGAGTCACATGCAAAAGCTGGAACAGTGTGTGAGTTTTCCTTTTGTGTAGAACTGCATTTTTGTTTGTTAATATAGGCTAGGGTATTGAAAGTCTGACACTATTGCAGTTGCCTGAGACAAAATTGAGACACCTAAGTCAGTTACTGTGATTACCTTGAGGGCTTCAATTTGAGCACTGTTTGTTTTTGTTTACCTTGTGTTAACCTGGCACCACTTAAAGTATGCTGAGTTATCAGTGAGCATTTTTTTGATTGAAATGTACTTATTACTTTTATAATTAAGAAACATTTATGATGTGATATGTTCACATTTATCCTGCGGCTCACAGTTTGCAGACCTTTGATGTACGTGATGTATGCTTTAGTCATGTTTGTGGGGTGGATTTATGTTTGTCATTATCTTCCAGTGTTCAACCAAGGAGAGGAGGGCACATCATGGTACATCATTCAGAAGGGCTCCGTGAACGTGGTAATCTACGGCAAGGTGTGTTCTTCAATGCATTCACTTACATGTTTCTGCTTCATTTGATACTATTTTAAGAGTGTGTTATGGATTGAAAGGTGTCGCCGATCATGTCTGTTTGGAGCTGACCAGCAGTTTCTGCCCTGCAGGGCTGGGGAACACCAACAGTGGATTTTGGCAAACTCTGCACAGTTAACCATGACTCATCAGTATGATTAAATGGCTTAAGGGATTGTGCGCATACACTATTTCACACCACACACTGATTTACAACCACTGCAGATGCAGAGATGTACTGCACATACTCATGTCCATGCATACACATTGATCACACATGCACGCACAAACACAGACAAGTGCAAATGAATCATCCCAGTCCTGAGTTCTCCAGCTGCTTCCTTATTTATCTTCAGGGCATAAGATGACAGGGAAACTGCCATGTGTCTAAACTTGAATGTTGGAACATGTTTGTTTACGTGTAGGTTCATGTGTATGTGTGTCCCAGGGTGTGGTGTGTACGCTCCATGAGGGTGATGACTTTGGGAAGTTGGCCCTGGTTACGGATTCACCTCGTGCCGCCTCCATCGTCCTGAGAGAAGACAACTGTCACTTCCTACGTGTCGACAAGGAAGACTTCAACAGGATACTGAGGGTAATCAGATGGACATATATCGTGATGTGATATAAATGTAGTACACATGCAACAAACCAGTACATTTGGTCCAAAGAAAGTCACTGCAAAGCCAACGTTCCTCAACTTAAATAAAAAATGCATTTAATTGAACACTATCTGAATACATGGCTTTGGGCTATCTGAAGCCTCAACCTTCACTTTATAAGGTGATACTTCCTGACTGTGATGTCTTTCGCCCTCTTCTGGTAGTGGAGCTGCAGTACATTTATAATAAACCGTTTTTCTTTGTATTTAAAATTGAGCATGCATTTTATTGTGTTTTCAGGATGTTGAAGCCAACACGGTGCGTTTGAAAGAGCATGAACAAGCTGTGCTGGTGTTAGAAAAGAGTCCTCGAGCCTCCACCCTGGGAAGCATCAAGTATGTGTGTCAGTGCAAGTTTTGCATGCTTACTTAAAAGTGTACAGTAGAATGAATCCCTTCTGACATCTACCTTAACTCACCTTTTGCAGGTACACTGTGATATCAGGAACACCAGAGAAGATTTTAGAGCACTTCCTGGAGTCCATGAGGATGGACATACATCAAAGTGAACCAGGTAGCCAATGCAAAATGAATGAATATGCTTTATAAAAAGTAACTTTGAGTCCATTTTTACAGAGAAAGTCCAGAAATTCTATCAAAAAGTATCGCAATGAGAGAGTGAAGGATGGAAAGAGAGAAAAAGCCATCTAGATGGATAAATGATGAGTGTCATGTTCAATTCCTTTTGATTATTTCCTTCCTATCCCATCTGACTCTCTTCCCATTTGCCATCTGTTTTTTTCTTATCTGTTAGACCCGGCAGTGGATGATTTTGTCCTGATGCACAGTGTCTTCATGCCCAACAGCCAGCTGTGCCCTCTGCTCATGGCACAATATCCTTTCCACCATTACTCATACTGATTGTGATACCCTGTAGGTACACTCACAAATTTAGAACTGTTGACAACTCATCTCAGACATGGACTGACATGTTTGTCTTTTGCTGCATACTATAAAAGGGTTAATTCAGTTCTGTTTATAGAAGCGCTGCAGCAATAGTTGACCATCCAGTAATGAACTGTTCACAGAGAGAGCACCTCTTTTCACACCATGTCTGTTAAGTACAGTGCATATCAATCGCCAAAAGAGGTAACACGATGGTGACTGTGGATTTGACCCACTCAAAAAAAGACCTTGCAGTTTTACAAACTGCATTTTATTTCTGGTCTCTGCTAGCATTGCGTGTGAACAGTTACTATGGATGACAAAAGATATGTTTGAGGACTTCAGATGACACTTATTAAACTGAGATCCATAAACTCTCCTGCACTTTCAGCTTGTGGCAATAGGTGCCACTAAAGACAACAGAACAGAGATCTTCAGGATTCTAACTCTCTTGCAATAAAAACATCCAATACTGTGTTTGTACAGGATTTGACAGAAAGTGGATATCACTGTCTCTTTTTGCTACCTCTTTGTATTTATCTTTAACCTATTGTGCACCTACCATGCGGCGTCTCCGCCTGGCTCTGAACAGGAGAGGTTGGAGTATGCTCTCAACAGTAAGAGGAAGGCCCTCATTCTGGCCCTGCGCTGGGCTAACTCGCACACCTACCTGCTACAGGAGGAGCCTGCTGCAATCTCCTTTCTCGAGGTGACCAAAAACAAACTTTTTAATGCAGGAAATGACATACCTTATTAAATGCCATGCATATTCTCAATGCCGTTCTTCTTCTCTGTCCCTGTAGGAGTTGTATGGGAGTGTTTCAAATGATTCTCGGATATTGAGAGGTTTGAAAGACTTTATTCCTGACCTGGAGAAAATTGTCAAATTACAGTACGTTTCCCAGCTGCTGCACCTTAAACTATCACTGTTGTGTTTTATGTATAAGCTACATTATTGTATCTTTTGTGTGTTTCTACACGTTTTGTAGTTCGGAAGAAGCCAAATCCATAAAAAAGGTATACCAGACTACATTTTTTTTAACAAAATTTCCATTTTACTTGTTATATTTCTGTGGAGGCTGACTGCACACTGTCTGGTGTATCCCAACAGAAAACCTTAATACGACAGTTCAGCAACGGAGAGGAAAGGCTGCAGAAGAAACAGCCTATTAGGAATCACGATGACAGTAAGTTGGTCCATGTGTGTGAACATATATATAATTATATTTTAAGCTGAAAGATAATTTGACAACAGTTTGCTGGAATTCTGTGTTATTGTTGTTGTTGTTGTTGTTGTTGTTGTTGTTGTTGTTATAATTTGGCTCGTAGGATTTTTTATCTTTTTTTGTCTGCATCTCTATCTTGTAAACTTTATTTGTAACAAATCTGAATCGGTCACATACCATAGTATTGTATTTCAATGTTATTTTTGTGCGTATAGTCCTATTGAAGGTGTACTGCAGTGATCACACATACACCACTATCCGGGTAGCCGTGGCTGCGACTGGAAAAGAGGTGGTCAGCGCTGTGGCCGAAAAGCTGGGCACCACTGATGAACTGGTGCTGGTCCACCTCGGCTCTGCAGGTGAGAAGAATACAGAAACATTTAGATATGAAGGAGTATTTCACAGCAGCGTTACCTAAAAAGACAGATTATAAATCAGTTCACTCATTGCTAATGAATATTTCCTCGAGCAGGATGAAAACTGTTTAACTGGTTGTACCACGAGCAATGTGTATGCAAGGAGGAGTTGAAGTTGAAAATGGTCTTGGTGTGGGACATATTAGAGTGGTGACGAAAACTCAACTATCCCCGTTTTTGTTACAGAAAAACAAATGGTGAAGCCTAATGACGTTTCAGTGTTTTCTACTCTGAGCATCAATGGCAGATTATTTGCTTGTCCCCGAGACCAGCTCAACGGTCTGGTAAGAGATTCATATTGTCCCTGTTTACTTAAAATGTATGCAGTTCTTTATAAAATGGGATAAAAATATTACCTAGGTGCAGTCTTTGTTGTGATTTCATGTGACAGTGAGGAAACTTAAGCAAGAGTTCACAAAGTGATCGTCAAAGCGGAGACAGCTATGCTTAAAGCAAATTTAAGGCAGTATAAAAATGGATTTTGCTCAAATTGTATTATTTAAAATCACCCACATGTGTAAAAATGTCTTAAATGTAATACATTAGTTGTTTAATCTGTACAAATCTATACTCTGTGTCTTTTTTGTTCTGCAGTTTATTGTAGTTCATGCTCACAATAAACAACTGAATAGAAGCAGAATTTACATTATTAATAAAATAATACATTATTGTATAAATTATTGTATATCACATTATTCTATGTACATTTACAAATCCAAACCTTGCATACAACCAATTATTAATTTAAAAAATGGCATAAAACAACAAAATACAACACAAACACACTTAAACACGGAAAAAATCACAAGCAAAAAACCCTGGACAAGCAGAAAAAAACCAAAGGACTTCTTTGTGAATTAAAGGTGTGTATTTTTGTCCTTGTGCCTCAGACTCCTCTTCCAGACCAGGAGGGTCCGACTGCAGGCTCCATGTCAACCTTTGAGTTGATGAGCTCTAAGGACCTGGCTTACCAAATGACTATGTTTGACTGGGAGCTCTTCAGCTGTGTGCATGAGGTATCACGCACTGTATACACATACACATATACATGTAAAACAACCCCAGGCCAGTAGAAGAACAACAGCATGTACTGTGTTGCTTCATTTACACTTTGAAGTTTATATTCAAGTGTAACCTTTAACAGCAACTGGGCTATTTACAGCTCTTCTTTTAGATTGGTGATGTATCATTGTTCATGATAGAAACCCTGCAGGAGAAATGCTTGATAGATACACTGTAGCAGTTCCTGCTGACTGGCTTGACTCCAATCCTGCTCCCTTTAATGTCCCCCCCTCCCCTCCCCAGCATGAGCTGCTCTACCACACGTTTGGCCGGCAGAGCTTCAGAAGAACCACGGCTAACCTGGACTTGTTTCTGCGGAGGTTCAACCAGGTCCAGCTGTGGGTGGTCACTGAGGTTTGCCTCTGCGCACAGCTCAGCAAGAGAGTCCAACTCCTCAAGAAGTTCATCAAGATTGCAGCACAGTGAGTGGGACCTGCTGCCGACTGTCACACACTTCATACACAGGCCGCTTTGCACACATACACGTCATTTCTTGCTTTTTTGTGTTTGTCCACAGCTGTCGGGAGTTTAAGAACCTGAATTCATTCTTTGCCATCATTATGGGGATGAGCAACCCTGCTGTCAGCAGATTGAGCCAGACGTGGGAGGTAAACTGGATCTAATATGCCTCGATCTAAAGTAACGTGGATGTATGACATTTCTCACTGACGACTTTTGTGTTTCCTGGCAGAAACTACCCACCAAGTTCAAGAAGTTCTATGCTGAGTTTGAGAGTATGATGGTGAGTTAAATTAAATATCATTCAGCACAATGTTATTGGGGTGGCAAGAGAAACCTATAGATGTATGTACTATAGATACATATCCTAAAAAACAACTTGCTGAACAGCTCTATCAGTAGAGATAACAATGATTGTTTGGTGACAGGACCCCTCAAGAAACCACCGATCCTACCGACTCACTGTCACGAAACTGGAACCACCAATCATCCCCTTCATGCCACTCCTACTCAAAGGTATGACTCAGGGCAGAGCACATTAGTACTCCAGCCACGGAATAAACCCTCAGAGGAACATGGCTCTCATTACCTTTCATTCTTTTCCTTAACAGATATGACATTTACACACGAGGGCAACAAGACCTTTATCGACAACATGGTCAATTTTGAGAAAATGGTGAGCTTTTGTGCACATTTAAAGGGCATACGATTAATTTAAAGGGTATGTTTTATGCTTTCATCTCTCAAGTTGTTGTAATATCTAAAGAGCCTCTTATCCCTCTTATCTTTTCAGCGTATTATAGCAAACGCAATTCGGCAAGTGAGGCACTGTAGAAGCCTACCATTCAGTAAGTCTATATTGCTTTATTTTAATAACATTTCCATGATGGATTTAAACATATCTTACCAACCAAATCCCCTTTTCCCTGTTTCCTCTTTTACTGCATTAGATCCTGAGATATGCCAACCCAACAAAAACCAAGCGGAAGTACGGGGTTACGTGAGGAAACTCTGTGTGATCGACAACCAGAGGGCACTGACGCAGCTCTCCTACAGGCTGGAGCCTCGGCGGACATGAGCTCCAGAACTTCCACCGCCATCGCCTTCTCTGTGACGTTAGCATAACAAAAAAACACACACACATTACCTGGATGAAGTAACTCAACACGACTGGCAGTTCAGTAGCAAATCACAATGACTTTAGAACTATGATGGATGACGGACTTATTACTGTGCCATTAAAAGCCTCTTCTTCCTGGACAGACTGAAGCTGTTCAGCTGCCCTCTCGTCGCTGTGTCTTCGCCCCTGGATTGAGGGTTTTAACCTGTACTAGTTGTTATTTTTTGGGACCTGTTAGATAGAACTGTAATGTATAGAACTTGAATCGATTTCCTGCATGACTGAACTTCATAGGCTTTGCGTTCTATACAGTGGATTTCTATCAGAGTGTCCTGTAATGTTGTGCTACCCCAGATGAGATCTAGTTTACAATATATTACTGTACCTGCCTGTAAAACAAACCTTACTCTCCTGATGGTCCTACTCATATACAGAAAGCACCATAAACTGTAGAAACCTAGACTCTTCATTTTCCCTGTTGAATATACAGATAAAAGTGAAATACTTATATACTTCATAATCTACATGATTATATCCAAGTCTTTGAGGATCTTTAGGATTCGTCCTTCTACTAGTCAGACGTTCAAAACTACTAAACAAAGTATTAGCTGGATTAAATCCCTAATTGTTTTGCAAACAGTGTTCAAATTTGTCACTGCAGTATTGCGTTTTATTTTTGCATCGACTTGCAGCTCCTATAGGATATGAATTAATCTAGATGATGAGGCTGCTTGGTATAATGTGTTCTGAGATCACTTTTTCCAAATTGTACTTCTTTGATTTGGAAGCACTGATCCTCGATGCGAAGTCTTTAAAGGCGTCATATACTTCGAGGGGTGGGGGTGGGGTGGGATCTTGTCATCTCAATCCGTGTAATTTTATTTTTATATATATGTGTGTGTAGATTGTGAGTGTGTTCTTGACAAGTGTCATTAATTTTCTTTGATCTCAGGAGCTTCTGATGTGATGGTGTGTGTTGAAAGGCTGCCTCTCCCCGGAGCAGCCTGTAACTGTGCTTGTATGTGTGGTCTGCCTTGTAAATAAAACAATTGCTAATTTAACAGTGCTTATGCTTTGATGACCGTCTTAAAAAATTTTTTTGTGACTAAGGGTGACGCATATCAACATGTACATACTCAGACTGGATTTAACTTAAAAGGAAATTTCTCTAATTTCAAAGTAATTTTACCAGCTCTTATGAGTGGCACTCTGAGATAGACGTATCCTGGTGCAAAAGGAGGAAGCTGTGGCAGATCTGAGGCAATAGTACGTCATATTTTTAAAAATCTGTTTACAGAAAGCCTGCTCTCTTTACTTAACAAGTCCAGTGTTGTTTTTCGTTAGTAACTGTCTTTCAATATATTCACCATTAGTCATCTAAAATGCCAGACATTCTCCTGTCAATGAAAGGTAGAGTTTTGCTTGCAATATGAAGATTAGAAATAGAAGATATTGTGCACAAGTGTTGGAGAAATGGTCGACTAGATCTGAGTGAGTAAATCTGTAACACTGACTTTCATGCTTCCCTGAAGACAAAAGGTCAAAACTTAGTTCATAGATTTGTATACACTTTGACGCATGGTTCCCACAGGAGGAACCCTATGAATTGTTGGACATTATTCTCCCTGACCATTCCTGTACTATCCCTATAATTCCAAACTTTCCACTTGCAGACAAGATATTTTATTTTGTACCTGAATGCTTGCCTTATGCCTGCTTCTCAGAGGAAGAACATTTATCCTCTGGTAAGTCTACAGTCTCTGTTCTGTAGTGCTAACTGTGAGACACACATTTAGTTCTTGGATTGTTTTATGCAGCACGTTTGTACTATGGTGTGTTATGATTCATCACAGCTTCTAGGAGTTATTTTTTATTTATGCAATGAATCACTCTTATGTTTCGTCTTGCACTTCATGACCGACTGAGAAGTGTCCTAACTTCCTCGGTCTGATCTCACCTGTCCCTACGCAGTGATGTCAGCTCGGCTATCTTGCTTGATGTCGTCACTGGGTCATTCCTGTCAGGCTGAGTAACACAAGAGTCCCTCCTTGGCTTCTCT
The DNA here is from genome assembly GCF_036324505.1 of Eleginops maclovinus. NCBI lineage: Eukaryota > Metazoa > Chordata > Actinopteri > Perciformes > Eleginopidae > Eleginops > Eleginops maclovinus. The sequence goes on from NC_086354.1 coordinate 11,525,764, forward strand.
GGTGAGTGAGTGTGTGTTTTTAGATGTGTGTGTGAGATAGATTTAGGTATCTCAGGCAGTCACCCTTGTTGCAAACTGATTAACAATACCCAACACTGTGTCAGACATAGTAAATCAGCCTATGTCAGTGACACGGTATAGGCCAGAGCTGTATATCTGTGTGTGTGAGTGTGTGTCCGTAGAGCTTTATATAGCCACAGTTATCCAGGAAGAAGAAGGAATGCCCTGGATGCCAGTGACCATATTTGAACGGTGTGTCTGCTACAGCCTGACTGCACATACTGACTGCAAACTTACAAACTCACCTCCCCTTAAACCCAACTGTGTGTGTGTGTGTGTGTGTGTGTGTGTGTGTGTGTGTGTGTGTGTGTGTGTGTGTGTGTGTGTGTGTGTGTGTGTGTGTGTGTGTGTGTGTGTGTGTGTGTGTGTGTGTGTGTGTGTGTGTGTACTGTAGTTCCCCTGGATCACCACTATCAGGCAATGTAATACCTTCTCTGGTCTAGTAGGGAGAGGGGAGCTTGGACTTTTCCTGATTCACAGGGAGCAAACTTCTCTCTCTCTTTCCAGCACTTTCTGGCTTCTTCTCTCTGCCAGTCTGTTCCGCTGACTGACAACAACTGTTCCGAGCCTGTGGAGGAAACTACCCCGCCTGTCGTTATTTCTTATCCTTTGCTCTCTACCTTCTGATCTGGGACTTTTAAACTTTTTGGTGGTTGAGCGTGCACTCCCTTTAGTCTTTGTGTGTGTGTATGTTAGTGTGTGTGTGTATATGTGTGTGTTTGTATGCACGTGAGTCAGTATGCCATGTCGTCCCCTGGCTCGTCGTTTGTGCAGATAAAGCATGAGGACCTGCTCTTCTATGAGAACTGTGGAGGAGGCAGCTTTGGGAGCGTCTACCGAGCCCTCTGGATATCCCAGGACAAGGAAGTGGCTGTAAAGAAACTTCTAAAGATTGATAAAGAGGTAAGGGATGCACACACACACACACACACACACACACACACACACACACACACACACACACACACACACACACACACACACACACACACACACACACACACACACACACAAACACACACACATACACAAATAATCATGAACTTCTGCAGCATAGACACACAAACATAATAACATAATTTCCTAGAAGTTATTGACTCCTCTGAGGCATGTTACTGCTCTAGTTTCTTGTCATTTCCTAGATTCTCTTTGGACACCCATAACCCCCTCTTTCCCACCCACTCCTCCCCCCCTGTTGTCTACGGTTGAACATGTGTTTATATTAAACATACCTCTCTTTTTCCCCCTTCTACAGCCACTCTATGTAGATGGTTTGTTTTTTTTGATTCATGCCAGTAGTCCCCTGTTCCTCCCATTGTATGTTAAGTGTGTGGTCGTTTGCAGCTTCACGCACTGCAGATCAGGCCGGGCCGTTCTCCATGAGTATGACCCCGATACTAATCCAAACAAAATTTCCTTCCATGTTCCATGTTATTAATACTCGGCTGGTGGAGGCTCCTGACCCCAGTGTCAGGAAGCAGTTAGAAGTCATGGTGACCTATGGGTTAATCAGGCAGTGGGATTGTTGTGGTTGCAGATTTAAATATTATAAATGTAAAACGCATTTAAAAGAGAAGAACAGAAGTTAAGGAAACAACATGCATGGACTGAAAGGAAATAATTTGACTTTCTCACAACTACACTAAAACATAATGCAGACATGCTTAAAGTGTTTGTACAAAATATGTAAATACAAAATGATGAATCATAGGATGAATCTAGCTTGGTGGATACTTTAAAATGTGATTTCACATTTAGATTATATTTTTCACAAACACTTCAGTCACATAGTAATGGAAAAAAAATACTGACATCAATCATATAGCATCACACCATGATACTACTCATTACTATTGAATTTTTACGTAAGAAACATTAGCCAGGAAACGTTTTTAAAGTATAAAAAATAAAGGTGTTCATGCAGAATGGCCTCTGTCAATGTTTTATTAAAGTTTTACACACTTATATCTTCACACATGGATTAAAAACCATAGGTTAACTATTTATTGCGAGAATATTGTGGTGCAGCCTTTAGTGTAACCTCATATTATTGGTTGGTTAGTTGTTATGTTGCTTGGCAATGGTCACATATTCCACCGATGCAGAGGGTATGACCTATATGTCAGTTCAGATTAATTGGCATGTTTGTCACTGCTGTGTGGAAGGTCTTTGTTTAGAGACACAACCTGTGGTATGAGCGAGGTTCAGATCTCAGTTCAAGCATCGCACACACACACACACACACTCACTAACCATCCGGAATGATTTACACTTTATCTTCTTAAAGATCATGTTTCTTTGTCAATGGCAGTTATTGGAAAACTGAGAGGATGCTAATGAATTTAATATCTCTGTTTCTCTTTTTGTCTTGTCTCCTCATCCAGGCTGAGATTCTCAGTGTCCTGAGTCACAAAAACATCATTCAGTTTTATGGAGCTGTGCTGGAATCTCCCAACTATGGCATTATCACAGGTCAGACCCCACATGTGTGTGCAATTTTTATGGGACTCATCCTCTCAGAACATAAAATCTAAACATGTGCTTCATTCAGATAAGAGTTCACTATAAATTTAGATGAGTATTATTATCTTTGGGGTTGCGGCCTTATAGATATAAGTACCATAAGGTCGGAGATCAGGTCAAGGTTTAAGGTAAGGCATAAAGGGTAAGGGACAGGGCAAAGTATCCCCACATATAAAACTACAGTAGTATGTGTACATGTTATCTTTATTACTGTGTATTTGATCCTCAATGTGATACTTACGAACCCGTTAGCACATGCTCCGACTTATGTTTATGTGTGTGTTTTGAAATATTGATGTTTACTCGCAGCGCAGGTTCTTGCTGGGTTTTCTGGCAGGACATTTGTAACTGAGACCAGCATGTTTGGATGTGTTTGTAATCCCTGATGGGGTCATATGGTTAAGATATAGCACCGACACACTACTACAGACTTGCCGGGCAACAATTCTAGCTGCAGCTGAGTCAATATAGTCCAATGCTTACTAAAAATAAAAGAGTATAGTAGGCAAAAAATAAGAACTGGAGTTTGGTGCCAGTAAAATGCATTTTGCAAATAGTAAAATTGCATGAGCAAAGGACAGATTCTACTTGTTTTCAGGCTATCCTCTGTCTTCTACTTTCCTCTTTTAATTGTCTGATTTAACAGGAAACTGGAAAAGGTTCAAAGTTCAGAGATAATCTGGATTAGCTAGTCAGGGTGTGAAGGGTTTTGAGCTTTTCCACTTGTTTGAGTCTCTGTTTGATGGTCTGTGTTCAACTGTGTGTGAACACAGTTGAACACAGTAACAAGGTTAATGGGTAGCCCCATATGCTCTATATATTTAACTGTTATCCTATAATGAAAATGTGTGTGTGTGTGTATGTGTGTGTTCTCACAGAGTTTGCCAGTGGAGGGTCTCTGTATGAGTACCTCTCCAGTGAGCAGAGCGAGGAGATGGACATGGAGCAGATCATGACATGGGCCATACAGATAGCCAAAGGTACACCAAGAAGCAAAGATTGTACTGTAATAATAACTGAAAATTGAATCACCTCGCTTCTTATATCAAGAGGAGGTCAGAGCCTTGATATGATGACAAGTGTCCTGATACTGTGATACTCTAGTCGTCATGCATCAGAGTTAATTATAGTTTACACAGGTTTTTATTTGCTTGTCAATCACCGTCTCTATCCAAGCTTTTTCCAGTCAGCTGTTGCAAATGCTACGAACTGCGAAAAGGCAAAATGAAATAATAAAATAAAATATAAAATATGCAGGCTAGTGAAACATATTACTTTGGACATAATGTACAGTTATAAGTTTATAATATATGTGTTAGAAATATGATTTTTAAATGCCTGCCAACAGAAATGAGCAAAATTCACTTTTTTTTGGGTCAACCTGAAGCTCAAACCTGCACCAAAACACAATAAACATCAAAATGTTTTTTGCCATGTATTTATGCGTTTTATCCCCACAGGGATCCATTACCTCCACGCTGAAGCTCCAGTAAAAGTCATTCACAGAGACCTCAAGTCACGGAACGGTAACACACTATCCTTAACCATATTTAGAGATTGATATTATAAAACTCCTTTTCTCATGCACATCTAAACAGTTGCTTTGTCAACAATCTGACCGCTGAAGTATAGTACTATTTTATGTTGCACAGCTTTGACTCATTTCTCTTCGTTTCAGTGGTAATGACAGCAGACAGGGTCCTGAAGGTGTGTTTCCTTGTGCTGATAGCTGCATATTAGTGTTTATCATCCAGTTCAGGCCCTCATGTAAACTTGTGTTTTCCTCACTGCTCTTTGGATTTCAGATCTGTGACTTCGGGGCGTCTAAGTTCCTGTCCCATACCACCCATATGACGGTGGTGGGCACTTTTCCTTGGATGGCTCCTGAAGTCATTCAGAGCCTGCCCGTCTCCGAGACCTGTGACACTTACTCCTATGGTGTGGTGAGTTGACAGTCCTGTGCAAATCTCAGTATAGTCTGCTGTGGGAGCTACTCCTGAAACATTCTATAGGTCTCTGGCATGTATGCTCTTTGATTTCTCTTGTATTACGACTCAAGAGACATAAGTACGTACCTCATCCGGTAATTTTGAAGCATTGACGTGTCTTGAAAAGGCAGTTGCTAACAAGTGGCTTAACAAGACTGCGTCATCCCTGCAGCACTCTAATGATTGAAATTAATTCATGCTAGTGCTGACAGTGATGAAATGATTTCCAACTCTACTGTAGTTGGTATTTTGGTTTGTTTTTGTGGTGATAAGACTGAGATAGTACCAACCCATTGGTGAAATCCCATCTGTCTGAACTAACTATCACCATCTGATCCGTGTCCAGGTGCTGTGGGAGATGCTGACTCGGGAGGTTCCTTTCAAAGGTTTTGAAGGGCTGCAGGTTGCATGGCTGGTGGTGGAAAAACAAGAGGTATCCCCCTCTACTCCCAACACACACACATACATACTTTTCTGAACACTGTCAGCGTGTAGACCCACCAGAGTTTGAGAAGGCTGCAGGAACAATGCGATGCTCTCATGGTTTCCACTGCGAGCTGGTGAGGCTGGGGCTGGGTATTTTTAGGCCTGATGTCAGTTCTCTGCTCTTGTAAGGCCTGGATACACAGCAGTGGAGCTGGGCCAGACTCCCCCCTGGCTAAAGCCTTTACGAGAGGAAGAGAGACAGAGAAAGCCAGAGAGAGTGAGAGAAGGGGGGGGGGGGGGGGGGTACAGAGGAACGATTGCAGGGAGAGGAGGGTTGATTCAAGAGATTTATAGGAGGCGGGGGATGCTGGTTATACAGTGTATGTGTTTCTGTTATTGACACATACTCTCTCACACACACACACTGGGAGCTAACAAACAACTCAGAGAACATGATTCCTGCGTAGCTGTTGGCTAATCTCCAAATACTCTCCCTAAATAACTCTCCCTCTCTTTCTCTTTTCCTTTCCCAGTCTCCCTCTGATTTTCCCCTCCATTGCTGTACCTCTCTTCGTGACCCTTTTACTTGCCCTCTCTCCACTCAGAGTCTGTGATATTTTAGGATTAATCCCCAGGGAAAACTGTTTCCATTTACTGAACTCTACTATTGAGATGTCTGTGCTCATTCAGACCTTTGGCCATGCCAGGGATCTTCTAGGGACATTATCTTAATTGCATTGTGTGGTTTACAGAAGGATAAACATGGAGCCAGACTGTTTAAAAGTACCCATTTTATTTCATTAAGGTTAAGGGGAATTTCAAACAAATATACCAAACAGAAAAAGAACATTTATACCAGCCCTTGTGTCATAGTGTGCCTGTTTTCTGTCCCTGGAATATTGTAAGTTATACATTTTCAGTGATATTTAGAGCACATTTGACTTCACATTGAGTTTTGTGTACATGTGTTATTTTCTCTGATCTCTTCTTACTCATTCCAGCTGGGTGGGACTAGCAAAATGTGATGTCACACACTCTGTACCTCTGTCAGCAATACAGAAATGTTTGATTCAAAACATAAGTTTGATATTTTTTGGCTAATAGTAAAATGGCTTGATTCATATTATTTGCAATTATATCTTGTGCAAACATTTATGGTTCTCAGAGGCTGAATATTGCTGACTGATCCTTTCTTCTCGCCACCGTCAGAACAAAATGTCAATTTTTTAAATGTGAAGCCTTTATTGTCATGAATGTCAAAGTACAAACTGTAAAAACGGTAATCTTTGCAATAACACAAGGATGATCAAATTTCCCAGTTACATTTGACTGATTACAGGCCAATCAGCGTTAACAGTACTTTTTGTTTACTTATAATGATGCAATATCAGGAATGCTAACATGCTAAACCAGTTGTTGAACATGGTTACCACTATACATAAATATATTCTAACATTGTCACGATAAGCAAGTCAGCATGTCTAGGTTAGCATTGAGCTCCTAGCTCCACTTTGTTTTAGCACAGCCTCACTGAGCCCCTAACTTGATTGTTGCTTATTTAGTCGTGAGTATTTCATATTTTCATGAGTTTGCATGGGGCTTTAAATGGTTAGTTTATTTATTATTGTCAGATATCTTTTCTTTTAAAAGTAAAACGCTTCCGCTTCTTGTATTTGAATGTGATTAGAGGCTGACCATCCCCACCAGCTGTCCAGCTAGTTTCGCAGAGCTGATGAGGAAATGTTGGCAAGCAGACCCAAAGGTAAGCTAAATGCACAAAGTATGCAGTCCTCGATTCCCAATAAATGGCATTTATGCCTCACTGACATAGAAAAGTGTGTCAGCTGGTTATTATATCTGTACCTATAGGAGCGTCCGCAGTTCAAACAGGTGCTGGTAACCCTGGAGACCATGGCCAATGACAGCAGGCTACCGGAACAGTGTAACTCCTTCTTACACAACAAGGACCAGTGGAGGTACACACACACACACACACACACACACACACACACACACACACACACACACACACACACACACACACACACACACACACACACACACACACACACACACACACACACACACACACACACACACACACACACACACACACACACACACAATCTTAAATAGACATTTAAAAGAAAGCACTGAGAGTATCTGCACTGCGTCTGAGAATGAGGCAGTGTATACAAGTCTTGGCCAGAATGACAAATGCAGTCTGTGATTAACCGTACTCCAAATAAAAGCCAATATGCATGCACACCAATTCTACATAGTCACACATGTGTGTACAAGCACAGCTCTGTGGGACTCTAAAGCTCAGGAGAGAAGTTGAATGTGTGACCCCGTGCTCCACTTCAGTCTATAATAAGCTCTTTGGAAAGTGTCCATGGAAGAGATTCCTCCTCTCTGCCCTCCACCACAGGGGGAGAATAGAGAGGAGAGGGGGTAGAGGAGAAATCAAGAATGAGCGACAGAAGAGGAGAGGTTTGCAGAGAAACAGAAATGTATTGGGTAAATGTGAAATGTAAGATACAGTACAAGGCAGGAACAGAGAGGTTAGTGGGAACTGAGAGGACAGGCTGAAGGGGTGACAGGGGAGAAAAAGAGAGGTAGGGGATGGAGCAGGAGAGAGAGGTGAGAGATTCTGAGCATATTTAACATGAGTACAGCGAGACAATCAATTCTGAGTGAAGTTTTGGGTACGGGTGGAAAAAGTTGGACAAGAAATGGGGGAGGTTGGGAGGAAGAGTCAAGGGGGTTAAGGGGCGGGATGAATGAAAAGGGAGGTACATAGGGAACACAGGAAGAGGAATGGCTGTGCGTCAGATCTGTCTATATTTAGTTGCTGTGAGAGATGATTGTGTTTGTGAATGCAGGTTCATGCACAGTCACTTACAAACACTTAGTGACCTCTTGTGGTAACAGACAGTACTGCAGGGAAACTGTTCAGTCATTTGACACCAGCATTATCTTGTTCTGCAGCAAAGGTCAATTAATGTATATTAATATAACATATTGATTATACAAATATTAACAATAAAATGAATTTTATTTATACAGCACATTTAAAGAAAAGGATAAGCAGAAGGCAATGTAACCAAACAGACCAAACTAATTACACAACTAAAGAGATTATTAATTAATTAATGATTAATTTGTCTGCTTTTTTGTAAATTCTACAGGTGTGAAATTGAGGCGACCCTTGAGCGTCTTCGGAAGCTGGAGAGGGAGCTCTACTCCAAAGAGAAGGAGCTGGAGGAGAGGGAGAGGAGGCTCAAACTGTGGGAGGAGAGGCTGATGGAGAGGTCCAACATGTCTCCCAGTCCGACCTCCCTCCTCATGGAGCGCTCAAACATCTCACCAGTAAGTGGAGTAAATGTAAATCTGTTCAGAACGTTGAAAAGGACACTGAATAATATATTTCTTATAATCACTTCTCTCTAACATTACCAGTTCTTCACACCGCTGTCCATCGGCTCCTCAGGCTCCTTTTTCCGCTCGCACTCTCAGGACTGCAACAGTGCCGGGGTCAGCAGCGCTGGCGTCAGCAGTCTCCTTCGCACCCTCAGCAACGGAGACACGGAGAGGGGGGGCAGTGCCGTGCTGGACAGGGGGGTGGGCTCGCTCGACAGCGGGAGGCTGCATGCCGTGTTCAGAGGTTTGCAGGGGAGGTTCGGAGAGGAAGACGTGGAAGAGGAAGGGACCCTGGAGGATAAAAGCTGGGGGCAAAGGGAGAGAGACGAGGGTGGGAGCGGGGAGGGAGGAAGGGTGCAGGTGACACTCAGGAGCTTCCCAGGTGGTGTAGTGGAGAGGGAGGAGAGGACATGGGAGGAGGGGGACAGGGACAGAGGAGGCATGCAGAGGAGCAGGGTGACCACCATAGTCAGAGGGTATTCAGGCGGGTTTGGAGAGGCTGAAGGGGAGAGGGAACGGGAGAAGGAGGGAGGGTGGGAGATAGAAAAATTAGGGGACAGGCTAGATGAGAGAGGGTTGGAGGGAGGTATAGAAGGAGGGATGCTCCCTACTATGTTCAAGGGTCTTCAGGGGAGTTTAGGGGGTTTGGGCGACATGCTGTCATTAGACATGGATGACATGGGGGAGATGGAGAGACTAGGGGACATGGACATGAACATGGGGGACCTGGGAGTGAGGAAGGTGAGGAGCGAGCTGGGGGTCAGGGGTCGCAGAAGTGACATGGGAGTCGTGGTCCAGGGAGTGAGAGGTGACCGCAGTGAAGCCATAAGCCAAAAGATAAGAGGTGAAATGGGGGTCATAGGTCACTCGGGTGTGCAGGTGAGCATGCGGTCTTCATCCAATCAGAACTCTGTGAAGAGCTGCAGCGTGCGACACGGAACCAAGATCAATATGGCGAGTGCAGCCATGGACGTGATGGAGCTCGATTGGTCCGATAGCGACTAGAAAAGGAGCGCACAAGCACAGAAAACACACAGAAATACACACAGAGGCCAAACTAGAGAGATATTGACTTGTTAGCGCATCTGAGCTACAGTATGTGCATTAGAATCTCCAGTTGGAAAACAGCTGGTATACACACATTTGTTTTGTTATTTTTTTTTATTGAATGATTGAAACTACACCCATGTGTACTGTGAAGTGGGAAGGAGCAACAGGGCCGTAAGAGGTTGTCTTGTCATGTTGTCAGAATGACTTCACATGTGTATTTTACTGTAATGTGCTATTAAAACTGCTGCATAACATACTGTAAGAGGTACAAGTGTTACACAATAACACACTTGAATAGCGCTCTAATAAGGCAGCACTGTCTGTTTTTTTCCTATCCTGCTTTTAGACTATCTTGTAGTTTATAGATGTGATTTGTTCAAAACAAGCTTTGATGCTATCAGTTCTAACTGTGACTTAGTGTGGGAATTTTTGGCATTTCTTTCTGTATATTTTATCATTTTTCAATAAAAAGAAAACAAGCTCTGAGTCTATTCTTGTCATATTGCATTTTAATACATTGAAAAGCAGTAGAAAAATGTACCAGATCCATCTCAATCTGTAAAGTAACTAACTAAATCAAAAACATAAGAAAATGTACAATATTTGCCTCTGTACTAAAAGTATAAAGTAACATAGAAGGGATTTGATCAAGTACCTGAACATTGTACAGTACTTGAAGTACTTGAATTAATGTACCTAGTTGCTTTCACTGTTGAAAAATAGTCAGTAGAAAGCAGAGGTGGGATAAACAGAAATCCCTTTCAACTTCTGAACCTAGACCCCTGACTACTGACCCCCCCCCCCTCACACGCTAAGCAGCAGAGCCACTCCTGCCAGCACCCACTTGGCGGGCCTCTCCCTGGTCTTGAGGCTGAAGGTCCAAACATATGTGGGTCCTCTGATCTTGGTTTTGTAAAGCGGGCACTCATAGATGTTCCTGGTCTCCTGGCGGTCGTTGGGCACCGCTCGGACTGAGATGACGGGCATCCCTGGGGTCAGTTCCTTTAGACGGGCCTCAGAGATCACCCCAGCCTGAGTGTCCCACCTCGCACCTGTCAGAGGAAGTGAAGAGAAGAGGAACAATTTTTATCAAAAACTAAGACATTGAAACCTATACGAGAAGCTTTAGCGTGTAGGACATGATTTTATTAATAGAGAGGGAACATTTTGCGTTAAAGCTAAGATAATATGGTAAAATAGTCTACATCAATGATCAGTAGCAGTAAAATGACCCTCCATGTTCCCCGAAAACAGAGAGTAAATACAATACAATGTTTGTCTACCTTCCATATAAAGTCCATACACGTATGCACCCTCCCTGGCAGGTTGGTTGAACTCTTCCTTAAATTTCTTTGTCACATCCACCGTCAGGTTGACTTTATCCAGGGGCCACTCGTTCTTACGTGCCAAAGTCTGCATCACCGCTACAAAGCCAAAAAAAGATTTAAAATCTACCAAATGATTAGTGCAGAGTAAAAAGACAATGGGAGATTAATAAAAAAAATTTATCCAAGCTTAGGTAGTACTCTTATCTGTGTGCACAGTGTGTGTTACCAGTGAGGAAGGATTGTGGGTTGAAAAGTCCAGACAGCCAGACAACACTTGGCAGAGACAAATCTTGAGTCCAACTGTCCAGCTCCTTACAGCGCTGCAACACATCATTGTACCTGACACACGCACACAAACCCACAAACAAAGTCAAAATAGCCCATACAGTATATACAGTGGGGCAAAAAAGTATTTAGTCAGCCACCAATTGTGCAAGTTCTCCCATTTAAAAAGATGAGAGAGGCCTGTAATTTTTATCATAGGTACACTTCAACTATGAGAGACAGAATGGGGGAAACAATCCAGAAAATCACATTGTAGGATTTTTAATGAATTAATTGGTAAATTCCTCGGTAAAATAAGTATTTGGTCACCTACAAACAAGCAAGATTTCTGGCTCTCACAGACCTGTAACTTCTTCTTTAAGAGGCTCCTCTGTCCTCCACTCGTTACCTGTATTAATGGCACCTTTTTGAACTCGTTATCAGTATAAAAGACACCTGTCCACAACCTCAAACAGTCATACTCCAAACTCCACTGGCCAAGACAAAAGAGCTGTCAAAGGAGACCAGAGACAAAATTGTAGACCTGCACCAGGCTGGGAAAACTGAACCTGCAATAGGTAAGCAGCTTGGTGTGAAGAAATCAACTGTGGGAGCAATTATTAGAAAATGGAAGACATACAAGACCACTGCTAATCTCCCTCCATCTGGGGCTCCACGCAAGATCTCACCCCGTGGGGTCAAAATGATCACAAGAATGGTGAGCAAAAATCCCAGAACCACACGGGGGGACCTAGTGAATGACCTGCAGAGAGCTGGGACCAAAGTAACAGAGGCTACCATCAGTAACACACTACGCCGCCAAGGACTTAAATCCTGCAGTTCCAGACGTGTCCCCCTGCTTAAGCCAGTACATGTCCAGGCCTGTCTGAAGTTTGCTAGAGGGCATTTGGATGATCCAGAAGAGGATTGGGAGAATGTCATATGGTCAGATGAAACCAAAATAGAACTTTTTGGTAAAAACTCAACTCGTCGTGTTTGGAGGAGAAAGAATGCAGAGTTGCATCCAAAGAACACCATACCTACTGTGAAACATGGGGGTGGAAACATCATGCTTTGGGGCTGTTTTTCTGCAAAGGGACCAGGACGACTGATCCGTGTAAAGGAAAGAATGAATGGGGCCATGTATCGTGAGATTTTGAGTGAAAACCTCCTTCCATCAGCAAGGGCACTGAAGATGAAGCGTGGCTGGGTCTTTCAGCATGACAATGATCCCAAACACACCGCCAGGGCAACGAAGGACTGGCTTCGTAAGAAGCATTTCAAGGTCCTGGAGTGGCCTAGCAAGTCTCCAGATCTCAACCCCATAGAAAATCTTTGGAGGGAGTTGAAAGTCTGTGTTGCCCAGCGACAGCCCCAAAACATCACTGCTTTAGAGGAGATCTGCATGGAGGAATGGGCCAAAATACCAGCAACAGTGTGTGAAAACCTTGTGAAGACTTACAGAAAACGTTTGACCTCTGTCATTGCCAACAAAGGGTATATAACAAAGTATTGAGATGAACTTTTGTTATTGACCAAATACTTATTTTCCACAATAATTTGAAAATAAATTCTTTAAAAATCCTACAATGTGATTTCCTGGATTTTTTTTTCTCATTCTGTCTCTCATAGTTGAGGTATACCTATGATAAAAATTACAGGCCTCTCTCATCTTTTTAAATGGGAGAACTTGCACAATTGGTGGCTGACTAAATACTTTTTTGCCCCACTGTATATCTAACACCTACTTTAGATAGATTAATATATATGTAATGTACTGTATAGTATAGCAAACAGCTAATTCCCCACATTTATAAAAGTACAACATTTACACACACACCATATAGCCAGACTGTAAATGGAGGGGTAGGCCAGTTTAGTCCAGGTATCGGGGACGTTGTCAAAGAACAAGGCTGTTTGCAGCTTCTCCATCTCAGAGGAAATGGCCAGTTCACCCTTTGACAGAAAGATTCAACTGTTACATCAATAGAACATACATTGAAGGTGCTACATGTTGCAAATTAAGGTGAAAACACAACACTTGAAAAAAACTTGTAAAAATAACATTAAGAAAAGTTTCCCCGAAATGTTATCTTTGAGTATGCAAATTACGAATCATCTTAATAAATGTGTGGCAATTTCTATTCATTTCCAGAACAGAAAAACAAGTCAGCCAAATTGATTACATGAAACACAACCAAAGAGGTGTGAAGCGTACCTTGAGTCCCAGGTCAAGCTCCTTGAGAGAGCGGCGTATCTCAGAGATGAGTGTGTTCATGCGCTCACACTCCTGGAAACAGACCAGGATGTACGGGGAGCGTTCAGCTGTTTTAGAGGTGATGTCCGACATGTTGTACTCCTCTGGAAGCTTCTCCAGCACCTCATCTAAAATGGTTTTCACCTGAGGGAGGGTGGCTACTAGATTAAATGTTGCATTGCTCTCCACCTCCAACTTGAGAATCAATATCACTTTTAGGAAAATATATACTTCCGTTCTTTTATATGTATTCTCCAATAACCAACATCTACTCCTAAAAACAAATACTTTTCCCTGCAGGTGTAGCTACTGTACCTTCTCCTCCAGGGTCTGTGACACTCCCTCCCCCATCACAGCATCAGGAGACTGCAGCTCCAGCAGAGTGTGGAAAAGGTTATCAGACGTCACTGTCAAGAACTCTATCTCTGCATTGGGGTGCAACCCATAATGCACTGGGCTCTCATGTGGCAGCACCTCATCTATAAAATCATGGTAGCCCTGGAGATGTAGAGGAAGTAATGGTGAATTTCTTTGTTTATTTAATGTTTCCTAACAAACTACACTTTAAGTCATTTGGTAAATTTATTTAAAGTGTGTAACAGACATATTTAGTGGATAGACTCCACTAGCAGTAATGCAGTAAAAAAGTATGGAAAGCTAAAACAGTTAGAGTTTAAAGGACCTGTTTCCTCAAAGGTCTCCCCCTGTAGTTACCTGGTAGTCCAGGTTCGAGGGCACGACAAACCCAGGAGCCAAAGAAAGCTTCCGGTCAAACTGGAAAATAAAACAGTAGAAAGAAAAGTTTCAAGCTTCAGATCATTAAATCAGAAAGATTAAATTGTCCCTGACCACATAGCCAAAATGTCTTGGTCCAACAGTAGCTTAAGTCTGCCACATCAGCTTGCCAGAAACTCTTTAGTTAATTGCCAAAATCTAGCCAAATTGCTGCTAACTGGAGCTGCTCTCAGCCAAAATGTGATCCAAGTTTGCTCTCCAACAACACAGTGAAATCTGGCAGATATTTATCATCGGCATCAAAGCAAGTTTGTGCCGTTTGTGCTAGAATGAAGCTGAGTGTGCCAGCAATCAGCAAGACATTCACTTTCTCATGAATAAAAGAACAAACCTGGTTGGGCTGCATGTATTCCTCCAGGTATGTCCTGCAGAGCCGTCTGTCCCAGTCGTCAGTGATGTGTCCTCCATACATGATCTCCCCAAACAGGTACCTCAGGTCCTCCCATGGCACCTAACTCATCACAATTACTTTGAAAATCAGTTCTGATACGATCACCTTCATGCCTTAGCTGCTAATGTGACAATCCCATGCACCAGCACTCCACCTGTGCATTAGCCTCCAAGTAGTTGTAGAGGACGTTAACTGATATCGTCAGGTCTCCAGTGTTGAAGGGATACTTTCTGTTCCATCCCTGAGGACCAAATTTCCTTCTCTCAGCCACACAGGCGTGGAAGTAACACAGAGAGAAGAGGATGGTCTTAAACTCCTGCTCGCGGCTGCACTGGTCCAGGATGTCCTAAAAAACAGAGCCATGATTTAATAGATAACTAAGCAATTACTTGCACAAAGCAGCGATGAGACACTTACCTGGTCAAAATTATCCAGAGCAGCATGCAAATTAGCATGCATGCCTGTAGGCGGTTCATTTGTGATCTTGATAGCGTTTTCCAGAATTCCCTGAGCAAAACACATCAGATCAAAAGATTCACATCTGGGAGAAATCAGGCATGCATTGAATGTACCTGGGAGCCTACATGCACTCCATGTATGTGCCTGCTGCATTGACACAAACCTTCAGCACAGTGTGTCTGTACCTGCGGGATAATGTGTTCCTGGGGTGTTGGTGCCGGCTCAGCGCTCATGAACACTCTGTAGTCCGGGTGGCTGCCTTCACAGCAGCGCTCCAGCAGCTTCTCCAGTGAGCCCAGCCAGCGGGCAACCAGGTGGATGTTCTACAGGGAGGTGCAGAAAAACACCTTTTAATCTACTAGGGAGGTTAAATGTTCCAAACGTTCAGAATAAACTCATCCCTTCCAGTCAGACCTGCAAAATAACCCAGTGACCCTCCTTGGCAGCCTTCTCCATGGCAACCTCAGCCACAGCTTCCTGGCCCTGACCCAAGGACACGTTGTGAAGCTTCCCAAGGTCGATAGTGAAACCCAGCTTCCTTCCTGGGTACACAAGATTGAATTTAAAGTCTTTCTCAGTTTTGAAGTAAAATCTAAATCTCACCTTCATCTGATCACACTGAAATACATACATCTTTTATCTCTTATTTGTTTCTGCTTTTCCTCCTAAATCTTTCATATCTGTCTCTGCATTCTTCTGCAACATGGATTGAACTAGTTCCACAATGCTTTTTGCAGTTTATTGTAAAGGAACATATTTTCTAAAAGCCAACTAGGCTTAAGGACACCACTTAAACAAAGAAGTATAGCTTTGCTCAAGTAAAAAAAAATGCTATGTCAAGGCAAAAATAGTGTATTAGTGCATGCGATGTATTCATTACCCAGTGATTCTACATCTTTAAGAGGGTCCACTCCGGGGGAGAGGATGAAGAACACAGGTGAGGCTGGTCCACTTTCTCTGAAGGACTTTGCAAATTCAGTCTTCCGGCCCTCTGTGTACTTCACCCCGAGCTTCTCCTCCACAAAGTTCCTACAGTACGCCAATAGGAACAGCAGAGATAGTCAGGGTTTGGGTTAAAGTGATTGACAAGTGGATAATCTAAAAAAGGAAAAACCACCAATAACATAAGGTGAGAAAAACCCTCCTTAC
The DNA here is from genome assembly GCF_036324505.1 of Eleginops maclovinus. NCBI lineage: Eukaryota > Metazoa > Chordata > Actinopteri > Perciformes > Eleginopidae > Eleginops > Eleginops maclovinus. Next base: position 11,541,877 of record NC_086354.1, read on the forward strand.
TTAAGAGCATAGGTCATGCGATCAGGTCTTAGGGCTCTCATCATGATGAGCTTCTGCAGGGAGCTTTTCCCTTTCCACTCCTGAGGAAACTTCTCTTTCTCCGGACACTCTGACTCCACCATCTTCTTCCAGCGTTTAGGAGAGCCCTCAATATCCCTATCCAGACCACGAAACTCATCTGTGAAGCTCATCACCTTTGCAAACACACAGGACAGCAGCAGGTTAGGTTTGACAATATCATTGCAGGATGTGAGTCAGCTAAAAAAGTCCTGTGTGTGTGTGTGTGTGTGTGTGTGTGTGTGTGTGTGTGTGTGTGTGTGTATGCACTTTGATAGCGCTCCATGCTGAGTTGGAGAGGAACTCAAGGGTGCTGACGTAGTGGTGGTCGATGTAAAAACGTAACAGGAAGTCTAGCTCTCGCACATCTATCTCCTTGCTCATCACCAGCAGCTAAAGAGAAAGGACACAGTCAGGAACAACACACACACACCCACCCACCCACCCACCCACCCACCCACCCACACACACACACACACACACACACACACACACACACACACACACACACACACACACACACACACACACACACACACACACACACACACACACACACACACACACACACACACACACACACACACTCTCTTTTGTCTCTCTTTAACGCTGACACATACACACCTGGAAGGCTAGCTGTGCAGTAAAGGTGAGCTTGTCTCTCTCAAATAGTCCCCTGCTGATGTAGTTGAAGGTGGAGTAGGTAACAAGGTCTATGAGTATGTTTACTCTGCTCTTCACATCCTCACAGGCCTCTGCCATCTCCACCGATTTGTGGAACACCACGTTAAAGGCCTGAAGGAAAATAAGACAGAGAAAGTTTGTCACATACTGTACATGGTCTCAATCATTGCATTAATGCCTCACAGATTTAAGAAAATGACTGTTTTCTTTTTATTCAATTTGTCAATGTGTAGGCTGTCAGTCAGCTATTAAAGCGACATGTATTGCTATTTATAGTTCTGGTGTGAGATGATGAGTGCTGTAGATAACGGCTTTGTGCAGGTATTATTTTCCACACTTTTTGGCAGCTGTAGTTTTTTAAAGCAAGAATATATTTCCAATAAGAAACTGCGCACAAAAAGGTTTGAGGATTAGGTTGAGTACCCGGGTCGTGGTTAATTCCATTAAGAAACGCAGACTATCTTTGACCAAAATCTCCAACAACTCACATACACTACAGATTGCACTACAGGTAAAAGAAATATGTATTCATGATTTTGGTGAACTATCCCTTTAACTTTCCCTTCTGGTTACCTTGAGGCTGAACTGGTACATGGGGTTGATCTTGTTAAGGTCGTTCATGATGAAGTACAGCAGAGAAGCTCGGACAGCAACGAGCCGATAGTGTTCTCTGGCTTCGTTTATCTTCACCTCATTGACTTTAGCTTCCAGGACCTGAGAAGTGATGGAGGGAGACAGAAGAAGAGATGAAATGATGCAAAACAAATTTATTGGAATATTCATCTCAAGATACAACAATTTAGAACAGACACTCATGCTGCTACCTTCATCTCAATCTCAGCAGCTGTATGCTTGGTGGTCTCGAGCTTCTCCACCAGCACGTTGTCCCCCAGGAAGTTACTCTCTGCAGCGGACAGCCTGGTCAGCAGCTCGTCCTCCAGGAGCTTCAGCTCAATCTTGAACATGTTCTGCTGTTTTGTCAGGTCACTCTGCGGGGATTTCACACAAAGAGCACTGATGATTCTTGGAATTACCGAGTGTACGTACAAAGCAATACTTAACCCTTACTAGCAACATTTTTGGCATACATTTTTGCAGGGTCGAGAGTTTTCTGATTTGTCCCTAAAATAAGTCTGTGATTAACTGTGTTGCAAAAATACACACTCTGAATTAAGTATACAGGAAATAATAAATGTTCATTTAAAGGGTTATAATTCTGAGATTGTGAGATTTTTAGGGCTAATGTTGGTTAAAGAATGTACTTACCGTAACCAACTTTAATAAATCATTCTATGGCTGTTATTGATATGAGAAATGTTCATTATGTTAGGACATCAAAGTAACTTTTGGTTGTGAGGTATAATGGTTAAAACATTAAAAGTTGTTGGAAAAAAAAACAATATTATAATTAATTGGTAAGATCAAGATTAAGATGAACCTTTATTGACTGGTCAAAGTGGTAAAATAATCATATATTAAAAAATCTTTGGTTTATAATTATAAATATTGTCAACAGGTGTTTGAAAGTGCAGAGTATTATGTGTTGACAGAGGTGGAGCAAAACCAAAGGAATCTCATAAATAATTGTCTCCACCTTTAGGTGCTCGAGGTCGGGTCTTTCCTGATTCACCACCTGGGCCAGGAGCTGGTCCTCTAGTCCGTCTCTGGTCACAGTGAAATTGATGAGGGTGGTCTGGGCCTGTATCTCTGGTTTGTAGTGAGGATTGGCCAGCTTGGTGTGGAGGATCAGTCTGAAGCTTGGGTTGAAGAAACACTCCTTGTCCCCAACCTTTATACAGCTGTAATAGAGTGGTATAGAGGAGGGAAGTGTCAACTATAAGAGAAACAAATTGTTGTTTTTTGTGTACAACGCACACTTTCACGTGTGTTGTCCCACCTTCCCTTCTTGATGGTGTGTCGTCCCAGCAGGGGGTCAATAACAGGGTCGATGCTCTCCTCCAGGTTCTCTATGAGGACAGTATGTCCTGCCACCACAGCCTGTTCTATCACATCTACATATCTGGAACAACATAAAAAAGAAAACTTCAGGTCAGGTCTCCCAGATCAAGGAAATAAAAGTGCTGCGAGAGCTAGCATCAGATATATAGCTCTGTGTCAGGGCCAGAGCAGGTTTATATTAAAAGACGACATCTCTACTTGAGGATGATAAAAGCGGATTTATAAAACATTCACCCTCTCTGCCCCAGACTGACGACTTTCAGGCTGCTGCCATAGCGGCTCTTGATCCATTTGATGCCTTGCAGCTGAGGGTCAATGAGGAGAGGCCAACGCTCACCTGAACAGATATACACACATTGACATTATAACCATATCATTGAATAAAGCAAACACTTTTATTGCAATAAAAGAGACTATAGTACCACTTTCTGCCCTTACTCACAGTTTGTGAGAATGGTTGCATTCTGAGTTGACATTTTGTCTCCTGGTAAGCCTTCATTGTTCCACTGGGCCACCATCGCTCCGTCAGTCAGCATCAACACTGGATCCAAGCCCTCCGTCATGGGGATGAGCATCTGGTGGAGAGATGAGGAAAGTAATAATAAAAGTTATAAATTAAATGTAAACAAAACCTCCTGTTGTAAAGACAGAATCCAGAGGAAGTCTTTGTGAAAAAGAGAGCTATTATTTTAAATCTAATATGTGACAAGAATACGTACTTTAGATCTTTAAGTAAAAATTCAATGTACTTGTACTTTAATTTAATATTTACACTTTATGTGACTGTACTCTTATGTACTACATCTCAGAGGGAAACAGTGTACTTTAACACCAACATTTTAATGTTGTTTATTTTGAATGTATGAGATAAACTGTTGAATACTCCTACAGTATTTGTTGAGAACATTCTCCATTCTTTTAATCTGAATGAACTGTATAACACGTCCTTGGTAAAGCTTGAAACTGCATCATCACACAGCTGAAAAACAGGACTGTTTTTTCTGAGCTCATAAAAAGCGATAGTAAAAATGTTTACTGCACTTTAAATACCTTTACTTTGAGTATGTAACTTAAGTTGGGTTTTGAATGCGGGACTTTTACTTGAAAATATCTCAATTCTTTTTTTCCCCACTGAAAGATAACCTTATAATTTAACACCGTATTCCTCATTGTAAGATTGTGACCTTCTGGCTGCGCAGGAAGGGCATCCAGAGGTTTTCCAGCAGCTCTCTCCTGTACTTCTTGGAGAAGGAGCCGGCGTAGGAGATGAAGGCCGCAGTGAGGAGGAGGTCTCCGCTAAGGGTTGCCTCCTGTTCATGGTACTGAGCCACTGAGTGGGCCCAGCGCACATTCTCACTCTGAAACATGCACATATAACATAAATACAATGAGACACTTCAGTATCTTACAAGAAGCACCTCTCATTCCTGCAAAATCAACTTTAAGAAACATGATTTAAACTGATCTCCCATTGGTCGCTGCTGAACACACCTCCAGTCCTTTGACCAGCCGATTGGCTAGTTCTATTGTCTTGTTGGTGCGGTTGACCTCTTCCTGAAAGCACAATTTCTCTGAAGTGGCTTTCTCAAATGCTGTTGTCAGAGTTTCCAGGCTGCTGTCCAGCTCCTGAGGGAAGATGTGAAGTAATGTGCAACATTTAAATAACCTGAAAATAAATGTAATAAAACTAAAGTAACAGTGTGAAGCCACACATTAACCTCTGTCTAGAAGGCACTCAGCAAGATAAACTGTGACGGGTATAGTTCAACAAGCTAATAAAATACGTCCAGGATCAGAATTATAAAGAGAATGCTCCAGGGGAAATGCTAGAGAGGTGGATTATAAGATTGCCTATAAAAGTCACTGCTTCAAGAAGGCGCTATTAGGACCTTTACAAAAGACTTAGTCACATCAATAACATGTGGGGCCATTTACACAAGAAGCAAACAATGTGTTCTCTTGTTCATCAGTTTATATGACAATCTGTAATGTTAGTTTATTACAAATGCAGAGAGAGAGAAAAAAAAAGGAAACATGATCAAAACAAACGTACAGCAAGCTTTTTCCTGATAGCCTCTAGTTTCTCAGCAGCTTCAGTCAGATCAGCGTTGGCCTGAGACAGACACATCCTCTTCATCTCTACCTCACAAGCTACCTGCAGAAAAAACAAAATACAAGAAAACAAAGAGCAGTTTGACCCAAAGGTAGCAATATTTTTTATGGGATCCCTAAAAAAATACAGCATAATAATCTATAGAAGTGTATGTGAACAACCACTGTGTCATACTCTCAAACAAAACCATAACCTGCAATAACTGTTTATATCATGAATAAAATTAACATCAGTGAAACATATACATTTTAAAACTGTAAATGTAGGACCACAAAGCAGAGTTGTACTTACAAAGATCTACCGAAGCAGCAATATTTGGGAAAAATAATATAGACAACAAGAATATATTACTATATAGTGAAAAAAATCACACACTGGCCTATGGATGACTGTAAATATGGATGACAGACAGTTTATACGTGTGCACCTCATGGAAGCGTATGATGTTGATCACCCAGGCACAGAGCCCTGCAGCAGCAGAGGATTTCTGTCTTACAAATTCGGGGTTGAACTCGGGGTCACTGAGGTGCTCGTCTCTCACGCACCTCACCGTGGCCTCGGGGATGTGCTCTTTGTCAAAGTTCACCAGAGCCTGCAGGAAGTCGTCCACCTGCACAAGCAGAGGTGTGTGTTGCGGAAATTGACAAGTCAAAAGCTACACACCGCATTGGCAAGATTATAATGTAACAGTGTTTGCTTAAAATCTCATTTTTTTCAGTGTATATACAGAATAGTGCTTTTTTTTTTTAGAACTCTTGTCCAAAGAGGCCAATAAAGCAGCTGCACACCACACATACATTAAAGAGGATACAAATCTACATGTATAAAGGCTATTAGTAGAATAAATGAAAATATGTAAAAGGATATATTAAGGAATAACAAGCAATCGATTCACCTTTACAACAAATATGAAAACACATTCACAATAACTACAAATATTGAATTCTTAGTCGGGTTGGCATCTCAGACGAGTGATGAGGAATAAAATAACCGTGAATCAGGTTAAATGTGTTTTGCAATATTTTTTTCTGCAGTTAATGAAATGTATTTGTGGGCTCTTTGGCTTCGTGTTAGTGAGCCATTAATCTAAGAAACACTACGAGGCATCGCTGTGAAATATCACCTTGCTCATGACCATTTTGGAAGCCTTCCAGCTGCGGTCTTTTGGGATTCGGCCTTGGGGAGACAGTAGCACCAAAACAGCTGCTGAGACGTTAGTGACAATAGCTGGAGGGTTGGGGAACGTCCTCAGCTCCGTCAGGTTCAACTGGATAAGCACACACACACACAAAACAATTAAAATAAATCAATTGTGGTAACAGGATTTGGGTTTTAAATTGATTTACCCTGTTCAGTGTATTGAGGGCTGTATTGGCGGCCTGCAGGGCAGGTTCAGCCTTTGCAAGATCGTCCTCAGTCTCCTGCTGCTGTTTGGTCACTTTAGCTTGGATTGCTGCCACCTGAATAAACATAAGCAAAGATACAAAAATCATTTGAACTCTACTATCTCGTTTTAAATAATTGTATTATATGTAAATGTATGTACACACACACACACACACACACACACACACACACACACACACACACACACACACACACACACACACACAGTGTTACCCTTTGCTCCTCTGCATCTGCCACAGCTCTCTCTTGGTTGAGCCTGTCTGTCTGTTGTCCAATTTTATCTAAGAGAGCCTCTATGTCTGAGTTCCTCTGCCACAGCTCCACCTCCTGCACTGCTAGCTTGGCTTTCAGATCTTCTACCTGAGCGACACGAAAAGGAAGGATATGACAAAACATGAAAATAGTACACATAAGGGAATACAGCACAACATACATTGTCTGACCTGTGAGGCAGTCGTCTGAAGTTTCTGCAGGCCGTTTTCTAGCCGCTCCATCTTCTGGGTCAGCTCTGTGCGTTTTTTCCCAAGCAGGTTGCTGTACAGTTTCATAAACTCCAGGAAACTCTTCGGGGTGGTGTAGTTAAAGTGTTTTTCATTCTGCTGGTACTTAACACTCACCTGTACCGTGTGGTTAAACAAGATGTTGTCAGAGAAGGTCAAAGAATGCCTTTTTTTCATCCATGGTGCTTTGCAACAACTCACCTCATTGACACTGGTGTGGGCATAGGAGATGAACTCACTGATAGACGCCCGCACATTTGGCTGCACATGATAAACACGCACAGAGACTCAGGGAATTAATACATTGGCACACATAGTTTAGAGTAACCAAATAGTTTTTAATAGACTTCATGAACAAACAACGTTGTCATTATTCATATTTATGGCTACAACTGGTTTACTATCCAAGTAATATTTCCGCTGTGAGTATGAATGCTTTATGAATGTGCTTTCACCTCCAGTCCAGGTATCTTCTCTATGAAAGTAGAGCTGACGGACTGCAGGGCGAGCTGAGGCCAGGAGTGGAACCAGTCTATGGCTGTACAATTCACCAGAGCCGGAAACTTCCTTGCACGCGTCCGCAATGTGAACCCGACTGGCGAGAAACACAAGACAACCTGGGGGAGAAAGAGGGTGGGCGTAGTTATATTTAGTAATCATTGATATGGAAGAAAGCAGGTATTACACAATATTTGGATCGCACATAATACTGTTTCAGACCTTGAGCTGTCTTCGTATCCTCTCAATAAAGAAGCTCCAGCAGTTGTCTCTGCTATCTATGAGTCCTAATCCTCTCAGCTCCATCCGAATGGAGGTCACAATCATATCCACCTCTTCATCACTGAACAGGTCTGGAATATCCCCTAAATAACACAGACAAAGCAAGGTCAAAATGTGAATTTGGTCCTATTTACAGTACAAAAGAATAATACAGAAATACAGTTGCTTTGTGCTGAGTGCTACAGTTTCTCCCTTTGATATTTCAGTATATTGAGTATATTGCTTTTGTTTACACAAGTGAGATTTCTGTGAGATTATGACCATCCAGGCCAAAGTTACGGACAGTGTGCCCAATCCGGCAGCTATAGCACTAGCTCTGCCATATTTAGAAGCCCCCTTTAGTTTATGGATTCAACTTGTGCTCACTTGTATTGCCTACTGACCGTAAAGGTACTGTATGCTAGTGGCTAATGGTCGTAAGGTCATACCAAACACACTTGTTTATTTGGACAATATGTATGTGTAATAAAATTGTGAATTAGAGTCAGTCGGTTGAACCTGGGAATTAATCAGCTTTATCCATACACCACTATATTAATGAGAAATATAATTCACTGATACATTTTCACAAGGTTTCTCATTCCACCCCTGTCCCTAACATGTATCCAACCTGTGTATAACGCATTTCCAAACACTGTTAAAATGATAGCTATTTTCACTATTTATATTGAACTTGATGATATTCCCTAAAAGAAAGTATGCTCACTTTAGCTTTTAACACACTAAATGCTCATCAACATAAAAGGTGTTTAGCACAGTCCGTGTAACCAAACCTGAGGCCAGCATATCGTTGATGAGCACCAGGAAGCGTTCGTCTGGAATCTGGGCGTCTGTATGCAGGAACACTGTCCCAATGTTCTTCACCCCCACCTTTATATACAATGCTGCTATATCACTCTAGAGATCCAGACAAAGAACATGTAAATATGGCATGCTCCAGGTTTACTTTACATCAAGTCATATCAAACAGTGAAGTGACATTGTGTATCTTATGTGCATGTGAGTATGAATGCATGTTTACCTTGAGGTCATTGATTCCATAACCTTTACGCAGTGTGATTTGGAAAACTTCCAATGAGCTGAGGAAAGCAGCCAGCCGACAAAGACTTTGCTTCCCGCTGCCCCCAACCCCCACCAGCAGGGCGTTACCATAAGGGGCCTCCAGGATACGACTGATGCGACACCTGAGCACAAACGACACAATTGATAGTGTGTGCATGCTCTATGGTTTACATGTGTGCTAATCTGTGTGAATCCTCCCTGGTGCATGTTATTGTGCAACACTCATTTTTCATGCAAATGTCTCTGTGTGTGACTTACACATGCTGGATGGCTTCTTCAAACAGTACCAGGTCCATGACGGCGTTCAGCTCATTATAATGCTCCAAAGCATCAGCCAGCGTCTTCTGGAGTTTCTCCCAGTCTGAAGCCTGACAAGACGGGCAAATAAACAAAAGTGACTCTCGGGTGAGGGCAGCAGTGTCCAAGTAACTATGTGGGAACTTCCAGATATGTAATTAAATGAAGTTCTTATCAAGACTTGAGTTGATTAACTTCCAATTCCAACCCCACACAGAAAAGAAAGGCAATTAGTTTTGCTAATGACAGTGCATTCATTCTCATTTATTTTCTGACAGATTAGACATGACAGGAGAATATGTGCCATAAGGTTTTTCAATATGGGAGCAGCTATAGTCTGCATACTAAATTGATCAAAGTCAAAAACAATTAAACTTACATGTTTTATTACCATGGTTAATAAAGATTAATCGATGCTTGATGGGAGCAACATTGTGTATAAACCATGAATGTGTCGAACCTGGTGATAGCGGGGCTCTCCCACTCCCAGAGCAAAGTGACAGTACACCAAGGGCTGGTGGATGAAGATGGACTCATCTATAGCCTGGAGGAAATGGGCGGACACAGATGTTTTTCACATTGTTGTATCTGGGGGTGTTGCTGTGTTTCTTTTATTAAAGGTATTTACAACTTGATTGTCAGTGATGAATGTTACATTACATTTACAGGATTTTTTGGGTTTTCTGAACATCGTTCACCCATGTCACAGAAAATCCATCTTTCCAAACAAACACACATTTGGCAATAGGATATGTAATCCAGATTATGGATGAATGAAGTTACAATTATTGACAAAAATATTGAAAAAAATGCTCTAATATACCATCAAAGAAAAATGTGTTGAGAATGAAAATTAACAAGTAAAAGAATAGCAAAATAAATAAAGAACAATACTATACAGAGATTAGTGTAGATGATTTCTCGAAAAGTAATGAAGGGAAGTTCACTTAAATTTACTTGGTTTCAAAAATGTCATGCAAATGATGTTGCCTGATTTAACAATAAAGGGTTTCTGAAATAGTCAGAGTGTAATTTTACATTTACAAATGTAGGGTCACATAGTACATTTCTCAATATCTTTAAAGATAAAGCCGTTGCTGTATGTTGCCTCTTCCTTACTTCAAAATATCTCTTGCCAGTGTCAAGCAGGATTTTGGTGAAGAGTTCCACATCTTTTTCTTCCATCAGTTTGTCGGAGTAGACCCTGGAGCTCTCATGCAGCCACAGGTTCACCAGGTCTGTGGGGTAACGGATACTCTCCGGCAGGGCAAACAGGATACCCTACACACCGACATACATGGAATCAGTTATCACATGATTCAGACACATTTCCTTCTCTTCATCTGTATAACTTTGTACCTGGAAGATGTTAGACAGATCTCGCAGGTTGAAGATGTAGTGGAAGCGTATTGCTGTCGGGAGGAAGTTCTGGCTGATTTTTTGGTGCAGACAGATAGCTGCCTGGATGAGAAAATCCAAAAGATGAATTGTTGAATAAATGTTTTGATGGATATTGGAACAGAAAATAGATGGTCATTACTATGGATAAAGTGGTACATTGATAGACTAATAATGGTCTTAATGTACAGTAGATAAATGAAACATACTGTAAGTGTACCTGAATGAGAGTTCCCACTGAGCGAGAGACCCCGTAGCTGAATCCTCCCTGCAGGAAGTGAGCTGACAGGATGCTGGAGAAGATGGTGGCTAATGCATCAGCACTGGGAAAATGTACCGCAAACACTGAGAAATGCCTCTGAAGGGTGTAAAGAGAGATTTGAAAATGACTTCCCATTAAGACGCTATAGTATGACTGGCCTGAACTCAAAATGTTCACCCCAAAAAAATTAGTATCAAACTACTTTTAATGTAACTATTAATTAGATCAGTTAATCTTTAGTTATTAGCATTTTAGAACATTCTCATTTCACTTCAGTTTTTTAAGATTGTTTATCTTTTCTTTTTGACTTAATTGTGTCTGGCTTTCACGGCTTATTAAACCCATTCTGTATTCATTTGCACCTGATAAATGACTTTGTAAAAATGCATAACAATCTAATTAAGTACCATAATTTTAGCACAAAGAGCAATGGTGATAATGTTTTTAGTTCATATGCACATGTGTGTGTATGTAAGTGTGTGTGTATGTGTGTGTACACATGCCTGTAGTCGGGGGTTGATAGAGAAACTCCCTGATGTTGGGTTCATACAGGTGATGTACTGGCAGTTATGTATTTCCTTTAGTACCAGGCGTTGTCTGTCATACCTACAAAAGGTGTAGTATAACTATTAACGGCACAGTACATGTTCGTACATACAGATTTGAGTGTGTACGTGTACTATACATTCATGCTAAATGTGATAAATGTGTGTTTCCTGGTTTGGTCTTACCAGTGGTTGTAGTCGAGGTGCTGTCGTATGAGTGTGTGCGGCTGGACTGTCCCATAAACATCCACCTCTGGCATGTTGAGGTCGTCTATGAAATAGATGAGTCTCTTAGCCGTAGGGGGAGCAAATTTACGACCAGCTTTCTTCTCCAGAGGTTTCTCCAGGACACCTGAGGTCCATATAAAGCAGAAGACAGTTGATGAAAAAACCTGTGGGCTGTGCTTGCAGCAAATGACTTATGAGTAATGTATTTCAAAATGCAGTCTGCAACAGGAAAAGATAATTAAAAATACATGAATAAATCATGTTCAATAAATCAAGTGCAATGATTCTTTGTCTTGATGAGGGCATACGCAGTATGGTATTACAATGAAATTTCAAAACTCTGTTATATTAGACAAAGTCAGAGGCTTATTTGTAGCAAAGACTTACATTTACTTACTTACTTTTCCCTTAAATACACAGTTTACCTAAGTAAAGTAAAGTACAAATATAAAACAGATTTAAAAACAGAGCAAAGGCATCTAAAAAATATATTCTACTAGAAAAAAACAATATTCTTTTACACGAACAATTGAAATACATCACTGTCTAGAAAATGAATAACATCAAAATAACTACATAACCTAATTTACCCCCAAAATAATGATCAGTATTAAAGGGAAACCATGTCATGCGAAACATGTTACATAGCTTTATTTATTACGCATGTTAGTAGCAGTATAAATTAAAGTATAGTTTTCAAAACCCCGACAGGGCCATGAAAGTGTGTAAAGTCGATTTTATTTTTAATACGCACAAAACTCCCCAAAATATCAGTTTCATCCTGTGATTCTTACGCTGCAGCATGGCTGACGTGGTGTAGTAGTTGAAGGGGACTTTAGCCACTATGTAGTCCTCCTTCAGCTTGGCAACTTTATCTGACACCAGGATGGTCTTGCCCACTCCTGCGTTGCCCACTAGCATGATAGGTTTTCCTCTCTGGACCAGCAGGTCCATAAAGTACGTCAGACACAGGGTTTCTGGAGTGTGGACCAACACAGTCTGAAACACACACACACACACACACACACACACACACACACACACACACACACACACACACACACACACACACACACACACACACACACACACACACACACGAAGCAGGACCTTAAAGAACTGGTCAATTCAGTTTGAGCATAATTTAAAGTAATTATCTTCTTTGCACACAAATCATTACCTGTAGTGGTATATCAGGCTCTAGCTCAAAGGGCAACATCTTCTCACTCCATGGGGTGAACTTTTTTGTCTCAGAGTCAATGTAATAGTCAAAGACGGTGCCCTGGGAAGGAAACTTCACCGCTCTCATCTCTTTAGACCACCAGCGGCTGAATTCTGCCCGGTAGTCATTCAGCTGGTTGTTGGGAAAATACGATATCATAATGTGCCATAATAATCTGAATTTGAATAGTGCAATAAAAAGAATTAAACTCTTCAAGCAAGTATTTAGTCACCACACACATGGTCCTGGAAGAGGGCCCCTCCAAAGGCCCAAACACAAGCGAAGACAAAGTAGATCTCATAAAGTTCTCGCGGTGAGTCAGGAGGAGTGTTGACCTCTGTCAGCAGGCAGTCCAACAAGGCACACAGTGTCTGATTGGCCAAAACACATACATCTGATTGGTCATTACATCGTAACATATTGCGCTTTGAGACAATATGCAGAAACACAACATCTGGCTAAAAAACTATTGAGAGACAGATTGTAATTGTAAATATTTTTGTGACAGTTTAGGTGAGATACACAATGAGCATGTTGTGTGTCTTCACCTGCACCATGCTGTTTTCTGGTATGGGAGTGATGGTTTTCAGGTTGCAGCGCACTTGTTCCAGGCAATACGGCACGTATTTATCAAACAAAATGGTTAAGTTGGCTCGCTCTGATTGGGCCTGTCTTGTGTCTATCCAGCTTGTCACATACCTGGATATACAGTTAAGATATCAGGTGTATAATTTCAGAAAAGCGAAGGAATAAGAACATGATTTTATGAGTGTGTTTTTGCTTTTTTGTGTCTTACGAGCTCCAGCCAAGATCCTGAGGGTTGACAAAGAGTATTCCAGCCCTGGACACAGTAGCTGGAGTTGCTGCCTTCAGATGAGAAATCTCAAACAGTAGACGCATCGAGGAAGACAAACTGATCCTCTCATTGCTGGCAAGAGTCAGAACCTGGAAAAAGTAGAGGCACACTAGGGTTTTGTTCAGCTTAAGCATTTGGTGATATTATAAAGCAGCGAGCAAAAAGCAGCCTGAAACATGCAAAGTGAACAGCACTGAAAGCATATTAACATCTTTGCATGAAGGACAACATTCTTGATTATAAGAATGTAAAGAATAGAAGAGAACAAAGAAGCACTCTGACCTTATTGTCATCCATGACTGTGTTGAGTGACTCAATCCACATAGGGTCGATATCCCCATCTAGAACAATCCATTTTGGTCCATCATGGCCCACTGAGGTCAGCTCTCTCATGGTAGAGGAGAACAGACCTAAAGCAAAGAGTAAAATATACAGTGGCATATCAATACCGACACAATTACATTGACCTATGCAATTATCAAATTAATAGAAAGTAATGGAATCACAGCCAATGTATTCAACATCAAAATTATACTAACTAGAGCTGACTCAGAACCAGAAAATGTACTTTGACAAATTCTAATTAATTCTGTAAAGAGGCTTTGGAATAAATGATGGGTTTGGCACCAAAATAACTCATTCTTGACAGCAACCCATAAGCTGGAGAAAAACACTAGAACAGTGTGTTAAATTCCTTGTAAAATCCTCACCGTCTTTCCACTCTCTGGTCGCAGGGTGCAGGTATCCAAACAACTCGTCTGTGGTCACAGCTTTCGGGTTGATATCGTTCCATACCGTCTTCATCTTCATGTTTGCATACGTTCTATGGAGAGTCTTCAAGATCTGTGTTTTTCACATAAGCAAATCTCTTATTGTTTACTAGATGATCCGTATATGAAAACAATGACATTCAACTCTTCCTTGACTAAAGCTCAAGGAGACCCAACATTTTTTCTTCAGTCTTGTAAAATACACTTAACAGTAAACTGAAAACATACGAGTTCTGGTACAGGCTTATAAGCCACCGATTACTAAATGAAAAAATACATGAGCAAATACTATTTTGTATGTATTAATGGAAACAGTGTATAAACAAAAGTTAACCTGGCTCTTTCCGGTTCCTGGTCCACCTACTACAAATACAGAGTGCCTGACTGCCAGCAGCTCCTCCAGCTGGGTCACCTGTAGACACAAACAGTGAATACATTTTGAAAAATGACATACATTTGTATGTACTGAATATGAATTAATTTGTATATTTATGTTCCCAATGAAAAGATCTACTGTGAGTTTTATTTACCAAAGTGACATACATACAGTCTATGTTTTCTCACACATCACAAACAAACTAAAACAGTTTTGTTTTTCTTTCAAACAAATATATATGATTCATCATTACAACTGAAACAGAGGAATTCTGTCCCTAGAGCAGAGCATAGTTATGAAGCACCTTAAGTATGAAGTTCTCCTCAGGCTGCAGACGCAGTTCACTGACTGACTGGCGAACAGCGTTCTCCAGCTCTGGGTCTCTCTTCCTGGGCACGTCCAGCTGAGGGAACAGGTCACTGATGAGCCCGAGGAATATCGGCACGTCACTGGTCACAATCTTAGGCAGGTTGAAGTCCCTCAGTGCCCGCATCAGCACCTGGGCAGGAAGAGACATTGTGGAATAAAGTAATCTAAATGCAATTATAAACTCAGATTTCCCAAAACCACAAGTCACATGAGTGCACAAATGTTCCCCATATCAACTTCCTGTGAGATCAGTGTGAAAAACAGCATTAATGATTGACAACAGATTGATGCCTACCTGTTCCTCAGGTCTGCTGCGTTCCTCTCTCTTCAGAGACCCAGCCACAACCAGGACTGATTTGATAGCTCTCAAACCCCAATCATAATGATCCTTACAGTAATAGGGAAGAAATAAGTGATCAAGCAGTGAAAGCAAGGACTATTCTGTGTCAAGTATCTTTTATTTTCCGGTACAGAGGATGATTTTCAAAGCAGCCCAAAGACATCAAATGTATCAGTCATAATGATCAGTGCAAAGACAAAACATGTTCAACAAAAGAACGACCAGAGTGTATTCAGAAGCTTCTGTTATTTGTGTTCCTATTTGTTTACCATGTGCGGAAGAGTGGAACAAATGTGGAATAAGAGTTACAATACTCAATTCTCTAGATTAAAAAGGAGAACACCTCCTAAATCAGAATTACAATAGTATGTCCATAGCATAGTAAAGTGAGTAATAGTAAAAAAATAGTAAAATAATATTGAGAATGAGCTACTCTCTAAGATCATCAGGAAAAACATACATTAATTTTGAAAATGGCATAGCTCTACTTTTAGTAGACAGAGGTTTCATGTACCTGTTTGGACAGCAGCTCCTTACAGAGAGTGTAGAGGCTGATGAACTTGCGTGCCAGCAGACGAGCGTCTATGAAGCCTTCAGCAACCAACATGATCTCACAGATCAGCTCAAAGTCTGGGATCACCATGGCACAGGGCCTGATAAGTTAGCAAAACTCATTTTAGTCATTTTTGACATTTGTAAACTCTTGCAATACTCTTTCCTCAGTTTAAATATCAGACCTGAATAGAGCTTTGAGGTTCTCTGGGAGCTCGGCCCTGCCAGCGTAACCAGGGTTCAAAGTGATGAAGATCCCCACTGTTGACTTCAGTTCAATCTCTTCTCCCAGGAAATGGAACCTAAATGCACACAGAAACAATTACAGAAGGCTAAGCAGGTCTGCAGAGGAATCTCAGCCTGGATGAGAAGACAAATTAATTTGCACACGTAGAGTTCTACCTTTGCTTCTTGTTGCGTACAGCATCTTGGATAGTCTTGACCTGCACAGCTACCACAGACAGCACCTCCACTGAGATCCTGTTGAATTCATCAAAGCACCCCCACACCCCGGTCTGAGCCAGACCTTTATAAATGTTACCTATGGACTGAAGACATGTGGTGGAGGCAAAGGGAGTTAGTTCAGGGCTGGATTGAATATAATCGGCAGAATGAATAGAGTAAATATGACATCAACGGACAGTACAGCGAACATCTGCACAGTACCTTGTAGTCCATCTGTTCTGAGCAGTTGAACACATAGACCATGATGCCCAAGGAGCGTCCAAGATCTTTAGTGGTCTCCGTCTTACCGGTGCCTGCTGGGCCTGAGGGGGCACCGCTCATAGTGAGGTGGAGGGACTGGGTCAGTGTGATGTAACACCTAACAGAGGCAGGATAGAGATTTAAAATTATAAAAAAAGATATAAACTGTTAGGTTCTCTGGTCCACACTTTTCCAAAGTGGATTAAAGTGTATGTTACAAATGTGGTATGTTATACAATATGGTCAAATAAAATGAAATTCCTTTCCAATGTCTTTCTTCACCGCCTAACTTACAGAGGCCCCATGGCACCTCTCTCTTTCAAATACACTTTTCACTTTCTGTAACAATGTCTAAAGTCTGTGTGCTTGTGTTTCAGTGTGACATACAGTACAGTACTCAGTGTGTACCTGTCAGTGAGAGGAGTGATGACCAGTCTGTTAGTGTTCCCCAGGTATTCATAGCTGAACTGGAACTGGGCGTCACAGATGTTGATGTAACAGTGTCCGGTTTCGTCATCCCAGCGATGACGTAGCTGGGACAACCAAGCAAAGGCCTGGCCTGTTGTCACCTACAAGACACATAGAGTTACACTAAAATCATTTTATGGTGTTTCTTTGCTGCTTTATTCAGCAGATGAGTGTTTCAGCATTACCTTCTGAGTTATGAGATTGGCGACCACATCTCGAGCATGGACATCAATAGTGCAGACAGTCATAATTTTCTGTCTGTCCCCAGGAGTTAAATCTCCAAGCAGCATGTGGATCAGTGAGTTCAACTGAGTGATCTAAAAACCAAAAGTCTGAATTTATCACTGAAAACCCGAAAAACTATTTGGAATGAACTATAATAAACTAACAATTAAATAATGTATCTAGAATATAATCTGCAGATAAACCAATTATGAATATAGTATTTAGTTTTAGCTCTACCTAACAACATGTTAAATTTATAGCACAACCTGTTTCCTGTTGTAGTCTTTAAGAGCTGTCTCAAATCCCTCCTCCACTCTCTCAAAGGCAATGCCCACGTCTGTGGCCCACCACACCTGACTCCCAGTCAACCCTACCTGTAAATGGAGAGAAAATAAGAGGCAGACAACAGATGATTTTAGTCTTCATAACGTTTCAGTTGTAGTCCTACAGACATTGCATTATCAGACCTGTGCAGGGAAGTCGAACATCCACTGGTCTCGGGGTTTATCCTCATAGGCGGCTACAGCCTCCTGGATCTCCTTTCTGACAGTGCAGCGCATGGTGCTCTCTAAGGCACTCAGCCAACACTCTGCCTGAAGGCACAAAAATGATTACACATAGCAACTGTTTGCAGACATGATATAATACATACTGTTAATATTATGAATAAGAGTGAAATGTAAATATAGTGGTAAGGTAAATCTACTTTGCACACACAGAAATCTAATTCTGTTTTTCAATACCTGTCCTTCACAGACACATGGCTCAAAGAATGGAACATATTCTCCCTCTCGGCTGTACATCCCTATAGCAACTGCCTCCCCATCTTCCTCTCGTCCTCCACCTCCGTCTGAGTCCTTGAAGCGAAGATCTGCTATGTTGTCAAACAGCTTCAGCAAGTGTCTAGTGACCTGAGTAAAACACATAATGATTAATAAAGTTCATTTATTATTTTCGAGGTTATGTTGTGAAAAATCGTCAAATAAAAATCTTATATTTATTATCATTCCCCACAAATCAAAGAACTGGATGGAAGAAAATATTGAAAAACATGATCAGATTGTGATCAGTCACCTGTTTGGGCTGTGTCCCCTTGGAGACAATCTCCAGCAGGTCTGAGGCAGAGACAAAGTAAAATCTGGGGAAAGTGAGTCTCTTTGTCTCCAGGTACTCGGCCAGGGCCTTCTCACACACAGAAAGCCTCTGTTGCAAAGTCTCCAGGTTCTCCAGGAACCCAGGCTGGTTAGTCACCTCTAACACATTACTGTTCTGCACCACCTCAGTCATCAAGGTCTGGGGGGTGAGAAAGAAGATAAATCAGAGAAAAAGATCATTTGGAACAACATTAGGATGTGGTTAGCCGGATGCATGTCTTATGTACTATGTGTTAACTGAAATGGTAGAAGAAGTATTCAGATGCTTTACTGAAGTAAAAGCAGTCTGTGAAAAAAACTCCACTACAAGTAACAGTCTTGCATTCTAAACCTTACCCAAGATAATCTACATCATGTAATACTTGTGTTTGCAGCATGGCAGTCCTGTGAGAAACACCCATCTCTAAAAAGTAAAGTTTTCCTGAGTCTAAACGTTTGATATTCTACGGAGGATTCATCATCCTATTAAAAAACATACATTATTCCAAAATCTCTCAGTTAAGCCTTTTTTACTTGAGAGTAAAAGTAGGAAAATGTGCGATACAATATTTGCCTCTGAGATGCAGTGGAGTACTGCATATAATGTAGTTGCATAAAAGGGAAAAAACTCAAGTAAATGACAAGTTACTCCTAATTATACTTAAGAGAATAACTTGAGTAAATGTACTTCCACCTCTGGTTACCTGGAAGTCAGAGTGAATTCCCTGGAAGCGCTCAGCATCATTGGCCAGCTGGCAGCGGATGTCGTGGCTGTTGGTGAAGATGCTGTTGAGGTGGGCCCATGTACGTTGAACGGACATCCAGGTGGAGATGACGAGGTCGGCCACCATCAGCTTCTTCTGCCATCCACTCACTTCTGCCTGGAAATACTCCACATACTTACTCATCAGGATGTTCTGCAGCTGCACCTGTAGTGAAAGAAAAGGAGGGGCCTTACATCCTGTTCTGTAAGAATCTTCTATTATGACAGAAAGCACTACAGAAGCCTGAGAAGGATATGTATATTGAGCAAGGCTCAGCATTAAACCACTGAAATAAAGTAAATATCACATCTGTACTTGAGAGAATCAGCACAGTTATCACGCTCACCTGGTTGTCCTCCAGTGTTTCTATCAGATTCTCATCGGCTTTGAGCAGAGGGGTTCCTGTGCTGCTATGAGTCTCATATGATAAGGACATGACACTCCACGTCTGGGTTATCTCTGCCAAAACCTGAGGAAATTCAGCCATGTTTCTTTAGAATTGAGCAGTCAAAATTACACATTTAAAGATGTCACTAAATATGCTATTCATCTTATTTCAGAATAACTCATTTGCATTTAATCTTTCTTGTCCATTGTGAGCCTGCATCATAATTATTTTTCAGTATTTTCTTTTAAGAATATGGTAAAAGTGACAATTTATAATAAAGGGATTTGGAAAATAATTTGTCTTTAAATTTAGGTTTGTTTTGTTGGATAAGATTCCTTTTTAAAAACATATGTCTATCAAATTATCTGATTTTGAACTTTGAAATGCAGTATGGCTATATATAGTACAGCTACTACATTAATAAACAGGACACTATTCTACAATCAAAAGCTATCTTTGACACTCACTTTCTCAATAGCCATTTCCTTCACAGCCTTGTCCACTATGTTTTTGACCTCATCCTCTACACGGTGAAGCTGTAATTCCAAAAGGTCCCCCAGGGTGGTGCCTTCCCCCATCACAAACCTGACCTGAGAATGAAAAGCGATACACAGCAACCATGAGAGTGATCCGATTTCAGATACGGATAATTGGGCTCACTGAACCGTGCAGGTCATTACAGGCCTGTATGTTGAATGAATGTTGAGCATGTAGAGAGAAGATTCAACTCTACTCAATAGCGTGGCAATTATCAAAGTGAAGGACTTAATTATTGATGAATCATTATCGAATAGGATTGTTTGAGACTTAGTGGATAGTGTCATACCCCTGTGGTGGTCATAAGCTGTTGCCAGTGTCTCTCTCGGACAGCGGAGTTTTGCAGTTCGTTGACGGCTCTCAAGGAGGTCAACAGGTTCTTTACAGTCGACTCCAGACCTATGTAGACGTCCCATGCCCTCACCTCCTTATCCAGCATCTTCATTTCCTTATATATGCAACAATAATAGTCAATACGTTTGAAAGATATTTACCATTTTTCTTTACCAGGTAAACATTTTTTGTCCATGAAAGCATGTTATACTTTGGCGAATCGCCTGAGCTCCATGTCCATCTGCTCCACATTGATCTCCTTCCATGGAGTCTTGGTCCAATCTTCTATACTGGTCTGGCACAGAGAGGAGAATAGAAATATTTCATCTGAGAAAATCAATTTCGCCATACAGCCCTACAGTCTTAAAGGTCAGCGATAGATAAGGAATTCACAGCAGGTGGGTAAGTGCAGTGTCAAAACGTCAAAAGGCTGAGCCTCAGTGCGCAGGCCTTTCTGTCTCATGAAAATACCAACATGCAGTATTTCTTTTGAGCTTATAAACATTTACCTTCACAAAGATGACCATGTCCCAAACTGCTTTGACCAGTATGATGTCAGAGCGACACTGGCGAAGTTGCTTGTAGTCTGGGAAGCTGACCTCAAACAGATCAGCTGTGTCCTGCAGCTTTTTCATTTCTGCCTCCATCACTGCTACTCCTCGATTAGACTGGAGACAGAGATGTTTTGTGGCTTGAAATTGTATTGCTTGTTCAATTCTATTTAATTATGCACTCGAGACACTACTAAGGGCTCACCTTATCCATTAGTTTATATTGTTTCTCTACATCGATCCTAAAGATTGACTCGGTACGAAACTGTTCTCTGAATTCATGCTGCTTCACCTGAATTAAAAAAGAAAAAGCTGGTCCATTAAGGATTCATTGCATATCTCTCTCCATCTCACAATTTATAAAGGGTAAACTGGGGGGTGGGGTGGATTTAGTCATATATAATGCAGGAAAAAGTGGGGAGGTTTATATGTCAGATATTGAGCTCTTTGCAGGGGGGATACAACACCGCCCCCCCCCCCCCCCCCCCCCACACACACACACACACACACACACACTCACCTCAAACCGGACACATTTCCTGCGAATAACTGAAACTTCATTGGATTGTAGTGGCGCCACTTCATGTTTAACCGTGAATGCAATTTTCTTCAGACTATTCCACTTCTCGGGCAGCTCCTGTGTTTTATGGTGATAAAAGGAAGAATGTAATGTAATGATATACTGTATGTAACATATCTGCCAGCACTCATGGAAAAGTGTGGATTTTGTGCATTAGTACACACTTCTAGCTGCGTGTAGACACTCTCTGGCAGCTGCTGTCCGTAGGTCTTGAGGAGCTCTGCAGTCGATTTGAGAGGTTTGAAGTGCTGATTGTTGCTGATCTGCCTGTCTCGTATGGCCATGAGGTGTCCCATGATGTCCACAAGGCCTGCATAGTCGCCATCTGACACCTTTTTAGAAAGACCAAAGGCCGTGTCCTGGACAAAAGAGGATAATTCTCTCACGCTGCGGGAATGAGAGGAAGGAGGATAATGTTAGGGCACATATCCTTAGTTTAAGAGTTAAAACAGATTGCTATAAGAAAGGGTTTTGCTATTGTGGGCCAGTAACCACAACCAGAAAACATTATAAGAAAAGTGGTCATTAATACGTTTGCATATTAAGGCCATTGTAGGTAAAAGAAAACATAACTAATGAGCTGGGGGAGGAAGGTAAAATTCAGATCTTTTTTATATTTAAGTTGGAAATGTATAACAAAACCTACCATTTTCAACCTACAATGGCTCAAATATGGTGCTGCACATTTACAATGTCTTTAAAAACTTACATTGTAGACAGTTCCTAGCTCTTTTTGTGTTTTTTGCCTATATATAGTATGTGTGTGTGTGTGTGGCCAGGCTTTTGCATGCTAACCTCTGGTTCACGTGGTTGAGCAGGTGCTCCTTGAACATCCAGCTCCATCTCTTGATGACATTCATCAGTGTGTGCTTGAAGGGTCTGATATCTAGCTGTAGCCAGCCACAAAACACCCTCCTGTCTTCCATCTTGCTCACTCGTACATACAGAGACTCAAACAGGTTGATCTGCGATGAAGAATAAAATAATGTGTCGATTCAGAGACATTGATCAAAGAGAAAAAAGCCTAAAGTCAATAGTGAATAAAGGCTTTTAGAAGTGAAAATGTGAGGCACCTGTTCTTTGAAGTTGTCCAGAGTGGGTGGATTCTTTTTTAGCTCGTAGTCAGCATACAGCTCGGCTTCCTCTGTACTTAACACATGGCCGTATAGTAGAAACTGCCTCATGAATTCAGACCTGTGAAAAAGGAAAAGACGACATTCCTTTAGAAGAATCTCTTCTTTAGCAAACATCTTTTTTATGGGTATTTATACTCTTCAACAGATAGTAAATACATTTTGTACAAGAACCTGTACTTCAGATAAAGAAATTTGATAAAGATTATAAAAACTCTTTTGACCTGTCATCTGTCCAGAGGTAGCGATAGCTGGCAAAGGATCCCTGATATTCTCTGACCTGAAAGCCAACACAATCTTTATAACTGTGAGCCTGAAAGTATCATAAAAGAGCCTCCATATGGGGACAGGAACTCATACCTTAGCAATAGCTGCGCGAGCCCGTGAGCGGATAACATGGCACATCTCTGACAAATCCTCTATTTCATTTATATCGCACTACAAGATGAAGAAACAGGTTAGATAAAACAAAGGTGCAGGGTGTGCGGATATATTTTATCATCCATATAAACCTAGAATCCAATCTGTACAGCACCTGATAGTTATCCAGCTGTTTATGCTTTGCCACTCTGGGAATGAAGGATGCCATGTTGGTGATGTTGGCCACCATCTTATCCACAATATCATTGAAGTTACCGCTTTGGCTGAAGTCCAGCGAGGGGTCGAAGGTCATCTCGTTGCTGTTGAGAACCAGCTGGACCTCAAACAGTGGTGCGATGCGCTGGGCTGCATCTGTGTTGTCCATGAGGTACTGCAGGGAGCAGCGCACTGCACTGGAGAAGCCTGTCAGGATCATCCTGTCCACATAGTCCGTGTAGCCCTGCCACTCACTGCTGTTCAGGTCTGTCACACCCAGCAGGGACTCGCTCTCCTGGAGAGGAGTGGAAGAGTGATGAGGGGTTAAAAGAAAACTTCACCTCAAAATGATCCTTTGTAAATAATTTACTCACCATGTCTTACATTGTAATGTGATGGAAATGTTTATTGCATGTTAAACAAAGAATAAAGAAATATAAAAGTCTTTATTAATAAATGTAAGTAGGGGCTGCATTTAACAATAGCAACTAAACATATTCAAGTACAAATTTGTTTCAAATGTTATTTTGCTCTTGTTAAATTAGCCCCATTTACTTTCTCCATTTTGGATCCTTAAGTGTGGAGGCATGCAAGAACACTTTTCTTATATTACATGTCATCCTTTAAGAAGGAACAAAGTTGATCTGATAATCACATGTACAGTAAGAATATGAAAGAGTTATGTAAAAAAAAAAAAAGCCCTTCTCTAAAGCATCAAGAGTAAGCTGAAACAATATACCTGCAGCAGTTTGTGTATTTCCTCTCCTGTACTGGTGATGAGAGTGTGCTGTTTGGAAACACTCTCGTCAATGTCAGAGAAGATGAGGAGAGTGGATCCACGGCTCTTTCTGGTGATGAAGGCATGATGGCTGAATTTCCCCATAAGGGCCTGGATGGCCTCCACATTAGCTTTACTCTTCTGGATACGACTAGAAATGCTCTGGTGACAGCAAATAGAGGAATATTACAACCAGTAATTAAATTCCCTTTGGATGACAGCTGCATGTTGCTTTTCTCTTTCAGGAGTTTTTGCCATAAAGAGGAGAGCTGGCTTGAATGCCCGGATTCATGTTACTTTTGCAGGCGACATTTTTACAGAAGCTTTTCATATTTTTATTGAAAAATAAAATCTAAAATAAAGCATTACTTTATACATGTCAGCAGAACAGGTGTAGATGCTTCAAAAAGGGTTGGTTTGTTTGTCTGTTTGATAGAAAAAATACCGATCTGAAGCCATGGGCCAGTGAAGAACCCATTTAATTTTAGAGCAGACTCCAAATTTGAGATGTATCAACCCATTATTTTTCATTTATGTAAACAACATTTAAAGGAGTTATACACTTCCCAAGGGCCCTTCTAGTTGACAATGTAAGCAAAACAATTCAGTACCTTGACCAGGTCTCGTGTGCTCTGAATGTAGTCCCACAGGTCGTCTTGAGCCCAGCTCAGCTCCCGAAGGGCCGGCTCCAGCTGACGTCTTGTCCCATCCATCTCATCTTTCACTAATCCCAGCTCCACTGCCAGGATGGTGGTGTGCAGCTTGTTATACCATTGGGTCACCAAAGTCAGTGTCTGTGTGTACTACAGGATACAATGCAGCATTAACCCTTAAACTCCTCAATTATTTCCAACCGGTTTCACAGGCCACATAGATAACAAATATAACTGTTTGATACTTATGCAATACAACACTAACAGCTTAGTTCCTTACCATGTGGAGTCTCTCCCGTTTGGAGTAGAGATGGAGAGCTGCTTTTGGAATGTTTTCGTTCTTCAGCATACCCAGATACTTCACCTCCCTCAACACTGATGTCAGCTAGGGACAGGCGCAGAGACAGGGTGATAAATGTAACAATCCAAAAATCCATGTGGCAATTCATTGTTGTGTTTAATTGTGAAAGCAAAAAATCTAAACAAAAAGGATAAGCATCTTCGAGTGGAAATCTCATTAACATTGGTACAAAGCACACACATGTATTTCATTAGAAGAAATGCTCACAGTACATCTGATTAGTTGTTTATCCTTGGCTTATAGTGCCTACTTCTGACAACGGCAGTACAAAATATGATTGCTGCTGCTCTTTTGTTTTGCCTTGTTTAATTATTTCGATGTTGAGTGCCTTTTGTGATTTACTTGTATCTGCTCAGGTACTGTGGATAATTTTGCTTATTTGTAGACGCAAAACTGTTGCTACTTTGAGACACACCAGTTATTGGATGCTGAGAAAGGAGATTGTGGCAAATATAACATCTTTTATAATTTGAGGACAGACTAAATCAATATTATATTGTGGAAATCAGTGACATGTTGAAGCAGAAAATAGTATAAACTGTATATTTAAAATAATTGAACCTCTAATTTCTGGCTTAATCGCTAACATAATATGTTAATCATGGAATGACTTTCAAATGTTTAACATATTATACTTTCCTGTATGTAGGTGTTAGCAGGGACGGCTTTAAGCACACTGCTGCCCCAATTCCACCCCAGGCAAATCCCTTTATAATTAACACAATTAGATTGAATAAATATTTGGTCATTGCCACTTCTAAATCATTGTGCTTACTGCAATACTGAAGTTGACCTGGAACAGGCCTGTGTTAGCGTCCAGTGTGAGCAGGGGGTCCTTCAGGTGGGTTTCACAGACTTCCTCAAGGCCCACAGTCCACTCTGAGAACAGCTCCTCATCATGCTGGTCCAAAACCTTCAGAACATGCTGACACTTTTGGAGGATGTCATCTGCTTCAGCTGACCCCAGAGGCCTGGAAGATCAACAGTACATAGTAAACTCAACAACAGAACTACTCTGAACGTAGTAACGTGATGGAATTGTGTCTGTGTAGGATAACTCTTTACATATTGGCCAGCTCGCAGAGATTGCTCCTGTTGGTGAGGATGCGAATCCGAAGCTCCTGTGACCATTTGAGGTTCCCGGCAACATATGGCATATTCTTCCCCAAGACAATACAGCCTGACCGCAGCTAAAACACAAAGGTTGAATTAACTTGCCTGATAATGGGGTCATACATTACTTTAAATAATACCTTGTGCAAATAAGTTTGCAGCACACATTTCAATTTTGAATAACAATACAATAGGTGTCTTACTAAATTGAGACATCTGCAGTTGAGACAGACATTAAGGCATAGTTTAGTGACACTGTTTTCTGATCCTGTATTTTTGTTTATTCTGAAGTAATCGTGTCAATCATGTCTTTAAGAATATTGATTTCCTTTTAATCTCTCTTACCCCATCTCTGTGTTTATCCAGTATAAATTGACAGTAGTCTACTTCCTGGTTAAACATTTCCAACAACACATTGTAGTTAGGCGAGAACAGCTGGTGGATCCTGGGTCTCTCAAGCAGGGTGCTGAAAATCTTCAACGACTAGATTGGACACAACAAAAACAGCAAGACATCTTTAAGACATTTAGGAAGAATGACCAAAGATATTTATAGGATATACTTTTAACCATCCCTGGCTCTTAATCTAAGCCACCATCAAGTTCCAAATAATGAATGCATGCTTCTTAGCACAGATCCTGAAAACATGCAGCATATCAACACCTTGTCCACAGATGACCTGGAGGTATATCAATACAGTAATGGCCTTTTTGAGGAGGGAGATTAGACGTATTACCTTAAAGTTTGACTTTAGGTTTTTGGAGTGTTGGAAGGCCAGATTAAGCACAGTTCCAAGCCTCTGGTCAAAGTCTCTGTTCTGCTCCATGAAGCGCCTGTAGTGATGCACAAAATCCTGGACACAGGATAAACAGGAAAGAATGTATTTTGTCAAACCCATTCCTGATTTAACAGCTTTGAGTCCACCTATTCAACTCTATCCCATTTTCAGTGCATTGAAAAATAATTTGAAACACAGATCAATTTCTGATTCAGTTCCAATTTCAATTGGCTTTGTTATAATGGAAGCTTGTATAAAATAGCTAATAGATTAAATAAAATAATTAACCGAGTTATAATGATGGGTGTCACTGATTTTTTGCGTGTTCCTTGGCAACCACTTTGCTTTGCTATTTTTCAATTAGTGTACTGCTGGGCAGAAAAATAACATCTAATTGTTATTTTTCATTATTCGGCTGTGCCTGTCAGTGCCACTTATAAATTGCTGTGATTCACAGGCCTTTGGGGCTTATTGATTTCATAGCAGTGTGATATCAAAGACAAGTCTAACCAACAATTTCACTGAGCCTCACATCATTACTATAGTCCAGGGGGTCGTATTTGCTCTCTCTGAGGGCCCTCCAGCGGTCATGAAATTCCTCGCTCATGCTGAAGACCATCTCACTCAGGACTTTCCCTCTGGATCCACCCAGTTCAACCTTCTCCAGTTTCAGAAAGTCCAGCGCTGTTGCAAAAAGTTCCTACACAGGAAAAATGTATCACACTTAAGAAAGAAACTCTCTGTAGGGTACACAAATATACATCAAAAAATAATCTATAGCAGTTAAGCAGAGTGGTGTCTTCTAGGGGGCAATATCATATTCTTAGAAATAATAGCCAGAAGTGCACATTTTTAAATGTTTCAATAAAACCAACACAAACAGAGCTAAGACTCCCACCTCGATCATAAGCAGCCTCTCCATGATGCGGTCTGATCGCTGAAACACCAGTGCTGCCGGAAAATCCCACAGCTTGACGAACTGGCTGTGTCTGTAGTACTGGGGGATCTGCTGGCGGTGAGTGTGAAACAACTTCTTGAAGGTGCGCAGAACTGAGATGGTTATCTGGACTCTCTCCACCCCCTCCTCCAGCTCCATTTTAAACAGCTCTTCAGGGATAAGGTAGGCAATGGCCTGGATTCAGACACACAATCATATTAAGAATCTCAAAGATAGACATTATGTCCCCCTCTTTCCCATACATACACACAGAAATGCATCATTGTACCTTTTCAATGATCAGGTTGCAGAACTCCTGAAGGAGGACGACCATTCGTTGTGGAGTGCAGTAGTATTTAGAATGGCTCCAGATGAGACAGAGTGTGTGGAAAAGAGGAGGCAGTAGAGCGTCTACCTGTGGGACACCCCTCTCCTCCAAGTTGCCGATTAGTTTCCTTAGCGGACGCAGATACAGATCTATGTCCTCTGCTTCCAGCACCGCTATACAAATCACACACAGAAATAGTGATCGATAACTTAAACCTAAAAGAGGGTAAGTTAAAAATATAACTACTTAATGTGTTTCTTAAATAAAAACTTAACAAGAGGTTGGGCTGTGAGTAAATTATTTAGGATTTATTACGGATCACTATTGCCGGTTTACCTTCATTGACTTTAATGCGGATCTCGTTGAAGGAGGAGTAGTAACTGCTATTGACTCTTTTAAGGATCTCCATGATGTGCTCTGTTTTAGGACTGTGGATCTGAAAATGACGAAATAGTAGTAAGGTGTGCTCAGTGGCATCTTTTTGGTACACCTGTACAATATAATGCATTTCAATACAACACCTCTGCCATAAATGCTACTTTCATAGAGTTCATAATGTACCATTTTTGATGACATATTTTGACTGTACAAAATAATGTATGTGTTTGTCACTGGAATCCTTAGTGGAGTTGCTATGTCACGCAAATGCATGTGACATCTCCTGACATTTAATAGTTCTGGCATTTCAAGCTGTGAAAATTTGGTATTTAGGAATCTAATATCTCAGTCTATGAATTAAACACAAATCTACTGGTACCCTAAGGACTGTAGCTACAGATAACAATTTAAACTAACTGCCCCCCTGCCAACTTCTACAGAAACAGTGTCATACTTGTGACTGGATGCCCAGCAGGTTTTCCCTTTGAGTGGTCCAAAACTGGAGCTCCACGTTGGGGCCTGGGTGGTCTCCCCTGAGCAGCAGCATAGCAGAGTCTTTCTTCAGGATGTTCCATATCTGTCCAGACCACTGAACTATCAGAGTTTCTATAGAGTATAACAAGCCACGGTCCAGTGGCCAACCAGTGGGGCTGAGGGAGACAGAGAGGGGGGCAATGGGTGTGGGTAAATATGGCACTATGGACTCCATTTGAGAAAAAGTAAAGTAGGTAAACTACAAATGGGACAAAAATAGTGTTCATAGTCATCATAGTCTGTTTACGATAAGGTTCCTTTGTTTGTTTGACACAAACAGGGTTTACTGGAATTACATGGTAATGTCTTGTTTGTGAATCAGCAACTTACCTATCATCAATTAGTAGCAGTGCACAAAACTCACAGAAGGTCGCAAGTCAAACTAAAAGAGTGCAAATTCACCACCAAGGACAGTGCCATGAATTTATCAATTTGTAGGGCTAGAGATGCAAACTTGCTCAAACCTCAGTTAGATAAAGCATCAATGATGTATACAGACCAAACATTCAGCCAAACCTCCCCTTTGCCACTCTCTCTGCCTTCTCTCTTTAGTAGGGGACTGAGGGGGGTTATATCATCAAACAACCAGTAGAAATAGCCCAATGACTGCCTCTTCACAAGTGTACCGTATTTTCCGGACTATAAGGCGCACTTAAAAGCCTTACATTTTCTCAAAAAACAACAGTGCGTCTTATAATCCAGTGCGCCTTATATATGGATTACGGTAATTCTGGTTGTGCTTACTGACCTCGAAGTGATTTTGTGTGGTACACAGCTCTCACGGCGCTCTGTCAAAATGTTTTAGTAAGACTTTGGTAAACTACAAATCCGCACCGCTTGCTGCATTACGGCTACCGTAGTCAGGAGCGTCGCGGAGTTGCACCAAATGGCACCGGTCAAGAGACACGCTTACGACGCGGACTTCAAACTCGAGGCTATCAGTCACGCAGTAGAACATGGGAATAGAGCAGCTGGGAGGGAATTCAACATTAATGAATCAATGATACGTATTTTACGTGTTATAACTGAACTTATTACTGACTTATCTGACTGTTTTGTTTCTGTTATATAATTAATAATTATATAATATGTATCCGTTTTACGGCATGTAGAAAAGGAGTGTGTAGGAGAGCGACATGCGGGGTGGGCGTGTGTGTGCGGAAGAAGTAGTTTTGGGAAAGTGAAGTTGTTGCCAGGTTGGCTGCGTTGTCGGCGAAGACAATAAAAAAGGATTACTCCAGCTCCGCTGTTTCCCCCTCCTCTTTTCTCAGAGTGTCACATACCCAGCTGCTCTTCACTACGGTATAGAGCATAACAACGCTGGAGGTAACAACATTTCGCTTAATGCGCCTTATAGTCCGGTGCGCCTTATATATGAAAACATTTCGAAAATAGACCATTCATTGACAGTGCGCCTTATAATCCAGTGCGCCCTATAGTCCGGAAAATACGGTACATGTTATCTTGTCTTTAGCCTATTTCTGCTCTCATCTTGGAGATCAACATCTGTAGAATATTTGACGTTTTCAAACCAGGTCAACTATCCAACACTTACACTAGTTTGAAGATAATACTTATTCAAATACATCTCTCTGTTCAATATGATACTACTCTCTATAGACTCTATACCAGTCTGTATATGTGTAACTATCAAAGGTAAACAAAGGACATTACCGTTTTTTTAGTACAACCAGAAGAAGACAGGAAAGGGGTTGACACCCAGTAGCCTAAGTGAGAACCTGGGAAGCCACCTGGAAACAGTTTTCTGTTTTCCTTTCGCTTAATATTTTAGTTTCTCTTGTTGTAGAAATCTCTTGAAATTGTATAAATAAAATAACAATTAGCGTATTGTATGGTTTTTTCAAATTATATTTATTTTATTGTATCGCTGTCCTGCAAGAAAAGCCGGAAATGGTCACATCCGCTTGTTTGTTGAACAGACTTGAAAGCACGAATATGATGCAAAAGGAGCATTTAACGAATCGGGGAGACGCGGTGAGTATTGTCAAATGGCCTTTGGCGTTTTGCAAAACAATTTAACTCGCAAAAGAAGACGAACATAATATTTAATCCTAGCGATATAGTCACGATACCTCATTGATAAAACGAAATAGCGTCAGAGATATGCACCGAAATGTACAGACTTAACTTATCTATTTGCCTGGCACACACACTGACCTGAGCACCATGTCCTCGGGCCGGGCCCTCTCCACACTCAGCGGCAGGGGCAGTAGTGTCCGCCCCTCCGCGTGGCCTCTCAGGGTCACCACCTTGTTCCTCAGTTTCTCCAAGTGCCTGTGGATGTCATCTGACACCACCCGCGGCCAGTCCTCATGGTTCAGACCATTGGACAGTACACACACTAGCACCTATTCAGTACACACAAGCAGAGGTGGAAGAAGTACTCTCGTAACTAATTAAACATTAATTTAATCTATTTATCCAAATCTGCGAAGTAACTAAAGCTATTAAATAAGCGTAGCAGAGTAAAAGTAAATTATTTACTTCTGAAACGTAGTGGAGTAGAAGTACTAAGTAGCAAGTCCCTCAAAATTGTGCTTAAATAAAGTATACTTACTTACTTGACACCACTGCACACAAGCTCATTTAAGAGGACATAACGTTTTGCAAATCAACAATTCCTCCTCTTCCACAAGTATTTTTAATACGCACACACATTTTCTCCTATAAATTGCATGCACGAAGTGAGATCGGGGGACTTCCACAATTGGCTCTGGGAAACTCGTATTGCCCGTGTTGGTGTTATGATACTATGCTGTTTGTAATAAACCTTATTATATACAAGCTGGTGTCTCCGGAGACTTCATCATCTTCAAAAACATCGCTACAGAATAAACCTCAATAGCTTTGCGCCCATAAAATTTGAATTAGTGTATGACTTTGACACTCACACAAACACACTATAGCCCACCTCGGAGATAACAACAGGAAGGTGCTCCATGGGGTATCCGGCCACTTCCCCCAGCCGGAGTTCATGTCTGAATCGTTGGCGTGAAATTCTCTTTACGCCTTTCTTCAGCACACACAATAGCTTGGTCTTCCATGGTGGAGATGTCTTCACAGATTCAGAAACAGTATGAATGCTTTCAACAGCATTGAAAGCACTAGAAATAAGTAGTGACTTATTTCAGAATTTTTTTATTTTAGATGGAGTTTAAATCAAAAACACACAACATGTTATGATTTACTGCATATGACTGCTAATTGTTTTGTATTAGTTGTATACAATTGTGTGTAAATGACTGTTTATATGAACATACTCGGGGTATGAGGAATTGTAGGTCTCATCTCATTTTAGGGATATTAGTAGACAGAATGTCTAACATACCCCTAAAGTGTTTCCAGAAAAAAACTAAATTACTCAAGGTGCAAAATGGACTTTTTGAATTGGGAACTGAAAAAAAGGTGCCTGAACTTCTTATAAAGTGATTTTATGCATATGTGATTTTCTTACCTGAGCATCCCCTGCATGCAGTGTCCCCCCTGGTCCGGTGAACAGCAGCAGTCTGTTGGTCCAGATGTGGTCCAGGTAATCCAGTATAATCTTCTGGTTTTCCTCTGCTCCGATGAAGCGGTTCCACTTATCTGTCTTCACTCGAAGCACACAGAAGGCCTGCTCCCGAATGAAGTCCACCCTTTCATCTGATATCACCACCCCAGCTTTGAGAGAGGGCTCCTGGGGGACCCACACTCCTCCAGTCCCTCCACTGCCCACACCTCTACTGCTACTTCTTGGGCCTGCAGCCTCCGCCATGAAGACTCACCTGACCAGAAGAAGAGATAAAGTAAGTCCAAGGCTACTACTACTTACTTTAGAGTGAAGTGGAATGATGACGCACATGTAAGAGTGCGATAGAATCTGCTCACTCACCTCAATCCTGATCAAGATCAGAAGCTATAAATGGTTGTTTCTCCAGTCTCAACAGTGATGCACTCTTTTCTTCTGCTGTCCCAACTGCATGTTTCTGTTCTCTTCTCCAGATCAGCTGTAAAAGTGATACACACCTTGGTGGATAGGTTCACTGGTCCCCGTGGCAACGCATTATGGGCTGGCTACATTATCCTGCTTGGTGGAGGCTGTTTGTGTAGCCTGTAAAGCCTGCAACCCTATCCTGCAACCTGAGCCTTCAGAGGAGATCTTACTACAGTGACATCTCCAGGACAGGTAAAGACATTAAACTTATGAAAAGTCATAGTAAACATTTTTAGCAGCATTCATATGGTCTGTCAGTTAAGTAAAGATTACCCTGACCATAGGCGCCGATACCGTGGTTGCTTCGGGGCCCGAGCACCCACGGAGATTGCCGAGCACCCACGGAGATTTAACCGCACACACGGAGATTGTCGAGGGTCGGGCTTTAAACTTTTTAGAGCACCCACCGGCAGAAACATAAATCGGCGCCTATGACCCTGACTTTGACAGCCATACGTATTGCCACAGGAGGCTGCAATTTGTCATAAAGGTCAAGTTTCTGGGTGTCATTAAACTTTGGATTCATATTTTTTTACATTGTAGGAGGTTTCCTATTTGGATTTGTGGTAGAAAATGTGGGAACTTGTCCTGAAAATGGATAAATATTTTCTTGTTAATTTTATCCAAATACGTTAGAAGTATAGTATTTACTGAGCTCTATCCTACTTGCATATGCAATGTGTATCATCGCCACATGGGGGCAGTGTGGTTCAATGTTTCTTATGGCATCTTTATACTATAATCCAAAGTGACCCTAGCCATGACATCCTATTACACATGTTATGCCATTTATATAAAACTTGGAAAAATGGGACATTTCCCTAACTGTGTTACTTAAAATACCACAGCAATGATTACCCTTTTAAAGATCCTTCTCTTTTTGAATTTAACCTTAATACCTGAATGCAATCAAATCTACATTTAAAATGAGCCGACTGTATAAGACAGAGCTTTTCTGGTATGTATGACATTTGATTTTATTACTAACGTTATGGTAATACATTTGACGAATACATAGGGTTAAGCAATGCCTACATAGGGATTATATAAGCATCCCCTCAATAAAAGGCATGTCAAAACTTAATGATTTAACAGCTGTAAATTGTCCTCCTCTAAAACATTTCTACAGTTTCTAAATTAAGTTTCACCATTCTTCATTTCACAATATTTAATTTCATTGTTCATACATTCACTTCATTTCCTGTAATCACTCCCTTTTGGCTTGCAGTCTGCTTTAAACATTAGATACAATTCATGGAAACGTTTTTTCACTTCGTATGACGACTGCTTAATCAATATAAATAACCTTTGGATGTTGAGGTCTTCATTTTCAACATAAGTGTTCAGCTTTCATCAGTAGTGAATAATTCCATTGTTCACACCACTGGCTGTACTAGCCAATAATCCATGGCAGTCCTCCAAGGGAATTTGTCCTTTCTGAAATCTGTAATTCCATGCCTCATTCTGTTTGCATAAGTGAACACAAGTGTGTGCTCCTAACACACGTCATTGTGTTTGTGTGTCATGCAGCTTGAATTGATGTCCTCTATATGGTATGTAAGGCTCTAGTGTTTGTATAGAATAATGTATGCATGTGTGTTTCTACTATAGTATCCCAACAAAAGTTTGTGATTGAACGTGTGGGGTTGGATGTGTGTGTGTGTGTGTGTCTGTATGCACGCCTGTCCAGAGCCTAAAGCTAGTGAGGGCATCCCTTGGGTGTCTCCGCTCACACTGTATCTAAGCCCATTTGAGCCTGCTGTCAGCAGGAGCATGACTGCCCATCTCTCTGACCTCATGCCCAATGTCAGTTGTGCTCTGTAGGGAGGGGAGGAGGGAGGCCAGAAAAAGAGATCTTAGGACAACGGGGGGACAGGGAGAGACAATGTGGGGATAAAGAGAGGGTGTGTTTTAGAATAAGAAGGGGCAGCAAGCTAACAGAATACAAATGAGACGGAGAGTAGAGTGATGAAGAAGCTGAAGAGCAACCGCAGAATAAAGATATGTACTTGGCCGGCTATTGGTGATAAATATTCAGTAGTAGTTCTGAACACTGTCATTGCTGAGTAATGTAAACAGGAAGAGTAAAAGGGCAGATGGTAAAATGTATCCTCAGGCAATATTCAAACTCCCAGCTCTTGAATGTAACTGAAATATCACCTGTAAGTGGATGTAATATTCTGCTCCAATGCAGGAAAGCAAAGCACCAAACTCTTTTTTAAGCTCCCAGCAATGTAGTTTTAACCTGAAGCATCTCCCTCGTTTGTTCTTTCCTCCTCTTGTTCCTTTGCCGCTCCTCCTAGCTCTCTCCATTTGCAGTTGCCATGACTACATGTTGCTTGACGATCAGACTGCTGCTCTTGAGTCCGGAGCTTCAGCCCGGCTCACTCTCTGTCTCTCTCCTCAACCACCTCCTCTCCTCATCACGCTTTCCCTGTCCTCAGTCAGGGGAGGAAATTACATGTAGATGAGCTTGAGGTCTCTGTATCTTTCAACCACACACACCATGCCGACCATCGTCTCCTCAGGCCCAGGGAGTCTCGAAGAAGTCCGCACTTTACAACTCTCCTCGGCCTTTCTCATTTTGTCTTGCAGTCTCCGGGGAACCAGACATATTCATGTTTTACTGAAGTAGTTGGACTCGAGGGAGGCAGAGAAATGGATGAAAAAGGAGGATAGAGGTGAGGGGGAGGAGGGGGACAGGAAGGGAGAATTCAGAAAAATATCACCAGGGAATGAGAGAAATGGAGACAGTGACAAAGACAGCAAATGCATGTACACACACACACAACATGTAATGATAATTTCAGAGCCTGCCTCCCGTTGCTGGCTCACCTCCCATGAAACGCGACGATGGCTGGCGATTGCCACGTATGTGCATGTGTGTCCAGATGGTGCTGACCAGCCGTCCCTCCCAGGGTAGATGGAGTAAATGGAGCGATTACAGTAATGACTGACACACACATCTGTCTCATACCTCTGCATGGCTGCCAGCTCTTTTGAAAACACATGCACACACACAAGCACTGTTGGCCGACACTCGTGGAGTATGCTAGAGCAAACAAACCCGGATATAATGTGCATTTTATCTGATGCTAATGTATTTTGCAGCTTTTGTTATTGTTTGAGGTAACGATGATAACATTTATGCAGCTAGTGGACACCTCAGGCACCTTACAAAGAGATTAAATGTGACCCCTCTTGTCAAGGTGACTCTGCTTTAATCCCTCTCAGTTTCTTCCTCGTAAATCCCTCTTACTATTCCTCTTTCTGCCTCTTCACCTCCATGCCACTCTGCAACTCTCTTTTTCTCCCTATTCAAATCTGTCCCACTTCAAAATTGACCCTTTTTCTGTCCATCCAATTTTTTGTGTTTCTTTGGAGTTTTATCAAATAAGTCAAGACAGGGGGACAATTCTGATGGGTCACCGGGGGCAGGCATACTCTTTGAAGTTATGAGAAAAGGCAGAGTGTCATCAGCAAGTTCTTCCTTATCAAACCTTTCCCTTTGTTCCGCAAAGGTCTTTTCCCTCTATCTGGACTCAGTGATATTTGAGAAGGGGTTAGAGAGCATGGTCAATCTCCCAGGATGTGTGTGTGTTTGTGATTTTAAGTCCTGAGCTTGCTCTCCTCTGAGAATATCAAGTGAGCGCATTTGTGCTTTCTAGTCGCGGGGACCCCAGCACCTTGTGTTCAGAAACGCTGAGTACATGCTGACCACTTCCAGGAAACTATTCACCAAGTCAACACTCTGTGAAAGAGAACACCCTTATTTCCCTGGCAGAGTGCTCCAGCATCCTCTCCAAATTCTGCAGTTACAGTATTTTCTGTTTAAAACAGGAAAGCAAAAAGGACAGCATTGTTCTGTTAGTCACAGGTACTTTCCTTTTACAGGAAGTCCACCTGAACGTGCTCTCAGGGGGCTCATTACGCTTTGCTGAGACAAAGAAATGCATTGGATTTTAAAGTAAGTTACAGAACCCACCCTATCCGAGCTTTTTTGTTGGATTTCAGTCCAGTTAAATCCTGTAGATGGGGCTGTTTCTCTTTCAGGTTCCAGAGAATGTCCCCTCCATATTTAATTTAACATTTCTCCCATGCCTCATCCATTCATTGCGTACGAATACCCATATAAGCTCTGGGGAGACATTTATTATGTGTGCTCCTTGTCAATAGCTGAATTGGATTTGGAGTTTCTCCACTGTGGGCATATAGTAAGCATGTTACAATTCTACGCATCCAAAGAGATACCAGAACACACAAACCAGGCGAAGTGTGTTTGGACAAATTCAAAGTGTTCCCTTGGTCTTTGACATAGAGAGAAAGTATTGTTTCTATTGATTCATCATCAACTCCTCCCCTCAGAGATATTAAGACCATAAAACAATAAAAGAGGAGTGAAATACATCTGGGTAACCTCTCGACAAATACAACTACAAATTAGACATATCTGGTCGCTGCAGTGGTGGGTAGCATTACAACAGCATTAAGAGCTGGAGAGGTGATGGGGGGGGCAAATACAAATGTCCATATTACACTTTGTTTCTTTAACTTTTATGAAAAAAGAGATAAGTGTAGCTCATAAGCTGTCTCAACTCGAGGCCATTTACCTAACCCCATGATGTGATTGGATAAAGAGTAATACCATACTGTACCCTATATATTGATCATGCTCAGGGATTTTACCAAATGGGGTGAAAGGAGCCGTTCTATTCCATGGTTCCATTAAAATATGTGTTAGAACAAAGCAGGGAGTTACACACTGACTCACTGACTGTACCACCACCCTTCTTTCAAACGACTACATTACTTTGTCTGATTGCCTGCCACCGTGCTCGGCCATTACATGTGAAGATGTGCTAATGAAGGTAGACAGAGGGGAAATGATAGACTGAGATTTCACCATGATGAATACAATCGTAGGGCACAGAGTCTGAATGTCTGTCATTTTGCTGCTATTCAAATGCAATCATTTCCGTGGCCAGCAATTAGTTTAATGTTGCATATAGGTTAACTGCGGTACTGTCCGATGTCCTTACTAGCAAAATGACACTGTCTTCCGTTGTTATCATTTGGGAAATGGACACCAAACCACTGAAATTAGTTTGGAAACTTTTAGTAATTGTAAGTTGAAGCCACAGGCAGGGTTGACTGGACATGAAAAACAAGCTTTAGGCTGCCTGGTTATCATGTTGCAACCGTGTCTGCTTCTAGTAGTTCCTTTTGGAAGTTTGTGATGCTTGACTACCAAATGGGATATTTATCACATCTTTGGTAAGGATTTATTGCGTTGCTCAAGGACACTTAAGCGGAATGCAAGCACATTATTAAGACCGGCTTGAATTATTAAATTCCTATGAGTGAGGGATGCTCTTCATGCTTCCTGCTGCACCAACCAGCTAGTCACACAATCGTTTTGCCATGTTGGATTGAATGCCATTAGATTTTGTATAGACATCATGATTGGTCCAGATATCAAAGGTTCTCTGGGGTGAAAAAACTGATTATGTTGGTGATTTTCTGACCATTGTCAAGTTATTTAGTAGAGGCATTCATGGTGAATTGTCCTACATAATGATCCCTGAACTTTTTTAAAATTTACCATCGGGTAAAAATTTGAATTTTTTATGATGATTTTGGTTAATGAAAGTGTTGCTCAATTAATGAGCCTTGGGCCAAATCTGTTCCACTCCCCAAGGGTGACGGGTGTCCCGCTCAACCATTTTAGTGTAATTCTCAATGAAAAAAATGTATTCACTATTTGCTTTTGTTGTACTGTTAATGTATATAAGGTGCATAAACTGCATCAGAAAATACTTATTGAGCTTGGTTGATTAAAATTAAGTATTGGGTGATGATTCCTAGAAACCCCAGAGAGAGGTCTGGGTTAAACCTTATTAGTGTTTGCTTATTAACTAGACCCTGGCCTCTTGTCATTTAGCAAAAGTGGCCCCCGGGGAAAGCAGGTTGACAAAATACTTGGTTATGACAAAATTCCTGCGGAACCCAATTTTTACTTTGTGTTTAATAACACCTCACAAATGTTAACATGGAGATACAACAAATTTAGATGGTGAACATGATAAACATTAAACCTACTAAACGTCAGCCTGTTAACATTTTAATTATGAGCATATTAGCTGATGTTAGCATGTAGCCTAAAGCAGGATTGTGCGTACGCCGCCTCATAGAGCCCCTAGCATAGCTGTAGTCTTCTTACATCAAAGCTGAGTGGTTAAGATAGAGCCTGCTTATAAAACCTGTGAAGTCTAAGAATATTAATGCAGCTGCCTAGAAAGATGGAAATTAAGATATGGAGTATAAAACACACAAACAAACAAACAAATAGATTAGACATTGATCAGGGTTAAGCTTTGATCTCTGTGTGAGAGCATGCCATGGACGATCAATAACTTTAATTCGGCCTCAAGTGTGAGCTTGCACGATTTTCTCTCCCTCACATCTCGCTCCTCTGCGCTTGACACACACACACACACACACACACACACACACACACACACACACACACACACACACACACACACACACACACACACACACACACACACACACACACACACACACACACACACACACACACACACACACACACACACACACACACACACACACACAAACACACACACACAGTCATTTGCTCCCTTTTCCAAACCCTCACATACAGAATTAAACACACACATACACAGCAACCTGATTAGGTGAGCCACAGGGGTTAGGCCTAATGACAAACACCTCAGCTTTTCAGATGAAATATAGATTTTCCACTGTCCCAAAAGCCGATGGGTATTAGGTGAAGGCATGTGTGTGTGTGTGTGTGTGTGTGTGTGTGTGTGTGTGTGTGTGTGTGTGTGTGTGTGTGTGTGTGTGTGTGTGTGTGTGTGTGTGTGTGTGTGTGTGTGTGTGTGTGTGTGTGTGTGTGTGTGTGTGTGTGTGTGTAATCTTGTTTTCCAGATTGTTTTTTATGGAAAGAAGAGGTACCAGGGGACAGGAATGTAAGTGACTAGATGCTGCTTCGTTACTGGTAAAGACCCTCTCTCCAGGGAAATAGTAGGTTAAATAACTTTGAGTGTTCTAATGTGTGTATGTTTGTGTGTCTGTGTGAGCGAGCTGTAAGGTGTGTTTGTCTGATAGATTAATAGGACTGCTGTCCCATCTCAGGGGAAATGCATTGGTACTCAAGATTACTCAAAATGTGCGTAATGAGAGTGTGTGTTTGTGTGTCTGAGTGACTGAATGAAAACCATTATTGCTCCCAGGGGAATTATATTTGCACATAGGGACTTTAGAAACCCTTAAAACGTATACCAGGCATATTGTAAAGTGACATACAGACAACAAATATAAAACTTTTATTAAAACTCAGTTTCGATTCCCTATATACACAGACATACCTAAGCTGATGCTATATAAAGTGATCAGGCTGATATTCAAAAGAAGACATTGGAACTAGATAACTACCTTACCTTTTGTGTGAAGTCTAAAAATTCAAGTTAAATCTGCACTAATCTGTATGAACTCTTCCTTCATAATTAACTGACTTTCAGACATACCAGTCAGCTAAGTGAACATCAGACATGAGAGCTTAGTTTATGAACAAATATTGGATATCAGCTGTCTTTTTGCATATGTACGCATTTTATTCACAACAACATTTAGCTGTGAGCGTGTAAAATGCAACATGATTTCCTTCTCAGTCAATGACTTTATGATGCCTTTCATGCTATTTCATCCCAATTTGATCCTATCTAAAATGTATCAGCTAACATTTCAGCCACTCAAATGATGGTATCATCAAAACCGTGAGTATGTTGCAAGTGAAAGGGATTAAGATGATTCATAGCTTTTAATTATAATCCATAACCGGTTTCTCTTTTATGCCAGCAATGATTTCTGAGTGGATATCTTATTTTAGAGAAAAAAAAAACTCTTCAAACTCTTCCAAACCCTCCGATGTGTGAGTGGTGAGGTGTGTAATGTCTTGCAGCCATGTGTGTAACTGTGCGCCGTGTTTGACTGTGCTCCGCTCGCTGTAGGTTAAGCTAAGTGGCTGTCTGGCACAGGCATCTTTGATTATCTTTATTTATCTCTCTCGCCCACCGTTGCTCCACTCGCACACATACACACCCT
Organism: Eleginops maclovinus; assembly: GCF_036324505.1. Classification (NCBI taxonomy): domain Eukaryota; kingdom Metazoa; phylum Chordata; class Actinopteri; order Perciformes; family Eleginopidae; genus Eleginops; species Eleginops maclovinus. The sequence continues at coordinate 11,583,049 of NC_086354.1, forward strand.
CCTCCTGCTAAAAAGCTAATCTTTTTGTGCTAATGAAAGGTATTGGGTTTCCTAACAGGCTTTTAAAGGAAGGTGATGGATTGAGGGATAGATGGATGTTAGGAGGGGAGAAGGGACATGGTGAGGGGAAGAAGTGAGAGGGAGGTGTCAATAAGCACATCAACCTGATCCCTTTCAGACTGCTTGGCGTGCATATGTTGCTAATGTATTCATTCATGCGCGCGCACACACGCGCACTCACGCACGCCTTTGGTCGCTCGTAAATCTCCGGGCAAAACATAAAAGCAAGTCTTTTGGTGCCAATAAGCTGGGAGATGGATTGCTAGAGATGTCTCCACCTTGACCAGTGCTGTGATAAATGCCCGAGGGTGTGTATGCATGCACTCCAATGTATTACATCAGTTGGGAGCTGTAGGCCTGTGCAGATTGGTGCAGAACTGCTGTTATTAAATGTATTTTGTGTTGCAGAGAGAATTTCATGATGTGATACTTGCCATTTTCAACACATTTGCAAGAAGAAATATCTTTTGAAGGAACCCGAACTGAATACAAAACGGTTGAACGTGTCTATTGGTAATAAACTCGGTCCCATACTTGATGAGATGATGCACTTTATGTGTTGAGCTGTGTTAGAATACTTTGGTCATACAAATAATAGATAACATTTTAAGACCTTGGATGGTGTCCAAAGTCTACAAAGGATATCCCTCTCTCCCTACAAATAGCTACATTTCCTACCACCTTGTTTGGTGCACCAGGTGAAAGCATCAGGGGGTGTCTTGGGGATCATGAGCCCCCTGCTCTCTCTCCTCCTCTTTTCCCCCTTTCTAATAAAGCTGATAATCATTTGTTTCCCAATCACATTAGCATGCCAGTAATGAGAGGGGTAAGTCAACCATTAGAATATGATCCATAATTCATTGTTGACTCCCGTTCATTACCCCAAACTCACTGCGATGAATGTTTAATAAGACTCTGTGTGTGTGTGCGTGTGTGTGCGTGTGACTTTGCAGCTCTGTTTATCATCTGGGGCACAGAGCAGTGTCAGGCTACGATGGATGGTTGATGCTGATTTACATGATGGACTCTGTAATCTACCTTTTTCCATATGCATTACGTAACTTATGAATGACGCAGGCAACAACTTTAATTGGAAATATATGCAAGGGTGCGTTACTGTGCATCTGTGGGTGTGGGTGTGGGTGTGTGTCCCTCTCTGTCTCTCTTGCCGTCTGTCTCTCCTGTGAGTGAAGCAGACAGCTGTTATCAGTCGCTGACAGAATCCTCCCATCAACCCCCCTCCTTCTGCTGTCAATCACAGCACATTGTCACCAAGTCGCCATTTAAATAACCTTCTTTCCTCTCTTTACTCAAGGAAAATGTGTGTGTGTGCCTGCATCCATGTGTGTGTGTACATGAGTGAATAATATAAAAGCCCTGCCCCTCCTGTACTCTCCACAAAAACACAAACACCGCAGGTTGATTAATACGAAAGAATTCCCCAAACACCTTCATCAGGTTTCCTACCCTGCAAAATGACTCCCTCAATAAATAAATAAATAAATAGTTGTTAAAATGAGCTGGGACATCTTTAATGTCCGGCCAGAAGAAAGTTTGTTCAAGTCGTGTGTGTGTGTCTTTTGGCAACCTCCTAATGGGATGCCTATGTTTCCCTCCATTAGTAGTTTACTAGATAGCATGGGTCGCTGAGGTTTGTAAAATACAGTAAGCTTAATTTGGCAGTGCTGGGCATAGGGGACTTTAGGGAGTATCGAGGGCACGAACAACTTCTGTAGCTTGGGATGTAAATTAGTGTTGCCAGCAATAATAGGTGAGCTGTTCAGCAGAGCCAGTGTTCCCTCAAACCAAACATGTACTTATTAAACTGCCTTAAAGGTGCTGATGTCTGAATATTATTAGGTGTAACCAGGAATTGAACGACCTTAATTTTATGCTGTTGTTAATTAGCAATCTTTTTTTTTTAACAATTTGCTTTATATGCAGGGATTCTGCACATCCAACAGTGACACCAACACTGTGAGCCATTTCAATTCTTGCATATTCTGTTTATTGAGCAAACTTCTAAACAATCTACAGGTGCTGCTATTACCAATGTGTAGAATGATTCACTTAAAACTTGGAGTACTGCTCCAAGGTAGATACCTTCTTGACATTGGGAAATACAACAAAGGCTTTGCATGGTTTCCAATGGCCCTTGAGATCCTTCCAAATTTGTGAATTTTAGGCTAAGAAATCAAGGACTTTGAAGTTTTTTGAAAATTACCTAAGACATTGAGTGCTCATTCAAAGTGATTTAATTTGCATATATTTTGTGCAATAATGGACATTTAAGTGCATTTTTATATTTTCTTGACTTTAGTAAATTCATACGGCTGTGTGCATGCGTTTCTCTAGCAGATGCATCAAAATATCTCCTTGCTCCATCTGCTGCAGGAACGTATAAACTGTAATTAACCTTGACCAAATCATAAACTGTGTTAGGTCATTGGATTTAAGAGAATTTGACCTGAAATTTCATATTTAATAGTTTGTGGGAACCTTGGCTTGGATGAGTTTTATGTCATGTTTGGATATATTTAAAACTGATGCATATCTTTCCTCTTTGCAGTTTTATCCACATTAGCTGCTTTTTTATGTAACAAAAATGCATTACGGTATATTTGACACGCTAACTGCTAATTCAGCGCCGGAGAAATGTTCTAAGCATCAAGGAGAAGGGACGTATATAGAGGGATTTTTATTTTCTTTACTGAGAACAATTTGCTCTGAATGAAAGAATGAGACACATAGTTTTTGTTGGTTTGACCTCACACACACACACACACACACACACACACACACACACACACACACACACACACACACACACACACATTTATAGCTAACTGGTAAATGACAGATGGACCCATTTTCTCCATCGTTCCTGTAACCTTTTCTGTCTGGGGCTATCAAAGGTCACTCCATCAGACCTGATTTACAGTAGGAGCACGGTGCTCTCTCTCTCCCTCTCTCTCTGACTCCCCCCCCCCCCCTGCTTCACACTGTGTCTGTCTCTCTATCTTAAGCCTATGCCACTGTATGTAATTCCTAAATGCTGTGTCAACTTAATATACTGGTGTCAAGTCTCAAAACGACCTCGAGTCATTGTTCTGTATAAGTCTCTCTGGCAGTGTGCCTAGTGTGCCTTCTAATATTTCTCAAAATGTTGTTCCACACAGCTGAAGTGTAGAGGTCACATAGCTTGTAAAAGCTATTGCAACATTTGTATAATTTTATTCACTTTTCATAAAGCTTTGAGCAAAACTAGCAGCATGGCTCTAGGGCAAGGTCTGTCTGTTGTTCCACCACTTTTTTGTGGAATGAGATAACTCAGAAACTGTTTGATGTAAAGCCCATGAAATTTTGTACAATCATTAATTTCAAACCGTGATGAATTGTAACTCATTTGGTGATAAGATAACCTTTTTAATCTAGCGCCATCATCAGGTCAAAAGTAAAATTGATCCAAAACAATGACACTTTTCCATCGTTTTTTTTTTTTCTCATCAAAATGTTTCCTTAACTGAGTCAAGGGCCATGGACAGAGGGTATTATGCTGCAGTGTCAATTGTAAATTCCCTTGAGGAACATTTATAAAATTTGGCTCTATTAATAAAATTGACATGCATATCTTGGTTTTGATAGGAGGTTAAAACGTTGTATTCTTCCTTTCCCCCCCCCTCGACACTTTATTTGACAGGAAAAATGATGGTCATGGTACTGAACACTACAAAGAGCGGAAGAGAAACAACTGAGGCAGAAAGAAGCCCAATTTCAAACCAAGCCCTTATATCATTGTAATAGTTGAGTTTGAAGGGTGAGCTAGTTTAACGAATGCCAACGAGACACATAAACACAATCGACACGTCATTGTGTCGTTAATGAGAAGACTAACAAATCTAGCCAAAAACGGTGTAGCCCATTCATGCACACAGCTCTATAATGCTTTCTGTCACACATCATGTCTGGATACAATGGAAGAAAGGTGGGGTTGGATTGAAATAAACTGAAATAAACATAAAGAGATTTTTCTGGAGGAGAAAGACACAGAATGGGAGTAATGTCTTCTTTTCTTCTCTGTAGGTGTGTGAGGCTGCTGTATTGTTTCATCAGATAATCAAATGGGAGGTGGGAATAGTGCAAAATAAAGAATTAATATCAGTATCAAGGAGTCCCAGAGCTAATATGACCCTAGTACAACATCTAGTCGGAGTGTGTGTGATTTAGTGTGTTAGATAGAGGAAATATGAATCCAGCTGTGGTAGTAGTTTGATCTAAATACAGTCTTTTTTCTATTGACAGAGCTATAACAGTATATCTGTTTTAAGTGACATGGGGAAATGCACAAAAATCTCATCCCGTGTTGATGGAGAGCTGTTTGCTCTTCGGGAGAATGGAGAAAAGTTAGATGGAGTAGATGGAGGACAGGCATAAATTTAGCATTACTCATCCTTTGATGCCGTAGTCTCTCCATGTCTCGGTTGCATTTGCCTCCTCTGATGTCATGCCTCTTTGCATCTCATCTGCATCCATTCATGTCCCATTTGTCTCTTTTGACTCCACTCTCAGGTTTGCAGGCGTCTTTGTGTCCTTGGATTTTGCTTCTTTATTACCTCATTTCATCATATTTTCCTCTCGCTCTTCCTCCCTCTTCCTCGTGTGTTTCCTCTCCTTTGTGAGATTGTTATTGCAGATCCGTCAATATTCAACACACGCAGCCAAGGCCTCGGGAGCTTTAATCTCCCTAATAAACTCAGTGCTTCATTTTCTCCTGTAATGTTTGTTTGTGAGGGAAACATATTGTTCAGTTTTTTGCTTTTTCAACATGTCAGCAGTGTCAAATTAAAACGCTTTTCCAGACTTTAATTGGAAGCCACTGTTCACTACTGATTCATTAGTTTTGATCGTTACACGTCAGGGCTGCTGTTTTTGTTTACGGTAAATTCCAACGTGACTCCTTTGTGGCTTTGTTGATTCGCCGTGTGCGGGTGTGCATGCTTTAGTGTGACTGTGTCTTACAGGAGCTAAGTACTTTGAAGTTTATCATGCTGTGTGGCGTTTGGAGAGAACAATAGAGTATTAGACTCTCTTGTTAAGCCTTCCTGAGAACAAACAAAAGCAACAATAGAGTACTTGTTGAGTCTTCGCTTCCCTCAAAGCTCCAACAGGGAGTCACACAAAATTACACACCCCTCTTTTGTTTTTCTGCACATTTTCGCTGTTGTGCAGTCTTTATCGCCAAACTACGGGAACACAATTGATGGGGTTTGTCTGTAAATGTGTTTGCTTTTAGTATCTGCGTGTACTGATGCTCTGGATTTAACCCCTGGTATTCATTGTAGGAGTATACATGTTACGTTTTTTAAAGAGCTTGTATACTTAAAAAGCAGCTACATTCAAGCCTCTCATTCTCTTCCTCTCTTTTTCTCCCTCCCTCCCCATGAATTATGATCCCTTATGGCTTGGATAAAGTCTGTGAAAAAGCAATATTGCGGAAACGCTATTACACCATTTCGACCCGATGCATTTATGCCTAATCTATGAGACTGTTTAATGTGAGACCTGTCTCATAAATAACTATAAATACTTCCCGTTCATTGTAATTATTATTGCACAGAGTGTTTCTTGTCAGCAGCTTACCTTTTTGCCAAAGCAATCCACAAGGCTAGAAAAGGAGAGTCTGTCACTCTGCTTTATGGTCCTGTCAGAATTTTTAAAAACGAGCACAAGGTCCTTAAATGCAAATAAGTAACTCATGCTTAAAAAAAACAGAGAGTTCTGCTTTCTTTGGAAGTATAACTTGAAAGAGACATATCCAAAAACAGGTAAGAGTTTGAGATTAAAACACTTCAGGGGGGTGTTTGGGTTGCTGTTTTGAAAAGTGAAATGTCTAAAAAATTGCCAACATTTTAGTCTAGCTGAATTTATTTAAGGCTCCAGGCAAAAAGATTTCTACTTTAGATGAAGTTGAAATTCATTCAGCATTTCATAACCCTATCATGAATAGGTACATATCCGTTCATAAAATTCAAGACACAACCCTTCAACGTTTTTAGTTTTTTTTACAGTTACAAGAATGTTTCACCAAAAAATTAACAAAAAAAAAAGTATATTTAAAATTGCATATCAAAATATATAATATATATATACAGTGGGGCAAAAAAGTATTTAGTCAGCCACCAATTGTGCAAGTTCTCCCATTTAAAAAGATGAGAGAGGCCTGTAATTTTTATCATAGGTACACTTCAAATATGAGAGACAGAATGAGAAAAAAAAATCCAGAAAATCACATTGTAGGATTTTTAATGAATTTATTTGAAATTATTGTGGAAAATAAGTATTTGGTCAATAACAAAAGTTCATCTCAATACTTTGTTATATACCCTTTGTTGGCAATGACAGAGGTCAAACGTTTTCTGTAAGTCTTCACAAGGTTTTCACACACTGTTGCTGGTATTTTGGCCCATTCCTCCATGCAGATCTCCTCTAAAGCAGTGATGTTTTGGGGCTGTCGCTGGGCAACACGGACTTTCAACTCCCTCCAAAGATTTTCTATGGGGTTGAGATCTGGAGACTGGCTAGGCCACTCCAGGACCTTGAAATGCTTCTTACGAAGCCACTCCTTCGTTGCCCTGGCGGTGTGTTTGGGATCATTGTCATGCTGAAAGACCCAGCCACGCTTCATCTTCAGTGCCCTTGCTGATGGAAGGAGGTTTTCACTCAAAATCTCACGATACATGGCCCCATTCATTCTTTCCTTTACACGGATCAGTCGTCCTGGTCCCTTTGCAGAAAAACATCCCCAAAGCATGATGTTTCCACCCCCATGTTTCACAGTAGGTATGGTGTTCTTTGGATGCAACTCTGCATTCTTTCTCCTCCAAACACGACGAGTTGAGTTTTTACCAAAAAGTTCTATTTTGGTTTCATCTGACCATATGACATTCTCCCAATCCTCTTCTGGATCATCCAAATGCCCTCTAGCAAACTTCAGACGGGCCTGGACATGTACTGGCTTAAGTAGGGGGACACGTCTGGAACTGCAGGATTTAAGTCCCTGGCGGCGTAGTGTGTTACTGATGGTAGCCTCTGTTACTTTGGTCCCAGCTCTCTGCAGGTCATTCACTAGGTCCCCCCGTGTGGTTCTGGGATTTTTGCTCACCGTTCTTGTGATCATTTTGACCCCACGGGGTGAGATCTTGCGTGGATCCCCAGATCGAGGGAGATTAGCAGTGGTCTTGTATGTCTTCCATTTTCTAATAATTGCTCCCACAGTTGATTTCTTCACACCAAGCTGCTTACCTATTGCAGATTCAGTTTTCCCAGCCTGGTGCAGGTCTACAATTTTGTCTCTGGTCTCCTTTGACAGCTCTTTGGTCTTGGCCATAGTGGAGTTTGGAGTATGACTGTTTGAGGTTGTGGACAGGTGTCTTTTATACTGATAACGAGTTCAAAAAGGTGCCATTAATACAGGTAACGAGTGGAGGACAGAGGAGCCTCTTAAAGAAGAAGTTACAGGTCTGTGAGAGCCAGAAATCTTGCTTGTTTGTAGGTGACCAAATACTTATTTTACCGAGGAATTTACCAATTAATTCATTAAAAATCCTACAATGTGATTTTCTGGATTTTTTTTCTCATTTTGTCTCTCATAGTTGAAGTGTACCTATGGTAAAAATTACAGGCCTCTCTCATCTTTTTAAATGGGAGAACTTGCACAATTGGTGGCTGACTAAATACTTTTTTGCCCCACTGTATATATATATATACATATTTTATATAAAACTATATAAATGTAAAAGTGATTGGAAAGGGCTGGGTCGGACGATAATAGACTGCACACGTTTGCTTCCCTGTCTCCTCATTTGTATTATTCATCATGTTGTGACTACAAAGACACACAAGAGATTTCTTAAGATGTAGTTTCAAGCTCAGTGAGTCTCAACAATGGCATCTCTGTGAAAGGGCTTATAGAATTATAAAGGCCAATAGTATAACCATACATACATTGACACAAAAATAAAGTAAACAAAAAGAGGGAAGTTACTATTGTACATCTATGATCTAGCTACTTTGGCATGACAAACATGCCCTGTATTATATGGAAGCAGGATTGGGAACAGGACATCCTTAGCTAGCTGACTAAAAGCCGTTTTGCCTGTGCCCTTTACGAATGAATTCATTTAGACCATGCAGTTTTTATATTGTTGTGTATCTGCGGCTATTTTATTTATATTTAGTCTCGGATTGAATCACTATTACTGTAGTTTTAAAAATGAAACATTTTGGAAATGTGATTCCAAAGGACCTGAATTGATTCAATATGGGTAGACGGCATGAAATAATCGAGATAAAATAATCAGCCTTCCAGGACACACACACACACACGCACACGTGAGTATACACACCTAGTGTGAAAAATGAACATGTAAAAGATTTGAGACACATTCTGCATGTCTAATGTAGAGAAGATGTTAAAATAAAAAGGTCTACAAGGGAGACTTTGTCTCGTTTTTAGGCTTCATGTTGAAGGTGCTTTGAGTTATATATTATTTATCACATCTTTTTTATTCCATCTATAGTTCTCTGAGGGGCTAATGGGTAGTAGTACGGTACCTATCAATTGTCTTTTTCTTTTTTATTCCTCCATCATTCCTCTCATTTTATGTTACCTGATGCAATGAAATTAGTGAACACATCAAGGGCAGTCTGGAATATTCAGTGTCACATCATCTATTATAGTTCAAAGTACACATCAATTTGGCCTAAGAGCGGTTAATTATCATCTGGGCTGGAGATTAAGTATTGTCCCAGTGTCTGAGCAGGAGATAAAAGACGTGACCAGCAAGGCATGAGGTGGCTTCCCCCTCTCCATCTCACGTTTACTCTGCTGCCTCAAGGTTAATCTTTATGTCAAGACTTCCCTGCCCGTCTCTGCCTTACTATTTTACTCTCTGGCGCTTTCTCTCTTCTGCCTTTCTCCCGGTTTCTGCCTCAGATCAATGAGCTGGATGACTGGAGTAAATCTTAATGGTCAGGGTGTGTGTGACAAAGTTGAGATGTTTGTGTGAGTGTGTGTGTCCTCTGTGCAGGTGAAGTATTGCTCACTCAGCACTGCCCTGCCCCTTGGGCACCACCACACGCCTGCCTGCCTGCCTCCGGTCCAGCCACAATCAATTTCACAGTCCCAAACACACACGCACGCACGCACGCACAAGACTATGCGCACACACTGTATAAAGATACATCTACACAGACAGACATCGGGGGACATAATATGACTGAGGTTAACGTTATTGGCATTATTTCAATTTGTTGGAAACGTGTCACTTACTAGCTGCTAATGATCTAAACTCATTAATTATTACTGAGCATGACTTGCACACATTTACACATACTAATCTGATTAATTTTGTCTATCCATGACTCAGTTTCATAAATACTAACATTTGATTTAGTTCAGTTGTATTAGTGCATATGATATTTTGAGAGAAACAGGTTATACAAGCGCAACCTGTATGAAATAAATCAAAGTCCCAATCTTTGTTTGACACTGTTAATATCAGAGTTTAATTACTTTACTATTTGTCGACATTACCAAGTTTTTATAGCAACAGAAAAAAAAACTCTGATTTTCTTCATCCTATTTTGTTATTCTGTGCCTTTTTTAAAGCCCTGACAATTGATTTAAGTGAAGGCTAACCAATTTGATTTTATCTAATTCTTTGCATTAATTTAGCATATGTTTTAATTTTGCTAATATATTGAAAGTCACAGAGTTTAATGAATTGGAAAGGAGGTTGAATACACAGTCAGAATCCAGCAAACAATTCCACAGTTAACATTTGATTTCACTGTTTGTTCGTGAGAGTGTGGGAATGTATGCGGCGAGGCAGCTGCAGCATCTTGCCTCTGATTTTATGATTACCACATTTCATGTTTCCTGCCCGATAATTGTAGACTATGTCTTTGCATATCTATATTGGTCTGTGAGTGCGCTCAGCGTGGGTCCTCGCTCCAATCAGGCATTCATCAGCAATTTCACTGGAGACAGATCTCCGTCCTATGTAAGTGAAAAAGAGCCTGATGAACTGCGAATCTGCCTTACCCTAAGGAGGAGAGAGATGGAGAGGGAGAGCCCCCACTGTGCTGAGATGGCACGGCCAGGTGGTGTGAGTGAGTGCAAAGTGAGACGAGTTGTGTGTGTGTGTGTGTGTGTGTGTGTGTGTGTGTGTGTGTGTGTGTGTGAGAGAGAGAGATCGGGATGGGGTGGGGGTGGCATTCAGCAGGCACCTGGTGCTGACAGCCTCTCATTGAGACACTGTGATCAAATTCAGATTCAGCCCCCCTATGATGCTTTGAAGAGCTTCGTGACAGTTCCTCTCCTTCCCCTCCTCTCTCCTCTCTCCTCCTCTCCTATCTCTACCTCTCCTCTTCCCCCTCCTCTATCCAACTCTCTTCCCTGCCTCACGTGCTCTCACAACTTCTCCTCTCTCCTTTCCTCCTCTTCCTTCTCTTTCCACTTCTCCTCTCTACCTCCACTGCTTCCTCATCTCCTTTCTTTCTAACTAATAACTTCTCCTTTTCTCTACCCTCCTCTTTCCACCTGTCCACTCTCTTAGCAATTTTCTCCTCTCACAACATCTCCAGTCCTCCTCCTCTTCCTCTTCCTCTTCCTCCTCCTCTCTCCACCTCTGCTCTCATCCTCTTCCTCTCTCCACCTCTGCTCTCCTCCTCCTCCTCCTCCTCCTCCTCCTCCTCCTCCTCCACCTCTCCTCTCGACCTTTTACGTCACTCCCAGCATTACCTGCTGATTACAGAGCTGTCATTCCTTGCATCTGACAAGCTTGCTGATTGGCATGAGTACTGCTGAGTGTGTGCTCACGTGTTCGCTCATGCCTGCTGACTTGAGCCTAATGCATGTGTGTTTACCCATCTGCGCGGGCACCTGTGTATGTGTGCAGCTATCCCTCGCCCTGATTATGATTGCAGTGTGAGCGAGTGCTGGCACTCTGCTTGAGGATGAGTGAAGTGAGGCTTTTGTTTTTAGGAAAGCAGCCTTCGGGAATAGCAGTGCGACTGAGTACTGGCACTTTGATGTCTAGTTTTTCTATTTATGCAAGTCTTTCACATCAGTATCACATCATGAATTATAGATGCTGTTTAATTACTGTACATGTGTTCATGCAGCATGTAGCATGCTGGTTTAGACAGATTACTAATTGTTGAGTAATTAGTTTCACTTCAAATTTAGGCAGAACTGAATTGCAGCACAGAGTACACATAAGGAAATTAACTTCTACATATATCGGGAAACCACTGTGTCTGTGTCGATACAACTTATTAGTAAAAACATGTAAATGCACAGGGTTGAGATTAAATGGAAGTACAAGGGTTGAATGTAAATGCAGCATTAGGTATGTCCACTCAGATTCCACAGATACCCAGGGCATTAATGTATGCCACTGCAGGGTTATTAAAAAATGCCAGACAGGGGAAGTGGCCTGATTGGCTGTTTGACCTTTAAAGGGTAATTGCCACTTTTAAAAACTAGTAAAGGCTCTGAGAGACTGAAATGAAGCCAGACCCATTTTACTGGAAACAATCAGCCCAAACAATAAAGGTATGTTTCTCCATAAAAAAACATGGTGCAAGTTATTGGGAAATGGCTCTTAAAAGGAATCAAAGTGAAAACTGTGAACAATTTTCTTTTATTCCTCTGTGTTCCCTTACCGTTAGCTCTTAAATATTTCAATCATATAAAGTCGACCCCCTGTATGTTGTAATGTGCTCTGTTCTATAAATAGCAGGGCTTGCAGCATTTTGTATAACTAACCCTTGTAATGCCAATAACTATCTTAGAAAGGTTTCTCCTTCAAAGCATAATATCCCATTTTTCTGTCTGCTAAAAAGGGAATGGGAGATTTAGGTTAAAAACTTTATGACCGGTTTACAGGCTCTGACTTAAAAGGTGCCCACCTTTCAGTCAGCATGAAAGTCTGACTTTGAACAGCATCATTTTGGAGTAAAGATTGCTTTCCATACCCAGACCCTTGCCGCTTCAAAGCCACCTGTGTTCCTTTTTGGCTATCCAGCTTTAAAAATGGTTCCTCATAAAAGTGAAATAAAAATGGAATGATATGAGGGTGGTAGCAGGGATGTTAAAGGCCTCAAACCAGAATACAAGAGAGGAAAGACAAAAGGGATAGAGGGAGAGAGGATGGACAGTAAAATTAACGATTTAAATCACAGGACTTGAGGGCACCTGAAGTGCTGAACACTAGAGGAAATGCACAAAACAGAGGACAACCTAAAGCATAAAGGTAGCTAAGAGATAAAGAAATGTAAAAGATGTGCCAGATGAGCAGGTTATGGTGAACTTGTTAAGCTTCAGTGACAAAGGAAAGACACACATAACAGACAAGAGAAAGGATTAGACGCAGAGATCAAATCAAATACAGAAATGCCTAAACCTTTTAAAACTAGACGGCTACATTTGAGAGGCAAAAGGTGGTGTTTACGAATAGCTGGGCACCAGTGTCTTCTCCATGTTACCTCTCAGCAGTGTTGCTTTGCCGGGGCAATAATTACTATCTAAGTGTTTCTTCTTAAATGTGCCCATGACAAACATCATCACCACTGACACCACCATCACCAGAGTGACAAGCGAGCACCCTGTGTTGGTGATTCAACATCATTAGTGAACAAGACTGGCTGTGGGCATTAGAGACGCAACATTACACCACTCCATGCCGGGTGCTAATGTTCTGGAAAACTAGATACCATCTCTACCCCTGCCATCCCTCAGTCATGAATCCTGTGGAGAAAAAAAGTGGAAACCTGGCAGGAGAAGAGAAGACGATAGTGAGACGTGTTTTCTATAAATATTCCGGGGTATGTGCATTTATGCGTGTTTGCATAAAGCTTGAAAAGTATAGAAGATAGAAACCAACACATGCATTGTTGTTGTTAAAGTGATCCATAGATGCATACCGCGTTTTCATCTCACCGCATGTTTCCTCTAAGACCACATTATCTTATCCTCCATTTTCCTCAATCATAATACATCACACACAGGTGGCCTCCCATAGAGGCTTTGTGAGCTCCACAGCAATAGGAAGCGTTATCCTGCTATCAGTGGGATCTGTCTTTTAAAGTAGCTCCTCCCTGCCACTAGATGCAACATCTGTGAAATACAGGAAATGGTGGAAAATCCCATTTGAAAAAAAAAACATCACAGTAAGGGCTCACTTATCTGTGAGGACTGATACAGAAAAGGTGTTAAAGTGTTCATCTGAGTGTGTCTGGCTGACTTTGTGAGTACTTTATAATATTCAAATGCGCCGACCCAACTTGTTCAGGGTTTGCATGTGTGCACAGGAACATGCCTTAGCAGCCCCACAGTAAGCACTCTCACGTCAAGGCTATCATCATTTCACCTCCTGGTGTTATCACCACTTCTGACAGCCTAGTCCTGGCTAAATTAATCTCCCCCTCATTCCAAGCCCCAACCCCCTCCAACACATCTCTACCTCCTGCCAGCACCACCCTGACCAACGCATTTCTTCGCTATTTATATTTCTTTTTAGCCGCTGTACCTTGGAATTAAATTTGTATTCTTTCTTTTGCGTTTATACCTTCTAAGAAGTTGCTACGCTTTTCTGACATATGTCTGTACCCAGTGTAACAGTACCTTCTTGAAACATATCTCATCTACTGAAGCAACAAAAAGCACAAATAGAAATATTTGAAAGGGAAACGGTGATTGTTGTGAAGCCATTTGATTGTATTGGATTTGCAGAAACCCATTTGCACATCATTTCCATTAAAAAGCACTAGACAAAGACATGGATGGCGACTACACCGTGCCTCCAGCTTCTATAATTTACATGATTCAGCGTCTCTTTGGAATAGCTTTTCAGTTCTGTCACATCCTACTCTACTGGAAAACCCACTTATTACTGTTGCAATTCTTAAATAAAAATCAAGTCAGAGATGGCTAAGAAATGGATCTCAGCTCAGACAATTAGACGCACCATCTGCCTGGTCTTCCACCCGGCCCCTATGTGATAACAGTAAATGCCAGCCAAGTTAGTTAAGTAAATGCCACGAGCCACTGGTTTGTGCTTGTAATAAATGGCTGAATATTAATATCATTGTATTTGTTGGTATGTTTATGTGAAGTAAGACTCCATTTGGTATTGTTTAAAGAAAATGGCTGGGGGAATCATTAGCTTGATTAAGCCAGGCCATATGGTCCAGTCACAGCAGAGGATCCATAAAAAACGCAACAACAGCCCTGAATCACAATGACGATGCACTAATTTGCCTTCTGCTCACAGTGGATGCACTGGACCAAACAAGGTCTCCTTCTCTCTCTCTCTATTTTGTGTCTAAATTGGGGACTCAATTTTGGTATATTCATGCAGTGCTTTGTGTTGAGAAATTCACTTTTTGTTTGAGATCTTGAGACACAAGTCTTTACTGTGTTTTTTTCATATTTTCCCGATTTGTCCTGACCACTTCATGCCTGCTTAGAGCTGGTATCGTTATCCTGGAGTTTAGTAATGTTTTGATGAAAATCCAATAATTGCTGTTGTGTGAAGCCTAATGATGTGAGAGAACTGTCTTTATAAATCAGAGTTATGATAACTGCTGTTATTGATTTATGGTCTTACATATAACCGTACTGTGGCTGAATACTGCCCTGTAGGCTACTTTTTAATACGTGGATTCCCAGGTTGCAGATTTACACTGACCGGTCAGATTTACAGGAAGAGAAAGCAGGATCCATGTCATGATAAACAGACAATCGAGAACAAAACTATGCCTCTCACTTTCCTACACTTTAGACACTTTTTTTTCGAAACACCCAACAACATTGATTTTAAAGATTGATAGAGTCTGGATTGAAAGGAAAGAACCACCCTCCCGAATAACAGTTTGGAATATATTCCGAAGAGAGGCGGCAAATGCTAAATTACTTTTGAGAATTTAGTCTTTGGACAACAAGAAGGACTGTTTTCTCCTTTTTTAATCCATCAAAACCCAGTATGTGTCTGCCAGTGCAACATAACATAAAAAAAATAGCTTTAAATGTGTAATATATTGTGATCTCATAATAGATACCTTATTGAGCTGCAGGTAGGCTTCATATTCCAAAGCTATGAATATTAAAACAATTGCATTCCCATGTGCACTCTCCTTTGTGTTGTTTGATATGCTTTGTACTGTGCCTTGATTTAAAAAATAAGGCTTTATTTCTGCCTTCTCTTATTCTCTGTATCCATGGCTGTTCTTCAATTGATTACCTCATGTCCTGTTATTACTCCATTATTCCTTAACTTCATACATTTGATGTATTTCTCTCCCAGCTTGTGTATTGCTGTACTTCCTTCTTCTTGAATTTGTTCCTGTTTTCTTCAACTCCCATCATCTCTCCTTCACCTTCTCTATCCTTTCCTCCATCCTATCATGCTAAACTATAAAGGATGAACCTTTCCGAGGAATAATGATTTGAATATCGGATGCTTCCCTGCTTGTAATGTGTCTGTCTGCTTGTGCCGTTTTGCATGTGACACACAGCGAGTGTGGGCGTAGACTCTTCCTGGGGGAAAGCACGGATGCAGCCTTTTGTTTCAGCTGTTGTTTCAGATTACAGTTTGTTTTATTAATGTTATGGTAATCTGGTTTCCTCCACCTTCTTTGGTCGCCATGCCTGAAGAATGCGGGAAAGCTCAAAGGACACCCATTGATCTAAGCGGCTCCAGAGACCCCGTGCCACTCAGCCAGATTCTACTGTGTCAATCTTTCATGAATGCTACTGGAGGAAAGTGGCCGTTTGGGAACTGCAAGAGACAATTTGCTCAAAACAAAGGAATGGAAACAAGGCAAAGCCAGGGGTGAAATACCCAGGCCATGTTGTGACTGCAAAACCACTTTTTATTAAGCGCTTATTTTTATACTGCTACTTTCCACTTGTATTACTGATTATAGACACAAAACACCCACAGCTAAACATTTAGAGCTGATTATCATACTGTGCAGGGGAAAATTAGATCATGGAGGGGCACCATAGTGTAGGTTATTAAATGGAAAACTGGTGTGGCTGTCCTCATTGTGAGGTCAATATTAATCAACAATCTCCACTGTTAATAAGATTCGACAATAACCAAGAGTATTGTGTTTTAACTATTTATTTTTGGGGTTGGACAAAAAGCGGTTATGTTTGAAACATCACTCATTGCAGCCTGGGAATCTGCAAGCTATTATGAATTGTTCATTGTCTGCCCACCTTCAGCTCAGCTCCTGCTCTATTAGGTTTGGATCTGAATTTACCCTCCTTTTTGTCATTTTTGTATCTTATTTTTGTCATTTTAAGATTGGAGTCACTAGTTAATCCCGCAGTTTGTTCAGATAAGCTTAATGACGTACATGCACATTTTCACAAATGCACATCAGAAACGTATTTGTCTGTCTTTCTCTACTTTTTCATTCCCTCGTTAAGTCTCGCCATCTTGTCTTCATCTCACCTCACCTGCAGGAGACAGCCTTTGAAATATTAATTACAATGCACTATCAAGACTATGTGCTTAGCATACTGAGGAGCCCTGTGTGTGTGCATGTGTGTCTTTCTAAGGGCTTGTGTTCTGCCTGCTAATGACTGCTGTTTCTGAGACCTCTTGCCCTCTTTTTTTTCCTACTCTTGTCCGTCTGTCTTCATTCTTTTTCTGCCCCTTTCACCTCTAATCTTGTGCTTCAGCCTCCTGCTTCTCCCTCCATTCTCCTCTGCTCCTCCTCAGCCTCTCATCCCCAGGTTTAAACAACTAGCCCTGAGCTCCGCTGACACCTCGTCAATGCAAATTGAATCCCCCCCGACTCTCCGTCTCTCTCATTTCTTAGCCGTCTTTCTGTCTTTCACTTCCTTTCAAAGATTATGTGGTAATGAGGGTGTCTTGCTTGTACAGGGTGTCTAACCTTGCTTTCTTTACTTCTCACATTTGCTTTCCCTCTCTCTTGCACTCTCATGTTGCCACTCTCTCGCAGGGTCCCCTCCCTCTTGTTACATTAATTAGGAGTGTATGTGGTTGTGTGTGGGCCAGAGGTGACCTGTGTGTTAATGTGAACAGAGGGACTATGAGACTGTTGAATGGTCTGGCTTATCAAGTGTCTTTGCAAGCCACAGTGGGCTTTAACACGGCTCAATGTCAGGGCAACAGCATAAAAATAAAAAAAATCTGAAAACCCACGCACCAACCATTAGCTTTTATAAAGTCCATTCTTATTGAATGGATATGCAGATGGAAAGCTGTGCAGCATACAGTGGGACACACAATGATCTGCCATAATGGAAAACACACATACATTTGCATATTGTTTGTGCTAATCGAACTGGTATTTCTGCTTGCCAAGTTTCTGCACGAGGCAAACGGATACAGGAGTGTGAGGGCTTGCCTTTCCAGTGAATAAGTGAATTTGATCAGTTTAAACAATCTTCCTTGCTTTTCAAAGAAGCAAAAGACGTGAAGGCTTAGCTCTACTGTAGCCTGTTCCCAACAGAAGCTATTGTTCTCTTCATTCAAATCTATGTAAAACTATTTCGCATCATAACTCAGCCCTTTATTACCACCTCTTTTCCCATGTACACATATCCATGGTATTCAACGAGGCATTGAAATGGTCCTCATGTAATGTGTTTTTGAGTGCAGACAGAAGTAAATGGTCTTTTTCAGCTACAGTCTATTATCATGCATTTAGGTCCTCAACGAGAGGCTGGCCCAGCGTGGTACAAAATGTCACCTGTCACATTAGATGATAATTGTACCAAGATGAAGGCAGCGGAAGACAGAAGGCCCTGCTCAGCTATTCAGCTCTTATCTACAATATGGCTGCATTAGGAAGGATAAGGTAATTTGCAGATGGATTCCCACATAGGAATTGAATCCTTAATGTGATGTGTGTTCTTGGTAGGGAGGGGTTTAGTTCTGTATGTGTGCAGAAGACAGAGGAGTGAATGATGGCAATGCTAGGACTGTAGTTTGTGTGGGTCTGTGTTTAACAGACATATCTATGTTGCCCTTTCACTGTGGAGCCAAGGATTCCCATGACGCTCAGGGTCAACTCACGGTCACCTACTTCCAGTGACGGATGACTCGTGTTTGGGTGTAAATGTTTGGTTAATTCATCTACAGAGGGGCTGTCACAACACAAATTGCAAAGAGGAAAAATGTATCTATGCATATGCATGCTTGTCTGTGTGACACATATCCTCTCTCTCATACCTTCCCTTTCTTTGCTTTTATAACTCAACATTTGTTTGTGCAAAAACCAGAGTCACAAATCAAAAATATTTTCCTTATGCTGTTATTTGTTTATTTATTTACTCTTGATTGGTTTCAGCTAAATCAGCAAGCTAACCTCTGGCTGATTGCCTTGGGGTTTGTGTGGGTGTAAAGTGGCTGGGAGCATGGGTGAGGGATGTAATGTATGGGGGTGTGCAACATTATGTTTATGCATATATCTGCGTGTACGTCTATTGCGGGCAGCGACTAACCCACCTGACCACTTCTACATTAAGCAGCCCCTCTCCCGGGCTTTTAACCCGCTGTCTCTATGCACTTATGTTAGATCCAACATCCAAGAAAGGGCAGGCTGCTGTAATTACAACACTCACCTTGTTGATGTCAAGCTTCTACATGGTGCGGGAACAGGAAGGCAGCCAGAGGTGATAGTAGGTGCATATGATTCATCACGTTTTACATCATAAATCATTTTGCCCTTTTTATCCGTTGTGACGTTAAACAGTGTCAAAAATATTATTTCTGACACTTTCTCTATAATTTTGGCCATCCCATTCATACTGTTGATGGTAGCCTAAAACAAACACCCCACTGTTATGCTAGGTGGTTGAACAGCGCACCACAAGACAATGATCATCATCAAATAAACTCCTCTTTAAAACATTTAAACACTGATTTTTTTTAAACCTTCATGAAATAGTATTGTTATATTTATTGCCATGGTGTATTAGCCTGCATATATTTAAGCCCAATGTGTTATAGTGAGTATATAGTCATTTTTCCTCTTTTCTGTGCCAGATTGCGTTTTAGGGCTTTGGCATTTCAGTCAAACCTCCCTGCATCCTGTTACCTCATCTGGCATACTTGCATGGTCACAGTCCCTGTTCCTATTCCAAAAATCTCCAGTGTGATCTGTTTGTCGATTTTTGTGACCTGAAGCCCGTTTGTAACCCGTATTCTTGCCTCTGTCCTTTTGGACTTGTTCTTCTGTTACATGTTGCTAAACCAAAAGCCTACCCTAGTAACACATCTTACCTTGTACATGCTTTGCTTGTCAGCCTATATTAGTGTCCTCTTCCCTGTTGCTTGTACCCAAACTGCCAGTCATATAGGGAAAAAAAGTATAATTTGGCTCACATTTTTCGAGCAATGAAGTGTTACTCGGTAATAATTTTCCAGAGTTTTAAACAAGCACTAAAAGTAGACTTTGTGGATCAGTAGCAGCACGCCTACACCAACCTCTCACTGTGTTTAAAAAAGAAAGCAGAGCTATGTCGGTGTGGACACAGCAGGAGCCCCTTGGACTGGTGCAGAGTTAGCCAAGTGATTGGTAACCCTGGAGCATTACCCCACCATTACCACTATACTAAGATGGAGAAACTAACACAGGTGGTTGTAAGGTTGTGAACTGAACATCCATGGAGTGTGTTTCTTTATACTCGAACCAAGAAATTGGAGAAAAGGGAAGTCTACTTCTGACCCGGTTAGAGGCTGGAGAGAGATCTCAAAGGGGGAACACTGTTTATAATGAGTTTGGCATGGTTCCTTTCTCAGCTCCAAATGAAAAGTGCCTTAACAGACTCACACTCATACACACCAAAACAGACACACACACTTATAACACTCGTATTCCATGTTTAAGTCATGAGGCTCCGCTGCTCTTTTGCCAACTCAATCCGCACTGCTGCCAAACCCAATTCAAACACCCACTCCTACCATCAGCCAGAGCCCACTACATTACATCTAAAAATGTCCCCCGTAATTATTTTTTTTGGAATGTGACTCACAAGTTACAAACCTCATGAGTGTAGCTTTTTTTGTGTTTGTGTTCGCAATGTCAAATAGCATCAGAATGCAGGGTGCGTACTCAAGTCTGATGTTATTTGCTGTTCATGCTAAAAGTTTCCCGCTTGTACTGAAGAGCTGCATTTCCCACAAGCCTTGTGAGCATTTCCTGGCTACAGCCTAATTGTTTTCACTAACAATGAATATGTATAATTTATAGAGGTCATTACAAAATGTGAATCAATTGAATGAATATTTAGAAAAATTAGGAACAAGGTCACTATCAAACAAGGGTTTGATTTGAACTAACTTCAAACTATTGTTACGTTTTATTACAACTTTAATCGACTGCTTATGTTTCATTCTACGTTTGAAAATTGATTCTCAGCCCTCCGCAGTTACTGTAACTTAATAAATAATACTTTTATTACCAACGAGAAAACTTTGAAAAAAATAGTCCCAGGTTGCAATAAACATGGTTTATTATTTAAATGTAATTCTGCTCTATTAAGTTTGGGATTGTGAAAAGCAAATTTAAATTAAAATATCTTCTTATTGTTCTGACCTTTTGCCTCACCACTGAATGACAAACAGATTAATCATGCAAATAGGCCTACAGCTCAAGAACACACACACATGCACACACACAATACACTTTGTAGCTGAGTTTATGGAGGGCCAGATAAGCACAATCAATGTCGGCCAATTATTCTTGCTGCTCTAAGTGATTAGCTGCGCATCTGCGTGCCCCTCTCTACGTTTGTTTGTGCGATGTGCTTCTCTGATAGCTTTATGCTGAACTGTGTCTGCATAAAGTGACCATCAATGTTCCTCTGCGCTCCACTGGGAATAGATGAAAGAGCCTCAGTGTGTTTTTTCTCCCGGTTTAATAAAGTCTCTGTGGTTGTGGTGTTAACGCCTATATGCCGACAAGCAATCAGAGTAATGAGTCAGATGTGGACATTTCAGGGCTAAAGCTTGCGCTGTTGCAGGAACTTCATCACCGCAATGAACACCTTGTGTGTGTTTGTAATTCTGCTTTTTCAAGGGCAAGTGCCTGTTTGCACTTGTGTTGTACTCTCATAAAATAGCAGGGGAAAAAACCCATCACAGGGCTGCCAGAAAAAGAAGCTGGCTGTTAGAGTACCTATGTGTTAAGGGAGTTCAACTAACTCAATGTTTGCAAGAATAAAAAAAAAAAGTTGTTTTAATGCTGAGGGGTATTTGAATTGAAGAAATGTTGGAGTTGTTATTTTGCAGAGAGGAAAATAAAAAGAGAATGAATCAGGGTCATCACTCATTTGTTCTCTTTGCTCTGGGTGTTTCATGAGTCAAACACTTGAAATCGGGGCTCCATATTCGATATCCTTGAACACCTTCCCCTGCTCCTGCATTAACCACATCCAATCTCTGTAATTTGCAGTGAATAGCCACTTTTAAGGTTGGTTCAGGTATGATACAGTGTAAGAGGCAGAGACCATGAGACCAGGGGATGGGGCGGGCAGGAGGAAGACTCTCATGAATAATGGATGGGTCACAGAGGGTCCGTGTTAGGCTTGCATATGAATGGCCTCCCCTGCAGTCACCTGGCCTGATCGGGGCTCACACTTATACCTCAGAGATGTGCTCTGAATGTTAACTCCCTTTCCAAGTTGGAGGCCAATACACTAAGTCTGATAACTCATTAGTGCTCACTCGCTGAGGCTGGAACTGCTAGTTGCTGTTAGTTGTTTTGTGGAAAAATACCCCTTGTGACTGAAGATTTTTAGGGGAGATGTAATTATATTACTTATATTGCTGGATTAATAGTTTTTCCCTGGTCCAGGGATGACTCAATCACATCTTTGTAACTACATTATTTTATCTATAACAGTAGTCCTTTTATCAGCTATTGTCAACATTTGAAAAGCTTCCTGCTCCAGACACTAAATTGTGTGGCAGTGAGTCACTTTATAAAAGAAGATGCAGACAACATCAGAAGCTTTAGTAGGTTTTTAACAACATTTTCAAACTTTGTGCAGGACCTGTCAAGGATTTGGTCCTCCACCCTGACTTTTCTATACCCTATGGAGGCTTGAAATACAGAAATGTGAATAAACAAACCCACCTGGCATCTTCTCTTTATGTAAAGCCATCTTATTGAATAAGTAGGTTAGAGGAGATTGACTTACAAAAGTGGCATTTAATGTCTGCATTTTCTTTATTTTCTGATAGAAATTTAGAGTCCACATTTGCAAACTCACTGGCAACGAACTTAGATTTTTCAATTCATTTTCAGAAAACATTGCCCATAACCAGAACCCAAGGGTATATCTTGTTTTGTTTGGAAACTTAAACATACAAAAATATTCAGTAACTCTTGTATAAAAAAAAAAAAGAATAGCAAACTGCAGCTAGCATCAGCGAATGTTTGTCTTTGGTTGCTTCAGAAATGATTCAAGCTATAACCATTTGTCAAAAGTTGCTGTTCCATTTGCCTAATCATTTCAGCTTTACCGAAATGAATCGGCTGATGAAACATTTCCTGCACTCTCTGCTTGATGATCATGCTGATGCCTCTATCTTTTGTTAATAAACGAGTTCTGTTGTCATAAATCTAGTCAGTCTTTTTGCATGCAAAACAAATCAGCGAGCTGACCCACCCCCCCTTTTCCAGTAGGTGCAAACACACACACACACACACACACACACACACACACACACACACACACACACACACACACACACACACACACACACACACACACACACACACACACACACACACACCACACACACACACCACACACACACAAGGATTAAGTTTTTGGTCAGAAGCCCCTGATTACAATATGTTTATTACTCTCGGCCAACTGCAGAGCTCTTATCAAATACACACACATACACACACACACACACACACACACACACATTGTTGTTGCACTGCTTGTGAACTGCAGAGTTCTTATTAAAAATTGATCTGCAAGCTGTGGTTTCGCTGCTTCGCTTAGGAATTCATTACCTCTTTGCCATGCGCACACACACATGCACATACACACTTACTCACAATTTATGCACGGAGCATGCCTGCTAGCGATCCCAGCCTGTCGAATAAGACAACACCCTTTCGTTTAGAATATTTGAAATGCAAACAAACAAATGCTCCAGTGGGAGGGATGATGAAAAAAACTGGAAGAAAGGAAAGGATACAAAGAGTAAAACAGAGATGGGATGACATCATGTAAAAGGCATGGAAATTGTATGATCAGGATAATGATGTCCATAAAATGATGAAAAATAGGCGAGAAAAGATCCTGCAATATAATTAATTGTATGGTGGAAGTCGTTTTAAAGGCAAGGATGGAGTGTGCAATGGTATTACACCTCTCTCTGAATCCCTCTTACATCCCCCTTTTCTTCAATGGCTCCCCTCTTCTCTCTCTGTTCTTTCATCTTCTCAAACCCGCCACTTCGACAAATCACTACTCTATCTTCTTCCATCATTTTCTTCTCTCCATCTCACTCCCCCTGTCTCAATCCATTCTCCATCTCTGCCGTGACGGCCTTCACTCTCCTCCCTTCTGTCCCCTGTTTTTGTTTTCTTATTCTACCCTACTTTATTTCTTCACCTTCAAAGCTGCGATTATTTACCAACACCATGGCACAAGCGATAGGAATTGGATTCCGGTTGAATGATTTGCTCCATCTTTACCTTCAGTTCTCGTGTATTAACTAAGACAGCGCTGATTGAAATTCAGCTCCATGCCTTGCGACCTGCCAAGTGTCCCTGAAAGCCTTGTTCAGAGTGGAGTGCAGATGAAGACACAAAAAGAGAGAGAGAGAGATAAGGGAAACAGAGAAAATGTGGAGGGAGACCAGCCAGTTTGTCTGCCTGTCTATTCCTCTGTCTATCTGTCTGACTGTTCTGGCTGTAATGACCTCTCCACATGATCAATGCACCTCAGAGAATTGCCGTTCACCTTCTCCTGAGACTGTCATTTTCTCTCTGTCTGAAACTTCTAAGTCACTCCCTTTTTTCAGTATATCTAGTCAATCTGCAGCCATTACATTTCTCCATCCATTTCTGTTTCTCTCTATATTATTTTCCATCCTGTCCTTCAGGGAGCCCCCTGCCCCTCTATTACTCAGCAGACCATATTACATCCTGGTATCTCTGTAATTTCCCATCCTTGCCTGTTTCTTTAATTGCAGACATCTTGTGGAATAGACTTCATTTGTGACATTTAAGTGCTCCATAAAAACTTTTCGAAACTTTTGGGGTAAAGTTTGATATTAAAGCCCATTTGTTTGTTTTCCAAAAGGATGGATACCACATTCAAATGTCTAATAACAGTTACCTAACCTATTACCTTACCCCCAAAATTGTTGTTTGAATCCAAAAACAAAGAATATTTTTCCTAAATTAAAGTCAATATGTGTGAATTGGAAGAGCACAAGGGTGTTTATGAGGAAGTGTTTGTGAATGATTATCTGACACTGAACCTAAGAGAAGCCTTCTCTTGAAAGTATTTTGAAAATGAGCGCCACTCAGAAAAAGAGCTTGGTGATTGAACCATCTGCAGGGTTCACACTAACAGGCACTAGCTCAAGGTTTATGCAAACTAAAACAGCAAATTCACAATCTTAATTCACAAGGACTGGATAAATGAGACTCGGAATATAGAGCAAAGTTATGTGATAATTTGGAAACTGATTTTTGTTGTTTTGTATTAAATGTGACCCCCATTTAGTTTGATTCTCCATTTTCTTAAAATAAGAAATTCAAGTAACACCAAGGTGATTCATTAATAAAGAAAGTAATTTATTTTAGGAGAGGTATTTTCATACATATTAAAGATGAAAAATGAATCTAACAGACCTGATAACGTGAAAAACTTAATTAAATGTATTATGTATTTAGTTGAAAGCAATAATATTAAGTTGAACATAATATTTTTTATTTAAACTTGATATTGTAGCTTTCAACAAACGTAATACAATTATGTAAAATCCGTTGACGTTATTATTTTAATTAAAGTCAACGTGTACATTTTTTTCTGTGTACTTATCAATAGACACATTCATTAAGATAAGATGAAGATTCAACTTTATTGTCATTGCACAGAGTACAAGTACTAGGACAACGAAATGCGGTCTCTGCATTTGACCCATCCTAGTGTTAGGAGCAGTGGGCTGCCATTATGTACGGCGCCCGGGGAGCAGTGTAGGTAACCAGTGTCTTGCTCAGGGACACCACGGTGGCACTAGGTCTTTCGGGGAATTGAACTGGTGACCTTCCAGTTCCCAGGCCAACCCCCTATGGACTTCGCCACCACCGCCCATTAACTACTTATTTCCAAAAATATTGAATTACTCCTTAAGTGTGCTTGTGTTTTGATCTTTGAATGTTATCACTAGTGTGTGAAGACTATTAAAATGACTGTGTGACAGTGGCTGTGTGTTTATGTGTACACATACCATAAAGCTTTTCGAGAAATGGCCACTGCTTTAGAGTCATCACCTAAGATTTGTTTTCTCTCATATTGCAGCATGCTCAGCTAGATACATAGAGAGCATTGTGTTTATTCAGGCTCATTTATAATCATTGTGGGACAAAGCAACACTGTTCAACAAGTGTTGTTCAGCCCAGAACCCGCAGCTCAGCTTCCTTTGTTTAAACTATTACAGTTCTGGGTCGTGTAACTGTGACTGAAACTCAGCGCTCAAATCTCCTTTTGCAATAAATCAGCTTTGTCAATTTATTTTCTACACGATAAGCTAAATAATCTCAATCACAAGCATATTCCATATTCCTAGATTTTCACAGCATGCTTTTCATTTTGAGCTGATTAGGAGATTATGAAAAGGAGGTTGGAGCTCTTTGGTATGTATTATTGTTACACATTGATCTGCGGTGCTGCCGGCATGCTGCATTAGAGCCGCTGCTTATCTACAAAGCCAAGGGCATGGGAAAATCTGTTAAATCAAGCTCCAGCTGACTTACAGTTGGATTGTAAGGGGTCCCACAGTACCAGAGGCGCTCAGATTGCAGTTCAGTACAGTACTATTAACACCGTAACACTGACCTGAATTAGTGTACTGACATGAATTACGTGTTCTTTCTTGCGTCCGTTCTAAAAGCACATTATATTTGATCAGTATGAAGATTAAACACATGGAACTGCTAAACTTTTTAAGGTTATTCATCAACAGACTTAAAATGTTGTCTTCTATATCCAATACTCTGTGCCAGGATTCTTGCTTAGCTACCTTGCAAAAGAAACGTTGGTATGCAAGCTTTGTGGCAATGAATATTCCCAATTTCTGAAGAACTAGGCTCATAAATATTCTACACTGTCAATGATTTTAATTTCACAGAGTGTGAAGTGCCATTTAGTGTTTTTGTACACAGATGAGGAAGCAAATTCTCGTGTTTCGGAGAAAAGCTTTCTTCAGTAAACAAAGCAAACAAAGTCCTGCTCCATCTCTTCCAAGAGATGAAAATCACCTAGAGAGGGGCCCTGGCATGCTAAGATAATAGGATCCCTGCTCGTCTTTGCGCTGGTCTTTGGTCCTCACAAGAGCCAAACCTGCCGCACTAAACACTTCTGCGCTCTCCCCTCATGAAATATGGATTTGTGTACAGGCGGGCACAAATGCTAATCATCCTGCAAGTGTGTGTGCATACCCGTGTGTGTGTGTAAATTCTTGTGACTTTGTGTAAAGTATGTCTATGCGCACGGGTACGCACGTGTATGTGTGTATTTCGCCGGGCCGAATTAGATTTGGGTTCCGAGGCGAGAAAGGGAAGAGACGCATGGAGGAATTTAGCTATGAGGCTCATAAATAGTTTAGCCACCCAGAGCAGATTCATCAAGTAGCGTGAGGGATAAATCACATTCCTCCCCCTACTCCTTAACCCCCTCCTCAACCAATCCTTAGTTTTTCTCTCACCATGAAGAGAAGGACGGAATAAAAGGTGTTAGATGGTAATCATGAGACTTCAGAGACCGTAATACCTATCAACACTTGTGCCATTCTCCTCCCAGATATGCATCTAATTGCATGTTCTGACTACACACACACACACACACACACACACACAAAAACCTATACGTAGAAAGCTACACATATGGTGCACACAGGATCAGTGCACTTTCTGGCCTGGTTGATGTGTGTCAAGGAAAGGGATTAGACGGTATTGACAGTAATGAAAAAGCAATCATTAGCATGTAGGTTAATATACTACACATACAGATACATTTGAACTGACATACCAGCTTCCCAAAGCAACACTTTCCCATAAGCCATGTCACGTAAAGCCCAATCGATAGTGATCTGTTGCTCTGCCTCGCCCAGTGACGTGAGAAATATCTTGTATGGCTGCCGCGAGCAACAATTTCCCCCAAATTGAAAGGCCCTGCGGCCCTTTAGGCACTGGTGTTATTTGGCTTCTGTTTTCCCCTCATGGCCATCCATGAAGGATGAACCTCTCTATATATCATCTCTGTCTCTTTGGATAGAGCCCAAGCTCAATCACCATAGCAATGGGTCTTTAGCCGACATCCCAAGAGACATACTCAATCCACAGATTGCCTGAAAGAGGTGTGTGTGTGTGTGTGTGTGTGTGTGTGTGTGTGTGTGTGTGTGTGTGTGTGTGTGTGTGTGTGTGTGTGTGTGTGTGTGTGTGTGTGTGTGTGTGTGTGTGTGTGTGTGTGTGTGTGTGTGTGTGTGTGTGTGTGTGTGTGTGTGTGTGTGTGTGTGTGTGTGTGTGTGTGTGTGTGTGTGTGTGAGCACATTTTGAGGCTTTGAAAGTGTGTGTTTGTGTGTGTGTTTCTCTGGTGTCGCCTCCATTTGTTGGCATGAATTATAGATTGCGTTGCCATGGGATTTATGATACAAGGCCGAAGGGTCTCTCAGACACACACCTGAGCCCTCTTTTCTTTTTTTGAAGCCAGAAGAAACAACTTTGAAACAACCTGATGACCGCACGCCTTTGGCTTCCTGAACAAGATGTCAGTTCCCGTGACTCTTCTGGTACCCTGCCCACCTGCTTTGCCCTAAACGTGTAATGCATGCAAATATCTCTCCATCCATCATGGCTACTGTCTTTCCACAATCTCGCCCCTGCTCCCAGCCATTTCTCTAGTTTCTCTTTCTCTGCTCCCAGCCATTCCTCTAGTTTCTCTTTCTCTGCTCCCAGCCATTCCTCTAGTTTCTCCTCTGTTACTTTACAGACTCGGCCCCTATTCTCTCTGCCCCCAGAGACTCCCCTGTCTCCAAAGTGCGAGCCTCTGAGCCGTTTGCTCCTTCATTACTTCACATCTCTCGTTCCTCTCTCGCTCTGTCTCTCCGAGGAGGGCTGCAGTGGGTTTTCATTACTCAACAAGTCAATCTTCATCACGGTGTCCTCTGTGTGCTCTCATTGGCTCAAACGCGTATACAGGTGTACACTGCCTGCATCCTACCATGCTAATACCTGCTTATACTTTTAAATGCAAGTTTGTGTACACTGCATGTTAATGGAATTATTAGCAGCAGCAGAATTGGCAAGTTGGTGAGTGTGAATGTTGGGGAATCACATGAGAAAAAAGACATTCAAATGTGATGTTTGTGCAGGCAAATGCTCTGCAGAGAGAAGTCAGACTAGATATTATTACAGATAATATGCTAATGTGGAGCTTGCTGTCTTTTCCCTGAAATTGATTATTGTTGCAGGTTTACTTATCTGCAGTTCTCTTTATTTTACCTGCGGAGCTGTTGGAAGGTAAAGCTGCCACGGAATATCAAGTAGGGACATATGCATGTATACAACGCTCCATCCCTTTTCTCATGCTTGCACATCATTACACAGGCTTATTATTAAACAAGGGAGCCAAATTGAAATGCTGTTTTATCACGCACATATCGCCATGTGGCTGAGTTACTTGCAGAAAAGTGCCTTTCTGTATGAGTGCGTTTTCTGTTGGTTCATCTCGGCCGCTGTGTGTTTGTTTGATACCGGCATTATTTTCTCATTTCTACCTAGCAATTACTGATGGAGGAAAAAAAAAACCTAGCAAGTGTCTCTTCTCAGTGAGCCTAGGGTCTCAAAATGCAGGGAGCCTTAACTCTGCTCTACACACACACACACACACACACACACACACACACACACACACACACACACACACACACACACACACACACACACACACACGGACATACATTTTATGTCCCCTTGTTGAGTGCCTCTAGAGAAGAGACAGTCTGCAGCCAGCCAGTAGTTTACTCCTGAGACAGATTCTTGTTTAGCATTTAGATTGGCTTGATCAACCACCACTTAGTGTGTGTGTGTGTGTGTGTGTGTGTGTGTGTGTGTGTGTGTGTGTGTGTGTGTGTGTGTGTGTGTGTGTGTGTGTGTGTGTGTGTGTGTGTGTGTGTGTGTGTGTGTGTGTGTGTGTGTGTGTGTGTGTGTGTGTGTGTGTGTGTGTACTCTTCTGCTTATGTTGCCGCATGCTCAACTGTAGAATGTGTGCTTTTGTACATGCACCTTTTGTGTGTCCATTTATGCTTGTGTGTTGCTATATGTATGTGCAGTTCTGGTGTGTGTGTACGTGCATTTGTGTGATGAGCCATGACTAACAGCTCTTGGTGAACACTGCAGGCCTACCGCAGATCGCCAATGAGACTTAGAGAGGCAGTGAGCCAGGGTCACTCGAAGTTACACATTAATCTTTTAGAGGGGACCCCGCCATCACCACCAAATCCACATGGTATTACAATTTGTTTTCAATGCAGTCAGTAATTCCTCTCACCTTCATATGTAATTATCCAAAATCAAATCTCCTTTTAAACATTTATTTATTTTTTGCTGCAAAATATACTGTCTGAGCTGCTTGTGTCAGATGTGTATGGCGAACCACCACTGATGCCTTGTTCTGATTAATAATTGATCAGGGATTTCAAAAACATTCAATCAGTCAAACTGTATTTAAGAACTGGTGCTTTGGAAAGCTTAAAGGCATTTACGTATGACGTATGTGTGTTTGCACACACACATGGTCAAATCTGGTGTGTTTTGCAGGCTCACTCCATGTATGTTTTAAATTAAGGTCACATTCTTTAGTATCAAATTGTTCTCACAAAATATTCATATTGTTTCTGAGCACTCCACTGTGTGTACCTTTTTGCATTTAGTCACACTGTATTTCCTGTAAGACTGATTGGTGCGTATGTGTGTGCATGTAAGTTGCACTGCCTCTAACCTCTCTTTTACCTCGAGTTCAACCGGAGTTCAGTCTCCCCTACACCACTTAATGTGTGTTTGGGAAAAGAGAGTGAGAGAGAGAGACACACACACACACACACACACGCATACATATACGAAAAGGCGTGTGTGTCTGCAGTCTGGGAGTCTCCCCAAAAGCCACTTATGTGCTCACAAAGTCATGACTGCGTGGAAAGAGACAATTAGTGTGTGTACGTGCGTTCACATGTGTATTTATGTCTCGCCCAAGCGTGCATGTGTGACAGATGTCCAGCCTTTGATGACATGGGGGTTCTGTGATGTTTTTGCCCCCCCCCCCCCCCAGCGGCTGCTTTATAGCCCGCTGTGACATTACGTCTTCAGCTCTATTTCCCGCTGTTACACAGGTGAAGGATGTGTGGTGTTTCGTAAACTACATTACCTTCTTTCTTTACTGCTACAGCAGCGTTCAACCTGCTAGCTACATAGAAATCTCCCCCCTTCTCTGCTCCTGTTCATGTAATTTTTGGCCTCTGGGTACATGTGAGAGAGGGTTGAAGGGAATGGCAGTTTATGGCAGAGCGACATAATGCATTTACTCTGTGTGTATTGGGCTTAAATAATTTAGCCCAGAGGTGTTGTGCTGGTAATGGTGCCCCCGAAAGCGAGCAGCCTTTCTTACTCTTTCAGGAAAACACACATGACTGCAGTCACACACCTGTTGTGGGAGACAGACAGTGTTGATGTGTGTGTGATGGCAGCAGTGTGCAGACAGGACGGAGAGCTAAAGCAGATTTGACAGGCTGTCCTAGGCACTAACGCTACAAATGGCTGCCTGGATGGAAATATCTTCATCATCCCAAACAAATAGGCTGTCACTCAGCCCTCCAAAGCTTCTGTTGACTGAATGCCATTCCTTCTGTCTTTCTATCTCCATCTCCTTTGCACACACACTTCGTGTTAATGTCTGTCTTCTTCTCTTTAGTCTGGAGTTAGGGCAAACCGTTTTCTGTTTTGTGTGTGTGTGTGTGTGTGTGTGTGTGTGTGTGTGTGTATGTATGTGTGTGTGTGTTTGTGTGTGTGTGTGTGTGTGTGTGAGATTGTAAATGAGGCTGATGCTTGGCCTTTGTTTGAAATATGAAACCGCTCTCAGCTGTGTAATATTACAGCAATAGAACAGCAATCAGACGTTAATTGAATCTGGGTTATGACTTTTCTGTGTTCTCACACAGCTGAGTGTCTCTCTGGCTTTTCCTCCCCGTCTATCTCTGTTCCTCCCTCCTTTTCTCTCTGTGACTTATGTTCTTATTATTCCTGTATCCCTAACTAACCCACTTTCTTTATCCCACTGCCTGTCCTGCTGCTTTTTTTGTGCACGTCATAAATCTCGTAGCATGTCTCCCGTCGTGCCAGCCCCTCCCTGCTCTTTCCTCTGTGGTTAACTGATGCCACAGCATGCGGCAGGATCCCCCTTTCTGCTTCACTTACACCATTCACGTCTCATTAAAAAGCCCTCTGGTGAAATGTCACCGTCTTAACTACCCTTCGACTTGGGACACTGGCTTTCAAATGTAGAAAAGTGATGTGTGTCTTTGTGCATGTAAGTGTGCATGGGAGGGCCCTCATGTGTGTCATTGAATCTACACTCCAACATTGTGTGTTGCTCTCAAGAAAAAAAGTCAAAAGTTGTCTGAAGAAGATCATATAATAGCAGAAATGTGTGATTTGGTTAATGAGAAAGAGTAGTTTTAATAAGTTCTACAATTTATATCTTATTTTCCGATTCAGAAACCAATAAATGTCCTTTTATCAAGTGTTTGGTGAAGTCTAAATTGCAATATTAGGCTATGTTAGCTCAATTGTTGAGTGTCTATGTTATTAAAAGCATAATCATGATCCCTTAGGCAACCAGGAATCGCGCTACTCACAACTACAACATTAAAGGGGGTCTTTTCTGTGCTCTTTATATCCAGTATAAATAGAACAAAACTATAAGGGCACTTTGAGGAGCACAGACCTCTGCCAGGAACATTTCCATAAGTGAAAAAGAATGCTCTTTGCCACCTAGTCATTCTGATCTACTCCAAAATGTAATGTGTTCTTTTATGGCCCAACCTTTGCCCTTCTAACAATTTTCATGAAGACTTGTTGTTTCTTTGTAATCTTGCTGACAAACAGCCAAACGCACCAACAAACAAACAAACCCAACCAAGAACATAACCTCATTGGTGATGTAATAAGGAATAGTAGCCAAAGCGAGGATGTGTGCTGGTCACCCCTTCTTCTTCAACAGTTAGGATTTGGGTACAAGCATAAGGTTATAATCAGGGGTAGGGTAAAGGTTAAACATGAATTGGAGGCTGAGAAGTCAGATTTAGTGGTAATGTATCCTCACAATCATAGGTGTGTGTGTGTGTGTGTGTGTGTGTGTGTGTGTGTGTGTGTGTGTGTGTGTGTGTGTGTGTGTGTGTGTGTGTGTGTGTGTGTGTGTGTGTGTGTGTGTGTGTGTGTGTGTGTGTGTGTGTGTGTGTGTGTGTGTGTGTGTGTGTGTGTGTGTGTGTGTGTGTGTGTCTTCATGAAATTGGAGACTATCTATTCAGTCTGACCTTTTCCTTAATTGCTTGGTTTGGGTTCTGTCTCTGCTCATTTCAGGAACAGTTGCCTCCCTGAAATGACTGCTGACTCCCAATTGTCTCTGGCAGAAACTCACTTTACCTGTCGCAGCTGGCAACCCATAGACCCACATTTGAAAACGCACACATTAAAGCAGAGGTGCAAAGCTAGGACACACACATGTGCATCAGCTGTTACCAGGGAAACCAGAGAGTGAGGCAATTTGTCCTTCAATGACACACGAGGTCATATTAAAAAGTAAGCACAGCACATGGCTCGCAAAGTCCTGTTAACCACAAGACGGCATGTTTTCCTGACTGTTTTACTAATTCTTTAAAATGAAAAACAAAGTGGGCATACTTTAATCGTTTAGCCTGTTTATTCCCCACTAATTCACTGAGTTAGAGTTGTTAAATCTGGCTACAGCCGAGAAAACGCATATGCTGTATGTTCAACAGACAAAAAAAATGGTTTGCTGAATAAAAATAATAATACCAAATGTTAAATCTGACGTGAAGGATCATTTATTCCAAAATGTTCTTTAAATGTTAAGGGGCATACCTGCATTGCTCGGGAGAAAAGATGAACAAACTAAGCAAAAGTAACTAAATGAAGCATGGCTTAGCCAAAGGGTCCTTTTTTAATCTTTTTTTTAAAGCGCTTCCTTAGACAGAAAATAAAAAAATCTATCTTGACAATAAATCACATTTAAATTAGTCATTTATTGATACCTGAAAAAGGTGCAATGAAAGTGCAATGTGGACTTTTAGCTGGAGGTCATCAACAACATGCAGTTTCTCCATTATTCAGTCTCTTTGAAATATTCGGGTTGGCGACTTGCTGACTCTTGCCTTTCGTTGAAGGGAATTAGGAGAAACATTTACAAGTTATTGCTCAAAGGAGGAAGTAATCTCCTCATCAGCTGCTCTGATGCTGCAAGACAGAATGTGTGTTCTGTATTAAAACAAATCAGCAGTCTAGTGGAAGACATCACAACGATGTACTGAGATTTAGTGAAAACAGGAGCAGAGAACAAGAAAGGCAGTCACATCAAATGGCTTTAAAAGAAAGGAAAATCAGATTACTTCATTCTTAGGTTTTTCTCCTCTGCTCCTCCATTCATTATTCAATGCCTTTTGGCTACTATCAGTTCTTATCTATTCTTGCTCCCTATTATCCTATGGGTTTCAAATTAATTTGCCATCATCCCATAAAGTGAGCCTGAAACTACCACTCCTCTCCTAGCCCACACAGGAGCCAGCTACCTATCAGCTTCCTCTTTATTAACCCTATTAGCTGAACCTGTAGCGCACCGCCTCCGGCTCCTGGCACTGATGCCAACATCCTAGCAGTGAGCTCCCCCACCAAGCCGGGGGGTTGTAAGTGATTATGAGTTTCATCTGAGATTATGATTACTAATCACAGATGAAGTCTCTGCTGAAAAAATGTCAGAAGATTTATAAAATCAATGTTTTATAAGCATAGACGTCTTACTTCTGGCCGAATTAAATTCAATAGGAAATGATACATTGTGGCGTAAAATGATTTAGTTTTTGATGTTTTATTCAATTCTGAATATTGAAATTTGACCTTTATTGTGAGTTTACTTGTAATCTGAGCAGCATTTCACCTCAAAGAACTACAATGTACTGACTTGGGCATATTGTCTGGGCTTTGGTGCACAGCCCTAAATGAGCATTTCAGCGCTGCCAACTTACCTGGGTTGTGTTCACTATCTCGTCTCTCCCTCTTTCTCTGTCTGGCTGACAGTCTAATTGTCATGTGGGCAGCCTCTGCTGCATGGATTTAGTGTCGCGCTTGCCTTAATTTAATTGAAAAGCTGCGGAAAGGAAGGGGGAGGTAAAGTAGTGAGGGGATGAAAAACAGATAAATAAAAAGTGGAACCAATCTTTGCCGGGTACGCTGGGCGGTAAAATGGCTGTGTGTGGTGAATAATGCATGGGGGAGATGGATAGGTCTGCGTGGTTCGAGCCCGGGACTGCTGGCGCTTCATTACCGAGGTGTTTGTATGCTGATGCTGTGATGCCAGCTCCTCTGCTTGGGGAGAGGGAAGGGGCTGCAGAGGTGGCACCTTCCTAAGCTATCTTACATTTTGTAATTCATTTTCTTCTTAAAATTCTCCCTCTCTCTTCGTCTGTAAATCTTAATGCTTTAATCCCAACACAATCTTTTCTCTTATCTACCTTTTGGTGTGTGTATTGTTTGTCATATCTCCTTTGTTAAAAAACATGCACCGGGTCTTACAGCCAGCTTCTCACAGGGCTAGTTTACATGAACGACTTGCTTTAAGACGAGAGTCATTTCTGTGCTTAACCTTTGAAGTCATGTCTTACCTACAGCTGGCCTATTATTTTAGATCTCTTCCCATTATTATTTCATTTATTTCTCTTAAAGAATCCTGTTAACCTAATAGTTGATGATGTTTTTTCTGGACACTTTTTGATTGACTTGTAATGCACACTGACTGTGTGACTCGTACTCTTTGATCAACATTGTTCTCACATGTTGCAGTGAATGTAGTCCAAGGACGATGCATAGGACCACCCTTCAAATCTTATTATCTTATATCATATTGAAAATACTCGAGAATATAGTTTGAGTTAGGCTTTAAATAATAGGAAAACTATTCAGAAGTACATAGTCAAGTTTTGTATGTATTTCTCCAATAATATGACTGCTAAATTTCAGCAGGAGTTGCAGCAAGTAACTCAAACAAAGTAAACAACTCACAAAGCACCTTCTCTGGAGATTTATGGAGCTATGTTTTGTCATCGTTGTTGTTGTTTGAAGGATCTCCCACCTTACTTGCTTTGCTTACAAGAAAGGATCCAAAGAGCTAAATGCAAATTAAGGAGAGAATGTCGTTTTACCTCTAACTCTGATCAAAAGATGCTTTGCTTTTTATTATCTTGGGTACTGGATTGGTTACAGTAGCTGCTGTCAATAGCAAGAAACAAACCATTTTTCTTTCTCAACTGTTACTTGGGAGCAGAAAATCAGTGTAAAAACATTAACCCAAACACGACAAAGACATCAGGACTCATGTGAGTTGGTCACTTGGGCCTAGAAGAGATATTTTATTAAAGTAAGAAACAGCAGAAGCTCTTGGTGCTGTGTGCCGGAGCTGTAAAAAGGCAAGGCTGTGGACGCTGGCATCCTGTAATGTATTCCATTTCATTATATTCAACCTCCCAGCCTGCTCTCATCAGTGGATCAGGAGTGTGCCGTCTCGCAGGCACACCGAGATATAATTACTTTCTAACGCACGAAGAGCAGAAATAAAAAGATGGAAAAAAAAGAGCAAGAGAGAGAGAGAGATCGGCAAAAAGACGGAGGGAGGATGAAGGAATGAACAATGGAGTTTAATTATGCTTTTATGGCAACAATTATAGAATGAAAACAGAAAGTCAATAGGCAGAAACATTGTCTCATTTTCTCTGTTGAGGTGGTCGGGTTTCGCACAGGGCCTGAGGCAAACCAAAATAAGAAACAGTCGAGAGGAAACAAAGAAAAGAGGGAGAATATGCCTGTTCATATTTATTAGAGAAAGGGAGGAGCTGGTGCACGCCCAAATCCCTCTGTGATATTCCCCCTCTCATATTTCCTCATGCAAACCCAATGCACAACATCACTAATTGCGACCTTTGCAAGTAATTAGGAAACTGTAATGGATCCCACTTGTACTCTCTCCACCTTCATAAATGTAGACGTTGGGTGTTGCCACCCCAGTGTGTGTAGGTCAGCGGCAATAATATGGTGGAATTCAAGAAACTCCACATGCAAATTGACATTTTGTTTACTATCACTCACTCAAGGAGCATCAGGATCAGTGGGATTAGCAGTCTGATTATCATGCCTCATTGGCAGCAACACACACACACACACACACACACACACACACACACACACACACACACACACACACACACACACACACACACACACACACACACACACACACACACACACACACACAAACACATGCTCAATCAGGAACATATTAATTAAAGGGAGCAGTCTAATTAGTGTCATTAAGGAAGGAATAATAGAAAGGCTTGTACATAGGGAGAAGAACTGATGCATGCTGTCAATTTGTTTACACACACATGCTTACAGTACATACACCCCCCCCCCCCCCCTTCGCAGTACTCAAGCCCAGCTATTCTGTCATTGATGTCACCGAATATTATTATATCAATTTATCTGGGAAGTGTTAATGGTGTTTGGTCAATATTTCAGTGTTGACCAATTACACGGAACACAATTTGCCTTCTTTGCATTTCTTGTGTGTGATGTCATATCTATTCAAGTAAGAAAGGGGAGTAAAAAAGTGGACACAGCTGAGTTGCCATGAGCAACAAGCCCTCACGGTAACCCTGAGTTACTCCATCGCCCAAAAATGCCTTGGGTGGACTTTTGAACAAAGGAGCCAATCAGTAACATGCGAACACAAACATGATGTCATGATTACACAAAAACACAAGTCACACACACACACACACACACACACACACCCTGGCTGAGGTTACAAGGGTTCAACATTTATAAGAAAGTAAAATGCTGGGATGCCCTGTGGCAGAACAACTTTGAACACCCTCCTCTCTTTCTTTTCCACTCGTACTCCTGCTAACACAGGCAGGCCCCAAAAGAAAAAAACAGACCTCATATTTACACACAGGCACACACAGACACACACACCTGATTTTATGCTAGAGGCTGCATAAATATGAATCAGGGGTGACAGTGTCGTGCAGAGTGGAGCCCTGTGCATCTTATTTTCATCATTTACCTAAGGCTAAATGGATTTGGAGCACTGTTGGATGGCTCACCTCTCACACTGATATACCTACTTAAATGTGAAAAATGGTACATTTCCAATCTCAACCTTACATACACTCATTTTCCTCCGCTCCAGTACTCATTGCGGGTGACTCAAGGACTCTTTGTTAAAAATGAAATACAATAATTGCGAGGCACTATCAATCGAGTAGTATGATTTCACACTGTTAGCGGTGGTTGGTGTGCACATGAAGGGGTCGAAAAATCAACTCCTGCTACAGAGGGTTAAGGGGTGAATCTTTTTTTTTTCAGGTTTTAGTCTGTTTTATAAACAATGTCAACTTTAGTTTCCTTGTGTTTCTCAATATCTTGTTCGTCGTTTGTTTTTTTGAACCAGAATTTATGAGGGTGTAGCGAATCACAACCCAACACTGAGAAAGATATTTTAGGCAATCATGATAATACCTTTTTATTATCTAAAGGCATGCTGCAACAGGGTCAAAGTTGTAAGAGGCACAGATAGGAAAGGAATATAGGACATTTTTGCGAACAGTAATTTAAAAGTACTTGTTTACTAAAATACTTGGTTTTGCGCTTATCAATAGTGCCGCACAGATTGTTTCCAGTTTATTTAGCCAGTTTTCGGAGGTGCTTTCTTTCCTTCAGCTACATTTGAGACATGACATATCGATCCAGGAAGTCCATTTTGAGTAACAGATCAATGTTTTTGAAGTCTTATCAAATGGCCAAACACAACACAATGATTTCCTAATACCATGAGACAGGTTTTTAGACCTCTCAGAACTTATCACGACGTTGATCATTTTATCTTTCTTTTGTAAACAGATTCTTTAAAAGTAATGCCCTTGACTCTACTGCCTGTCTGACTTTTGCTAACTTTCCCTCACTCCTTGTCCTTTGTGCTCACTCTTTACCCTTTCCTCCCTCTCCCTCTATCTCTTTACATCTCCCTCTCCTTCACTCCCTGCTGATGGCAACATGTTTATCCATTATTGATATTCTGACTGGGCTTACTTCCCGCCCCCCTGTCGCCCCACTTTCCTCCAGCCTGCCCTACTTCACCAGAGCCCTCATGAGACCAACTTGCACACACACACAAACACACACATACATAAATGCACGAGTTTGTGTGAGACAAAAGTTGTGAAAACCGCTGAGTGTCTATTGAGTTTGTGTTTGTGTGTATTCGAGTCAGTGAGACAGAAAGAGAGAGACTAAGTGAGAGTCCACACACATCAAGAGAAGCGTTTCTATATTTGGATCCATATAAGACACTGTTCCCAGTATCCAACTGTGCATACACAAGGCTCAGCAGTACATTACAGTCTCAGTACAGCTCCACATGTAGGGGAGAACAGCAGGTTTAAACAAGCCGTTGCTGTGTTTTAATTTTGCCATTGATCTTCCCAGTTTATTTTATTGCTTATGCAATGTAGTCTAAGTGTGGTTCACAAAATGTCCTTGATTTGACCTTCTGCATTGGTAAAAAATTGTATTTGTGAAGCTGTTGGAACCTCACGTTTCTGCTTTCCTAGTGTGCCTTGTCTTAGCCAATTAGCATGTGCAGTGTTATTTTTCTATTACAGTAAGTCCCTTGTGTCTCATAATTAAGGATGTGGGTGTACGTATATGCTGTACTCAGGGGGGCAACACACCCTTATAAACACATATATGCACATACAAGACTGCACAGATACTGACTCTTGCGCATGCACACACTTGCACAGTTTGAGAGCTTTGATAAGGCATACTGCGGAGTGTATTAGTGTGTGATCCTTTGAAGAGAAAACATGCAAACGTTTGTTGTGCTCGGAGCAAAGGTTTGTTTGGTGCTGTCGCTCGACTTGGCTCCGTGGGGCCCTCACAGTGGTAGGTTGTTTTGAAGCAGTTATCAAAAAAGATTTCTCAACTGCTGCTTTCCTTTAGCACCAGATTGGCTTTAAGCTCTGTTGAATCCTCTTTCACTTGGTTATGTACCTAGGTTTGTGGTAGCATGTGGTATTGTGTATATTTGTCTGAGTCTTTCTCCTTGAACGCCCCCTTGCATGTGCGTGTTTGTGCATGCTTGTTTGCTGAATATGTTCATTTGTCTAATCCACACGTCCTTGTGCCTTGGTTAATCCAGGTGTATGTGTGCATGCACATGTGTGTCTGTGTGTAGAATTTCCCCCGTGTTGACTTTTAATTGTTCTGTGCTTCTGAGAGTGTGTGTTCAGTTTAGTCTACAGCAATTGATCTGGAGAATAATGGTTGGTTGAGAGTCCCACATCTCCAGAACCACTGTCTGAAACTCTTCGTAATTACCTCTGGGACCACGGCAATGATGGAGGAAGAGAGAAAGAAAAAGAGAAGAAGCGTATAGACAGGGAGGAAAAAAGACGAAACTGATGGAGAAATAATGTGTGAGCAAAGTACACATGTGTGAGGCTCACTGCTTGGCAAGGACAAACTGTGCATAATTAAAAAATAGCAGATAAGTTTAAACACACTGGATTTTCTGACATATTAGGTATCAATTTGTGTGTCCTGCTGAAATAACAGAACGACCTCTACAGTTTAGATTTTTTTAGCTGTTGATTATGCATAAGAGTAACACAAAAAAAAACAACAACATATGAGTTCACTACAGGCTCTTGTCCTGCAAACAGTATGAGGCAGAAAAAGGAATATCCTACTTGTACATGGTTTTTTTCCTTCTTAGTTCTCCAAAAAAAAGATGAAAACGCAGAAACACAATTATCGCGCTGTTTAGTCTAGTGGGCAGGTTGGGCTGCGCAAACAGGCATACACACACACACACACACACACACACACACACACACACACACACACACACACACACACACACACACACACACACACACACACACACACACAGAGCCCAGCAACAATGTCAGCAGGGTCTTTGTCGTGAGAATGTTGGACAATGTAGCAGCAGCCTTCGTTGCACAGTACAGTAAAAGCACATGTATGGGTAAAAATATCTGTCAGTAAGGTTATTTGACCACGTTCCTGGTTCAAGGATATATTATGCAGCCATTGCAGTAAATGTCTGACGCCTTACAAAGGAGAAAATGTGCACAATCTGACATAAAAAGCAGTGAACTCTGTTTTTCCATTCCACACAGCAACATTGAAATCCGCCTTACTGAAAGTCATTGCAGAGGGAGTCTTTAATTTTATCAGTATCTTTAAAAGTTGGACTCATCATAGGTGAATTTAACAATCTTTACTCATTCCCATAAGTTGTTAGCAGTATAGCAGCCCAGGCAGTGTGTTTGTGTGGTGATCCAATCAACAGGAGATATGCTCGTGGAGAGCAGAGGCCAGACACAAACACACATGCTTCAGTATGATCAGCACTAACAAGTACAAGACTCCAGTGAGCTCCCAGTAGAGCTGCCAAGCAGAGAAATCGTTCATGTTCATTGTAACTTCTTTGTCTGCAGGAACGTTTCCTTCTCATCCTGCAACACTGAGCTGATTCAAATTTAATAGATTAAGGAGGTTTATTCAATATTCGGATCCTTGCAAAGAATGATGCATATACATATACACATACACGTGAACAAACACACACATATTCACCTGCAAACATGGAGAGATGAACTTCATCAGTAACTCCAGCAGTATACAGAAAATGGCTTTGTGTCATTTTTAAGGTATCATCATTGCTCTTTCTCTCCCGTTCCCCATACACAAAGAGATTACA
This sequence comes from Eleginops maclovinus, assembly GCF_036324505.1. NCBI lineage: Eukaryota > Metazoa > Chordata > Actinopteri > Perciformes > Eleginopidae > Eleginops > Eleginops maclovinus. The sequence continues at coordinate 11,624,543 of NC_086354.1, forward strand.
TCGGAAAGAGCGTGCAGATGAAACTGGGGAGCGTGAGAGCTGGGTAATAGGGGATGGAGAAAGCGGCAGCGCCAAAATGAGAACAGGAGATTACTGATCAACGGGTAACACAGGATGAATTTTTCATTCAGCGTTTTGCGATGTTTTCTTATCTGAAAAACACATAATGCTCTTATATTGGTGTGTTAAAAACATGCAGGTCGGGGGCTCAACGTAGGCACAGAGGATTATTGTAAAATGGAACATAAAAACGGACAATTCTCCGTGATACTGTGCCGCGGGAGGGACTCTATTGGTGGTATCATGGTGAAATTGCAGTTCATCCTACGGAGATATCAGTTAGTGCTTTTGTTCGCTTTTGAATGAAAGAAAGCCATTTGGGTGTTTAAGTCATTTAATGCCAAATCTTTTTCTAAACTCCTCGATTTGTTGCTGGGGCTACCCATTTTTAGTCACATGAGTCTATAGAGAAATATATGAAATTCAAAAAGGAATCAAATAATTACCATACGGATTCGAAAGTAATGCATAGCAATTTGTGTGTGTTACACGATGTGCCTTGGTGGGATAAGCACTATGTCCTTGTACTGCATACTTCAGTGAGTAGTGGTGCATATCCAGGGGATGATAACATTTTAAACATTGATGCGACTTTGAAAATATTGCATTAGGAGTTTATTGGCTTTGAGAGGTAAATGCTGGCAGGTGCGTGTGTGTGTGTGTGTGTGTGTATGCACCTGCACGCACACACTCGTACTATAGACATCCCTGTCCTTGTAATTGCTCCTCTCATTGCCCCGAGGCAGCATGAGCTGGCATATAAACTAAATAATAAAGCGTGTTATCCTGGCTGGTAATGCATTTCTGCCTCCTCCAGCCCGATGACAGCTGGAATTGAGCCCTGCATGTTGCGGAAGGTGATCCATACTAAATTTCTCCAGGCAGCTTAGAGCTCTGTGTCATAGTGGTGACCTTCTCCTGACAACTAGCATAATGAGTTTTGCAATAGTAGCGTCTTACATGAATGAGCAAGGTTGCTGTTCAGGTTTGACTTCATATCCAAACGCTACATCCAAAATGGGGATTCCAACCATTTACAGGAAATACTGATATGCAGCTACTGTGGTCCAGAGTCAGAATTCAGAAACTCCACTCCTCTCTGTACCTTATTTTCACAACCTAAAAGTTAAAAGAGATCGAGTACTTATTTTGCACAGTGGAGCAGTTTTTGTTCCCTCGCTGATGACATTTAAACAAAGGCAGCTGAAGTAACCAAATGAACAAAGCCTTGTTTTCCAAAGTTCCTCTGATCTATTTGCTGTATCAGAATCAGTGCAAATCTGCCTGTCAAGTTGTACAGGGAGCAGCAATAAAGTTTTCCTGCCACTCACTCTGAATTTACCTGTACTCCCACTAAACAGATGTGTTTTGACACAGTACAATGCTTTTCCGGTGAAAAATATTGCCTGGAGTTTGGCAACTCTTTGATCGGCATGAAGCCAAATGTCAGCTGTGCCGGCTTGACGTGTTAGGTACTGTAGTGTTACTGCAAGAGAGGTAGAGCCAGCCCCATGGCTCCAATAATGCCACAAAAAGAAGTAATAGTACCTTTTCAGATAATATCTTTTGAAGGATTTGTATATTTCTAACTTTGGAGCCTACTATCTACAGTAGTAACGTTTTGGTTAGTGATATTATATTCAATTGTTTTGTTTTTAAACCAATGTAACTCACTTATTTAGAGACATTTACATTGTATTTTCTACATCGCATGTTACATTTTCACATCTTTTGGTGTGTATAGCCATTGCTATTCTTTTTAATGCAATAATATTCATTGAGACTTGAGCTTATTATAATGCCTGACATCACACTCACACGTGCAGCCTTTGATAATGATATCTATCATCATTTTAGGAGTGCCTGGATATTCTGTGATTCGTCTTAGCTATTGCGTTGCTGCTGTCTTTCAAATTTGTGGAGGGGTGTAAAATGTTTCTCTCATTTTCTCTGTTGCTTGTATAATCATAATACTTAAATAAATTTCAACCAAATGTATAAAATGTGTAGATTTTGTACTTCTCTCTGTTGCATATATTATTAAATTAAACAGTGTTGTGGTTTGGACTCACTAAAAAGACCTTTATAGACAAAATGATGGACTTGAAAATAGATGGAAATTTCTCACTAACTTCTAAAATGTTATAGACCTACAACTACAGGTGGTCACAATTTTAAACATTGTAATGTGTAATTTAAGTTAATTTTCTATCTTAACTGGTAGAATAATTTTACTTACTGAATACTGAGACTCACTGGTTGACCACAAGTCATTATTAGCAATGGTAAGAAGGTCATTCACAATGTGGAAAAGATTGTGGAAAAAAAACATTCTAAAAAGTTGGCTGATACCAAGACTGTTACATTTGTCAATATGTTGAATGTGTGAATGTTTTACTGTCCATTGGTGTCTACCAGCTAAAGTTTATGTGAGAAATTGATACCAGTATTTAAACTAGTGGCATCTTTTTACAGTGTGTATTATAGAAAGGTGTGGGGGTTTCCAAAGTGAAGTGGAAGCTCGAGAGAGAAAGTGTGTAAGAGAGCGAGAACAGGGGTTATTTAATGATCAGAGCAGTGTAATCACCTCCCAGTGAGGTTCAGCCTTTTAGACGGATGATTATTCAAGGAGAGAAAACTCATTTGCATCTTGTACAGCAATATGTAAAAGTGTTAACTCTACACTAAATTAAATTGCCACATTGATTTTTTTTCACACCTAGCTTAACGTGCTTTTTTGTACTTATCCAGAAATATTATGGTTTTACACGTAGATTAATGTATCTGGCTCAAAAAGGCCACAACAAAGGAGAGACACACCATGTCAATGGTAACAAAATATATTTTTATTAAAGTAAGTCAAATTAAAGAAGTGCACAAATAAGTAAAGGATGAGGTGTGGACGTCAGTGGTATCTGGTGCCTGCGGGGAAGAGCAGAGAGGAGCAGAGCAGAGAGTTAGTGTGGCAGGGAGACTTTAAGTAGCTACAGAGCACCGGGCCCAGGCCCTGAGTTACTGCAATCAAAGTTAGACATCCCACAGCCACACCCTCTCCAGATAAACCCACAGGGGCATCACACCCCCCCCCCCCCCCCCCTTAAGACGGGGGCCCCAAAGGGATCCCCGAAAAACTCACATCAAAAAGTACAAAAACATCAATGCAAGTATAAATTTGACAGCCCCCTAGTGTACCAGAACCAGGAGACTTACTACCCCACCGGGGCACGAGAGAGAGCATCCGTGGTAACGGGTAGGAATCTGCTTGTGTCACCTTATTAACCTTACGGTAGTCGTTACAAAACCGTGGAGACCCATCCGATTCGCCAACCAGTAGGCTTGGCGATGCCCAACTGGAGGATGACTCTACTGCAATCTGATTGTCCAACATGTACTGGACCTCAGCCTCCAGTACCCTCCGCTTATCCGTAGGGCAACGATAAAATCGCTGCTTAATTGGGGTACTGTCCCCCACGTCGATATATTGCTCCGCGAGAGTCGTGCGTGAATGCGTATCGCCGAACAGTACCAAAAACGTCCCGATTAGAGCCGACAACTCAGCTCTGTGATGCAGGTAAGTGACTCAACAAGAAGTCCAACTGGCATAACGACTCTGAATTCTTCAGCCTACCACACATGACAGAAGATAGTCTTTCTATGTCCTGCAATTGTTGTGTTGAGACATGTCTCAAGTGTCAAGCTTGCAGATCATTAACAAGGTCTTATTCTCTATGCTCTTTTATAAGAGGCTGTGCAAAGACCTGTTTCATGCCCTCAGTGCTGCTCCCTCAAACAAGGCAAGGAATGTCAAGGTGGATGAACAGTTCCTCAGCGTCATTTTCTAAACATTTAAATCTACATAGCTGCTAATCTTCAGTTTCATTTCTCGTAACGTAACATTTTTAAAGTTCCCACTCTTCCCACATAACCCCTACACACCTTACCTTGGCAAGCACATGACCGGCTATCAGTATCTTCCAAGTATAAAATCAAGGACCCTGTTTTCAATCTCAGCACCTCCAATTACTGTGGGAGAGAAATGGCATGGAGCGAGGGTAATGACAGCATTTAAAGCTTTGTGGGGGAGAGGAAAAGAATACCTGGCTGAGCTCATGTCACATTCAGTGCTATACCACCTGCGGACAAATGCAGAAAGAGAGGAAACTAAGGGGGAGAGGGAAATAACATTTGGAAGGAAAGATACAAGGAATAAAACAATATGTTGGATTGTCAGGATAAGATAAGAATAAGGGCGCGAGGAGGGGGAAATTAAATCAAACAAGAAAGAAAGACGGTGATTGACAGAGAGCCATCTGTTGATCTTCATGCTTATTTCTGTTGCTTTCAGCCTTTTCCCCTCCCAACTAGTCCCTCGCGTGGCTGACTGCGGGTCAGCTGTGACTGATAGTCCGTTTCTCCTGTTTTCGTCTGACAGATGGGCGCGGGGACCGACTCTGTTGCAGCCTGAAAACGGATTCTCCATGCCTCTGTGTGCTGCCACAGCCATTTTACTCAGCTGTCAGTCACAGACAGCATGGTTGACGTTATCAGTTGTACCCCGTTTAACAGTGGAGGTCTGCCTCAGAGCTGCTGCTGGGTAGAAGTCAGACAGGGGGGAAAGGGAGGGGACGGAGCAGATTGAGGCATGGATTGAAATGATGGAGGTCGAAAATAACAAGGTAAAATGGAATCTGTGAAGGTTAAAAACGCGAAGACAGAAGGCAGGGGAAATAAAGTGAGGAATTAAAAGGGAAAAGAAAGACAGCTATGGCATGCTTGATATGAGTGCAGGGTAATTAAAATGACATCAGACGGTGGGGCCACTATCATCGTCTCCTCCTGAAGAAGTGCACATAATGAAAATGGCATCCAAGGCCTTTGGCTCGGCACCAAGAGCAGAGAGGCTAAAGATGAAGTACAACAAGAGAATCAATTCTCTCCTGCCTCCTCCTCTCTTCCACTCAGGGAGAGATTTACAGGCCAAGTTATGACAGCACACAATAACGACAGCCATATTTTACTCCTGTAGGCAGACAACAGCATCCACATCCAATCAAATCTAGCACAGAACAAAGTTGTTATCTTTAGTGTGTGTGTTTGTGCGTGTTGAGAGTGAAACAACGCTTGTCATCGCTAAATGTGATTGTGCTACATTGAATTGATCCGCTCAATTTATTGGTGTCAGAGATAAGGGATTGTGAGGATAAAGAAATAGACTTTTATAGGAAACGCATTAGAGAAATAAACACGCATAAAAGATACAACTTTAAATCACTGCGAGATGAATTGCATGAAAACATGATCAGGAAATACTTTGGGCTCTTAAAAGTTCACATGAGACCTAAAGAGGCACCAAGGGAGATGTGAAAGGAAAGAAATATGAGAGTGACTGAAAGAATACAAAGGATACTTTAGGAAATGAACGGCCACAATGGTAAGATGAGAAAATAAAATATGAGAAGAGATGCAGGAAAAAGAAAAAAGTCAACGGAGACTTACTTAAAGCTGGAGGAAAGTGTGCATGGATCAATAGATATGGATGTGAATAGGGAGACTTTTAAATAAGGCTCTGGTTTGTGTCCTCAGATTCTGTTTCACAAAGAAACTAAACTCTGCAGATCAATAGCCTGCTCCTTTCTCCATGCCTCTGTCCTGAGCAGCCTGTAGCCGGTGGCTCCTGTTGTATGGCACTGTTTGTCTTTGTTCACAGCACTTGAATCCCCTCTAACAGCCTTTCAAACAGTCTGTTATTCCCTGCAGCCCCCCTCCCTGAACATCCATACCACCTTTGGTTGATAACTGCTTGTTTATCCATTTTCCCAACAAAGTAACCATCCTGCAATTCACTGCCAAGTAACAATCTGCTTGATTTCCATTTCTATTTCAGTTAATGCCAGTTCTACTTCTCTCTATTTGCAATTTGATACAACAACATCAACACAGATAGGGATACATTTAGACCCAAGGCAAAAAAACATTTTACATTTGCACTCTGAACACAGTATTTTCCTTGACAAAATCAGTTTAACACTGAACTAATAACAGAGTCAGAATCAAGTTTATTGCCAGGTATGTTTACACTTCCAAGGAATTTGATTTGGTGGTGCAAACATAAACAATCTAAGAAAATAAAAACACATCATATCAAAGAACATACAAGTTAACGCAAGGAACTTTTAAAGGAATAACTTTTTGGGACATTAGCTTATTCCATTTATTTTCAGTGCTGTTAGCCTAGCTAACTTAGCACAAAGATTGTTACATTAAACTCACAAACACTTACATTTGTGTATGGACTTGCATATTAAAGTAACTTATGAGCTGTTAGTATGCAGATTTTAGACCGATGAAGAAAACACGGCTAGCTGCTAAATCATCTTAGCTAAGCGCCTCCATGCTTTTCTCCTCCAACTGTCACAAAGGAACCATTTAACTTATTGACCAACATCCTTAACCATTCTTTTTAAACAACTTTACTAAGAAACTATTTAATTACCAATTAACCTGTGAGGAAATGCCAAATCAATGTAAAAACAGGACTAGATATGCTACAATTATGAACACACTATACCGGCAGTAAACAGTCAATAATAAACACAATATTACAATGCTGAAATAATACTTGTGAACACTAACACTAATGCATTCATGTATAGATGCACACAGTCACATAGAAACAGTTCTCATTAATTCCTGACCAGCTACTGTGAGTCCTCTGCAGCCCTGGGACATCTGTTATTGAGATGCAGACAGACTGCCAATGTTTGGTCTAAACTGAGACTGCTTCACTGCCTCACAGCAGCCTCTGGACATGTGTGTGTCAATACCCGCAGAATGCTACATTAGAGCTTTGTTTGACCGGGGGGCTTTTAAATTGAGCCTGATGTCTGTGAGTTTACTTGCGTAAACATAGTTATTTCTTTATACCCCGTCCAAGAAACACTTGATTCTGTTGTTATGAGCAGGCTTTAATTATGAGTGAAATCTGAGTCAGAGAGAATAAGACAAAAGAGTTTGTATATTTCAGACAAAGTGTGTTTCTCTGACTGTGAGCATGTGGATGTCAGGCTATTTTCCTGCTCACTTCCTCATCCTTGTTTTTCTCATTAGGAAAAGCGGACCTTGTTCAGCTGTGATGGTTGGCTCCCACTGCGAAAATGTCACCAGAGCCCTCTCCCAGTGTCACCTCTGTCTGCTCCCTGCTGTCCCCTCTGACACCTCTGCGACCCTCCCTGCCCTTTTTCTGACAAGAAACCCTGGTGATTACACACACAAACACACACACACACACACACACACACACACACACACACACACACACACACACACACACACACACACACACACACACACACACACACACACACACACACACACACACACACACACACACACACACACACACAAGGATTGCACATGTGCAGGCAGACACACAAACCTGGAGGAAACACTGACAAAAGCATCTACAGGCATAGAGACAGACATTATCCTAATATATTACAAGTATAATAAGATGCATAGGATTTTGCTCCTGGTTATTTTCTGTATAAAAATACTTGCCTTATTATGTGATAACAACAGAAGACCCCATTGTGCTATCTTAAATCTGAACTTCATATGACACCACTTACCTTTTATTCTGTGACTCTGCATTACAGTGCCACTGACAATGTAACGACCCCAACAAATGCATGATTCAGTATGAAACACTGCTGCTATTCACAAGCTGCTTAACAGCCTTACGGATGCACCACCGGAGGACATATACTAGCTCCATTAGTTACATTGTATAGACTTGTGATGATTTAAATGCTCTCCTTTCCTGTTTGATAGCATTCACTTCAACAATGTAGAGCACACATTTGCATTGTAATTGGATAGATTGCTTTTTATCTGGTGGTAAATGGTTTGGGAAATGCTCTTTCAATTCAAAGAATTGGTGCAGTGCATCAGCGGTTGCCTGATTTAAAATACTAGTACAGTATGTTGTTTGTTGGTGACATAAAAGAAAAAAGCACAACATGTGGTCAGGAATATCATAAAAAAATGTGGGCTATGACTCTGGGTCATGGATTTTAAATCAGCTAGAAGATGTCAATAACTAGGCAAGGAAAAAGAGATGGAAAAAACCAAGGGAAGAATAGGTAGTAATAAAAAGCACCAAAGCTGAAACGTGATCAATGGTTTTATTCTGCTTAACATGTTATATGTTATATTCTTGGAAGACTTTTCCTCCTTTTCCTGTACTGTGTTTTCTCTGAATGTCAAGGGTATTTGAGTATCCCTTTACTACACTTACAGGCTCCAAGAGCATTATAAAAAACACCCACTCTAATAACTCTAAATGGAAATGGCACTACTGATGTAAGACTGTCAAGAAAAATAAGTAAGAGACTTCCATGACAACCTCAGTTGAAAACAGACCGGGCTCTTTGATCTTCAAGGAGGGAAAGGACAATCATTTTTGTTAGACAGAGTTTTTTCGATAAAGGTGCAGGCGAATGTGTAAAGAAGGTTGTGAATTTACATAGGAAGATTTGTTTGTGTATCAAGTCAACATATCCTCATACAACACTTTCTAGATTTTTGGGGGTTTTCGTACAAATGTCAGCCACCACTCCTTGGTTAGGAAAAGATGGTGGTTTGCATTAAAACAAGTTACTTGGTTAAACGTGTGTAACAAAACTAATGGGTTCAGTTTGAATAAAGTGTTTCTTTAAAATAACTACAGAGGTTATGTTCATTAAATACAGAAGTTAGGGCAACCCGTGAAGTCAACATGTTGATGTCAAATCTTTGGCCAAGATACTTAACCCTGAGTTTCTCCCGATGGCCAATGGTGCTTGAATATGTTTGAAGGTGAGCTTCCCTAGAGCAAGTGGTACTGCTCTGCATGAATGAGGTGTGAATGGGTGAATGACTTGCAGTATTTAAAGCACTTTGAGGGGTTGAAAAGACCTGATTAAGCGCTATATAAGTACAGCCCATTTACCATTACGACATCACGTGTCATCGCTAACAATTAAGTGGGTAATAAACTAATTAAAGTGCATTCTTTTTCGTAGGTTCAAATGCGTACAGGGAATTACAACAGTATTCAAGTATATGAAATAGTTAAATTCACGGCTTAACAAGTAACTTCATACTTGCAATACCACTACAAGGCACCGTTTTTCCAATTTGATTTGATAGTAGCCATGTTATTTTTCTTCTATGTTAGTTCATATTAGCAGCAGTGTTATGCTGCTGAGAGTGAGCAGTGAGATGGAGGAGATACACCTGGGTCGACCCCCACTGGTTCCTAAAGAGAGTTAAGTGTGTTTGACTCTGAGAGGTGATCAAAGCGTGCGCTGTTGGGCAGCATGCCCTCACAGTAGTCTTGTTCTTACCTTCCATCTCGTACATCTCTGTAGCTTAGCGGCTGCTCAGAGCAGAGTGCGAAAACAAGAGAGCTGTGGGGGGAAACCTTGCTGAGAGCGCTTGAAGCCGAAGCACTGTGTAACTCAACTGGAGTGAAGATTTAGATATCAGCTGGTGAAGAAATTCATTGAAATAGAGTTTTATCAAGGCTTATATAGAAACAACTGTAGATATTATCCGTGGATTTCGTAGTGCTCTTCTTAAATAGTGTTTCCTACACAAGGTTACTGTTGCGTACTGTTTATTGTAGACAAACAAGAAATCGATCCTCAAATAATAAACCTTGACTGAGCCCATTCATAGAGACACGCTAAGTGTTGAATAAGTTCAATAAATAGCAAACGTGTAATCAAACATAATCACAAAGAAAGACATTGAGTCATTTCAGAAGGCTACATTGATGATGTAAGAGAAAACAAACACTAGTGTTGGCAATATAGAGTAATAGCTAGGGCAATCACGTCAAACTATTTCACCTCTAGTCATTGATCACTATGAGCCTGTTGTCCTCAACTATAATAGAATAATAACAAAGAATGCAATAATGGTAGATGGTGTGTTTGGGGTCAATTATTCCATGAAAGGTGAACATAAAGAAAGAACGACTAAAGAGTGAGCCTTTGGTATGCTTAATGGTCCTATTAAGATTTTGGATAAGTCATTTAACCTTTCACCTCCAGGCAATTATGTATTTCCCTGCCGTGTTTAATCAATGCTATTGATTGCTGTCGTTAGGTCTGCATTCATTTGACTTGTCAAAATGCATAATCCTGTTCATAGTGTGGCTGCAACTGCCCAGGAGAGGTTATCATCAGGGATCAGAGCGGAATGGTAATGAGTGTATGGGAACAAGAGATAATACCAGACAAGTGTGCGTGCGTGTGTGTGGTGACTGTTGTGTTGTCTATATGTGTGCATGTGTGTTGTGTAGGGTTAATTTAGGTGTGTTTGGAATTGTAATGATAGCAACACCTACTATGAAGTATGCTATTGTTTACAAAAACAACATATCCTCTTTATGCTTAATTTTTGTGTGTTTGCTCGTCTTTAAGTGTGTTTACTTGTAATTATCACTGGAAAAGGTTGGTCCCCACAAGCTTGGTATTTTGCTTGTGCCACTATTTTCTATTAACAATGCATCACATGACTGCTTAAAAGTAAAAAGGGTAACAGGTTGTTATGATGAACAGATAATTATCATCTGAATCACATTTGGCTTACATGGATTTCAATTCAGCTCTACTAAATGTTTTATCTTATTGTTTTGGTGTTCTGGCCAATGATGTTTTGTTTTTAATCAGATCTTACAACACTTGTAGGATTTTCAGCAACAAAAAAAAACCTTTAACACTGTAAGCTAGCTACCCATCTCCAATAGCAGAAAGACGTAGTTAGCGAGCACTTAGCTGTTGAACAGCGAGATATTTTTCTCAGATGTTGGTGGAAACCAAAAATGGAGCTAAAAGGAGAGTGAATATCGAGCTTCATGTTACATTTTCCAAACTTCAAATTAATGATGATGTTGCATAATGATATCTAGATAGGCAACTGTTGGCTAACAAGTTGGCTATATTAACTCGAGAAGAAATACTATATGGTTGTTATGCCCACTACTTATTTTTGCTTAACGTTTGAGGTTACAGAAAAGGTTGGGCTGAGGTACAGTAACTGAAATGGTTGATAATAGTTAAGACACCGGGAAATACATGTTTGTCAATGTAATGTCATACTGTAATTGTCAGAAACATGCAAGTGTGTAAGACAATACTGTTTAATAGTGCACAACCATACATCTGCTGGACAAGTGGAGATTTGACTGTTTGATCCTATGGCATTACCCGGGAGTTATACACATGAACACGTATGCAAGAAATTATTTGCTTTTTCCAGTTGATGTTAGTTATAGATTGACAACAAAATGAACAAAACATGCCTGTCCTTTGCTTTTTAAATGAAAATATTACAGGCTCATATAATTCCTTTCTTTCTGTGGGAGAACATTGCCATTCTTTTTTTTTTTTTTTGCAGTTTTGGTTCTTATGTGAAACACAGTTTGAATCAAAGCTGATATTCATGTGCTTCTGTCACATTATTGAATTAACTGGGTTGATTTTCTATTACGTCTTCAGGGTTAGGGTTACACACTGAAATCGGCTTTTTCTTTACGCTTGTGCTGGCTCTCCCAAAACACACACATCCACACACACACATGACTGAAATTTGATCAGGTGTCCTCCAACCTGAGCTTCAGCTGCAGGGCCCTAAAAATCAGCTCTAACCATCCATCATGCTTTACAGCACATCAGACATTACAAACAGAGAGAGACGGGGAAAAGGAGGGAAATTCTCAGACTGCAATAGAAAGAGAGAGCGAGAGTATTAAAAAGAGGCAACAGAAGGAGAGGGAAGAGAGATAGAGGGAGTAAATGAAAAAAACAAAAAAACATCAACCTTTTCTAATCAATATCCATTTCCCAGGGCTGTCATGTTGTTGCGAGAGTGGCTGTTGCATTACCAAACAGAAAACGTCTGATCCTAAATAAAATATCACCTTCAATCCAAACCATCCCATTCATCATCATTTAACAAACACTCAGCTTTTGGCAATACCTTTTATGCACACTCTGCCATAGTCTGAATGAATTTGTCACGATGACGGAGCCTTGCACCTGCATGGGGGACATTTTCTCCACAGAAAACACTTCACTGTTAGTGGCTTTGTTGCGCTGCACAATTCAGTCTGGGACTCCATAGGGATGGATTGCAACGTGCAATTGAATCTGGAGTTTATGACTCATGAGCTTATGACTTGAAGATTATATGTGGGGGATTTTTGGAGTACATGACTATGGATTTATATCAAAGGCCAAGAATTAAGAGTTTTTTTTATTTTTATGCAGGGCTTACCAGAAAGTTGGTGTATGCAGTCATCCTTTTAAATTAAATATCTGTAAGATGCAAATACAAGTGTAACTGTGCTGTCCTAATGATGCAAAACATCTTTGAAAACAATTTGTATGTACGGTATTGTATGTGTCTGTTTGCTTATACATACACCTTTAAATAAGCCTAGACTGACAGCTGACCTTATCAGCAGAAAGCAGGATCTAATTTGTGAGATGATAAGTCTGAGGAAAACATAGGAATGCACAAATTGGCTTCTCTCTCTCTATCTATTTTTCCTGTTTTTCTCCTTCCCTCTCTGTCTGTCGTTCGTTTTTATCCTTCCCTCACTGTCTGTCATGGGTCTACGGAAGACATTAAGTTAATCATTTGACTGTGTATGGAATGAAAAGAGAACAGTGTAATGTCATTACTAACGTACTGCTTGCTTCCCGATTCTCACGGTTCTCTATCAATGGATTCTTTGTTTTCTGAGCGTAACCATAAAAGTCTCTGAGCCTTGGTTTGATAAATAACTAGATAAATCTGAACAAAACAGTCAGGCATTTCAGGGAAAAAATGTCAAACTTATCATAAAACCCATTTGAGCGGGGTTTACTTTATTGATAACCACACAGGATAGCAGATGAGTGTATTCTGGACTGTTTGCTGTGTTGTATATATGTGGTCTAGATCTAAAAGACCTTTTTTCTGCTCTTGTTAACAAGTCACATTGGTTGTATACTTATAAATGGTGACAACTTTGGGTGGGACCCCCTGTTGATCCCTGTCCTACCAAGTGGGGGGGCAAATGCTCAGCACTATTTATATATGTTACATCTCTAGAATCCAAAGTGGTAGTTGAATCAAAAAGGGATTTATTACACAGCCTTACTGTGTCTGTTCTACTCCCCATGTGGGCTGTCATACAATATGCGCCATATGGCATAAACGATCAGGTGGGCACTGTGTATGATGATCTTTGGTAAGAACTTTCAGTGTACACGACATCATTAGACAAAAGATTCCCGAAAACATGTGAGGTGATGCATGATGTTGTTTAGGCAAAGGCTGTCTTTTCTGGGAAAGAAATGTAAAGGCAAGCTTTTTAGAAAAGGTGTTATGTCATCTCATTTGTCTTTCTTTGCCCTCTGTTCCTCTCTTATGGCATCCTGTCGCTCTGTGCTCTGATCTGCGGAGCCGTGGCAGGAAGCCTGATCCTTAGAGCTGCATTTCCACTTCAAACACTGAGGCGACTGACCCGCTCCAGCACGGGTGGATAGCACACAGGATTATATGCATACAGGCGCATCGCATACACACCTACACACAGGACTATATGAGCGCCTGGGATGTCTTAACTCGTCCTTTGGGTCTGCCTGGGATGTCATCTCCTCCAGCAGCTGCTAACAGTCCATTTCAGCCTCTAACCCTGCCTGGGGCCTCAGCCTTACAGTGGGGTAATAATGATTTCTCTGCTTCAGTCTGTCCCTCCTTTTCCATCCATCTCTCACATGTTTCTCACCACCGCTATAACTATATCTCCCTAGTTTACTGTACTGCCTCCACTGTTTATTTAGTCTACATTTTTATAAATGTCTATCAGGGCCTGCACCTGTTTAGTATTCTTGCTTGTCCATAATTGTGCGCACGGCAGTGCATTTGCAGCTGAGCTTCTTTGTAAACCCAGCATCCATTAACATTGTGTTTACTGTCTCTGTGTCATTAAGAACCATAGACGTGTGTCCTAGTAAAAGACCAGGACATAAACTGAAGTGATGTAGCCACGGTCAGACTCACATTATTCTCTGTTCTAGTTCCATGGCTGCCTGTGAGCCTAAAAGCCTTCATAAATTACAGCGTTATTTGGGTCAAACCTCTGTTAGTAAGCACGTGGCTGATTTAGAGCGCCGACTGCTTTCCCTCAGCTGCGCTTGTGCTTTTCATGAGTGTGCACGTAACCGCACATGCACAAGCAAACACTGTAGTAATGGCATAAACAAAAAACATTAATCTAAAATCCAACAATAACACAAAGATAAAGACGGGAAGGAAGGCAGAGGGAAATTATTAGTTTTTTCTGGGGGAATAGACCACAAGTAGAGTCTGAGTCATCACTCGCACACCCTTTTAACCCATCTTGTGTGGTCAAATGTCAGCTATCACAGCGTGTGTGCGTACTGCATGTGGTTATGGGTAGTGTGTGTGCATGTGTTGGTGTGTTTGCATATTCTGGAGTGCTTTCAAAGTTGCTGTTAGTTTTCCATGACATTTCTCAGACTATGTGATTGTGGTTTAACACTGAAAAACCCAATGACTGGTTTTTCTCTTAAATAGTAATTTGCTGTTCTGTGGTTTTCTTTGAATACCGCCAAGTTTATTTTTCTTCACTTATCCCCAAGCAACACTAACTGCCATGTTACTGCATTTGATTGCTAAATGACAGTTTCAATTAAAATCAGTTCCAAATCATTCAGTGTAAAGTCTCGGGTTTATTGCCTGAAAATCTGATCTCAGTATTTATTTAGTCCCAAAATGAAACTACTTCCAACTATTGTTATTTGAATTGATTATCACTTACACAAAAATGTTCCCAATATGATACGCATCAAGAAAAGTATATAATTTGGACATAAAAGAACGTTTTGGACACATTTTCGACAGAAAATAAGATCTGATTATGTTGCTAGAGGAAAAGCTAAAAAAACCTTTTATTTTCTTGTTATTGAACTAAAATTTAAATGGTTACCGAACTACAGATATAACAAAATAAATAATAATGACTATAATGAGATGCATTAGGCCTTTTTTAGTAGGTACATACTTTCAGTGTCTGTCATTTTGGAATAAAAATCAACAAGAAATAAAACTATCCAATTAATTAGTTTTTAATTTAACATATTATTATTGCCAATGAAGAGCCAAATGTCTTGGTTACTGACCCTTGACCATCGAAAATTCTTCTCATCATCTTTAACTCATCGACAAGTCCACCATCCATGCTGGTTGATGCATTATTTTGTCCCTTTGCTTTGCTTTACTTTATAGAGGTAACAACAGTGTTACATTACATTGGTACACTACTTATTCCCAAACACTACCAGCAGCACCACTCACCCACGCTCTGTTTTGGCTGTCACCAATCAACACCAAGTAGACATGCCCTCTTGTCAATGGCAAACATGATAGATAACAGGCTGGAGGATGAGGGGGAGTAGATGCAGGACGAAAGGCAGTATAGTACAGAAAGGGTCGGCCTTATGATAGTAAAAAGATGACCTTACAGTATAAACATGCTTTTTTGTGTAGCAAAACACTTAATAACCTACATTGGCACAGTTCTTATAAGTATGATGATTTTCCAGTGAGTTTAAAGTCCTTCCAACAGACCACTACATTTTAATGTGCTTCCATTCACAACTCTGGAAAACATTAAGCGACCACACCAAATCTTTACATCTCTTTACTCAGTCGTCTCCCAGTGTTCTTGGAGGCATCACTACCATGATAAAAAAAATGATAAGGGGTTTTCTACCACAGATAGTGATTGTCAAAGTATTTTTTGGGGAAGGAAGTTTTAACGTTTTGCTTTTATTGTATTCATTTTCAAAAAGTAGTTCACACATGTTTTTTATTTTTACATTTCAGGAATGGGAAGGTTAAGTTAATTTGAGTGGATTGATACACATCTTCTTGTTTTTTTCATCTGGACAATCCTTTTAAAATTAAAAACGCCTTTTTTTTTTACCTTGACTCAGCAGTTGAAGCAAATGTCAGTCAATCTAAGGATTACTTCTCCTGCCTACATGTTAAAGAGTCCTTCAGATGCCACTAGATTCTTCTGATATAATAGGTCAGTGCATTTTATGGTCAGTAAACAAGAGGCACAATAGCACTATAAATACTGTGTATATATGCATTCGATTAATCTTTTATCAGACCTCTTTCAAGTATTTTAATTCCTACAAAACTATCATTTAACATAACAATGTCACTATTGAGCCAACAATCAAACCACCATGTAATGTTAACACTGGATCTATAAAATTGCGCTTCTCTTCAAAGTTGGGAATGCAACATCATTGCCTCATATCCTCTTCAGATGCTAAACAAAGAAAGAGGATAGGAGCAGATGATGAAGAGATAGCATATTGAAAGAGGCATGAGTAAAGAGCAATGCCCATATTGTTTTGAGGTTAAAGAAAATGGTGTTAAACCAAGGGGTTCTGAATTTTCACCTTAAGTACCCTGAAATAAACACATTTCTTACAGGTTATATAATGCAGATACTTATGTTGCAGCCCCCTTAGATTTTACACCTCCATTTGCTTTTAAAAAACATTTCCTATTGATCCCCAAACAGTAAAACAGCTCAGCCTCATAGAGAGGGTTGCTTTGGTTTCTAGGCTTCTTCCCAGTAACATCAAAGCTTGATTGATGGCAATTGAAGAGCTGTGTTTGATTATACAGGAAAGGAAACATACATAAACACACAGTGTGTACAAAAGAACACTCATGTCTCTCCTCCACACATACACACACATGTACACACACAGACACAGGACATCATGCAACACACTGCAATCTGCTGTCACACACGGGTTCATAATGAGATTTAACAAAAGGGCAGAGCAAGGCCTGTACGATTCTGAGTAGGAAGACACGAGTCATATGTTTACACTTAATAAATGAGTCTTCTATAGATACTATTGCCCCATATGAGTAACTAAGCCCCTGTAAGATATACAGCCTGTGTGTCCGTTTGAGTAATTTATAGACCAATAGATGTGGTCCTGCTACGTTTGCTCTAAATTTAGATTTTCATCAGCTTTTCTCCTTCGATAGAGAGCAGATTTTGAGCAAGAGTGAGTTTGTCTTTGGTCAGAGTCCCTCTTGAGTCAGCCAATAGCAGTTCAGCATGTCATGTCTGCCAGGCATTAAACTGTGATTTGCACATCTGTTGGGGATTATGTGGTCAATATTATCTCAGTCCCTCCAAACCCTTCCAAGTTTTTCTTCACCTTTTTTTTCAAACTCAAACACAATTTATTTTCCTCTCCTCTTATTCCGCTCACCCTCTATCTGCTTCTTCTCCATTGTGAAATCTGTTACTGATTTTAGGTGGTTACAGCTGTCCAATACAGGCGGTATTTTCGCTAATTATCTTTTATTTTTTTTACCTCTGTCAAACTGTGTATGGAAAGAATGCACTTTTTTATTTATTTGGTGCCAACAACCATGAAAGGATTATGAGGCAACAAGCCGACTTGGCACGGTAACCATTTAGTCCTTTTGATTCTCTTACATTTCATACCTCTTTTTAGTTTTTGTTCCATCTTTTAGTGGTTTTTGTTTTATTTTGATCCTTTTGACTCTTTTTGGAGTTGTTTGGTCTTTCTTTGTAGTCATTTTGAATGGCTTTATTGTGTTGAGTCTCAATGTAGGTGTTATGTAGATTTCTATTCTTTTTTTTGATCAATTTGTAGTACTTTCACATTTATTTGTAGTTGTTTTTTTGTGTTTCAGTGACATCTCTCACTTGAACCAGAACATTGAGGTGTTTTTGATTAAATACTGAATACAGTATGTACTTCAGCAATTAGTTCATACAGGAGATGAAGTGAGCGACAATCTGCCCCAAAATCTAAGGATTCATAGGAAAACGGTAAAGAAAGCCAGAGGTGCAGGCCGCCTTTCTTTTTTAAAGCAGAGCTATTCTGCAGTCAAACTCTACATTTAAATTGCTTTACAAAATCGTATTGTATTTTAATAGATCTTTACTGTAGCATTTGGCTGCATGAAGCTGTAATATGAAGGAAGAATTAAAGATAAAGAAATATTGGGTTGGATTTAGTTGAGGCCCTCTGACCTCCTGGGCCCCCTCACTGGGCTTGTTCACTAGTCTTTGCATGCAAACAACAAAAGCATTTATATTTAAGCAAATTCCCTTTCCCTTACTTCATCACTGACTTGACATGTACTGATGCCTATAAACTGAACTTATCTGCTATCCAGCTGACCTTCGAATGAATGCCAAGAGTTATGTCCACATACAATCAGACCCAGGTGTCTTATCTCTAACTTTCTTCTCTCCTTTTTGTTTTATCTGTCCTAACAAAAATTGCATGGATCAAATCACAGTTCTGTCAACATCCATTTTCTGTTCAACTGCATGAACAAGAACACACACACATATGAAGAGACCATGACGCAGACATACACCCAGGGTGGCGTCTCATTCCTGTGGCTGATGAGAGCAGGCATGATGGGAGTGAGGCATGTAATGTGATTTATAGAGCTGGGCTCACTTTTCAAATTCAATCAGGAACTTTGATTACTGATGAAAATTTGAGACAGGAAATCGCTTTGATAGCAAACTAAAACCTCATGAGACACAAGAGCACTGATGTCTGCATGTGTGTGTGTGCCGGCCGCGAAACACTGAGCCTGTCTGAACTCGGCCATATTTCATTAGAGAGGACACACGCAATGCAATCAAGAGCGACAAAGCAGGAACTCCAGTAAATTTCACCAATGACTGATGCAATCGTTCGGATTTGATCCACTACTTTCTTTTCGTCTCCCTTTTTGATACTCGCGACTCGCATGAGCACCTTTTTAAGTCTCACAAGCTTTATGAACACACAGTTGTAACATTCACACACACACACACACACACACACACACACACACACACACACACACACACACACACACACACACACACACACGTACACACGTACACACGTACACATATGGCTGACCCTGCAGAGGTCATTGTGGATCTATGGCTGTTTGGTCTCTTGTGTTATTTTAATGTCTGCTGTTGCACATGAGGGGACACTCAAACCCACCCGACAGCATGACAGAGGGGCCCAATTACCATTCCCATGGGAGAAAAAAAAAGAGAGTGTGTTTGTGTGTCTCAAAAAGAGAGAACAGTAACAGAGAGAACAGGCAGGGGTAGACGGTGAGCGACAGAGTGCTTGTGCATTATATGTGCTACAAACATGACAGGCTCATCAGTCACCAATGGCCTTTTAAAGTATTCTCCATAGGGACACCTGACCTTTCACGTGAAGCCAATAGCAGCTGCATGATGAATCAATCGCCTAAGCCTTGGCTCCCAGTCGCCTCCATGTTATCCAGAGTAAATATGTTAGATGACATTTTCCTTATTGAGACACCTGGAGACAAAAGCCCAAAGTTATGGATTGGTCATTTAAGATAAAAGGAAACCTTGTAGTGATATCAGTGAGACAGAAAGAGGAATACAAGCTGCATGTGGAGAAAACCTTTGGATGGATGGAGGTAGGAGAAATTAGAAAGATATGAGAAGATGAAAAAGCAACGAGGTAATGGGATAGTTGAGGTCAGAGATCTAGCTACATCCTCTCTGTGTGTCTGAACAGAATGGATAGGATAGGGGAGAAAAAATGGGGATCCACAAGGCCAGCAGAAAGATTAAGAGGAGGGCAGAAAAGGAGATAGATACTGAGGAAATGGGTCTTGTATATCTAGCTGTGTGTAAGAAAGAGAGACGGGGGGGGGAGCGATATGGGAATATGGAGCCTAATATGATGGGGTAAATGAGGTGTAATGGCGGTAACATAGAGTGACAGCAACTGGGTCACTGCATTAAGGGGTTAACCAAGGCCAGGAGTCGCTGACCTTCCCCCTCCCCTGAGACAGAATTATATCTCACTAAGGAACACACACACACAACCACACATACACTGATAATAAAGATGTGGTAGCAGAATGACCATATTTTGCCTTTCAAGAATGTTATGATGGGAATTTCTCCACGCTATCGCCATTAAAACCGAGCTTGGGACAAATGAGACTATCCTTGAATATCCCAGTCCTTCGCTGATTTTCTGCAAGAATGGTCAGACATTCACCAAAACAAATTGTAATACCTTCAGGCTTTGTTACAAAAAATAATTAAGCGAGGGCTTTGTAACACTTTCATGTAGGGGCATTTTGAATTTTATACCATCATATTCTGGTAGTCCTTGTGTAATTGTACTGTGGAATTGTGTGAAAGGATACACATACCTCTGGTGTGTGTGTGTGTGTGTGTGTGTGTGTGTGTGTGTGTGTGTGTGTGTGTGTGTGTGTGTGTGTGTGTGTGTGTGTGTGTGTGTGTGTGTGTGTGTGTGTGTGTGTGTGTGTGTGTGTGTGTGTGTGTGTGTGTGTGTGTGTGTGTGTGTGTGTGTGTGTGTGGAAGAGGGAGATGGAAAGAAAATAGGCAGAGCTGTGTGAAAGAAAAAGACACTGCAGGCTTCAGGTGAGAAATTAGAAATATTAGCATATTTATTACAGCAACATGAAAGACATTAGAATGCCTACACCCTTTACAACAAGCAACGCAGAGGAGACTGGCATGGGGACAAATAAGCATTGTAAGGTGGCATAAGAGAGAGGGACAAGGAGAGAGAGAGAGACAGAGAGCTGAATTTTTTTGAATGAGAATCACTTATGAACACTTACAATACAGACCTGGTGGGATTTAGAGTACTAACACTATATTTGAGATCAAGCAAACACACCCACATTGTTAACCTTGATGGTGAATAGTGACACAAAACTGGCATTTTATTGGAGTTGAAATCAAGGTGTGGACTTTGACCTCTCTAAAGTGGAAGTGTTGTAAAAGATTGCAAAAAAGGAAGTCATTTTTGCCTGACATAGTGACATAGGACTATTCTAATTCTGACATTGCATTAGGATTTCTGCACCTGAAAGTAGTTTGCAACTTAGAGCAGCCTATCAAATTGTAGGCTAACCACATTCATAATCTAAACAAATATCTTCTCACTCATATAAATAAGGACAGTTTCCCAATCAGCTATTGCAGCTTAAAGATTCATTATACTGTTTTAAGGACAAAAAGGACTTTGTACTGCTTAGAGGAATCATAGTGAAGGTGCTGTTGGAGCCGGTCTTGGGATTTTACAAAACCAGGGTGTTGATGTGAGGTCATCTTAAGAACACAGATAAATACTACCTGTACACTATACTCTTAATGTCGCCTCTATAGGGCAACAGAAAAGCTCAGTAAATAAGGCATCTAAAAGGCCAGCGGTCAAGGGTAGTTCGCTTGAGTGAAATCATAGAGTTAGCAAGAGTAGAATGTACTAACAGTTTCAGACTCTCCAAATTGTATTTATATATTGTATTCTGAAACAGTGGGGCAGAAAATGCACAAGAAACAAGCTATATAGTGGTAGAAATGACTGTTCATTAATCACGGCCCCCACAGTTACTGTTGCAATGCCTGTCAAGCTTTTGTAATTTGAAATGGCATAGTCGTTTTAAAACAAATTTTTCTGAGTTATAGGAAAACTGTCACTGGCATGATTTACTATAGTAGCTGTAGCTAACTAATCAATGAAAGCCCTGTAAGGATGGTCATAAAGGGTCCATAACTCCCTTTACCTTAACATTAAAGGAGAAATTGCCTTAGTATGAGGACTAACCAACGGTGAGGGAAAATGTAACGTTACATTGGGAAATCTCGGATGGCCGTTGCTTTGGTGTACATTTCCCCAAATCCTCAGAACAATGGTGCTCTAAACTCTTAATAGCATCCACAACCAGCTTCAAATCAGTGGTGAACTTGCTGTGAACAGGGTTTTATTTTCAGATGTACAACATCTTGGCCTTCGATGATACTATTGCAGATGGTGAACTTGTTATTCCAACATGCAGTTTATAATAGAACAGACAAACTGTTAAATCCATTTCTTTTGCTTTTGCATTTTAAGGAAGGGTTGAAAAAAGTAAACACCCTGCTAACTCTTTAAATGCCAAGTTACAAGCTGTTACAACATGCGAGTCACTTCAGCATGCTGAGAAATGCAAAGCTAGACCGGTCCACCGTGCCTAGTTAAAGTTGCCAAGATTTGATTGGATAATATCTGCTTTGTGGAGGGGTTTAGCAAATTTGTCGACAAAACATTTATCTGAGGACGTCTCTTATCTCAACCTCCCTTCTCCCATCGTTATATCACCAAACAAGTACCTTTACAAGTTGATTTGTAGGTGGACGCAGGCTTGAAAAGTGCTTGTAATTACTGTTTAAGGGACGTATCCAAATTAAGCCAGTGAATCAATAAGGAAAGTCCAATCTACTCATTCTAACACTATGGTAGAAACTGCACTCATTTTCACTTGTCAATCAAAGCTGAAGCATCGCACCATGCTACATTCCTTTGTTCAGACCAACAAATCACCTCCCTGCAATTTTTCTCCTGTACGACATGGCCCTGAACGAGTACTTCAGAAATCTCTTTTTCACATTAAAAGTACATCATAGTCGTCATTATCGTTATCATTACAAACATTCTAACATTGGAAATCAACTCTGTACATATTTTACACTATAATACAATCATATATACTGTACTATATGACACTGTTGGTCCTATAGAGTACCACATATATTAAAACTGGGGTCTGGGAATACGCTTAAGCAGGTTCAGTGCCATTAATGCAGTGCACACAAAGAGGGTCCCATCATATCTAACCTTGTATTTAATGTGAAAAGCAGCAGTTTCCTTCTGATAAGGAAAAACCAACAAACCCATTTATTTGTGTTTTTGCTGTAAACATTGTTTTGTAAATTTACCTTATCAGTATTGGATTGAAACTAGTGATGCTTGAAATAGGTTGGCATGACTGATAACAACAAAGTGAGACGGCAGAAGACGCACAAATCATCTTTTTTAAGTGCTTTTTACCCTCCTGTGGGTGCACAGCTGACAATCTACACAGCGTATACATATATTTCATCTTGCTGAAAAAAAGGGTCCATTCCAATGCTATTTTTCATCAAGAAGACTTAAACAAAACATTGTAATTACTGAGACTGGCTTTATGTTAGCATCCAGCTGTATGAACTGATGATAGGACTGAGTAATGGCGGTATGTTGCCCAGATGAGAATTTCAATGTTAACTGTACACGGCACAACACTGGATGAACACTTTCTCAACAGTGTCACTCTATAATGACCTTGGCACCACCTTTTCTTAACACTAAACACTATAACTTTCGTATCACACCTGAAATATGGGAAGGCAAACTTTTAAACTGAAGTATTCCCAGCAACATCATACTGCAACAGCCGGATATACAATGTTGTTTGGAATAGACAGTCAGTGATGGAAGAGTAAAAATGTATCTGTGCTGGAACTGCAGCTTAAGCAGTTTCTGCTGTTTATTTGCAATCGATAAACATCAAAAGTGCAAGCAGACTAGCAAAGGTGCTCTTGGTCTAGTTGCTGTGGAAGTGTGTCTGAGAGCAGTCACTAGGGAAGTCCTTGTCCTGGTCAAAACTCTATTAAAATGATTCAGACTTCCGTCCTTCATGAGCTGGCAAAATCTACATCCCTGTCTAACTCTGAAGGTCCATTTTCCTGTTCGCCTCACCCCACACATTCATGATATTCATAATCTCGGCTCACTTATTGGCCCTCTGTATAAAGAGAGCAATGGAAGGGGCCATACAAGTATTAAGTTATAACTCCCATTAAACTTCACCATCATTACAAACGTTAGGTCCATCTCTACTGTTGTGGGACACACAGCCCATATAAACATATATCTACACATATACATATCTTCTGACCCTTTTTATACTCTTCAAGGTGAAAACTCAAAACAGAAACAAATTGACAGTAAAAAAAACAACTGTACACCTCACAGACAGTGATGATAATTATATTCTGTTTTTTTTGTTTTGTCATTTCTTTTGTTAAGACTTTTATTTGCTGATATGAAGTGAAATGGTCTGGGATGCTCTAGATGTGGCGTTGTTGTTGGACGTGTGTCTCTCTGTAGCTCCATAATGGTGGCTGAGTTTTCTGAATGCTAAAGCCAGTAGTGCCCATCGAGGGTGGGAAGAATGGTGAATCTGCAAGGAGGAGAAGGAGTCAAGCGTCCATGTTGTCTCCAACTCAAAATCAATGTAGGACTGCGCACAGAGTATCCATTACAACTCCATTAAGGTGGGGAAACTCTTCACAGGAGCATCCATTTTGGCTCTGTCTCACTGTGTGTTTCTGTAGAAACTGTTATACTTGAACATGCGTCCCCTGGGTCTGCAGGCTCTGCACGCTGGACAAAATCTTCTTCTGGTGGCCGGCAAGATTTACCCCCATTTTAGCCAATTCACTACAAGAAAGACGTACAAAAAATTGTTTTCATTAATAACACATTAAAGGAACATTGTTTCTCAAATGTCACGCAGCTGCTGAGGTTGTCTAAGATACTTGTCTTAGTCCCCTTCCTCTTAATTTTAAATGACACTCGAGTGGAATAAGGCATGTCTTTAACTGACAGTGTTGACCTTTTGAGTGTTTCATTTAACTGGGATAAACCACCAGCCATCTGTACCTGACACTGATGTAGAGGATTGAGTCCATGCTGACATATCCAGCAGTGGAAAAGTTCTCCTTATACTGGCCCATCTTGATGGCCTCCAACCACTCATCCACTGTGTTCACACTGAACTCTGGGGTGGTCGAGTCCTCCCTGCTGGGATACAAAGCACACTCACAACTTAATGAAATGTTGAGTGGCCAAATAAAAGTTTCTGGTTGGTGCTCAGGTCAATTATTTATCTCTTGAGCTTCATAACAAAGTGTCAGCAGCACACTGATGAGCCAGTTAATGCTCAATCATCATGAACTATCTGCATTTTGGCAGAATTGCTTTAATTCTGCAACAACTGCAGTAAGAAGGACTCAAATCCACTGTGAAATGAAAACATTAACCATACATTTTATGTACCCATTAATGGGTAAGTATGATTAATGATTTATCCCCTCACTGCCCCCCAGTACGTGCAAACGTGACTTTACTTGTTGGACCCTTTGACTTGTTTATTTGCTTACCATTGCCATAAATTGATATAAATTATCTCAGTGTTTTGTCATTTGCATGCTCAAACTGACTACCTTGTAGAACAAATTGCCTCTGCTCTAAGATACAATATGCCCTTACATACTATGCTGTATAAGTTTCAGTTAAAGGCATGCCATAGTCTATGAAACTATTCTTGCTGGTCACTTTGTTTTTGGTTTCTTCAGTGTCTAGGCATTTGTTCACAGTACTCTTGACTCCCAGTTGTCTTTTCGGTTGTGGTGGGATTTGTTATTTTGTCTTCTATCATCTTTGAAAGGGAATCAAACACTCTGTATGCTCTTCTGGTTCTAACCATAATAGCCTGAAGTGTAAAAATAATGACATTTGAGGAATCTGTGCAATCCAACTGCATGTGGGAGTATGGATATGTCAACCCACAACCCTGTATACTTACGTCTTCATTCACAAATGTAACTTTGGTGAGACAAGAGATACAAATGAGCTACTAAAAACTGAATAAGGGCAGTAATTATGTCTTATATGCATGTACTCATCCTCCTGTAATGTTATCAAAGACAAAATAACTGATTGATTCATTACAATTTACTTTGGATGTGACAACAAAAGACATCCTTGGATGCTTAATCAAACCCAGAGCATGTGCATGTGTCAGTGAAAGGGATACATTTACAGCTTTTTACCCACTGACCATTCTGAGCTGTTGGCCAGCTCTCTGAGGCTGGCCGGGTTTCTGATGAGCTTGTCCAGGATTGTGACAATCTGTCCAAACTTCGGCCTGTCGCTGCGACCCTTCTCCCAGCAGTCCAACATGAGTTGATGCAAGACCACAGGACAGTCCATTGGAGCTGGAAGACGGTAGCCCTCATCTATTGCTTTGATCACCTACAGGGAGACAGGGTAAAATCAAGTTCTGTGATCAGTGCGAGAGAGGGAAATTTAGTAAAATGGACTCTTATAGTTAAGAATTTTGCTGAAGATGGAGAAAAACGAAGCCTTTGTTACTCTATCAGAGAAATCGTGTTTGCGTTTGTGACTCACATCCTGGTTGGACATCTCCCAGTACGGTCTCTCTCCATATGAAATGACCTCCCACATGACGATACCGTAACTCCACACATCGCTGGCTGAGGTGAACTTCCTGTAAGCTATGGCCTCTGGAGCCGTCCACCTGATGGGGATCTTCCCTCCCTGCAAGTGGTTCACAACACAGTCAGCACACTCTTATACCGTAACAGTGTATATATGTTGAGGTTGCTTTATTAGTACGTTTATTAGCAGCTATAATAAACCCAAAGCAGGGCTGTCAGATCAAATTATAACACAGTGGCTGCAGAGAATCTTGGTGCAGCGCTGCCTTCAACCAAAGAGCACGTAAGGATACACACTTGTCTCTAATCTACTGACAACACAGGGTTACCCCTGCTCCGGTGTTTATTCTTACACTTGACTTTCTTTTCAATCTTTCTTCCTCCTCCATGCTGCTCCTGCCTTTGTTTTTGATGCACAGATCAAAAGGATCCCATAAAACCCACGGTATGGATATAATAGGCAGTAAGATACCCCGCCCTCTCTTTCTCGCTTCGCCTAACACTCACACATACAGACACGTACACTATACCTCTATAGGGCTCAGTTGAGCTTTTTAACATGCGGCAGCTGCCTCTGCACCACCTAGCATTCCCCCTCTTAGCTTGGTCAAAGTCAAATAAAAGACAAAGCTGCCAAGTCACTCGGCACTGTACTTTTGTTTCCACCCCCACCCCATTTTCTTTTTTTTTCTTCTTAACTGCTCTCTATGGATCATTCCCCTGGCTTGTCTTACTCTCTCTCTCTCTCTCTCTCTCTCTCTCTCTTATTCTCTCTCTCTCTCTCTCTCTCTCTCTCTCTCTCTCTCTCTCTCTCCTTCCTTCAGTCTTATTTGATATCCACTCCTCTCTCTCTGTCTGTTCCCCATCTCCGCTTTGGCCTCTCCCTTTCTCCCCCGCTTCATGCCTGCAGCTCTCCATCTAGGTCTCCTGACATCAGTGGGTGTATGTGTGTGTGATTGCTATAGAGCAGTCAGCGGCTGATACACTCCTCCCAGGGCAATGCTAATGCCATATTAAAAATAACATCCCCAACACTTCCTATGAATATGAATAATGCCATCTCCTTGTGGGCATTTTAGATGAGTTACTCCGCAGTGGTTTAACTCACTGACGTTTGAGTTTCTTCATTTCCTCTGTGCTCTGTGAGAGGATGGTAGTGTTACCAAAGACTTCATTGAATTGAACATATAAAGGGAAAAACATAACGCTTGCTTGTCTGCTTCTAGTTATACTACAATTTACATTTTCCGTTCAGAAAGTTATCTGTCACAATTCTATTATAATTATCAAGCAAAGCAGTTAGTTTCCTGTGCAATACATTTTCATGCATCTTTTTCAAGGAGCTTGTTTAAGTTATATAATATATAATTCACACTTTCTGAGTCCTTGTGCCTCTATTGTTTGAGTTCATACGTATGATTGGGGGTGTTACCTAAGTAGAGGCAAGGGTTTTGAGAGAATAAGCCTTCCCAGTATTTTCGCTGGAGCTAAACCTAACTTCATAAAGTTACAACTTAAGAACCCTGAGGTAAAAATGTAGCAAATGCATAGATCTTCAGGACACAGTTAACCCATCTCAATTTACCAATTTATTTCGGCCATGTCAAACAAGCCAAATAGGCCAAAATGTTAGTTATTTTAACTATGTTATTCTGACATAAGAGGAATATATTGGTAACATTAAAATTAGTCAACTTTGTCCTGAACATCTCTGTGTGTCTCCTAACTTGTTCACCTTGTGGTATTCAAGTTTGCTATCTGCTTGATCTTGTTTCAAGAGAAATTGATCCTTGATCAGATTAAATTCTTTATTGTGTGCATGTTGCATTGTTTTATTGACTAAGTCTAATGACGTAGAGGTCAATGGGTGGGTAAACTGTAATTGGAGAAAACATTAGTTCATGACAGTGGCAGCATGTGAGAGCGTGTCTTACCCTTGTGGTGTAGGCAGCCTCTGGGTCATCCTCCAGAACTCGACTCAGGCCGAAGTCTGACACCTTACACACCAGGTTGCTGTTAACCAGGATGTTACGAGCTGCCAGGTCTCTGTGAACGTAGCTCATGTCCGACAGGTACTTCATACCTGAGGCGATGCCACGCAGCATGCCGACCAGCTGGATCACTGTGAACTGGCCATCATGTTTCTGTAGGAAGAGAAGAGGAGGGAGATTAATTAATATGCAGCCAGAGTGTGAATGTTGACATTAAGCTGCGACGGGGGGGCATTAGGGTCTCCTCCTTCAGCCTCAGCAGGAAGTAAACGTTCAAACGAGGATAGAAGCTTCTGTAATGGCACCAATCTGCTTTGAATCCTTTCCATCTCTTACTAACCCGGCGCTTTGACCTCTCTCTGGGGGGTGGCCAGCAAAACATAAAGTTCTCCTCCCTTGGGCCAATTGAGGATCACCAAAAATCCTACTGGCAGAGGATTGTATCTGACAGAGCAGACAAAACTTCCTCTACCTGACGGCGTGTGCAAGCAGAGCTCACTTGGTTTCAGATTTGATCTGTCTTTGGCAGAGAGAAGAGCCTGTTGATCGATGACGGTCCAGCTCACCTTCCTCTGCCAATTATTTCTGCCCTGGGCCAATGGTCCCCGTTAAAAAGCCATCCATGTTATCAGTCACCCTCTCTCCTTTATATAATCTCTCCTTCTCTCTGTCCCTTCGTCCTCTCCATTCATCTCTGTCTGTCCTCAGTCACTGTCTCAGACAGAGAACTCTGTATTACTTTGAATCAGTTCTCATCTATCTTTCTATCTTCCCTCATCTTTCTGCATCTGTGCACCCCTCCTCCCCTACCGCGATCCTTCTTTCTCTCTCACTCCCTCGGCAGCTGTGGAGTAAGTTAATTAGCCAGTGGTTTTGTGAGATGCTGATTGATTGGACTGTCTAACAAACCTACAGACTTCCTCTATCAATCTGCCCACCACATTGCATTGCCAGGAAGGGGCAGGGCAGGGAAAGAGAGAGGAGACAAATGCAGGGCAGGGAGGTTAGACAAGGAGATAAAGGAGACAGATGAGTAAGGTGATGATAGAAAATTAGACTTTTTGACAAATTCTTGCACGTTACTTAAGTTTTTACCAGAAAACTAAAAGGAGACACTTACAAAGAGAAATGACAGAAAGGCTACTGCGTGTAGAAACAAGGAAGCTAAGAGAGGATGAGCTTTTCCAATAGAGCAGGGATTTTGTTGTTTCCGAGGGACAACTGCTTAATAAATGGTCAGCGTAATTAAAGACACATATGGATGCCAGGAGCACGGATGAGTTGTAAAACCCATAAAATCTCATCATTTTATTGAACAACTGAGGACAATCTTTTTGACTCTTACTACAATACATACTGTAACACAACACACAGTGTTTGTATGAGTGATTTTGTGTGTGCACATGTTTCAGACTTTTTATATCTGTCAGATCTCATTTCGTTTTGCTCAGTGTTGCTGATGGGATTGGTGTCTATTTAGCGATGGGCCTATCATCACAGGCTTAATGGCTTAAGAGCACTGCAGTGATTTTACTGGCTGACAAAAAACTCTGAATATGAATCAGGGGGACTTTCAATGGGATGCACACCAGGGCTGCAAGGGGCTATTCATCTGGGTGTATACAAAATGCAGTGCTCCTACATTTGCTACTTCTGCCGCATTATATCTAAGTAGAGGAGTCGTGAATCTCACACGAAAAAAAAATGTACAACATTATATGATTGTTTTTTGCTTTGAAATCATTTAGGGATCAGTACTTGAGTGGATATAATTTAAATACTTCCAAACCTTGTGTCGATTATGAGAAAAATAGATTAGACTTCCTGTATAGGATGGTTTTAAGATTTTACTTTAAGAAAAAATAAATTCATGTTTTGACGTATTGAGTGGCAGGCTCCTCTAACTCTTGTCATAATGTCGATTTCAATAACAGACTTCCTTTGATTTTTAAGGCTGTTCCTTGATAAGGGATTCAGCATTAACCTTGGGTAATGTCTGCCTTTTTGGACTCAAATTTGTAATAAACTGAAATGGATTTATACTTACATTTTATTACTGATTGTTATCTTGTACCGAGACTTCAGCTTAATAAATGTCTCTAGAAATATTTGCTGGCTATTTTTCTGTATTTAGTCGTAATGATGCATATTTCTGTTGAATTTCTTTGGCATTGAGAGGTTATTTTCAATATTTATCTCAGTTGCTGTCATGATTGTTGTTGGTTTACATTACACTCACACTGTATGAGCTGTTCATTTTTGTATCCCCTGACAAAGCAAAATCTTACTCACAAAGCAATACACTTTTCTTTGCTTTATTGCCTATTTGTCAGCAGTGTGCTGCTGTTTTCTGCCCTGGGATATGGTCTCTAAGTGAATTTCATAAACTTAGTATCAACCATCATTTGATAAAAGTGCGGGGGGGGGGGCAATTATCCCTCTGACTGTTTATGTTCCGATCCTTTTCGCTATTCACACTAAGAAAAAAGTTCAGTGTCTGTAAACTCAATATATCATGATTATCATCACTACCTTTAGAATCAGAATCAAAATCAAGTTTATTGCGAGGTACTTGATTCTGATTCTTTTTTCTACGCACGCTGGTTTTGTTGCCTTTTAATATTGAGATTGAGATATTGAGAAAGCTACTTTGAATGGGTCCTTGTTAACTCAAGCCCTTGTTGTAAAATGTTTTGTGTGTTGTGGCTAAAACATGAAAGCCAATTTCAGCCAAAAATTGTGCCCTTAAGTAAAGCAATCTGGGGAGAATGGAATTTCAAACATTACACACACAGCTGGGACATCATTTTTGGAATGGCCTTTGTTAAGATTTGTGGCCCTAACCTTGGAAGAAATGTGGGTGCCATGTTTTCTCCAGCTGAACGGTTACTCACCTTGAGAAAAGTGTCCAGAGATCCGTTTTCCATGAACTCCGTTATGATCATCACTGGTTTACCTACGGAGGCAGATAACAAGGCTGTTGTTAGTGGAATTACAGAATTACAAGGAACAAAGACAGCAACCATAAAGAGACCAGGACAGAGAAAGAGAAAAAGTGGAGTCCACAGCTGTGACCAACCTCCCTCTCTGACTGTCTCTTGGGGATAACATGGCATGTCGTCATCAGTCACACTGACAGCTTCTAATCAGCCCTCTCCATAAACGCCAGGAGATAATTAGAATGGACCAATCCACCAGAATATGTGTGTGTGTGTGTGTGTATTAGGGGGGCCTCCGGAGATCTCATGAATACTAATCAGCCTCAAGGGGAAGGGGGTTGTGGTTGGATCGCTATGTGCACCTGCACCTGCATGAGTGTGTGTTTGTGCGAAGAAGGGGCAGAAGGGGTGGTTGACTGACAGGCCCCGCGCAATATAGTCCCCTGCATTGCATCTGGTGGGGCTTACAAATGATTAACAAAGTACGTACAATCACATGTACGCATGCACACATGCACACACACACACACACACACACACACACACACACACACACACACACACACACACACACACACACACACACACACACACACACACACACACACACACACAAAGACCCATAGACACACACACCGAAAAGAGCAGTTGTCCCTGTTTACAACGTTCTCCCTAGGTGCAACGCCCCTATAGCTGAGCTTTGCCAATCACAGAAAACATGCATGTGCAGTACAAAAGAGTGTGTGTGTGTGTGTGTGTGTGGCTGTGTATATGTGTGTGTGTGTGTGTGGCTTGTTAACACGGACTATGTCAGTTGTGATGAATAGGTTACATTTCCCACATCAGAGCTTAGAGATGCTGGGTAAAAACCTGGGGGAGAGATAAAGACATCATTACAGGGGAAAACTAAAGAGTAGCAGACAGAGAGCGTCTTCCTCTATAACGCTTCTTAAAGAACACAGTAAATAGGAAATTAAATGTGCTATTTCCTAAGAAAAACTGTCTCCCATGTCCTTCCAAGAAATTAGCTCATAAACAATCCTTTGAAAAACATGTTGCCAAAGAAGCTCTATTGAATTTACATTTTAAATTTTGACCTTGAGTAAAAAAGAATAAGCTAAGATAGAAAGTGAAGAAATGGAAGGAACAAGTGAATAGGGAAGAAAAGAGGAAAGAAATATGAGGGGGAGGAAAGGAGAAGAGGGAAAGAAGAAGAAAGGAGGGCTCAAAAGCTTGTCACGAAAAGGCAGGAACAACACCAGCAAGGCCTACAGTGAGATTGTAGGTAAAGACAGCAATACATCACCTTAAATGAATTCACTATCTCACTGCAGCAAATACACACACACACACACACACACACACACACACACACACACACACACACACACACACACACACACACACACACACACACACACACACACACACACACACACACACAGACACACACACAAACAGAGTCGCCTGGTCTCTGGTGGTGATATCTTCTCTGACAGTAACATTAGTCTCAGGGATAAAAGTGAAAGAGAATTGGATTTTCTTCTGCTGGAGGTGAGGACTGCTGGTCACATTTATCGCCACACGAGGCCTGGGCTGTGTGTGGTGTGTTGCTGTGTGTGAGAGTGTTTGTGTGTGTCAAGGCTGGTTTCAGGGCATGGCAAGTGGATGAGGTGGCAGCATGATGACCACCACCTGGTGTCAGATCTGATCTAAGGTGGAGAACAGATGTGTGCTTTTGTGTAAGTGTTTGTCACAGCGACGGATAAAACAGTTAATGGGATCCTGAATTAAAGAGCATCTGACTCTTCTCAGTCTTCTGTCCACCTATAGAGGCCTTTGTTTGTTTGTGTGGTGAAGAGTGTGTCTGTGAGCGTGTTCTTAATTTTGTCTCAGATTCTAGACCCTGTGAATGCACTATATAAAGTATATTATGTAATTGTGTTTGAAACCATATAGGAAAGACTTGCCTTTAAAAAAACAACTAGGTGTGTTAGTACAGTATGTACAGTATGTACTAACACACATTATTAGTTTCAGGTCCCCGGTGCGGTCAAAAGAATGAAACACAATCATCCTGTTGTGTCGGATTAGAGAACCATAAAGCCTGGCACACACACACACACACACACACACACACACACACACACACACACACACACACACACACACACACACACACACACACACACACACACACACACACACACACACACACACACACTCTGCTATTATTATTCGTCAGCTGGACACCTGCCATACAGAATTATCTCTGCAACTCTGAAAGATAACAGAGGTTACCAATAAAACCGACCACACTCCCTCGTGCTGTATATTAGCTTGTTTAGTCTGTTTTTGTCAAGTGCCGGCTGAACAACACACACATACTTGATGATAAAATGACTCCTTTTCACTTCTTGTTTGCGAGTTTATCACATGCCATCCATATTTCAAACACACACACAACGGCATGACAGCCTCTCCAACGTGTTGTGGAGCCGCCAACACTCATGAACGCTCCTCAATTTCTTCCTGAAAGCACATAATTAACTAATCACATTCATATTCATTCGAATTTAAAGCCTTTCATCGCCTTTAGAAATAAGGCAGCTGTTTGTGGAGCTGAAAAAAACGCCCAGTGTGTGAAAGTGTGCGCAGATTGGGTATTGATGTTCTGCCAGGTGGAGTGTGTTAGGGAAGGATCAGTAAGGAGTTTGCTCTTTTACAGCTCTTTATTAACTGAGAGAAGAAAGTGTTGTCTCTGCTTTCCCCCCGTACCTTGAGTGTGCTTGTGAATTGCTGTGTTTGTATCAAAGTGATAGAGATTAGGTATAGACACTAGTACAGAAAGAAACTAGTGTGCTGTGTTAGAAACTTAACATAGTGTTACTTAACTGCGTACTACAATAAATACAAAGACATCCATAGAAAAATAGGGAAATGTAGAAGCATATATTTATGGAATACGCAAGTCAATTTATTAGAAGTTAATAAGTCCCCCTCTCTATCTCTATTTGTTATTGTTGTAAAAAAAGAAAAACTCAGCCTATTGGATTTTAAATAGAAACCAGTGCAATAAAACTGCTTTTGTTGCCCTCATTTCATTGATATATACATATTCAGGAGAAACATGAGAAAACCATTTGGCCAAATGGGTCCATCTACAGTGGATATTTGGTGGCCACGGAGTAACTTTTGTGGCTATCAGGTCATGGTCTGAACCTGACGTTCACACACTGTCTGGTTGATTATGAAAGGCGATTTCTGTGTGTTGGTGTAATTCTGTATAAATCTTGGTAATTATATTATGACTGGCTATCTGTATTTGCGCCAGTGGTCTGCATTACCCTGTTATTGGATGAGATGGCCCAATATTCAAACGAGAAAATGAAATAACTGCTGTATTGATTAATGTTAAGGCTCTGAACTAAGTGATACCGTGCTTTTAACACAGGACAGATCTCAGTTCTGGGAAGAACCATGTGAGGATGAGGGGGGTACATAGAAACAGTACGACAGGAACTCAATAACCTTATCTCCACTCCTCTCTTCACCTCTCCTCCCTCCCATTCTCTTTCTCATCTTCTCTCATTTCCTGACGTTTGTCTCTTCGCCATCTCTCCTCTTGTCTCTCCGCCCCTCAAATCTCTTTGCACATCTTCCCCCATTGCCCTCATTTGTTCTCAAGCCCCATCTCCTCTCATTTCCTAACTCTTGTGTCCTATCTCATCCATCCATCACCTCCATCCGTACCATACCCGTTGTCACCTTTTCTCTAAGTTTTCCCTTCCACTACTCCTCTTCCTCATATTGTCCCTACAGTCCAATCTCCGAATCTGCATACTTATTCAAAACATGAATACTTTCAAACACTCTGACACGAAAGATTGAAACACTTATTGTTCAGCGCACAAAGACTCACAGTTAAAACTAATCACTAGTTTCTTCAAAAAGAAGACGGGTGGAAAAACGGGGTGCTTTTGCCGGTTTTAACAGCACCTTTGTAGGGAAGCGCGTGTGTGTGCAAGTGTGTGTGTGTGTGGGGGGGGGTGTGTGTGAGGGTGTGTACAATGTGGAAAGATGAGATGAAGCTTGGTAATTGAGGGTTTTCCAAATGAGCCGATTGTTGCAGCGATTGTAAAACACATAAAGGATGGAAGGATAAAATGAGGGACCGGGGAGATGAAGGCAAGATAAGTAGATGTGGGGGGGGGCAGATTGCTGCACTTTCCTGATGTGTAGAGAGACAGATAGAGAAAAAAAAGATCTATTTTTTCTCTTTTCCCGCATGTGGTGCTCTAATTAGCATGACAATAGCAACAATCAGGTGACAGACAGCAGAGTAGGTTATTAGAGAGGCACACAGCTCAGGGCTTATGAGGTTTTAAGCGGAGAGAACACACACACACACACACACACACACACACACACACACACACACACACACACACACACACACACACGCAAAAAACATAAAAGACAAGACAAAATGCAACTTTGAAATTTAAAATGAAGGCCACTATAACCATTAGTGCTACCACAACTGCCACCATCCCTATCCTCTATTAGTAGGTTGTATTTTTGCCAGAACTATTGCAACTAGTGGTACTTCTGCTATTACACTGACAGTGTTACTTGTAAGACTGTCATTAACAATATCAATTATAAGTGCACTTTCTTGCAGTGAGTAACCTGATGATGAGGTCATGCTTGTCCCAGAAGTATGATGCTACCGCTAGCAGCTGATTAGCTTATCTTGAGAAAGGAAGTGAGAAAAACCAGCTAGTAAAGCTCTGTCAGGTTTGTTAAATCCTTCGGTCCGCAGCTTTCAAGCTCCTTACATCAGGGTTTTAAACATTGCAATTTATGGCCCAATTCTGATTGTTTTATCACATTCTTAACAGCAGTGGGCAGCATTTTGATGATGGCTGCTCACACTTACACGTCACACTTTTTGGCTTGATCCGCACACATGTGTTGGACATAGCCACATTAGCTTATTCACCCAAGCTATTATTCCTCCAGCTCCAGCTTCATATCAAACAACAGTGATGAGGACAATAAATATATATGTTTTCTGCTGTTATTATCATTACTACGGCTACTTATATTGTTACAGCTACTACTGCAAAAGTACTATCCAACCCATAGTACTCCTACTGTATAACTGTAGATCCTACAATTATTTACACCTCCACAAACCAATCCAACACACCTGAGCCCAGAGCAGTCAGGGTCAGCCTGCCTGATTAGACTGAGGCCGGTTTGAAGGCACCAGCTGGTGCTGGAGAAAAAGGCCTGAAGGAATTATTGACCCATCTCAACTCTCACCCCCTCACTCTCACATGCGCACCCTGGGCTGTGACCTGTGAAATTACTGCTCTGCCGGTGAGATTTGTTTCTGAGGGGCTCTATCAGCTTCTCAATGTGCCGTGAAGACAGGTGAGAAGAGAGACACAAAGAAAACGCGTGTAAAAGCAGACGCTCGTTACACGCAAACGCGGCAAAACAACACACACACAAACATGTTTATATATTCATAGATCACAGCAAAGTTAACGGCGTCTTATGAGTTATATCTTTCTTTTCAATCCAAACACTCTGCTACACTATTGTCCTTTGCCAGAACATTTCAAGGATTTAGCGGTATTCTTTTTTTTCTTGTATTTTAAATCAGAATGGATTGTGGCATTGAAAATAATGTGCTGTAATTACATGTCTGCCTGCCAGAATTAAAATCACAAACTTGATTTAGTGTGATGCTGTAGTGCCTCTACAAACAGCCTCAATCCTGCTAACTGAAGGCCACAGTTAACATCGAGAATTATTTAGACAATGAGAAAGAGAGAGAGTTTGAGAGAAAGAGTGACAGAGTAAGAGGAAGTGAATAAGAAATGCAGTGGGGTTCTCATTCCTAATATGCATGCTGCTGAATATTCATGAGGCTAAAAAACACTTCCAATTAACTTTATGAATTATTAATATTCATGATAAAAGCCTATGCATATGCATTTGCTCTTTTATTGTTGGCCTAAGTGCCACTGAGCACCGGTGTGTGATGGACCCAAGATGTGTGTGTGTGTGTGTGTGTGTGTGTTTGTGTGTGTGTGTGTGTGTGTGTGTGTGTGTGTGTGTGTTTCTCTGCGTGTGACAGAGGCAGAGGAGAGGGACTGAGACAAGGGGGAAAGTGGAGGTTTATTTGTCAGCCTGCATGTTTACAATTCTGTTTCTTTGTGAAGACTATCTCCCTCTTCCTTTTGCTTGTCTGATCTCTAACAAACGTCTGCATGACAAGGTGTCAGACCAGAAAAAGATGTGAGCCCACGCTCATGTTTTCATGTCATTTATATAAAGATTTCCGCACTAAAACTGAACAACGCAGTCCATACACTGTGTTTTAATTCCGACAACTCGCCATTTAGTTGCTTCCAATCAACGTAAATATGGTTATTATCTCATCATCAACTTTGTTGCTCACTTATTTAACATTAAAACCTGATGATTATAATGTAGAGTCTAACATTATTGGTTGGCACTTTGCTATTGTTGTACTGTTTCATAAAGTATGCAAACCACGCCACAGAAACACAACTTTGCATACTTGGGGGTTCAGCAAGGTCTAGGCTCCCCTTCTCAATGTTTTGGGACTGGTTCTTATGAATTCTGTCCAACATCAGTCTAAATGTTAGATCATATTATGCTTTTGGTGTGGTCGTAGAATCAAAACTGAAAGGCAAAGATGTGATTTCAAATTTAGCCAGCTTAGCGCTGACGTGTTCTGGGTTTGAGTGTAGGAGACAAAGAGATACAGAGATAGAGAGTACCAGAGGGACAAGAGAGAAGTGGGCTGGGATTGAATGAGAAGATTAGATGGACATTGACTGAGAGGTTTGAGACGAGAGAGGGATAGACGGACAGAGTGCGAGCAAGAGTGTGATCGAGAGAGCGAGGCCCAGTGATAACGAATCAGCTATCTTGTTGAACCAGGCCTGTGTCTACCTCACCTACATGAACACACTCTCTCTAATTGCCTAACAGAATCATGTGAAGAGAATGAGTGGCAGTTTGAGAGGCGGACAGTTGGTGTCTGCATGCACACCACATGTGTCATCACGGTGTTGCCATAGTAACAGAGCTTTTGTCTGATCCAGGGTGAACTTTTATTTACAAGAGCAACGGCTCTCGCACAGCAACGTGAAACACAGACGCAGTCACTTACGACAGCACACCCACACACACGGAGACAGGATAGGGGAATGTACGGTCACGCAACCAAACACATCACTCACATCTTGTGACGACACCCTCCAGCCTGATGATGTTGGGATGGTCAAACTGTCCCATGATGGAGGCCTCCGACAGGAAGTCCCGCCTCTGTTTGTCAGAGTATCCCGCCTTCAGACTCTTGATGGCCACGTAGATCTCCCTCTTTCCCTGAACACGCAGCCGACCACTGCACACCTCCCCAAACTCTCCTACACACATAAATATAAAGAGACAGTAGTCATTTGTATTAAAGTTACATTTTTACTGTCTTTTGCGTCATTAATCCACTACTATTTCACTGCCAACTCACCAGCTCCAATGACTCTCTCTATGCGGATATTGGAAGCATCGATCTCTTTGGCAAAGTCCCTGACAGCCTGGTTGGGGTCTTCGTAGGTGTGAGGATGTATGTAAATCCTGCTGCCTGGCAGCTTGACTGCAGGAGAGGAAAAGAGGAAAAATTGGGTGACATTAATAAAAAAGATGAATGCTAAATGTCCTGAAATATAGCCAGCTTTGCTCAGTGTATGATTTAACATTTGTTTGAATAGTAAACAGTATCAATAGGGGTTTGCCCCTCTGAGGAAAGGATTCCTACTCTAACCTTTCTGCAGAGTGAAGGCACGTTAAATTGCAAGTTTAGGTGTGGATGCTCTGTGGGTGCTCTGAGTGATAATTGAACCCACAACTAGGTTGTTGGCAATGGTGTTAAAATGACTCAGAATTTTAACAGGAACCCATAAGGAGCTTCTCTATGCCAGCAAACATTTGTGCAAGAAAGTGTGAAACAACATAGACACTATATGTCATTCTGTAGCTAGGACGGTTCTCATGATACAGCAAAAGGTAAGCAAACAAAGTGTGACTGTTGTATGAGAATAAACAGTGTTAGTTGTCAGTTGTAGGAGTACTTTGGCACCTGGACTGTGAAAAAATGTCAAACATAAATACAGGCAGTGATGGGATGTTAAATGATTTGAAAGATGTTAGTTGTTAAAATAAGTTATTAGTGTGTAGGGTGCTTGCATAGCCAACACTTAGATAGAATAGAATCGGAGGATGAAATCCTCTTTATTAGTCACATACATGCACACAGCAGAGCACACACAGTGAAATTAATCCTCTGCATTTAACCCATCCTAGTACTAGGAGCAGTGGGCAGCTATCGTGCAGCGCCCGGGGAGCAATGGGGAGGGGGGGATTGGAGGTGTCCGGTGCCTTGCTCAAGGGCACCACAGCAGGGCCTAGGAGGTGAACTGGGACCTCTCCAAGTAGCAGTCCACTTTCCTTATTTCAAGTCTGTTTGGGGACTTGAACCGGCAACCCTACGATTCCCAGTCCAAGCCCCTACTGACTGAGCCACTGCTGGACATTTTTATTTTATTGCATTTATAAATGATTAAACTAAATGTGTTTGAATGCGTCATGCCATAATGTCACTGAATACAGGGATCAATAACAAAATGAAACATTCCCATTTTAACAGCAAAAAACATGCCAACATTTATGAGTATGTGTCTTACCTCGACCATGTTGGAACTGCATCTTCTCTTCATCAGGGTCCTGCTTGGCCTTGATATACCCACAGTGCCTGAAAAACAAAATGCATTGCTGGATTATGATCCAGCATATAGACCTACGTACACAGTATAGATTATTTCCCCCGCACAAATACCAATAAATCTTTATAACACGTCTACGAGATCCCATGCCCTTGAGTCAGTATGTGCAATCCAACACAGGTGCTTGATATATTAAATCTATGATATTTCTAGGAAAATCCTCTGCCACGATGTGTGAATCCAGTAGCTCTGTATGAACAACTAGACATTTCCTTTTGTCTCCACACACCCACTCCTCTTTATCAGACAAGCCTGGAGGAAACAGAGCTCCGAACTGTTTTTCTCTGCGTCTACCTGTCAATTCCATACTTCCCCTAAAGCTCCTTTGTGTGTGTGTGTGTGTGTGTGTGTGTGTGTGTGTGTGTGTGTGTGTGTGTGTGTGTGTGTGTGTGTGTGTGTGTGTGTGTGTGTGTGTGTGTGTGTGTGTGTGTGTGTGTGTCATAGATGTCCCTATAGAGGCAAATGTATGCTTAAAAGAACCCCTCTTGAGCCATCTATGCACCCCTCTGGCTGTTAACAACTGCCTTCAATATTATGATGCATCACACACACAAAGCTCTATGCCCTTTTTCCACCCCTGTATGCACACCCCCCTGGAGTGCAGGTCAGTCAAAGGATCAAAAGAAAATATTGACAAATTGATCAACTCAATCCTGCCGTCCAGCTGTGAGGAAGTGTTGAACTAACTCTATTTTATAGGCGTGTGTGTGTGTGTGTGTGTGTGTGTGTGTGTGTGTGTGTGTGTGTGTGTGTGTGTGTGTGTGTGTGTGTGTGTGTGTGTGTGTGTGTGTGTGTGTGTGTGTGTGTGTGTGTGTGTGTGTGTGTTTTATGTTTGTGCCAGTGGACATCCTTTCCCCTAAGTTGAGCTTCCACCTCTAACAGTGTTTAACAGCCCTGATAAGCTATAACAGTGTCTTTGAGATTTACGGCTCTTTAAAATTTGGCTCAAACATTTTAGGACAAAAAAACATAAAATGAAAGTTTCGGATAACGAGGTACTAAACACGACATAAATACTACAGCCTCCTAAGCGCCCCTCTTTTCCACACATGTGCAATCCTCCTCAACTGTTGTAAGAGTAAAGCAGCAACCAGTCAGTTTGTCTTTCCATCAGGAAGATAAATTGATGTGGGCTAAGAGCCAAGAGTAACTGGGAATCAGCACCACAGCCCTGTATAGTTTAAGGAAGCAGAGTGGAGGAGAAAAGCAGACTTACAGAAACAGCTAGCACAATTTTACAAATAAAAAACAGGAGTGAATAAGTTGGATAAATACAATACAAAGATAATCACAAAGCAGAATACTGAGTGTGAAAGAGCCGAAAGTGATAATAAGGGACATTAGGACCGAAATGGAGAAAGATGGGGTCTCGCTGGGCTCAGTAAATCTCTGTCATTTGGTGTTTAATCCCTGTGTTGATTTTACACAGCTGAATGCATGGAAAAACCCAGACATCAATAGGCCATTTTGGGAATATACAGGCACACACACATACGGGTAGAGACCGGTTGCTGGTATTTGGGGATAAAGAGGAGGGGGCATAATGATTTTTGGGCCCCACCTGGTTATCAGCTGGGCTCAAGCCAGTCAAACACCAAGGGACTATCATTACCCCCTTGACACACACACATGCACAGGCAGTGCTTAGGGGCATGTGTTTAGAGCATATGGGGGACGGGGACATGGGTCACACCTCTGCTCCAACTGTGACAATCCCGTGGGGACACACACACACACACACACACACACACACACACACACACACACACACACACACACACACACACACACACACACACACACACACACACATCTAGTTTAGGAAAACCTAGGTTCAAAACACTTCCCCGTCAATGCTGGATGTGTATCCGTGCTAGTGTCTCCATGGGTGCATGGCTGCATATGAAAGTGTGTGTATGTGTGTGTCTGTGTGTGTGTATGTCTGTCTGATGGGAAATGAACACATTTCCATAGTAATTACAGAGGGACTCATTTCTCCTCTTCAGTTAGAAGTGTCATGAATCATTAGCACTGCAGTCTTAAACATGGCACAAACCTGACATGGCTGTGGCTTTTGTTCCCCCCGACAGCTGTGTCTATGTGTTGGTAATAGATATTTTATTTAATACCTTCAACAGAGTCCATGCAATATTAATCCATTAAAGAGTTTGGAACTTAACAGAGGAGTATTGTTCACTAAGTTTTCAAATTTGAAGGTGGTAATATGTGGCAGCAGTTGGCAAACGAAAACAATGGAGCATACCAAACAGCTGTCATATGCTAATCACGTGTTAAGCTTTCCCTTTGTTAAGCTTTCTGTCAAAATGTTCTTTTTGATTTAAGGTCAATCTTCTAGATCAATATATTTACCTTCGCCATGGAGGTAATGTTTTAGATTTGGTTTGGTGCTGAGTTGCGGAAAAACTATGGCCCATTTAATTATGGAGTGGATCTGAGTCACAGGGCGGATACAAACATTATTTTCTTGTTCACAAACACCTTGGTGGGGGTCTGCGCTTTCCAAGTTTCGCTCTAGCTTAACCATTTATTTGACGCTTTTTTGTATAATCCCTCCAATGTA
Source organism: Eleginops maclovinus (assembly GCF_036324505.1). NCBI lineage: Eukaryota > Metazoa > Chordata > Actinopteri > Perciformes > Eleginopidae > Eleginops > Eleginops maclovinus. The sequence goes on from NC_086354.1 coordinate 11,667,286, forward strand.
TTCAAAATACATTACAGAACATGTGTTGAAATTCAACCATGTTTCCTTAATAAAAAGTAAATGTATACATTTATTTACTGTCCCTCAAATATCCACTACTGTCATTAAAAGCATTTATACAATATCATTTTTTCGCTTTTGTAGTTTGCATTGAGGTTCTTCGTTTTGTTTTAACACATCACAAACAGCACTCATCCAAACCTTGCATTCAAGACAAAGTTTCAGATATACATTTTCAGATGTCTTTCAGCAAAAGTTCACACTCCACTGTTCATGTGTGGCTCCTGCTTTTTGTCACTCTCCAGCCTTGTTGAGTTGGCCTTGTCTGCTTTTGATTCGGATGCTACACATTTTCAGTTTACACTATGAGCCTCTTGAGCTATAGCAGATTTTGTAATGAGATAGTCCTCCTCGCATGACCAATTGCTGCTTCTTTATGCTGCATAGGGAAGTTAGCGCTATCTGTCAATGCTGGAGAAATCATTGTTCCACTTAGCTGCCGTCTAATTACACTATACTCTGCTGTTTCATACAGTAAACACACAATCCTGGACACATCTGTGTATTCTGCAGTTTTAAAGTACACACCCCTATACCAGTCACGCAAAAACACGCACTTTAATGGACTGCAATATCACTATCACACCCCGGCTCTCACCTTTCTCTCTGCCTCTCTCTGTTCCACTTCAGTGAGGACAAAAGGCTATCCCTGTCCTCCAAAGCCACACATTCCACATTTGCATATCAATTTACTTTTTAATATAATACTCTGTCACTCGAGACCCATTTGTCATTCTGCTAGCAAGCTCCCACCTTCATAGAACTCCATCCATATATTATCGTTGCCGTTGCCCCTCCCTCTTTTCCTCTCCCCTCCCGCCCTTTATCTCTCAGGGTGTTACATTCTTTCTTAATTCTTCTTTTAAGTTAAACCATTCCTTTTTCCAATATCCTATTTATCCTCCCCCCAACAGACCCTGTCCTCTGCTTTCTGTTTCTTCATGCAGTTTTTTTTCTTTTGATAGAGAGAGTGGTCACTGGGAGCTGCAAGGAAATAAAGAGAGCGGGAGAGAGGTGGAGAGGGAAAAAAGAGAGTGCTGACAGGCAAGAACGCACAATGGGGGTCCAAGCCTGCATACCAACTAACAAACAATCAGATGGAGGGGAAGAGCCAGGGAGATGAGGGAGGCAGCCATATAGGAATAGAAACTTAAAGGTTAATATAAGGGAAGTGCAGAGGAAGAGGGGTGGGGCAGTTTTGTGTGATGCAGGTGCTAAAGAGGAAAAGGAGACATATTATGAAAACAAAAAGAAATGTTGTTAGTAAACAGGAAGCAAATATGCAGGAGAGGAGATGCTAGAATCAAGGAGGGATTGAGGTGCTATATATTGGCTACATTGATTGAGGATTAAGAAGGAAAGAGCAACTCTATCCGCACAAAGCTCCTCCGTGAAGTTGAGTAAGAGAAAGGAATGAGCGTTGATTTAGAGCAGATGACAACGACAGGAGTGTCAGTCAAGCGGCTGCAGGATGTGTCCTGACAGTTAGAAAACAAAAGAATGGACAAACTTGAACAGTAAATTGGAGAGAATTGACCCAGTGAGTTGTACACCCATGCCATATTCTTTCATTGTTTTCACCCACTTAGACTCAATAGAAGAAGCCAGATTCTTCACTTAAGGTAGGTCACCAGTGTGTCACAAGGCTAACACGAGATAAACATTTGAATTGGAGTCCACTTGACACAGGGAATAAAGAAAGGCACATGATAAATGCTGAATTCAAAACGTCCTTTTGTCAGAAAGTCGTTTTTACCATTCCCTTATCATACTGTACTGATTTCCCCTAGGGGCAGCTTTCTTTATTTTTTTAAATCAAATTATTGCACGCTAGCCTTCTAGAACATCAAATATTTAGTATATTTTACACAATATGTGTGTGATCATGGCACTAATATATCAGACATTTTTAACCTTGATCAATAAAGATAGATACAGTTGCAAGTCGAAATGCAGGTGGTCCATCCGCCTGATTTAGTAAATCTTTAAGATTATAAAGTGTTAAAGCGGGCCATCTCTTTTTTCCTTTTTGGTCTATTTAGCCTTAAGCTCTTCTGCTGCTCCCGTTTCCCCCCTCAGACTAACAGGCTTTAAAGAGTGAGAGACAATCTCTTCTTCACTGAGCTGCACTGATTTGTACTTCCTCTGATAATTAAAACCAGCACTCAGTGATTCTGCTGTCACGTCAGTAACAACCACTGTCAGATGTCTGATTTAGATGGAGATCATCACTCCAAACACACACGCTACTGCATTATCTGACCTAATGTTTTTAAAGCGATGACTGCCAGCAGTTCACCATAGAGTCAGCCAAGCCCCTAGAGTTTGTGTTTGAATCAGATGGGAAAAGGCGAAAAGGAGGGTGGGGAGAGTGGGGAAAATGGAGAGAACATAGTGACAGAGAAGAAAAGGGATGCAAAGAGAAGATCGAGCGAGGCGGGAACTATGGCAGAGCAGGATAAAAAGCTCTATTATGCACTAGCGGCAGAGAAAGGTTGAAGGCAAGGTGTAAATATAGATGGTGGAATAACCTTGAAACAAAGAGGGACAAAAGCGGCAAGCCAAAGGTGAACTCGGTAAGTGGGCGATGATGTGTTGTTGACAGGAGAGACAAGAGAGACAAGAGATAAGATTGTTTGTCTTAATAACAGTGAATAACCTTGGACTAATGTTCAACTGAGACGTGAAGAGAGCGAATAAAGTGCGTGTAGTTCCGAGCTGCGTTGTATCACCTAGTTTGTTTTATATGACTGGCCACCTTTTATAGGATTAGAGGCCGGCTGCAAAACGGGACAAGAAATTGATACACTCCGAGACAAGGAAGCGTCAGAGGGTATCATTCAAACCTTTCCTTTCCTCTCCTCTCTTCTCCTCTCGTCTCCTGTTTCATTTCCTGTCCCTCCACATTATTTTCCCACTGCTAATCAGAATGACTAGAAAAATGAAATCAGTAAATCATTAGTCACCCCTCTGGCATGACACAATGAAATGACACATCTATCCTCCTTTCTCCACCACCTACTCGCATATACAAACTGAAACACACACGGAGGCATACACCCCGCCGCTATCATCATTACTCATGATAATGGTGATTCTATTTAATATCAAGCTATTAAATAAAAAATAATTACTGGGAATGAAATCAATGGATTAAATTCATTCATTATTTCACGGGCGAAATTAAGCCGCGCTCACAAACCCGGAAAACAAATGCATTCACTGCTCGGGCGCTAATCAGCAATGAAGTTCATGAAAGGTGATTGCAGATGATTAATTAAGAGTCAAAACAGCATGACAAAAACAAAACAAAGTGACAAAAAGTTTGGTTGAGGTAACGCTCAGGAACACAAGTGAGCAAGATTACTCCAATTCCTGTGGCCCTCTCTTGCTCTCCCTCTCTTCACCTTGGACGTTTGGCAGCGTCTCAACACTCTCTGACCACAGTGTAAAAAGATTTACTCAGCTCTGGCTAATTATTAGGAAGGGGAAATGATTAGCTGAAGAGTTATGAGCAATAAATCTGTCCATGTTTCATTAACAACCTGTTTGGAAACATTTCATTTAGCTCCTGCTCATTAAAGAGAGTGGTAATGGAAGGCATGGAAAGAGAAAGAAGAGGTGGCGGAGAAGCGGCGAGCTCCGGAGCAGGTCTGCCGTAATTGGTGTAATGTAGCAGAATTTTTAACAACCTGGTGAAAAGGTCAAATGAGAGAGGATAGAGAGAGTGGTAGAGGGAGTAGATAAGCATGTCGTCTTTATCATTTGGCCAAGTGTATCTTTAAATGTCTAACAGATCAGTGTGTAGATCAGTGTTAAACTAATCCCCCTAATGATGTTACTACACCAACACAACTTGATTAGGTTACCATCGTAATGTGTGCGCTTCTGTGTGTGTGTGTGGATCAGGAAATGTATGCGCTATAAACTTTTCAAAAAACCCCAACAGAAATCATGTTGGATTTGTCTGATGTTTATAGGACATTTGATCAATCTCACTGCAACATCGGCTCATTTGCATAACGCCTGTGTGAAATAGTTTTGCACCTGCGGCAACTAGCTGCTATAATAGCAGAGTTTGTAAGCTACTTTCTAAGCATTCTGCAGACAAAGCTGTATTCAGCTACACCCTCCAGCTTAGCCATATTAATCGAAAGCACTGGCATCCAAGCAACACATAGAAATCTGTCTAATGACATTACACACGCATCCTCATCGCATATATGCACTCACAGCTCCCCACACAGGCCTGTTTGGTTTCAGATACAGGGAATCGACTGGCTGCCAAATCATTATTAGTGCTATTATCACGCAAACAGTCCAACACCACCCACAGGGAAGGGAATGCATTGGCTGCTTTCTACCTCCACTAAACCACCAAAAGTACCATTAACATGTGACTATTATAGCTTGGTTTTCTTCCTTTTTTCATTCCCTGTTTGTGTGTTTCAAAACCAGCATTTCATTAATTTGTACTCCTCTCCCACACCAAAACAACCTTCACAAATTGTTGTTTTGGGGGGGTTTAATTTAGCTTCTCCTTTCGAGCAGGCACACACACACTTCTCACTATTTCTTCTCTCTCCTCTGTCAACAGCATGTTTACCAGCACAAGCTTCATTTTTTTTTTATTCTTCCTTTCCTCTTTTGTGTCATTAAGTTTTTAAGAATAACCCTGGGCTGCCACAACAGATGCTTCCGAGGTAAAAGAGCTTACGCACACAAACATGCTCACCAACTGAACATGCTTTTGTGTTGAAAAGGAAGAGCTGTTAATGTGTTGGATAAGCACAACTGAGAAGTTCATTCTGGTAGAATTACCCACGTTATAATGACATCTCACTTTTCTGCGCGGCTTTCTCCTTGGCCTTTCGCTGTGTGTTTTTCAAATATTTTTCAAGCTTGTTGAAGCTGCCTGTGGAAAGTTTGTTCCTCTTATTGTCATGGATAAAAACAGACTCCCCCGCAAGATGGCAAACAAGTGGTTTCTGTTCCAGCTTAAATCTGTAGGAAACTATCTAGCTTTATAAATAACTTTCATTCACTTTAAATCCAATTAATAACTAATTTTCAGACAGTTTCTTAGCAGATTGGCATCAATCCAGTCTCCATCTCTGACAACAGATTGCTCCATAAAGGCAGACTAAGACACACATAGCAGATGAGATGGCTTAAAAAATCTAATAAAACAGGCATCACATAGATGGAACAAATTCATGCTGACTTCTCACCAAAACGCCCACATTAAAAACACGATAACAAAAAAACACAGGAATCTGGCATACAACCAAAGCCTGCAGCTTTTCTGAAAAGTAGATGGTTGGAAGGCTTGAGAATCATTAGACTGCAGACAAAACAAAGGCACACACACTCAAGAACACACGGATGCTGGGAGCCTGAAGTTGTAACATGTTTAACAAGGAGTGAGAGAAAGTGAGGACCGAAAGGGAGAATGCTTTTTGAGTGAAAGGCCATCTGCTGAGTCCGTGGCGATGCCAGTCGCTTGCTAGCTTCCCATCGCTCGCACCTGCCAGCCTGCCAAAGCACCCTCAGGAGGACAGAAAACTTCACACACCACAAACACACACTTGTGTGCCTGTGCACTCGCAGAGCAATAATGGCACGCACACAGCAATAACTGGTGTGATTTGTCAGCGCCGTGCTGCGTCGAAGGAGCTTTGGACATTTTTTCATGTTTTCCCTCCTGCGGTAACAATAGCATAACAGCACTTTATTAAACGAGAACAGGACAGAACAGAATGGCCTGCAAATCAGCCCGTTTATGAGGCGTAGCTGTGCAGTACCCTGCCAGCAAGGGCTGTGGGGAGTTTATGTGTGTGTGAGTGAGAAACACTGTACGGGCATTCATTGTTGTTTTATAGTACAGAGATAAAATTATCTCTATCAGACTGTTAGAAATGTGGCGGGGATTGTGAGTCCGATAGGTGTACTAGGTGTAAAACAAGAAGAAAAAGCTCTGCAGCCCTTGTATCCAGTCCAGTGATTATTGGGGAAATGATTTAAACAGCTGACATTTAGGGAGAAAAGGGCCCTTACAAAGGTCTAGTGGGAAATTATTTCAACCCTGGCTGACTCTCAGTGTCAATTTCAATTCAAATTTAATCATCGTCCATATTGAACCGGTCTCAGGAAATACATCAGATTATCTATACATTGTGGAGGGGGTTACATCCAAATGTTAATTTCAGGAACGCGACAGGAAATGAAAGCCAGAGAGCCAAAGATGAAGGAAAATGAAGAGAAAAGCAGAAGCAGAGTGAAAAGGGCGAGAAATGGACTGAATGACAGATAAGATTGAAGGTTTAGTAGATGAAAAGAGGGAGGCATGTGCAACAAGAGAAGAGAGAAGACCAATCCTTATTTTTAAATTTCTCCCAGTTCCTCCAAAACCTGAAGTATGACACTCCTATTGCACCTAAAAGTGCAATCGCCCACCCATCATCTCTCCAAGTCTTCCTCCTCGTCTCTCAAACACACTTGTAATCTATCTTTTCATCTCTCGCTCCTTGCACCTCTCCCTGTTGTGCCGCCGGCTCTCCTCCTCCATCCATCAATTGCCTTTTTCTTTTTCCATCCCTCCTCTTTCTCTCTATCTTTTACACCATCTCAAATTGTAGCTCTCTAGTGGCGCAAACATACTTCAGATGTTTTTCCTCACCCCCCCTCCTCGCTACAGTCTGTCATTCCCACTGCCAATCTAATAAGCCCTCATTTTATTCTCCACTTGTTTCCCTTCTTTACCTTACTTCTGTCCATCTTTCCCCTTGAGCTCTCCTGCTCTTGTCTCTAGTGATGTAGCTTTGATCATCGCCGGATTCCCCAGCTACAAACACACCCCACTTTAACACACATACACATTTTGACAGATGTACAGATGTTGTTTAATAGAAAGCAGTAATCAACAGTACTTCCTCCCAAGCGTCCCCACCTCTGAAAGGTAGAAAGAAAGATAGAGACGGAGTGAGGGGAAGATGAAGAGAGAGGGAGAGGAGGGGGCTGAAATTGATGGTGGTGCATCGACCCTTCTGTAAAACCTAGTTAACACCTCCCCATCCTGTGAAACCTGATTAGTTGAGTGTGAGTGTGTGTCATCATGTGTGTTCATATAACACTGTGTTTAACAGGTTGTTTTGATGCTTACATACACAACCTCATAATTCCCCTCTGATGAATTTCTTACCGATGTGCTGCCATTCACGTGCTTTGTATGCATGTATGTGAGTGAGTGTGTATGTGTGTGTGTGTGTGTGTTTGTGTGTGTGTAACACAAGCGTCTCCACTGATTACATCCCTCCTAGTCAATAGTGAATAGAGCACTCAGCCTGATAAGCAATCACCTGAATCAATACTAATGTTTTTAGTGTGTGTATGTTTGTGTGTGTGTGTGTGTGTGTGTGTGTTTCTATTCCTTAACATGTAGCTAATCTAGGCGGAGCTCATAGAAGATAAACATTTAGTTGCAGGCACGGTAAATCACAGATGCTGTCATCCCTCTTCCTCGTCTCGCCTGCTCTCTTGCCATTGTACCTTTTTTCTCCGTCCAAAGAGCCCGATGCTTTCATCTCCCTCGCCTTTTACCAATGGGCATTCTTTTATTTTCCTTTCTCCCTCTCATCTCCCATTCGTCTCCCATTCCTCTTTGGCCTTCTTTGAGATTGAGCACTAACAGCAGCCTAACCTTCACAGAGACTGATCATAGTGAGTCCATGCTCTTCACATACAGAATAACACAGCCTTTAGTTTAAGCTTCAGCAGCAGTATAAATGTCAAAGTTGGAGGCCCTGCTTCAGCACACTCACACGTTGTAATTTCTTAGAAAGAGGCAAAGCGATATGACGTGAGACCAAGTGGAAAATTGTTCTTAGCCTTTGTGTTCCCATGAATAAATATGAACAGTAATAGCATAGGATTAGTGACAGATTTTTTGGGTAGGCATGAGCTATTATTTTATATTAGGACAGTGAAGACGGAACCTCATGGCCGTACTAAGTTCAGACGGCTTCAACTTCTCTGTTGTTGACCCTTCAATGTAGCCTGGCTCCACCCTCCTACGTACTTCCACTCAATTCTCATTTCCATTCAGTACTAGGTCTGGGTTTTCGGTATATTCGCAGGTTTTCTCTGGCCAATCTTTACTGGTCCAATCAGCGAGCAGAGGGAGTGGCTGAGAACGATGACGTTGAGGTCGTGCGCGAGTTTGAGTTGTAGTTCAGCAATAGGGTGGAGAGAGATGGGAGCGAAGCCATTCGGTTGTGGAACGTTGCCGAATATCCAGAAGTTAAAGCCGGAGCAAAAACAATGTTTGAGGAGAAGTCGGGAGAAGTTTGATTTTCCAGCTCGCTCCGTTGGTGGTGAATGACCATACGTCACGACCAAACGTTAGCGATTGGTTATGGCAGATCCAGAGTGGCACTGGGCTGATCCAATTCAACAGATTACCCGCCTTCAGGTAAAAGGTCTGAAGGACCAGGCTACCTTCAATGTGCCACGATCAGATTAAAGCTGTCAGTGGCATAACCCGAAGTCACTCATAATGGTGTTAAAACTGTATAACAGCAAATTAAGTTGTAAGGTAATATTCTTTTTTTTGTGTTCTGTCAGCGAAATGGTAACACCAAAACCAACGATTTGTTACTCTGTCTGTCAGTTGTTCCCACTTCCTGTCCATGACACAAAGTCCATAGGCCCTTACTAGTTCTTCTACATAAATCTTTAAAAAAGAACAAGTATATACTTTTAGTTTTAGGAAATGCTAAATGATTTCCTGAAAGCAGCTTGGCAATTTGGTTTTTCTCCAACTAAATGCTGCAACTAAGTGAATTTGTTAGGCAGCAAGACGGAGTCCATGAGACTGACTGATAATAAACTACAGTACCCACGCTCATTAGAAGTTCATTCATTAGATGTTCATAAGAGATCAATTCGACAGCTGGATCCAAATTGGCGCTCTTTAATGTGTTTTCAAGAGATTTTGGACAAAAATGGAGACATGTAGCAGAGGAATAAGATTGATCTTTTACTAAGGTAGTGAGAGCAATTTGTATGTTCTGTCTTTTCATCAGATTTATTGATAATGATGAACATGTTGAATATTGTTGAGTATTTAAGGTGTCATAAACAACCTTGTTTAGGGTCATTTTTAGATTGTCTTAATTCCTACTGATCATGTGTTTTGAGTACTTAAGTGTCCCTACCTTCCGCTGACAACGAAGCAAGTCACAAGGAAGATGAGGAGAACGATTCCTCCGGCGATGGATACAGCAAGAATGGTGGACTGGTTAGGGTCCCCGATAGCAAAAACATCTATATAGGAGACAAAGGGAACATAGCGAATTAATAGTAATATGCATACAGGAACATGTAAAGATGATTAGGACATTTACTTTGGGAGGGGAGATGCAGGGAGGCTGTGGGTAAAAAAAGAGAGCAAGGTGAATGTGGAGCGGAAGAGAGAATGAAATATGATAGCATTAGAAAAGAAGATAAAAGACAGAGGTTGAAGGAGAGGGAAAAAAGAGAGAGTAAAAGTGAGCGATGGAGGAGGATGGAATAGTAAGTAAGGTCCTTGATGAAAAGCGCTCTCCCGCTCTGCATCGCCTGTGAGGCTATGAGAGTGGACAGGAAAGCCATTCCCATTCGGCCACACTGTCCAAATGGATATGTTAACATTGCACATAACAAGGCTACTGCCGAGAACTTTCTGCAGAGATGCATCGATTTTTACGCCACACCAATCGAGCCATTACTCAAAACAAATGCCCCATTTATCGGGCTTAGCAAAGCATGAGCTGACGTGTGTGTGTGTGTGTGTGTGTGTGTGTGTGTGTGTGTGTGTGTGTGTGTGTGTGTGTGTGTGTGTGTGTGTGTGTGTGTGTGTGTGTGTGTGTGTGTGTGTGTGTGTGTGTGTGTGTGTGTGTGTGTGTGTGTGTGTGTGTGTGAATCATTGATGTTCTATTACATTTACTGCTGCGAACATTGACAGCCTTCTCTACCAATCCATATCATTGATTTGATTGGACAACCTCGATATGATTCCTCCTGGGTCATCTGAATGTGGGGAATCCTCAATCTCACAGCACTGAACTTGACTATGAAGACTCATTGACAGCTTTGTAACAGTTATCCCCAACCTGTGTACTGAGCTCCATACAGTCACAGTTTTTCTACAGTTGCATTCTGGACATGTGTTGCATGACAGCACTAAAACCCAGCTTCAAAGTACTTTTATTGATTATTGAATGATTAGTAGGCTAATGTGTGCCCACTGTATGCCATACAAACAAATCTATAGTGCACTGTTATACATTAACTGATTCATCCCACTCTGCCTGCCTGCCTGGGAATCAATGTTTACTTTAAAGAGCACATTATGGGGACTCTAAATCAGAAAATCCTAGAGCACATAATGAAGCGATAATGAAAGGGGATGACAGCAAACAAAGGAGTAAAGGACGAGTGACAGAGGGATTGAAAAAATCTCGATAGAGCTGTTTGTGAGGCCCGGCCCCTCTGTCCTGAATCGAAGCCAGCATGGATTTTTTTTGTGTCTCCTTTTCTTCTTTACCAAAGTCTATAAGTATGGAATACATTTTTAATTTATGTACACAGCCTCGTTTAGGCACATACAGTTATGATCTTGACACTAGTGTAGTAGTTGGATAGGAATAAAACCAGTCAGATGTCTAGTTCAGGTCAAATTGAATTATGAGGATGCCTGGTGTTTCCATACCCTGGTTTTTAAATGTATGGTTGTTAGCATGATTTCTGCCAGGTTCAAACTTCTACTACCCTTTCACTAGTTTTTCTCTGGTTGTGGGAATCAAAACACCGAATTACATTCACCATCCATGAAAGCATGATTGTTTCTCATTTGCAGTGAAATAGGATTGTCTCCTTTTTAACGTATACGTACTTCTCGGATACCTTTTTGCTGGTTTGTTTTCTTAATCTGACAACAAATAAAGCCTTTTGGATGAATGCAATGATGTTACAGGAAGTTTAAATCAGACACTTACTGTAATGTACTGTGATACAATATGCAAGCACAGTTGTTTTCTGCACTAATGTTGTAATCTTTTAATACCTGAATTGATTTCAAAGAACTGGCATGTAACTATTTTCTGTGCAATATTTTGCAGTAAAACGGCACGGGACATTTAGAAACAAGGAAAATAGATGCAGAAATGATGGTCCAATTTCACAGAACCAAAAGAAGAGGTAAATAGTATAAATCGTGTCTTTACCTTCGTGGCTGGTTTCCAATTCAATCTCTCCACCGTAGCTCCCATATCCCCCGTCGGTCCGAGCCCTGACCCTGAACACGTAGGTGGTCCCTGGCTTCAGCCCGTCCACTGTCATCATGTTGGAGCGAGTCTTCAACACTGTGTAGTTCTGCTCCCGCTGGTTCTGAAGAGGAGGAAAGAGCAAAAGGAGAGAATTTAATACTAAATTCAGTGGATAATATTCGGTGTTGGAGAGTAATGTCTCTGTGGATAAAAAGGGTCACATTTTTAAATATACTCTAGAGGGTTATATAAAGAGCAATGGACTGTGGTATTGAGACGGCAAAAAAACAACCTGGGTAAGTCCTGAAATAACACAAACCTCAAATTGTTTAATGTATAAGTCCCCAGGGGCCAAATACACCTCACTATGTCTTTATTTGTTCATCGCTGGACCATTTGGCCACATTTATACATGAGCATCTGTCTGGTCCCAAATCTTTTCCTTTTTACACATGGGGGCAATGTGTGGTTACTTAATTCCCGCTTTGTTTAGTTTTTGAACAACCTTCTAGGTGTGTGTGTGTAGGAGGATGAATAAGGAATAAGTGTGTCTGTCAGTAAGCTGATTCCCTGCAGAGAGGCTGATACTCTACCTAATGGAAGACACTCTACAACAAGGATTAACACTATTTTACTGCTAATGCCTGCCAACACACACACACACACACACACACACACACACACACACACACACACACACACACACACACACACACACACACACACACACACACACACACAGTCTTAATTTCATCACCTTGGCCGTGTTTTACAAGGTTTGTTCAACAGATGTGTGGTTAATTGGTGCGAGCAGTAGGGGAGATGTGAGGAATAGAGAGATAGAGAGGTTTTGATGAACGAGTCATTACGGGCATGTCCCGAGGCTAAACCCAAATTTGGGGAGCCTAGACGATGAAGCTGAAGTGAAGAAATTGCCAACAAATTGCGTTAAACCCATTAAAGGGTTACCCCAAAAATGTGAAAGTAGTACACACTAAAAAGTTCGACAATTTGGGAAATTTACTTTTTTTTTGCTGAGACACCCCAACTGCTTTCATATCTTTATGCTCAATATGAAGCTCAAGCCAAAATATCAGTCGTCTTAGATCAGCGCAAAACCTGGAAATGGGGAAACAGTTTGCATATTTCTGTCTAAATTGAAGTGCCTCTTACACTCACATATTAACATGTTATATGCCTGTTGGTTTTCCCTGCAAAAAGTGTAGGAAAATCAATGTTCAATTTAACAGAGAGTCATGTGTCCGACTAATTCGTGGCCTGGACGAGCTACTTCCCTGCTAGTTGGTTCCCCTCAAGAGTAAATTAACCCTTCGTAAAACAACAAATCGTTGTAACACAAACAAACCAGATGCAATTCTGGTGGATTTGCATTTAGTTTACATCGGCTGGTAAGTGGATATTTGAACTCTTGGACCCAGTAAGGCTAGTGCTTTTTGCTTGTTTGCAGCTAGTGTGTTAATTTAAGCCAACCAGCTGCTAGCAATAAATTCAACATGCACTGACAGCGATATCAATCTTCTCATTTTACTCTAAAAACAAAGCATATACCTCCCAAAATAAAACGTATCCATATAAGTTGTTCCACAGCTCCAGTTTGTAACAGGCTTACTGTTACAAATTTGAAATAACAAGTAAACTGATCTTCAGTGTGTGCCGCTTTAAAATAAACCAGTGTCTGCGTGCATCTCTCTCACCTTCTCATAGTAGATGACCTCATACTCCACAATCGCTCCGTTTGGTCTCTCTGGACCCTGCCAGGCCAAAGTCACGCTGTCCTTGCTCCGCCTCTCCTTCAACACCACGCTCACTGCAGTAAACAAAGAAGGGAGAACATGAGCGACAAAGATAGAGTAAAGTTCAATGAGAGGAGAGAATAAACTTGAAAAGAGGCAGAGATAAAGACGGCACGCTTTGTAGGAGACTAGAGGGATTTCAAATGGATACCCAATGTGCTATATAACTAGAATACTCTTATTGGAAGTTGTTATCACGTATTTTTGCTAATGAGAGAGAGCTAACAAGCTGTTTAAAACCTGTGATTACAGCATTCTACGTTGTGTGTGTCTGTGACATGCGTGTGAATAGTGTGCAATCTGCTCATGTTATTAATGTGTAAACCCCAAGCACTGTGACTTCTTACCCAGCCTTCGCACATTGGGGCACATGCTTGTGTGGGTTGAAAGTGTGCGGTTTGATACTTCAGTAGAGAGTAGCACATGTGACATGTAGGGATCCTAATGAGGTTAACAACCTCCTACATCCCTTTCACCTCTCCCTGCTGCTATTACACACACATCTATAGTACGGGGACTATTACTCATCACCACCCTGTCATACGCACTTCTCTTGCAGCACTTTCCCACAGCCCCACACAGCGAAAGATGCACGCATGATTATATTTGTGAAGGAAGGGTTTCAGGGGTGTAATTTTGTGGTATCAGGGAGATGCAGCAGAGCAGTGATTTTACAGTTGCAGTGTAAAAGCCTGATTATATTTGTGAGCACACTGCAATCAGGATACAATTTTGAAAAATACTCTCGCTGAATCACAGGACAAATTCCTAGCTCAGGCTGATGAATACGTTCTTACCCCGGATGACTTTATTTTCCAATCAGCCTTTAAAAGTGGATATTGGTGAAGGCATGCAGAATGTTTTCTTCCTTGAGTTTGTGCTGCAATTTAAATCTGAATATCAGCCTTGGAAATAGCTGTCTATGTCAACAAATACTAGTGTTTTGATGTTTATATATAAATTTGTGGGTTCAGATGATTTTTTTACATATAAATTACGCCTGTATGTTCTCACCTGTCTGGGATGTGGTGACATTGATGACTACTGTTCCTCTGGGGGTGGGGCTAAAGTCGGACACTCCATTCTGGCTCTCAACAGTGAAGCTGTAGTTGGAGTCCGGCTGCAGGTCGGTGACCAGCACGCTGGCTGACGAGAGACCAAACTGTCTTGGAACAAAGTGGACGCTGCTACCACACGGTGTGCACTTCCTGCCGTCACCAGAACACTTCCTGCAGTGGAGGCTGTAGCTGATGTCTCCTCTGCCTCCTGTTTCCCTGGGTGGTGACCACTCCAAAGTGACGCAGGTCTCGTTCACCGTGGAGATGGGGTTCTCAGGAGCAGATGGTGGACCTAAGGAGAAGACAATTTCAGTCCACTTGGGAAATGTATTCTTTTATGTTGAAAAAACTGCAATAATAAAGCAGAGAGAGTAGAGTCTTATTTGACCACTCGAAAAATGGCTGGAAGGGAATGTGAGGCGTACAAATATGCCTTTTTTTTTATCACCAAAGGAATTGTGTGCATCTTACAAGTAAAGCAGGACTTCAAAGATTTGGCATTGCACCCCTATAACATGATCTGATTAAGATTGAGAGTTTAGAATCAGAAGAACCAGAGATGTTGTCTTCCCAGCATGAACTGAGTGAGATGCAAGGTAAAACCCACAAGATTCAATGTCTATTCAAACACCATTCCAGTCCCAGCTCATATAAAAGTGATTAATCAAGGTTTTTTGATTTAAAAAAATCTATATTCTCTTTCCATACATTGTCTTCATGTTCATTACCAAACGTTTTATGGTTTCTATTAAGAACAGTATTTGCATTGATTAAATTAAAAAATAATTAACTGCCTCCAACCGGAGGGTGGACACTTGCCGCTCGATTAATGAATAGCTGTGGAATGGACAGAGATAAAAAGAGCTTTGCTGGTTGTGAATGGGACAGTATGAGAATATATTACACTTCCACTGAAATACATCTTTAAAAAGTATTCACGTGATGTTGAATCGCCGGCGCTCGAATGCACGGAGGGTTTTACCATGGGGAAGTTAACTGATACTCTTTTGAGGCTGCACTGCAGACAATTAATACTGAGTGGACGATGATCTATAGAAAGGGCCCAGAGTAATTTTTCTCATGAGTCAGGTACGTTTTATGATTTAGAGTGGTTAATATTACTCTGAACTTCAGCTGAAATGATTAGTGTATCATAGTAAAAAAAAACTGCGAGTCATCATTATCAAAGAAACAAATACACACAAATGGTATTAATTACACATTTAGCCGTAGTACGTTTATGATGGCACATACATTAAAAAAAATATGTCGAGAATTTTTCAAATGTTTTTTTGCATTGGAGCAGCATAAAGGGGTTTTAACACAGATGCTGTGATGGCCATTTAATCTCGTAATAAACCATAGAGATGAAGAATTTTAGATTTGAGTGTTATTTTATAGTTATTTTGTCGTACTTCCATGAAAGATGCTGCACAAACATTTGTGTGTGCGTACATGTATCTAAGAGGTATAAAAGAGCAGAGGCCAACCGACAATTACAAAACTAAATAGTAGCTCAGGGGCACAAAAATTCTAATTTCCTTCCTGTTTAACTTCAATGAAATCCTGTTTAGGGACACAAAAACATTTGTATGTTCATGTAAAGCATGTGTGTGTGTGTGTGTGTGTGTGTGTGTGTGTGTGTGTGTGTGTGTGTGTGTGTGTGTGTGTGTGTGTGTGTGTGTGTGTGTGTGTGTGTGTGTGTGTGTGTGTGTGTGTGTGTGTGTGTGTGTGTGTGTGTGTGTGTGTGTGTGTGTTTCATCATAGGGCTGCTTTCAGACCGACAGTGCATGAAAAATGAGACAGATAAATGGGGCATTTGTTTTGAATAATGGCTGTGTAGGCTTTATCACCAAAGATACCATATTTAACAAAATTCTTCAATTGGGCCTTTTTCTGTGCTTTGTCATTGTCAGATCATTTTAAAAAGACATCAGAAACGGCTGATTGAGGGAACCATAACCATCCAAATCATCATCAAGGTAAGCCTTTACTGTGCTATTCCTGTTGTTTGAGAACCACTCTAATGGAAGCCCATTGATTATGGTGGTTCACAGCACGGTGCGGGTATCCCAACCATAAGGACATTTATTAGTAGATGCTCTCAGCCTGACATCTCATCAGGTCCTGGCCACGCAGTGAACCCCAGGGGCCCGCTGACAGAGCCTGGGACTTTCCTGATTAGCCTTGCCAGTGGCGAGGCTCTCCGAAGCGCAGGAGAGATAGGGGAAAGGTGGGAGTGGAGGCCATGCTGTGGATAATTGAGGCTGTTGGTCGTAAATTTCCTGAAAAGATGTGCTGACTGATCCTGCTAATTAAGACTTTTTCTTTTCTCCATCCCCCCACCTCCCTCGGCCACACTGAACTGTCCATCATCTCTTCTACTGATCGGCCTTTTATGACATTTAAATTATATGCCTCTGGTAGTCCACTATTTCCCCTGCTGTTCTATTCTTTGCCTGTGTCTTGAGTGTCATTATCCATGTCTCTCTATGACTAATTCTTTCACCTTTTCTCCTTATTTCCTAATTTTTCCGCTCTCCATCCTCTTCAGTGCTAGCATGTGTGTGTGCATGTGGAGCGTGTGCCCATACATATTGGAACAGGCCCTTACTCATTTCCAGCCGATAACACAATCGTCACACATCTCACCTGCTACAACGATTAATGAGTGTAATCTACCATAACCTGATAATGGCTTTGCGTATATGTGTGTGTGCACATGTGTGTATACCTCCATATTTCTTTAGCCCCACCATGTCCCAGTTCTTTCTCACCCCCATATCCCTCCTTGTAGCCAATCCATCTCTTACTGTCCCTTTCTTTCATTCCATCTTCCCTCCTCATCCTTACTCTTCTTCTCTGTCCCTGTTCCTGAGGATGGGGTCTGATGATACCCCTGGCTTTACGATTTTGTGTGTTGGTGTGTGTGTCTATGTTCACACATCATCAGATTTCTATCACAGTATCACCCGTACCAGTGTTCTTATCCGAAGTATATGTGGCGTCAACCATACAGCTAAAAAAACATGCGTGTATGTATCTCTAGTGGTGTGTAAACCAATAGTAGCCGAGGAGCAAGAAAATACATGGAGGGATTATGTATAGAACTGGAAGGTAGCCAAGCGATTTAAATTCTTACAGGAATACCTTACAGAGTAATTAAATGAAGTGTAATCCAATCATTGTGACACAATGCAATTCTATAACATGACAATGTATACACCCAAATGTAAATATCTGATTTAATTGAAAGCCTGGAATACACAACGTGGTATGAAATGAGCTTCCAGCTGTCTGACTGTATTGGTAGCTTGTGACATACAGTATGTGTGTGTTTTGCCCAGTGATTGCAATACTCACGTGAGCAGGCCATGGATCGTGGGTCAGTCTCGGCACGGTAGAAACCTTTCTCGCAGACGCACTCGACGGCTTGTTCCTGCGGGGACGAGCTGTGAGGAGGACATTTGGTGCAGTAGGCATCAGTTGCTGAAGCTTTGTAGGTACCAGTTCGGCACGCTGGAAAGAGAAGACATATAGACACAGGGCTAGAGGCTGTGCTGTGTTGAACCTTTAAGACTTTAACCTTTTTCATACACCAACGAAGTCTGAGCCAGAAATCAATTTTCTCCAAAAAATGTTGTATAGGATAATTTAGGTCAATTAAAGCTTGGGAAATATTTTAAGATTGTTTTTGTCATTTACCATAACACTATACTTGTATCAGAATGACAGCAACATTGATTAAAAGGCAGCGCATACTGTACTGTGCAGTCACATGATTGTGGAGGTTTAAACAATCATTGGCGTGCTTACAACACTTGCTAATGTTAATGCTTAAACTAAAGAAATTAAACCACAATTCTGCAGGAGTAAAGTATAAGGGAAATGCAGACACTCAAAGGTATAGAAAAAGGCAAAACAACAGGCTACAACAAATGTTTCATAGACACGATAGGTCATAACAAGTGCCATGAAGCACCCTTGGCTAACAAAAGAAAAAGAAAAAAACACATTTGATTTAATATATTGTGACATTAGGTCTACGTGAGATCCTCTTACATCAGGCTGAGGGCCTGTATAACCACAGGGCCGTACAGTACAATAACACAGTGCAGCAGCAGATCAACTGTCATCCCTGTTATATCAGATTTAGATCATCTGACAACCGGGGGAACAAAAAAACACAGCCCCAGTCACAGCATGTTCACAATATCATATTATGACTATTGCTATGGCTGTTTCAGTGGCTGCATATTACTCATTATGTGGACTCATAAAACTGGGGAGGGAAAACCGTGCTTCCGCTCAACAGCAGCCGTCTGCTGAAAATAGATTGGGGACGTGGCATGATTTCCCTTTTGCATCTCTAGGCAGTGAAATGGAATTCCTGACTTCCCCTTTGTTAATCTGAATATAGATTACGCATGTATTTATTTATACATTCAAAGGCCTGGTATTCTCATCCTCGCAAGCCCTTTCTGCCACAGCGGTAAATAGTATTACAGTGCACAAAACCCCACGTAAAAGAAAAATCAGGGCGTCCCATATGCAATTCAATAGACGCCCTGTGTGTATGCATTCGTGTACGTTAGTACATGGATAGGTTGGATCAATGATATATGGAATCCACCAGGTGCTGATTGCATGTTCGTGTGCTGAGCGCAAAGGTGTTAAGTACGCGGCGATTGAGAATGTGTGTGTGTGTTTGTGTGTGATCGTGTGTGTTCGCTTGCTGATTGCTTGTGCTGGTGGTGAAGGTCACAGATTTAATCAAGCTACACGTACCTCGTCCCAGAAAGGCTGTAAATTATCACACACACACACACACACACACACACACACACACACACACACACACACACACACACACACACACACACACACACACACACACACACACACACACACACACACACACACACACACAATCTCTTAGTCTCGTAGTTAACCTGCTCAATAGAGGAATGGAAAAGTGGCCTAAAAGAAGTGTGTTTCCTCACTGTGGAGCTAAGTTCTTCCACCTGGACGATATGCTCCCTCGCATGCAGACACTATTTTTAGGCAAATCATTCATCATAGGGGAGCAAAGTCCAGTAGCACAATCCCCAAAAGACCTGAGATAACACTAGCAAAGGGATGTGTGTGTTGCTGTGGAAAGGAGAGAAAGAAAGAATAAAGGAAATAAAGAAAGAGGAAAGGAAAGGGAGTGATAATTCTCAAAGGGTTTCTGCTCTCTTTCCTTCTTCCTGTCAGCTTCCAAGGTAATGTGTGTGTATGTGTGTGTGTGTGTGTGTGTGTGTTGGCTGGTTCTGTAGGAGTAGGGTGGAAAAGCAGCTTTTCTCCGGGGACGTTCCATCCGGAGAGTCCTGGCTCCGGGCTCTGGCCAGCCACACAGGCACAAAAGGACCCTCGCGCTAGAGGACAGACAGGGCGCCCCATGCCAGGCCTGGCATGCAAACAACTGCCTGATCAAAAACGTTCTGCAAGAATGGCGGCTTGGCTTCTCCCTCCTTGTGTTTTCTACTCTGCTTTTCAACTTTGTTCTCACTCTCTGCTGCTTTTCTTGCTCCTTTTTTTCCCTCAAGTTCTCAAGGGAAATGTGTTACTTGACTTGGTTCCCTTATGATTAATGATTTTCCATAGATATGTAAAGGAGACAAGGGGGCTGAGGCAGCGAGATATGGCCCACATAAACATGCAATCACACCCAAAAAAGACAGAAGTGCCAAAAAAGTGAAGTCACAAAAACAACCCGTGAGCTA
Source organism: Eleginops maclovinus (assembly GCF_036324505.1). NCBI lineage: Eukaryota > Metazoa > Chordata > Actinopteri > Perciformes > Eleginopidae > Eleginops > Eleginops maclovinus. Next base: position 11,687,289 of record NC_086354.1, read on the forward strand.
ACTCGCAATTTGCGTCTTCTTTTAAGTAGCAGTTGACAATGCTGTTGTGTGTGTGTGTGTGTGTGTGTGTGTGTGTGTGTGTGTGTGTGTGTGTGTGTGTGTGTGTGTGTGTGTGTGTGTGTGTGTGTGTGTGTGTGTGTGTGTGTGTGTGTGTGTGTGTGTGTGTGTGTGTGTGTGTGTGTGTGTGTGTGTGTGTGTGTGTGTGTTTCTCCTAAAGACAAAGAGTGGCCTCAGATCCAGTGTCTTATTAAATATTCATCCAGTCACCAGAGAGACTTAGTGTATTTATGCCAATCGATAGCTCTTAGATATGATATAGTACTGCTACTCAAGACACACCCTCAGTCACCACGCACTGATTGAGAAGAGAACAGCCCAACTGTTTCCTCTGGGAAAACACTGAATGTGTTGATAAAGATCTACTCTTAACCTTTTTTTAGGGCTGCAAATAGTTTTTTTCTTTAATCATCTACAAAAAATATTCAAATTAGCTTATAACTGTTTCCCAAACCACAGGGATATGTCTCTTGAAAGCTACCATCATCAATGTATATGTTAATGAACAATGTGTTACTGCTGCGTGTAAAGAGTATTTACGAAACCACAGAGAATGTTCCCCGAACTGCAGTGAAATTCAGCTCTATTGACTTTTTCGGCGTCTATGTGGCTCACAACAATACAGTTTGGTTCAATTTCCCCAGATGTTTTATTCAGCTGAAACAGGATGCAAGAGCATTCTTATAAAACTGTGCTTGAGATTAAAGGTTAAAGGTGTCATGGCTGTCAGGCTACCCTCAAGTCCTCTCCCAGCATTTTCAACTCGGCCGACAGATGGACTGTTTCTCTCCTGTTTTCTTTTAAGACCTCAATGAACTGGTGGGCGTTATGAAACATCTGAACCTCACACATCTAGATAAAGTTGTTAGCAAACAGCTCACTGCTATCCTGCACAAACAAGTTTGAAATATTTCAATCCGGTTTCAGTCAGAAGCATTTGTCTGAAACAGCGCTCCTCATTGTCTTGAGTGACTTAATGATCTCTTTTGATGTGGGTGAATTCTCTGTTTTGATGCTGCTGGATCTTAGCGCAGGCTTTGATACAACGGATAATGGCAGCCTAACTGAAAGGTTTAGGCCGTGGATTCCTATCTCATCGGAGTTTTTCTGTGGCTTTTATACCCTTTCTGTCGGACACTGCTGCTCTTTACTATGGTGTGCTAGGGTTTTGTCTTGGGTCCTATATTTGCTTTGTGTATAATCTCCTTAGGTCCTTGAGCGCACATTTAAAGGTACTTCTTATCACTGTTCGGCTGATGATCTTCAGTTGTAGGTTTTTTTAGGACGAGTTTCACATGGTTGTTTGACAGCCATTTAAGACTGGATGGCAAACTAAATGTTGTTGATAGCATCAAGGTCCTTGTCATGCCTTTGACCACATAGCTTAAAAGTTTCCCCGTTCATGTTTCTTCCTTTGCTAAGCTAGGTACCGCATCCTGAGCTAAACATGATGATTCATGCTTTTATATCATCCCAGTGAATTACACTTCTTGGCATCAGAAGACATGTACAGCATTTAGTGTGACTGGTTACATCATTTTAAAATAAGGTATATAAGTTGCTTGTAAAAATGAAAAAAGCAGCTGACTGCAGTGGAAGAGTAGGAAGTGCCTGCAAGGATTTACACTAAGTACACAGAAACATGAATCTCATAGTTAAGGTCCTTACATCCTAAGTACATTCAAACAGGCAAATCTGAATGTATGCAAAATCCTATCAGCTACACTTTTCTGAAAAAAAAACCAATCTGGTTTGGATCCTTCTTTTCTCCTCCACTTGTTAAAATGTCCTTGCAACTGTTAATTACTGCGTTCTTGCTTTCTGTCGCACTCGGTTCAGGTCTAACATTGGCTCCCTGCCTGCTGTACCATAGAGGGCACAGAGGAGAAACCTGGGGGGTATAGAATTTGTGTACATCAGTGTGTTCTTTCAAGAGGGATTCATACTTGGTGGTTCATCTCCCGTGGGCCAGTGTAAAGCCTGCTGGCCCACAGGAGATGAACTCCATAATAGTCACTATGGCAACAAGCTTTCACGACAGAACCCCTCTAGTACCCCTCGAGTGCCACAGCTCCTGGAGCACACAGCTGTGTGTGTGTGTGTGTGTGTGTGTGTGTGTGTGTGTGTGTGTGTGTGTGTGTGTGTGTGTGTGTGTGTGTGTGTGTGTGTGTGCTTCTGAGGCAGTTGTTGAGGCCACCTACTTAAAAATTGATACACCAAGCATTAGTGCAGAAGTCTGACGAGATTGAACCTGACGTCCTTTATGGCCACCGGGGTCGCATCTGTATGTGTTTGTGTGTGTGATGCTCATCTGTACATTGCCGTGAAACATGCTTTTGGTTCAGTTGACATGTTTCCAGCTAAACAAAATGTAGCACAAGTAAAAAGGTATAACCCTATTGTGTGAAAAAAAAATATAGATTTATTTGCAGGAAGTAATTAGATGAGTTTGTTTGCACACACTGCGATGATAAAAACTGGTTGAAAATTGACCAATATCCCTTTGGTGGGACACTGCAGGAGGAAATGACACATGTGACTTCATTAACTCAAAATGTGTTGTGTAGCCAACAATTTTCCTTGTTGATAAGTGGAAGTAATATGTCCAAGTGTTTTTGCTTTGGTGTGTTTATAGAGTAAGGAGCCGACCATGAGTATGTGTGTTTTAATGTGTGTGAGTGTGTGGTAATGTGGAGGTTTGTCTGAAATAAGAATGTCAACATCAGAGTCCAGCTCCCTGCTGTAAACCCTAATCCCTAATTGGGGTTCATAACAACCTTCACCACTATAATATTCACCATAAGTACTAATCCTGTGAAACACACACCATTTCTGCCGAAGCCTCTTGATGGCACTACGTCCACTCGCTTGATGTTTCTTTTTTCTAACCCAAAGATAAATCATTATATCAACTTATCAAATTACCTCATATTATTTTTACTACAGACAACATGAGGTGCTTTACAGCTTTAGAGCATTTCATTGCCTTGAAAGTTTTTCTTGTATTTGTTTATGATAGTTATTGTGTTGATATTCCTAAACAAAAAAACAGCTCACCCACACAAGTTGCCTCTCTTTGATTGTTGTGTGTTTCTGCTGCTTGTTTTATTCTGCAAATAATTAGCCTTTTTGTGGGGCAGTTATATGTTTTTAAACTGTTAGTTCATCTTCTATTTAGCCAGGAAGGTCTCATCAAGATGCAAGATCCCTTCTTTCAGGGTTGTCATATTTGTCATATTCAAACATCCCACCTCACTGAAAACAATCAAGTAAATCACTGAAAAACACAAACATGTTATATAAAATTGTATAAGCTTATTATCAGCAGTCTGAACATGAGATCTCTAAGGACAAGTCAGGCTTTTTTTTTTCTTTTTATATGGGTATAAGAAATGGCCATGGTTGCGGATAAGTGACCGTAATTGCTGTCTAGTTAACACAATTATTTAGTCATGTCAGGACTGATAAACAAGCAATCAAAATAATTAATCTTACCATGTTGATTTGTTTTTAACAGAAGGGGCATGTTCACCTTTGTTGTGATTGTACTTAGCTTTTGCTCATTGGTAACTCTTCCATTGCAAACCGGTCATGCTTAAACTTTTTACTGCATGACACAAAGAAACACTTGTATTCTTACTATCCATGACCAAACTAGAATAAAAGTTTGTTGCTAGTGAGTGACAAGCAGGCTTTTGAATGCACATCAAACTACATTCATTTTTAGCAATGGGGCAATTCATTTGGCCTGCAAGACTTTTGTTGTGGAAAGGCAGGATCACATGAGATATGAGCCATTTCCAGACAGAAAACATAAGCCTCCACAATTGACACCTTAGGACAAACCCTTAGTGTTTACAGCATCTTATGATTTCTCCCCCTCCCCAGCACATGCACACACACACACACACACACACACACACACACACACACACACACACACACACACACACACACACACACACACACACACACACACACACACACACACACACACACACACACACACACACACACACACACACACACACCCACCCATTCATGGTCAGACTGGTTTGTGATGTCCAGAACATGAAGCACATGAGTACACTCAGGCTTGTTTCTGATCTACTCTCTGTCCTCTGGATACCAGCCAATTACTGAGAGCGGCCAAGGGGAACTACGGGATGAAGCTCTCCCTCTTCCTTATTCTGTCCATCACCGTCTTCGTCGATGTCTCTCTCTCTTTTTCTCTTCGTCCATCTATCTCCCTGTTTGCCTACCTGCTGTGTATTTCTATTTTTTATCTGTCCTTTATGTCTTTTTTTCTTTCTCCCTTCCCGGCGATCTCTACTTTATTCTCTCTATTTGTGTGTGTGTGTGTGTGTGTGTGTGTGTGTGTGTGTGTGTGTGTGTGTGTGTGAGTGAGTTTGCCTTTGAGTATGTGTGAGTTTGCCTTTGTGTGTGTGTGTCTTATTTCCCAATGGGCTGTCTGTCATACGTTGACCCTGACCTTCTCCAGAGCCCCTGCACAAATATTTACTCTCTCGCTGACAGGAACACACACACACACACACACACACACACACACACACACACACACACACACACACACACACACACACACACACACACACACACGAACACACAACATTCAAACCCCTCCGAAAAAAGTCTGCGGGAAAAAGAATACGCTCAATTTCAGTGCAATTAAAACAACCCACATCTACACACACACACTTTCCATCTGTAACCTGAGCTGATGGCTCACTAATTTTGAGCCGGGGTGATTATCCTGCAGTGTAAAAACAGATTAAATAGATACCAGGTGCTTGTGTGTTTCTGTGTGAATGGGGTCATGGGCGAGGGACAGACAGACAGAGAGAGAGGGAGAAAAGAAGAAGAGAGAGAGCATGACAGGTCTATAGAAGGAGTCTGTTGGGAGTTTGGCTCTCAGTCTGAATAACTAATTCTTCTGTCTGTCTGTTTTGCCATCAAGATAAAAGGCCAGAGGAACACAAAAATTCACCTTTTCCTTTTTCAGACCCGTAAACACACAAAAACAAATCAAACAATCACACACAGAGCTTAAGTCTACAAACATAGCTTTAAACCTTCACTACACCTTCTGAGTCCAGGCACACATAGCTTACACATCTTCCTTAAAATGCAACCTGTAGAGCTTTAACACACTATAAACACACTTCGCAACTCCCTAAATACACTCACGCAGAGACGCACATCATGGCAGTAAACGTGCCCACATAAGCCGATTGGCAGAGTGTGTGTAGGAGGAGCTGTGCACCTCCTTTCCTCACCCACGTTATTTTCAGTTCATCACTCTCAATAATTCATCCTCTCAGGCGAAGGAGGAAAGGAAAGCCCCGTGCCTTTTTCTCTGTCAGTCTCACACACACATGCAGATGTACCTGTCAAGTGGGAGACCATATTCTACAGTAGCTGTCTTTAATCTTTGGGTGGGCACTGGTGGACTTTGCTAGCCACAGTCAAAGCAAATTGGCAATAGCAGAAATATCTGCATGTATATGTTTTAATCCCATTCACAGGAGAAGATCAAAGAGACTTCAAAGTCAATTATAAAAATAAGAAGCTTTAGATTGCTTACTTGCAGTTTGTATATGTTGCTGAGTATATGTCTCTGTGAATGAATGTGTGTGTGTGTGTGTGTGTGTGTGTGTGTGTGTGTGTGTGTGTGTGTCCCTTAGAGCTTTCATCCACCGCTTACTATAAAGAATAAAGCATTCCATAAATGCACCTCAGGCGACGGCATCCTCTGTCAAAGTATTGAATGGAGAAGACTGAAGGTAAAGGAGGTGTTTACACACCTTCTTGACGCCATGGCGCCCATTCAGCGTTGAGCAGGAAGTCAAGGGTGTCACATACAAAAGAGTCCCCTCTTGGGAAAATTGTCACGGCTTGTCCCTTTTGTGCTCTCCATAATATAAATCTGCTAGGTTCAGGACCGGAAAGCGTTTCATTTTCATTTCTTTCAACATAATACAGGATGTTTAAAGTTGAAGAGAGATCATCTTTGTAGTGCCCGGTTTTAAAGACATTTCTGTAATATTTTTGTTGTAACTGTCAAAAGGAAGCTACTACACATATAATGGCTTATAATGCACACATCCATAGTTTTTAAAAAATTATATTCTGGTATCCCAAAAAGTCTCTCATCATACGTAATTGAGATGACTGCATTATAAGTAGACAAATTGTCACCATTTAAAGTATGCCATATTAGCTATTTGCATATCCTGTTTGAAATCATTATACTCGCAAGTTAAAGTTCACAGGTGTATTTAGATAACTATAAAATGTGTCAGTTTAAGCTGGCAGCCACCTGTAATACTACAGCTGCTGGACTAAACGGACATATTTAAAAATGAAAAGATTTTGTCACATCTCTCATCAGGTCCTGTGTAACCTGTCTTTTTTCTGGCTGACACTGGGGCTGAAAGTCTATTTGAATTTTCTGAATGGTTCCTCTTGGCTGTAGAACAATAGTACAGCTGTACTGCGTCCATCAAATTGGACCTCGACCACGGCTACATCTGTATGTCATGTATTGAGCATAGCAATAACGCCTGTGCAACAGCGGCCCAATCAGTGTGACGGGCCGATGGAACATCTGGAAGCTATCCGTGAACTAGAAAGAGAGGGAGGGAGGGGATAAGGGGAAGGGGTCAATGGCTGTCTTCCTGTTTCTGTGTTTCCTGTTCAGCAGACCCGCTGGTTGCCTGAATGCCTGCTCTGCTTTCTCTCGCACACACATGCACCTTTCTCTAAACCTTTAGATCTTAAGTGGAGCAAACTCAACACTGATTCAACACTATGGAAATGTGAAAATTATTAACTTTCCCATGAGCACACACATGTTTACCCCTAGCTGGAACTAGACAGCTTATGGAACACTTCCAATTAATGGCAACCGTACCCAAAGGAGACATGCTCTCTCTCCTCTGCAGCCTCCCTCTGTAGGGAATAGTGCTATATAAGGACGTGCAGAGTAGAAACATGCGTTAACAGTTTCTCGGTCCTTGGCCTGCTTTTCCTTCTTTTCTCTGAGGGTTTGCTCACACAGCTCAACCCACTGCACCAGACTCAGCTGTACTGTACGATGGCCTGTCTCGCTTAAACCACCTTGTTGTCCTCTGGTTTTGTTGTGGTTAACACTTCAGCAGCGCAAGTGTGTCTTGGTGCTAAGGTGGCCTTTGGCAACTCAGCTTATGCATGGCAAGTGATCTGCCATGGCAAAAGAGGAGCTGTGCTGGGAGAAATCGTGTGAATACACATTATCTGGGTCAGTGCTGTGTGGGTATGTAGACGGGTACTATAGTGTGTAGAGGATATAGCAAGCGCCTAAGCCTTTGTGATTTTGTGTGTCATTTATTCAGGCACAAAAGAGAGGAGATGAGGAAGAGGGAGTGGGAAAAAGGGATGGAGGGACATTTGAGAGAGGAGATAAGGGCATAATGAACTAAAAGGTGGCTGTCATTATCCAAAATAAAGTCCGACAGACGGACTATTTGAGCAGCAGAAACACTCCCACAGAAAGGTACAAGGACAGATGACTGGCCTTTACCAAACCATAGATCCATTTGTCCTTTAAGAACATCTGGCTAGTAATACCAGCCTGCTGCCTGACACTTCAACAGCTTAATGCCCTAATGCCTGCAGCAGTTGACTGTATACCCACAAAAACATCTTGACTTGTCTAAATCCTTCTGTTAGCCTCCGACTCCCTTCTTTCCCACACCTTCTTGCCCTCCAGCTCCCTGAGCTGCCACAAAGAGGAGAGCAAAGACAGAGAAAACTGTGCGCGTTGTGTGTGTGTGTGTGTGAGAGAGAGAACATACAACATGCAGGAGGGAGCGCTTGACCTTCAAAAGTCTGAATGTGATCAACATAAAAATGCTCACTTTACCCACCGCCTCTGACTGTCCACATCACACACACACACTTCTGCTATAAGGATAGAAGCAGAGATCAATATCTGTGTTGGAGAGGCAATAAAGAAAGGCAGGTTCCCTACTAAGATTTTAACACACACACACAGCACACACAAACACACACACACACCCCTTCCTCTGTAAGAAAGCTCAATCTCTTTTACAGGTGCAAAGACTATTTTTTTCCTACATCCGTTCCTTTTAAACCTTTCATTATGAACAGAGGCTGCAATCCTCTTATGAGATATAAACTGTAGGTGTGTGTGTGTGTGTGTGTGTGTGTGTGTGTGTGTGTGTGTGTGTGTGTGTGTGTGTGTGTGTGTGTGTGTGTGTGTGTGTGTGTGTGTGTGTGTGTGTGTGTGTGTGTGTGTGTGTGTGTGATTATATACATCTGAGTGGATATCTTGATGGAGCCCTTACAGCACATGTATCATATAACTTTCACTTATCTGTACAGAAAGTTAAAATGCCTCGCAGAGAACAAACAAAGGCTTTTACTGTAAGCCCCCCCCCCCACCTCCACTGCGCTTTTGTCCGACTCTGAGCCAGGTCTGATCAACTGAGCGGCTGAGCAGCAGGCCTTTGATCACTGCTAGTCACTAGGCAGACAGAAATCTGAATACCACTTCACAGGTTGAGCAATGTTTTCCAAAAATATCAAACTACAACTTTTTTTGTCTTCCCTTGAAAAGGACATTTTGTAGGAGTTAGTTATCCCGCCCAAAAGTTATGATCTCATAGTTGTGGTCAATGGGGTTTAGAGTGTTTAAGGAGCTAAACCAGTGTGATGTTTTCCTGGCTTTAAGGGTTTATATGGTTCTCCCTGAAAGGAATATTCAACACTGGAGGTATTTTGTGGCTAAAAACTGTTATTTATCCGCATAACACTTCTGTGTAGTGCCTCTTGCTGCAAGTTGCCAGATACAGATGGTGAGCTCAGATTTATGTTGTGACCTCTGCACAGGCACAGTGATCCTAAACCTGCTGTAACAAGACTTAAAAGTTACTGCCCCCATCCAAGAAATATTCACATAACTCTCCTTAACACTTCAATGTGTTTTATCACAATACTACATATACTATGTTTTAATAATAAGATTTAGAGGTTCTAGTAGGCAGATGTCGCTACCTTTGGAAGGAGCTGGCTGTTGACTATTTGTTTCTATAGCATTTATGCTAGGCTATGCTAACCAGTTGTTGGTATCATTGTTACCATATTAAATGTTAATTGTCAACTGGTTAAGCTATTTTTAACAATCTATTTAAACCCTCAGAAATAGCTAAATGTATATTGCATTTTAAATATTTCAAACCCATTGTCCTTTCATCAACAGCCAAATGTTCACACTGAAGTGTAAACACATTGGATTTGTTTCTCAGTGTTTTTTCCCACTTTGGTTTCATTCCACTTTCAGAAGTGAAAAGAACAGCGGGAGAGCTAAGTGGAATCAGTATGGAGAGTTTGGTGTGACTTTGAAAAGTTCCACTTGTAAACTAAGTTTTTGCTTTATGCTGGCAGCATCAAACAGATGGAAGAAGAAGAAGAGAAGAGAAGAAAGAGATCATTAGACAGATATATCCAACGGACAGACATACATACAGACATGTCACTCCGACCTATATTATTTTTGCCTGCTGAGAAAAAGAGAGAGGAGATGAGAGCAAGAAAACTTGTATCGAGGTGACAGGTGTCTGTCCTTCTCCCCTTCTCCACTCCGTCTCCTCCATCTCTCAGGCATCTGAGGCAGTAATTGGTGCTGTCAGACACACACAGAAGGACAGGACAGGACACACACACACACACACACACACACACACACACACACACACACACACACACACACACACACACAAATAGTCTAGTCACAGCTACACACACATATATAAACTCATGCCCTTCAGCATGTACCTCTAGGGCTTAAAACAGGAGGAGAGGTTTGAGAGGAGAATACACTACATTCCCCACCAGCTGTGAGACAGAAAAACAGAAGGAGAAGGCGAGGAATATGAGTTGGAAATGTAGGGGGTTAGAGGAAACAGTGGCAGACAGAAACAGAGAGGGAGAACATAAACAGAATGCAGAAGAGATAGACACTAAACAGAGAGAAAAGAAAGCAAGAGAGCCAGCTAGGCGGGGGGCTCGGGCTGCACTGACAGAGACCTCTGCATGGGGTGGAGAGATAGAGAGCTGACGAGGGGGGAGCAAATGTATGTGGCAGGGACGGGAGAGAGAGTTTGAAAAAGAGTGATAGAGAGAAAGGGAGGCACAGATTATGTAACTCCTGTGGTGACAAAGCAGATAAGTATGATTTACATGTGATGGAGCAGCAGAGCCACAGCCACCGGAGCAGCCGTGTGTTTACTGCAGTTCCCAGAAACGAAAAACACAAATATGTATTGAAGTCGCAATGTGTAACACTACAGTACAGGGATGGTGAGAGTGTTCAATTTTCCATACCAAAAACAAAATTGTAATGAACTTCCCAACAATGACGGTCTGCGTATCTACAGTCTGATACAGCGTATTACTATGTGTTAAAGAGCACTCTGGTTGTCCATCAATGAGTCATGCTGATAATATGTATGTTGGCTATAAGGCTGGTGATTTGATACTTGAGAAGTAATTGTTCATTTACAATTACTTAATTCAGATTATTTTCCTAAAATCTGTGTTCTCTGTGGCTTCAATCATCCAATTCTTGCTTAAGAAAAAGTGTCCAATCATTAAGGTAACCTGGCTTTGCATTTTTAGAGCCATAATGATGATGAGTTCAAGGACATTTCAAAGAAACATGAATACATTTTTTCTCATTTCCCATCTTATCGTACCCAATTACTCAACATCCCTTTTTGTCATCAAACAATCCACCAGATTTAATAGAATCCAGTGTCTAACATCAAAACATACACACACATTTACACACACTTAGTGCCTCACTTTATGGAATAAGAAGCAAGCATGGGCCAGGAAAATAGAAAAAGAGAAAGATGAACCCGTGATCTATAAATGTTTAACGAGTGCAGACAGAGGAGATGAAGGCTGTAAGGAGAAGGAGGAGGGAGACAGAAAGAAAAATGGTGAGGTGGAAAAGGAAGACAGTATCATAAAGGATGGGTGATGAGCAAAATGGGAGGTTTGTATAGGGAGAGAGGTGAAGAACAGCCACCATTATAGAAGCAGACACCACAGCAAGGTTAGAAAATAGCAGGGAGGAAAGGAGGCAGCCAGGGATTGAGGAAAAAAAGGCTGTAATTGGAGGTGTCTGGTGTTTGTCTAACACAGAGAGGCTAGTAATGATTCCATTAGCGCCTCACACTGAGAGAGGGAGACAGGGACAGAGAGAGAGAGAGACAGTGTCATAGAGAGAGACAGAGAAAGTAGAAGAGAAACAGAGAGCTATAGAGGCCAAAACACAGCCAGAACATTCACTTTTATACAAAAAAAACAATAAGCGTCAGAGCAGCTAAATGGCTAAAGAAGAAAAAAAACAACAGCACACAAAAAGAGCAAGAAAAAGGGAATTCAAGGCATCCATTAAAAGGCTTGTTCACCTGCTCAATAATGGTAGTTACGAATGCTCCTCCAGTCCTCTCCACAGCTCTCACCCTCTCCTCTCTTTGTGTGACGGCAGACGAGAGAGGGTGATTTAAATGCATTAGCCGAGTGTGTTTTCCCTATGGAAGACCTACAGACTGTGTCACGGCAGGAACCTTTTGTTTGGAGCTGACGCTGAGCGCTGAGAGGACTCTTTAAAAGCATGGCCCTTGTTCACTCAGGGACACATTAAAGCGCAACGCACTGGGATGTTGCTCTTCTCTGTGTCATCCCATGTCTTTGTTAAAAGCAGGCTGATTACAGAAGCAGCTACATTAGGTGGTTAAGTGAAATTGTGACGAGGGAAGCGAACAATATCAGAATAGCAGTGCGGGCGAAATAGCACCAGCACGGTCATCATTTTAATAAAAATTAAGTCTGTTTCCAGGGTATTTCATTTGGCATTGTCTCACTGGCTGCATACAAATATGAGACATGTTAGAAAGACATACATGGGATAGTAAATTCTCCCGCTGTATGAGGTAATTGCATTGCTATGCAAATCCCTCACTAGACCCCACAAATATATTTTCTCTAATACTGAGTTGGTGTTACAGACAACCCTGCGGTGGAGGGATTTCAATTCACCGCGAAGGAATTTAAGTCTATTGGAAATTACTATTTGATTGCTTGAGAATAATTTCTACACAACAGAATATGCCTTGAAATGGAAAACCTGACTCTCCATCCTGTGTTGCAGACACCTGTTTTGCCACGCCACACACACATATGCATCCACCGTCATGGCCATAAATTACGAGGGACACATTTATTCCCTGACCCCTGACCTCTGACTGACAAAAGGACTCATTACATCAACACACATACATTCGCTGTTATTGAGTTAACGGCAGCTTGTTAATCGTGCTTACCTTGCACTATTTATTCTCTGCAGGGTGATAAGACTTAGGGAGCAGACTGATGAGGTCATAGAGATCAATGAGGTCAACCGCTTTGCTAATTTTGAATAATGTTTCAATACAGGGAATGCGACATAGATGTACATCATGCAAGTCATTACATAAATTGAAACCTGAGATCACCTGTCACATAACTGAAGCTTTGAATTTGTACAAGAAAGACATGCAGCTCAACAGTCTGCGTTTCGTGATTGAGATGCAGCCAGTTCTGCCACAATCTGTGCACATTACCAGTCAGAGAGCTGAAGAGTACAGCTTCTGTTCTCCTTCACTTGTCTCTAAGGCCCAACTGCCAAGTTTTCTGGGCATCTTGGCTGCTGCTTCTCAAAAACAAGTACATTTGCATTATGTGCACCAATTTCCAAATATGCAGCGATGAATATCTACAGTATGATTCAATTTTCTTTTCGGGGGGGAAGCAAGCCTGTGGGGACAGGTGACAATGTTAGTCTGATACAGCGTGCACACTCAAATGCATGCACTCACAGTATGTGCACACACACACTCCAAGCACCATATGTGATGTTTTACGATTCAATAATCTCTTTTCCTAAGGCGTACCTTTTCCTTTCCTACAGCACACATCAATAAGCACTTTTTTCACACACAAACTCGTACCCCTCTACCATGCTCAGCGGGGAAGATGAGATATTCAGCTCTGACAAACAAACACACTCAAAAAATGTAAAAAAAAGCAAACTCAAAGCAAACTCTTCTCTTTTACTCTGCAAAAACTGTCCTTGCAGTGTATAAAAGTCACTCCGAGTGATGACACCAACACTGACACACACACATCAGTAACCTAAATACACATTGACATTTCATCCTCAGCAGAATTCATACAGTCACACTTGTTCGGCAAAAAAAAAGATCAAGTCGCAACTAATATTCTGGTCGTATTTGGCAGAATGGATATGATTGCTGTGCTTCATTCGCAAGAGAACTTTTGTAAGCTGTTGAAGAATCAAGTGTCACACTTGTTTAGCAAATTAATTCAGAAGGCCAACCTTTACGATACTCACAAAGATACAGAGCATATATCAGGCACTCAGGTGTAAAATGTGCAATAATAAATTCACTTTCGATATAAATAAAGACATTACAGCCAATACATGACCGCATCATGCATATTCCAACCCTCTGAATATGTCATTCTTCCACTATTCTACACAATTAAATCCTCCACATGCCCCCAGACCCTCACTCACGTTGGCAGACGTCCTTGTTCTCCTCGAAGCCCGGTTTGCACACACACCTTCCGATGGGAACCAGCCAGCCTCCGTCTGCACTGCAGTACATCTTCGGAGCCTCGAACTCCTCAGAGGCATTCACACACAAACCTTGGACCTCCACAAGTGCCGTGTCTCCGCCAGTTATTGTGTCGGGGAACTGGGCCAAGTTGAGAACAGTGAGAGGGCACTTCTTGTAGAAGACTCTGACTGAAACCAGAGCGATACATGCGCCCAGATCCTGGAAGGCCAGATAGAAGCCCTTTTTACTGAGGTTGCTTATATCCCGCACCTCTGTGTTTAGCTTCATCACGCGGTCGCCAACGTCCACCTGTGGAAGAGGACATTTTGCATGCGTTCATTTTGATAGCATCATCCAAATTTATTAGAGGATTTTTTTTTGGGCTCTAAAAAGTCATACATCTATTTTGGTACGATGTTGATGCCTGACTCTGACTGCACACACAAGGAAATAATTATAAAAAAAAATGCTGACAGTTTGGTAAATAGGATAAGATGACTATGTTTTAATATTAGCTACATTAAGATCACATTTCTTTCTAAGTATTGGTTGCAAATGGTGAATATGTAATTATGAAGTTGTATTAGAGGAGCAGATGCCCATATACAAACAGGCTGAACTCAATGTTGAAATCAGCATGAAAAGCACAGTACAAGAGATGGCCAGGATACAGCCGCACTGGGAATGACTAATACCATTTTGACACTCTGTTTTGCTTTTGAAGAAGTTCCACAAACAAAACATCAACATATGTTAGTGCTAGTTACAAGGTCATTTGTAAGTCTTTGTGAGTGCGTGCATGCGTACATACCTGTGTAAAACTCTCATCTGCAGCAATAGTATCGATCTTGACATACTGGCTTTCCTTGATGAACCACAGGTTGGCATTATTGGACTCGTAGTAGTACATGTTGAATGTCTGAAAAACAAACAACAATCACCTTTCAAACTCTAGAAATTGAACTTATCAGACTGAACAGAAAAACCCTCAGTAAAACAAGACGGATAAAAGACAGAAAGTCCACCCATTGTGGCATTTTAACAAGACTCCCATAGCTCTCCAGCTATTCTTCTGCTTCTTTTCAAGTCTCAGTCCATCTGTCTCACAGGCCAGTCAGCAACACTGTCTGCAGTTTCATCAAAGTGCAGCTCTGCACTGTCTCATATTATCTCCACTACTCATTCTGGAGATGTAATGAGAGTGAAAAGGGTGCAGAGGGCAGACAAAGTAAAGAGAAATGAATACAGAGGAGCAGCGATATCAGGCTCCTATGACTGAGAGGGGGACAGTAAAAAAAGATATATTACAAGTTAAAATATACGAGGATCCACAAATGAAGCCTCTAGAGCGTCGTCAATTTTATTCAGCAGCTTTCTCTCGCCATTCTTTTCCTGCCTTTCGCCTATTTATGTATTTATTCATTGGCCGTTAAACTGAATATCATCTGTGTGTTTGTGAGAATGGAATGGAAAATATTGAAAAATAAAATCATGAAAATATTTAAGATGCACTTTTTGCTGCTCTGCAGTACCATTTAGTACAAGGTGCAGAATACATATTGATTTCATTATAAGCACATACCTTGAACTTATATATGTGAGGATTTACTATAAGACCATGTGTGTTACTGAAATCATTCAATACAGACTCAGACTGATTTAGTGTTATGTATTATGTTAACTGACAACCTAATCTTAGAACAAAAAGCTAATTTTGAGTGCTTTTCTGCTGCTCATTCTATTTATGTTTTTGCTATGTCGAGTTTCTAGATTATTTTCCGCAGTAAAAGGGAAGCAGCAAAAGCCATAATACATAATTTTATTGGAGAAAATATGAAGATCAGACAGGTTTAATTGAAAACGCAGAGAAGTGTTATTGGAGTTAATTTGCTGATTTAGTTGATTAGCTAAGCACGGTAAACAAAGTGCCTGCTGCGTGTGCTGTAGGGTCCAATTTGTAATTAAAGAATATTCATCACAAATACAATATGTATCTACTGAGTTAGTTAAACATTAGAGATGAGAAGGTTATAGGGTTAGACTAAGAGTACTTACTAGTCAAAGAATATATTTGTAGATGTAGAGACAAACCCCAGATTTTAAACATATCCAATACCTCCAAATCAAATGTCTTTTCTTTTTTTACTTGCTTCCCTCCAAATAATTTAAAAAGTGCACACAGCTACACATCAGTACTCATGGAGCTCGTCAAAATTCAGTGTCTTGCTCACCAAGAGTGAACAAATAAGCATTGTGAGTGCAACAGAAGGGCCTAAACAAACAGCAGATGCAAAGATATTTGTTAAATGCCACCATACTGCTTGTGGGTTCAAAAGCTTGCATGTGTATCATCACTTGTATGTGTGTCTGTGAATGGACCCTCACCTCCTTGCAGGTACCAGGAACCCCGGGCAGGCTGTTACAGTCCCTCAGTGTGAACTTGATCTCTATGTGGACGCGCTGCGCTCCCTCACGGCTGATGTGGCGCGTCCTCAGCCAGTTGTTCTGGTTGGCCTCCATGACGTTGCACACCTGGTACGTCCTCATGGGCGTGTTCCTCTCATCCATCACACTGATCTCCTCCCACTGAGGATAGATAAAAGGAGGTTTAGGGAGAAGAAAAAGTCAAATGGGTCTAGAAGATACAATCAAAGGGACAATCTCTTCAACTAAAACATTTAAAATCAAGAGTTAGTGTGACGTTCAGCTGCAGCCTAGGTCCAGCTCGACAACAGCACCACTCGCCTGTGAGATCGTCCTGTTCCATCGCTCGTCAATGGACAAAGGGGATCCCAGTCCAATAGTTTGCTTTTGGGAAACTGGGCCCAAGTTCAATGAACTGTGGTTTCAGTGCAAACCGACGCTAAGCCTGCTCATTCTATTTTCATGTCTGGGTGTATATGAGTGATGATGTGTGTCAAGATGACTGAAGTACTGTCTTTGTCCATGCCGCACGTGTGCATAGAGTGAGCATGTTTTTCTAGAGTGAATGCGTGATTTAGTGCTTAAGGGGTAAGAGTGTGTATGAGAGACACATGGAGAGAAAGAGGGAGCGAAGGAGTAGGTAGGACAGAGCTACTTTGTCTCCCGTCATCCGCCACCATCTGTTTCCACTTCTGACTAAGGCAGTAATTGAGAACACTTCTCGCATAAGCACAAAAACATTTCTATCTACGCACACATATATACCATTGCACACAAAGAAAAAGAACATTTCTATTCCTTAAAGAAAAATGAAAATAAACCAAAGTGGTTTCAGTGTCTCAAGATATCTGATCCTTTCAAGGGGAAACTAACTTGATTTTCCTATACACACACCCCCGCAACCCTGAGCACACACACACACACACACACACACACACACACACACACACACACACACACACACACACACACACACACACACACACACACACACACACACACACACACACACACACACACACACTGGGTGAGTCTTGAGCCTGTGGTAAGGGATGAGAGGACCACCATCTTTGTTCTGAGCTCCTGTCATCATCTTTAGACTGAACCTCTAAGCTCCAGAGTGATGAGCACATATCACCTTACAGTAGTCCAGGCATGTAAACAAAGACACCGGTGCATACATACAGGCATGATACACACACTCACATGTGCACACACACTTGCCTACACCAAGACCCACGGGGCTAACTACCTGTCCTCCTTAGCGGTTCCTAAATCAAATGAAAGTCGAACGGTATATGACCTGAGTGAAGAGAAAGTAATGAATAAAGAAAAGAGAGAAAACAGGCCAATAAAAAGCTGCAAAAAAGACTTAGAGAAACTCTCAAGAAGGTAGTCCAAGCTAAGACTGGTTTCTTGAGGGTAATCTAATGTGACGGCCCAACAACCCCGCAAAAGCTTGACGCATTTCACCTCCAAGTCCTGAGCGCTAAAACAGACCCACATAAAAAACACACACATTCTCACATAGACCCACACACACTCAGATGCTTTTAATCCCCCACAGCCTCCGCTAAAACCTCTACTGTGTATGAATTGGAGCTCGAACAAAACCGTCTCTCTTGATCCCGACCCAACAGTCTTCATCTGCAGAAACAGAGAGAAGGAAGAGTCGAGGGGAAAAGAGGCAGAAGATTGTTTAAGCTCCTGCAGACACAGATTTCCCTGACAGTCAGTTTAGAGTTTGAAGATAAAAATATAAAGGAATGTATCACTAGAGTCATGCTCGACATTATGCGCTGAGAGCACTCGATTCAATTAAAAGAACAAAACCAGAAACGAGGGAGGAAAAGAAAGAAAGCGAGTGAAGAGAGGAATGAATGTTGGTAAATTACAGGCGCGCCTGGCAGCTAAATAGACCCATCTGTGCAGAGCTGAGACCAGTCGGACATCACAGGACGGTCACACACACCCCCGCACACACACAAACACACAAAGCTGAGTCCCCAGGGAGTGGTGATTAAAGCATTTATGGGAATAGTCATTGAGGGATAAAGAGGGCTTTATGATGTCTTTGTTTATTTCTTTGTAAGCAGAGTTTGGAGTGGCTGGATTACTGCCACTTCCTGGTGAGCCACTTATTTCCCTAGTTGGCAAGTCTGTTCATTGTCACATTTGCCTGGTGTAAAGCACAGGTGTGTTTATGAACATGAAAACAACTTGCTCGCCCCTATTTTTGTTAATGATACAGCAGCCGCTTGAGGGCAAAAAACAATCAAAAACTGAACTGGGAAAGTGTTTGGATAGGCTGAAGAGTTTAAGCTCCTTCTTTCTTCCTATAAACACATATGAAGTGAAAACTGTTGCCTGTGTTAGTTCAGTCTGAACACAGAAATTAACATTCAGAATGAAACCCTCCCCCCTAAACCTCAATCACCTGGGCCAATCAGCACGGAGCCCGCTTGATTGCTTTGAAGTGAAGCAAAGACGTCGGATAAGGGTTTAAGTTCAACAATTCACCAGCTTAACATAATATCCTTCGTTCTGCAATCCTCGATGGGTACACCTAGTTGGGTGTAATTGGCCCCCAAAACCCTGTAACTAGCTCTGGTTTAGTGAGAAAGGGGGATGAATGAAGGAACATAGATGGAACATGAATAAATAAGAAGGGGATGGGGGAAATGAGGGCTCAGGAGAGTCTGGGGGAGTAGAGATGCAGTGGGGCCCCTCCATTTTCAAACATCATTAAGATGTATCTGTTTTGTGTCCCTCACGAGGAACTCCCCTGCCTGGTGACAGAAGTGGGTTGCCCCACGCAGTCTCAGGCACATCCTGCCCTGCACGGCTTGGATTAAGCGTGACCTACAGGGGTCAAGTGTGGTTTTGCAGTAATTCAGGTAGACAGTGGTCGCAGATTGGTGGGAATTGCTTCTCTTCGAGACCAATCTTCAGGTTTAAAGGTCAAAGGTCAACTAGATAATCCTCCTGTTATGAAACATAAGACTACTCACAGCCCTGGCACTTTTTTCTTTTCTCAGTAAATCACCCTCCTATCACCTTCGCCATTCTCTTGTCCTTTACACAATAATAACATTTATCAACATTACCTTTGCCAGCAGTATTGGAAGCCTATTCTAGGCCTTAATAGCCTCACCAACAAGAAATAATAATAAAACTTGTTTGGCAGAATTTGTTTTCTTTTTTATTTAATCGTTTCTTGTTTGTTTTTGCAGCTTCAGATGTACTTGCTTTGTCTAGCTTTACTCCTGTTTTCCTTACAGCTCTTTACCTGGCAAATACATTCTTTTTTTATGGTAAAGACATAGCTACATGAAGAAAAAACTAGGGTGCTATTTTGGGAAGCAGAAGCATTGTGCTAATTAAAGTTTGTATTTTTCACCAACAATGACATGCCAAAAAAAAGGAGGATTATGTTTATCTGAGAGGAAGATAACGTTGCATTCATGAGCCGCGAGGCAGAATAAAAACAACCATGAAAGCAAAGACGTTACCAGCTTTAACCAATTTACAAATTTCTTTGGCAGCTGATATTGCTTGTGCCTGACCCCAAAGTAAAGAAACACTTGTTTTTACAATGCCTCAGTCCATGCAGTGTTATCTCTGATCTATTTGTCATATTTATTTGACAGCAGAGTTGTGTGTATGCCCATAAAGCCTGTTTCCTCTTAGTTTCTGTAAACATTCAGGGGGAAGATGCCAGATCCCCCACCACGTTGACAGCTCATGAAAAAAGATATACAAGACGGAGGTTATTATTTATATTTTATACTTTCCAGCCAACACATTTCTTTGAGGGTAAACTAACAACACATGTGCTTTTCAGGGGCCATGATTAAGCCACCCCAAACTGAACCATATTTTCAATAAAAGTAACTTGTGTACTCTTTTCACAGATGGCATGCATTCACTCCTGCTATAAGAACCTCGTGAAAAAAAGAGTGACATCCACAAACAACCACAATATGGCCACACAATGAGAGCAGTTCAATAAAGTGAATTTGAAACCCTTGATTGCTTGAGAAAGCTTTAGCTGCCTCTCTGCTGCGCACAACCATGAAACTGCGTGTGGCACCCTGCAATTTAACACACTGACGCTGAATAGTGGAAAGGAAGTGCAGCTCAAGGGGAAATATAACTAATTCAGCGCTATTCAACATCTCTTGCACTAGAGTGACATACAGAACTCACTCTTATTTCTTTATTCAATAAACTTCCGTCGTTCTTCCTCTCCTCTGATTTCTCTCCTGTCATTTCCTGATGCATGGTGGCTGCACTTCAGACTCCCTTGGTCCCTATACCTGCAAAAGGCTAGTTATGTAAGCCCTCATACACACATGCCGATAACACCGACATGGACACGACATCGCCTTTTACGTAAGAATATTTACCCCTCCACCCCGTCTCTTAACTCCATCCTAAAAAATTGCAAACCGTAACAAATGGAGGGTTCAGTGCCACAGCGTTTTCAGCGCAGCGGAAATAATTTGTAAATTCCCCCTGCAGACTCCCGATTTAGCAAGAGCGCTGAAGAACCCAATGCTCCCTAAAACACACACTCCAGTGCTACTGCTGCAGCTGCTAGCTTTGAGTCTTGCGCCTTCACTGAAAAATAAAACATCCCAACACAACCCGCTAGTTGTGATCTGATTTATACTTGTGACAAATTGTTGTGACAAGAACAGAGGATGACTGTGTGTGTGTGTGTGTGTGTGTGTGTGTGTGTGTGTGTGTGTGTGTGTGTGTGTGTGTGTGTGTGTGTGTGTGTGTGTGTGTGTGTGTGTGTGTGTGCGGGCGGGCGTGCGCACATATACTCACTCCCTCATTTGGGTAAGCCTCCCAGCCCAGGTCGGCCAAGGCTGACATAGAGTCCAGCAACGTAACTGCAAGAACAGAGAGAGAACACAAAGCATAAACACACTCATACTGCAGATGCATTTCATTGCTAAATCCCTACTTTGTTCCAACAATGTTTTTATCAGCATACAATTTAAAGAAGTCTTGAAAGCATCACATAACATCAAAACCTTCTATATAAAAAAATCATCAGTTTTTTCATGGTTTATACAAGGGTTCCTTTTGTTTTGAGTACAACAGCAGTGGAATCACAAGCAGTGGTAAACCTATAATTTCAATTTGAAGATTACTGTGGTTGTACTGCAGCTGTTATGGTTCAAGGGGACACAAAGTCAGTCAGTGTAACAGCATCTAGACAAAGAGGCAAGAGTATATTTTAAAGTTGCATTTACATTTTGGATATTTTAGTGATATGCCACAAAAAAGCTCTCTTTTGAATATTGAAACAGTCGCCTTGTAGGCTTGCGAAATGGCCGTATATCAGGGTGAGTGTATTTAATGGAGGGAACATGCTGCGGTCCAGTTGTCTCAATAGATTGTGTGGAAGATTGACTTCATTGAAACATTAAATATTTCACTGTTAAAAGAAATGTAATTATTGAAATCCAGTGTGTAAGCCTAAACCGCAACCTCATCACAATTCCTGTTATACATCAAATTGCCTTTCATCACATGTTAAACATTGCTGAGATGCTGACAACCCAAATACAATAGAGGTGAATTCTGTTTTAGTAACAATGTGTGATATCGGTACGTTAAGTATCTGCTGATTCTCATACCAATCACTTACCCTCTTTCTTTCTCTTAAACAACACCACTGTTGATACCACATTTGTATTGATGCACTGTGCTTGACCTATCCATCTGAAAAACAACATGTTCAAACTGGGAAACAAATTCTACTCTCCTAATGGAATACAGATAAGACCACAACCTATGACTCAGTTTGCAATAGTTCTTAACTCCACACTCCATGCAGCCAAAGAATGAAAACTCATTCCTGGTAAATCCACAGACCTGTCTGTGAACGCTGCTCATACTATCGAAGAAAGTCCCTATCAAAAACTGTGGATTACCCAGACATTGTTTCTGAATATGGTTATCTCAAAAACTCAGTCCATGAAGCTGAAACTGCAGTAACAAACAAGGATTTAGTGGTTCAACTTTCATAATGTTGTGGGAGTATCAGTGTCATCAAGGACAAAGTTCCTCAGTAGTACATTTCCACATTTTGTTCTGTGGATGTGATCTCTGTGTGACAGGAGGAAGTGGAGGGAGGATGCGAGGGGTGATAGAAAAAGTGAAGAGGGGAAGGTGGCAGGTTGAGCAGCGGGAGGCATAATGAAAACCTGCTCAGATACTGGAGCACGGTTCTCCACCTGTGTTTGTGTGTCACTTGTTAGTGTGTGTGTGCAGTTTTTAAGGCTTGGCACAGTGAGGTCCTAATCAAGCGTTCATCACCGCTGACCATTAATATTTAATCAGCTTCCATCTGCAGAGACTGCTGCTTCTCTCTTTCTTCTCTCTCATTGTGGCTCTTTCAGGTTAACTTCCCTCCATTGAAATCTTTGAACCTATGCTTTCAATCCACAGATCCAAGATCAGACGGGTGAATCGCTGACCTGACGCAATTTAAACTGACTGCATCACTTTAAAGCAGCGCAATTCTGTATTCCCTCCAATTCTTAAAAGCATTGACCTGGAAAAAAACTATTTCAAAGTAAAAAGAAAACAGAGTATGCCCTGCTGAATGCAAAAGAGCCTAATCACTGAAGTGAAGAGGTTTGAAAGTGCCCGTTTAGAAGCCCCTCTGTGTATCCATACTGCCTGTAGGTATAACAAAGGCACTGTAAAATTGGTGCAACCTCCTCTTTTCCTATCTTTTCCCCTCTTTCTCTTCCTCTCGCACCCATGCTGTTTATCAGCCCTCACTGAATCCCAGTCATTCCCTTCAGCTCAGCACACCGTGACAGCAGGGAGGCATGTCATGCTCTATTAGTGTGTGTGTGTGTGTGTGTGTGTGTGTGTGTGTGTGTGTGTGTGTGTGTGTGTGTGTGTGTGTGTGTGTGTGTGTGTGTGTGTGTGTGTGTGTGTGTGTGTGTGTGTGTGCGTGCGTGCGTGCGTGCGTGCGTGCGTGCGTGCGTGCGTGCGTGCGTGCGTGCGTGCGTGCCACACACACACACACCGGTGTTTGCGTGAGAAAACAGGTACAGAAATAATTGTGCATGCAGTATAATGAAACAGAGAGGCTGCGCAGTGTAGCGCAGGTGAGAGAGAGAGTGAGACAGATTAAATGAGAGGGAGTGAGGGAGATACTAGGGGAGGTGCTGAGCAGATAAAGGTCAGAGGCAGCCTCCAGCCCATGTGTGTATTCAGACTGAGACTAAAGATCGTTTGCACTGCTTTCCTCAGTTTATGGTCATTTGAGTGGCATACTAGAATTAGACATAATAGGATAATAATATGTGGTTTCAGGATCCAAAGGAGAGGCTCACACACATTCTCACTCAGACACACTCAGAGATGAAAGCTACTATCAACAGGGATTGTTGAATTTACACACATACTGTCAGTCATACCAATTATTCTCCCTGACTCACTTACTACAATACATTCTCCTGCATTTCCCATACAAAAATAACGAGGAAAGTGGAACATTGTTAAAGTGTTGGTTCACTTAAGTTACAAAAATATATTTTCTCCCTTTGCTTAAATCACTGAAAAAAATCCATTTAAATACAGTATCAGCAACTATTTGCTGGTTATGGAAACTTGGAACTAGTTTCTCCCAATTAAAATAAAAATAGTTTGTTTAATATCTCATGGAGCAAAGATGTACATTTTCAATTTTGTGTTTGCTCTGAAACAGCTTTTATTCTCTCACATCTGCCAAGTTACTGTTCAGACTTGGCTTGACAGTGGCTGTTAGCTAGCTACCTACGTATGGAACCAGTTTTCACAAAGAACTCAAGTTTTCTCTGTTGTTTTCCTCTAGTATGTTTCCTTTCCCTCTTTTTATCAGATTTTTTGTTGAATAAATCATGGGAATTAATCAGTTTTTCCAACTCCAATGCTTCAGTTTATGTTCTGAAAGATAGTTTTTGATTTAAGAGATTCGTAGTTAGCCAACACTAATATGATTGTGTTAAATCATGGAATAGTTGATATCCATCCATCTTCTCCCGCTTCTCCGTCAGGGTCGCGGAGGTAACAGCTCCAGCAGAGAGCCCCAAACTTTCCTTTCCCTGGCCACATTAACCAGATCTGACTGGGGCATTCCAAGGCGCTCCCAGGCCAGTGAAGAGATATAATCCCTCCACCTGGTCCTAGGTCTCCCAGCTGGACGTGCCTGGAACACCTCCCTAGGGAGGCGCCCAGGTGGCATCCTCACTAGGTGCCCGAACCACATCAACTGGCTCCTTTCAACGCGAAGGAGCAGCGGTTCTACTCCGAGTCCCTCCCAGATGACTGAACTTCTCACCTTATCCCTAAGGGAGATGCCAGCCACCCTGCGGAGAAATCCCATTTCGGCCGCTTGTATCCGCGATCTCGTTCTTTCGGTCATGACCCATCCTTCATGACCATAGGTGAGGGTACGAACGAAAATGGCCCGGTAGACAGAGAACTTTGCCATATGGCTCAGCTCTCTTTTCGTAACAACGGTGCGGTAAAGCGACTGCAGTTCCGCTCCGATTCTCCAGCCCATGTCACGCTCCATTGTTCCCTCACTCGAGAACAAGACCCCGAGATACTAGAACTCCTTCACTTGGGGTAAGGCCTCATTCTCTACCTGGAGGGACAGTCCATCAGTTTCCTGCAGAGAACCATGGCCTCAGTTTTGGAAGTGCTGATCCTCATCCCAGCCGCTTCACACTTGGCCGCGAACCGATCCAGTGAGTGCTGAAGGTCACAGACCGATGAAGCCATTAGGACCACATCATCTGCAAAAAGCAGTGATGCAATCCTTAGCCCACCAAACTGCAGACCCCTTCCCCCACGACTACGCCTCGCGCAGCCCTGGCGGGGGCCAACCCTCACCGGAAATCGGTCCGACATGCTACTGAGAACACGGACACAGCTCTCGCTTTGGGAGTACAGAGATTGGATGACCCTGAGTAGAGATCCCCTCACCCCATACTCCCGCAACACCTCCCACAGTATCTCCCTGGGAATCCGGTCATACGCCTTCTCCAAATCCCAAGCACTTGTAGACCGGATGAGCGTACTCCCAGGCCCCCTCCAGGATCCTTGCGAGAGTAAAAAGCTGGTCTGTCGTTCCACGACCAGGACGAAAACCGCATTGTTCCTCCTCAATCTGAGGTTCGACAATCGGCCGGACCCTCCTTTCCAGCACCTTAGAGTAAACTTTCCCGGGGAGCCTGAGTAGTGTGATACCTCTGTAATTGGCACACACCCTCTGATCCCCCTTTTAAAAAGGGGAAACCACCACCCCGGTCTGCCACTCCTTCGAATGTTGATGAGACGTGTCAACCATGACAGTCCCTCCATCCAGAGCCTTCAGCATTTCTGGGTGGATCTCATCCACCCCCAGGGCTTTGCCACTGTGGAGTTGTTTAAGTACCTCAGTGACTTCCATCCGTGAGATTGGAGTTGATCTCCCTTCATACTCCAGCTCCGCCTCTAACATAGAGGACGGAGTTGTCGAGTTCAGGAGTTCCTCAAAGTGCTCCTTCCACTGCCCGGCGCCTCACACCTTGGGCAACTCCGGAGAAGAATAGAGTCCAACCCCTATCAAGAAGTAAGGTTCCACAGCCGACACTGTGCGTAGAGGTGAGCCCCACCAGATCCAACGCTCCACCTCCCGCACAAGCTCCTTCCCCCCCAGAGAGGTGTTGTTCCACTTCCCCAAAGCCAACTTCTGCCGCCCGGGTCTGGTCCGTCGAGACCCTCTGCTTTCACTCCCACCCTTCTGGCAGCGCACCCGACCCCATCGCTGTTTCCCGTAGGTGGTGGGCCCGCAGGATGGAGAAGCGGAGGTGTTGCCCACGTTGCTTTTTCAGGCTGTGCCCGGCCAGGCTCCGTGGCAAGCCCGACCACCAGACGCTCGCAGACGAGTCCTCCTTCTGGGCCTGGCTCCAGAAGGGGACCCCGGGCTTCCTCCGGACCGGGTATCCTCGCTTTCATGTGTGTTTGTCATGAGGTCAGATATAAGGGACAGATATGCAAAACTGAGTTCACCATTAAGAATCATTCAAACGTATCACTTTGAGTCTTGGCAATAGGTAATAATGTGTTTAGGTGTCTTTAGGTTTAGGTTATCTTTTTGCTAGCATAATCTGCAGGCATTAATTCCACAATTTATACAGTGGTATCGACCTTCTCACCTAACTTGGTGCGAAAGCAGATACGAGTATTTCCCAGGTAGAACTCTCTGAGACGTCTTTAACACTAGGAAAGTAAAACAAAAAGTAACTGCTAGAAAAACAAATGTTACCCTTCAAGACACTTTGTGTGTCTGGAGTCACTCATCATGTAGAAACGTTCCTTAAGATCTAGTCAGCTAGTGTGTTATAGAAGCCATTACATATTCTAAAACCATTTTGCAGCCCACTGGGAAAACACTCACGTACATAAACCTACACATCAACACTTTTTCTCATCTGCTCACACCTCCTGTCAATACCACTTATCACTAGTAATCAATGAATGGACTCATCATTTATGTATTAGCTATAGCTTCCTGTCTGCTGACATGGCCAGTATACACTACATTTAGTCAATGTATTTGCGTGTGTGAAACTGTGTTTGTTTGTGTGTCGAGGATGAGGGGAAAACAGAGGAATTATGAAGATGTGTAGTGTTCTTCTCCCAAACAAAAACAAAGCCACACCTCTTATCTATCTGTCTATGCATCTCTAAACACTCCCCATCCATCTGCCTCTCTCTCTTTCCTTTCTCAGGGGAACTGGCTAAATTGTGTGTGTGTGAAATCTAAGCCTGGTCCAGGCCTGCTTTGGCTCAGAATAAAAACACTAAGCTCATCAGTCACTCATTCAGGCCAGGCTAATGTTGGATTTTATGACCAGTATCTCTTTTTCTCTTTCTAAAAAACACACACACACACACACACACACACACACACACACACACACACACACACACACACACACACACACACACACACACACACACACACACACACACACACTCCCGGCTGAAGAGCTGATAAACATGTCATATCATACCCACAGTGGAGCACCTTCTAAATTTGAGCACTCTGTGACAACACGAAAACAAAAATATTTCTACTATCACATCTTTACTCAGCCTTTCCATGCAAGAAAAACCCTCCACAAAACCTAAGAGGAATTCATTTGCAAAAACATATTAAAGCCATTCTTAAAATGAATAAACCAACATTAGTTTTTATTGATATTCCCTTAAGTGCGCCATAAAAATAATTAAAACCAAAGATATTTTTCAGATTTTCTTTTTTCACTCAAGCGCACGCACACACACACACACACACACACACACACACACACACACACACACACACACACACACACACATTCATATCTAATTCTTCCTAGGCTTTCATCGCGGGGCATAAATGCACAGATCCATACGAATGCACATGTGTCCTGATTACTGTAAGAGTTGTTCGATTGCACAGAGACATGCTGTCTTATTGATTTTCGGCACCAAACTGTGAGGTTTACATTCTGGGAGTGAAAGAGGATGAGTCGGTAGGGTAGACGTTTGTAAATTCCTCTACAAATGCCGTAAAGAAATGAGTACTCGGAATCGTGTGCAGAAACCCCAAACTCTATCGCGCTGTCTTTGTCTCCTTCAGTGTCTCTTTATTTCTCCTTTCACTGATGTTTCCTCCCATTTGGGATTCTCTCTCCCTCTCAATCTCTTTCTCCCCCTTCTCTTCTTTCTCCACCCCTGCTTGTTAATGTCTCTCTGCCTCTCTCTCTCTGGTCTGTCTCCACTTCTTCAGCTGGGCTGCAAGAAGCTGTGATCCACCTGCCAAGAATCCAACGGAGCTGCCAACAGCCAGACTGGAGCACAAAGACACCAGGATGCTTATACACACACACTCACTCACACACTGAGTCACACACATTAGGAGGGTGCCAGTGGCACAAAGAGAAAGACTGCTCAATAAGACCACCACGCAGACTTAATATAGAGTACAATATGTGACTACATAATGAGTTCATAAGATCTTTTCAGCTCAGTAAAAAGGATATTACATTGGTAGATGTTATATTTAACGAAGGGGGAACGGGGGGATTGCTGACACGACATTCCACATGCTGATGCTACGTGTATAAGCCTCATTGTTTGCTGTTGATCAGCTTAAAGCACTTTTCACCCAGGTTTAATGTCCCCACACATCCCAAAAGTTGTTTTCCTGCAGTAAGAAAATGCTGACATGTACAGTTCAAAGCAATCAAGGTGCTCCTGTGGCAGAAAATCTTCTGGTAATAGAAAGAGAAGAGAAAAAGTGAGAGAATAAGCAAATGAGATGCTGATCCCTTCTGTTAAATAGAAAATAACTCTGAAATATATACTGTATTGCAAAGGTTATGATATATACATGTATACATTTTGGTATTACGTAATTATAGGTTCTTCTTATTCATGTTAAATCTGACTATACTAATAATTTGGAAATACACCTTAGAGTTGGATGAGTTGATCTATACTACTCGTGTCTGTTCACTAAATATTAGACAATTGGCCACAGCTGCTTAGCTTTGCATAGCATACAAACTGGAAACAGGAAGAAGCAGCTAGCCTGGCTTTGCCCTCTTTTATGCTAATTAAACAAATTGGAAGATTTTGAACGAGCCAGACTAGTTGTTTCACCTGCTGTTTTTACGCTTAATCTCACCAGTTTCTAATCTCACCCTCAGTTTTCCGAAATGTTAAACAAATAAAACAACTTAAATATTTTTAAGGGGAAATATATTATTGCTCAAATTAAAATCTATTGTTTAACTGTCAATGAAACGGAAAATAAAATAAACAGTAGCGTATAAACTCAAATACATTCTCTAGTACATAAAGGCTTTCCAGCTTGCTCTATATACCGAGATAACTTACTGTACTCAAATACACCCAGATGCAATAAATAAAACAGTTATACAACTCCACACAAATACACACACTGATGCACCCAATATCTCAGTATTGGTGCCACCACACACACACACCTTCCTCTGCTTCCACTCCACTGAGAGTGCAGTTCTCCGCCTGAGAGCAGGATGAAGGAGTGGGAAGAGTTGAGCTCTGAACTTTAGGAACCAACTGGCATCGCAGCTAGACTGCCACTCCTCTCTCTGGCTGTCTTTTCATCAGTCATCTCTCCACTCATCCACAAACCACCAGAGGCACTCAATCAGTCCTCTTTCTCTTAGTTTTTCTCTCTCCTTCTGTGCACTCATCCTTCATGGTATTTCATTGAAGCTGTGTGTTACTCTATATCATTTCTATCCTTGAACTATTGAAGACATACATCAATGCATGACGTCAGGTTAACTATCTTATACCTGGCATGTATGTTTAAGCCTATAAATGGGCAGTATTTTATGAGGGGACATTCAAGATGGGATTTGACAAAATTCAGTTTACATTTGAATAGGTTTATTTTACATCGTCTTTGTCAAATGTGTTTTAACATATCATCTCAGGTATGTTTTACTCATAATTGACCATATTGAATTACTCAACATATAAATGTGTTTTCTAGCTGATGAGCTATTTTAGGCCTACATGCAGTTTAACAATTAGTTGAGGTCAACAATCCTTTATTTTGAGCTCCTTTTTATGGGTTTTCTGTGCCGTTATTTTTATGAGAATGCACCACATTGCCATTAAAACTGATTGATTTTAAAGCGAATCTGCTATGAATTGTATTCACACTTTAATTTGTGTGTTTTCCCTAAAGTGGGCTCATCCCAATGTCATTTCCTTATTTCAATGAGTGATTTTGGCAGGATGATGGGATCTAGCACGGTTTAGGAGAGAAAATGTTATTCTTATTTGAGTATGATAGCTTTCTGCAAACTGAATGTGTCTATGAATAATTCAAGGGATTTAAATTAAATTCTAATCCTAATTCTTCTTTGATTCAGTTCAATTGCCCTTGCTTTCTGACTTCCCGTTCTGCTCAGAAAAATGTAATGTTGATCCTCCACACTTCGACAAACACAGAATTAAATTGGGTTGAACAGATAATTACACAGTAGCCTATAGCTTTTCCAATGAGTGATAGTCAGGAGCAGATCACTGAAGGTAAAAAGTGATTCTGGGAAACAGCAATAAAATTCAATTAGCTTTTACATGCACGGCTAAATAGTGGATGGTTGTGTAATAATGAGTTAATTGAAAAGTGAATCAAAGCATAATCAAAGTAACAATAATAATCATTTATCTTTAAATTGCATCGAAAAACTGATGAGCGTTTGACTGGATTGATTATTTGATCTTGATAATAATTTGCTTCAACATAAATCTATTTTTTAAATGAGCTTGATTTAATCAAAATCTTAATAATTCAACCGTACCAATATCACATCTATATGAGTGTCTATAGTGTTAAAGAAGTAAATATAGACCGATGTTTTTCCTTTTTTTCATCAGATAGTGTAGTAAAGCCACAGATAGACAGGAAGAGGGGATGACATGCTTCCTTTTTATTAAAACATTATCCTTTTCAAATTCATACAAAGAGGAATCTTATTTTATGAGCAAAACAAAACTATTTATCAAAAGCTCTGTGTGTTTAAACTGTGAGGTTGGATTTTATAAACCAGCAAAAATCAAACACAGCTAACCCAACTTCAGGTAAGATAAATCAGGATAACAACTGGAGATTCCTCCTACACTGCAGTCACACAGATGGGAATAAACGGGCTGTTAAGAAGCTCTTTTTCAAGGCGGCTGCTTTACTGAAGTGATTTCTAAAAGGAATGCACATGGTTTATTGAAAACCTCCTCCAAAGCCTTGAATATGGAAAAAAAAGCCTGGCAACCCAAAAAGGCAGATGGCGCGCAAAGCTAAAAATGTTTGTTAATATTCATGTATGGGATGAACTGTACCTCGTTGAGATTGCATTTTTGGATCTCCCTCCCCCTTCCGCTATGGCAGAAAGTACATTAGCCTACTCTGCTATTTCACGTCCACTGGCAGCACTAGCATAACAGAAAAGATGCCATTCTGACAGACTATGACAGGAGCACCGCCCTAGTTTGTCGCTTGAAGAGGCTCTACAGTGTGTGTGTGTGTGTGTGTGTGTGTGTGTGTGTGTGTGTGTGTGTGTGTGTGTGTGTGTGTGTGTGTGTGTGTGTGTGTGTGTGTGTGTGTGTGTGTGTGTGTGTGTGTGTGTGTGTGTGTGTGTGTGTGTGAGTTTCTCTGTGCATGCTGGTTGAACGCTTACAGTGTTGAACTGTGACACCCAGTCAGATCCAGACACTTGTTTTTTTTAATAATCTTCTTCCACGAATATGCGAACACCTCATCAAGGGCAAAGAGCAACAAAACATCCACACAAACATACACCCATAAGTGTGCGCACACATGGGCACACACAAACCAAAGACCTTGAAGAATCCGTAGCTTGCAGAACAAACCACGGACACATACGCCTCCACAGCTCAAACTGTGACGCATCCCATCATTCATTTAAAAAACTAAATGAAATCAGCTTGTGCAGAATGTATGAGCGGTAATACATAAAGCTTTTCACACAGAGTAATAACAATAATTCTGTCTTTCTCTCTAAATGTTCACGTGTTTCTCCCTTTTTGTCTTTTTCTTGACCTTTTTGGGGCTCTGTTAGTCCTATGACAGCCCTCCTGATATGACAAGAACACATGCACGCACACACACACACACACACACACACACACACACACACACACACAGACACACACATACACACACACCTGTCACCCAGTCATTGGTCACATGCGGGTAAATTGGCTCAGAATCACACGAGTGAGCCACAGCAGTGGAGAGTGGAGTTAGGAAATGTTACCATATAAATGTGTGCTTATACAGGTTGCTACTGTTTTTGGACACCCATATGCCATCTGCACACACCCCTGCAGTAATTGTCTGTCTGGCAACTTGTCTGTTTTCCCTGCTGCCTCCGTCAACTCGAAGTTAAGCCAATTTGCCCCTTCTTGGACATCAAGCAGTAAACAACAAGACAGAGCAAGCATAACTAGCCAAACACTGAAGCTAAAGAAGATAAGTGGCGGATGTGCTGCAGGGAAATTCAGAAGGGAATTATTCCAGAAAAACATCCCTAACCAACAGAGAAACATGTTTTAAGCTTGACCCTGTTTGACAATATCAATGCATCAAAAGCTTAAGCTCTTTTAGTGTCTCAAGACAAATTTCCACAACAGAGGTTCTACAAATCAGCAATCAGGGTTGACAAAAAGATAAGCAAAGAGATAAGCATTTGTGACTTGCAAGAAGCTAAAGAAATGCTACCTTTGTCCACTAAGGTTATTTCAAATCTTGAACACTGAAGGATGTACATACATTGAACAATTTCAAAAATGTGCTGATAAAAAATCTATACTAATTTTTCATATTAATGTGATCTGTAAGGTAAAATCAAGAACAATCTACACAGATATTTTCTGGCAGTTAAAGTCCTCAGGTATTTTTCTCTCATAAAACACAGCTGTTCATCAGCAGAGGAAAAGGTTGAAGCGCTGGTCAGCAAACACACTATAGCTACGGCTGACCCAAATCCTCGGCTGTTTGTTTGCAAAACTGGCTAATGCAGCCTTTCACAGCCCCGGCACGAGCCAAGCCTGCAGAGCAAACAAGAAGCGAAAAACAGAAAGAGAGGGAGAGGTACGGAAACAACCAAATTCAATTTTGACAAATTAAAGGTCAGAACATGCTGGGATAGGAGGTGGGAGTGGGAGGAGAACAGAAAGTGTGTGTGTGTGTGTGTGTGTGTGTGTGTGTGTGTGTGTGTGTGTGTGTGTGTGTGTGTGTGTGTGTGTGTGTGTGTGTGTGTGTGTGTGTGTGTGTGTGTGTGTGTGTGTGTGTGTGTGTGTGTGTGTGTGTGTGTGTGTGTGTGTTTTTTCAAGTGGCAGATAGAAAGTGGTCAAGGCCCAGTGATCAGTGATTTGAGCAGCAGTTAAGGGCTTGTTCAGAGGGGGGGGGGGTCACCAGATGTGGCGGGGGCCCACTTATTCCCAAACTTGACTACAGCCATCAGACATCACACACTGGGGGAAGGCTTCCCTTGACATTAATGAACTGTGCATCCGACTGGAATCATTCAAGCTTAAAAATTGTTCAACTTCAGGACTAGCTGTTAAAGGCAGACACATGTTCGGGACCTTACTGATGAGAACTGAAAGAATGTGTTGCTGTTCTCTTGATCAACTTGTCTAAATTGAATGATATACACACTGATGCAACATAGAGTTATATGTGATGAGTTCACTCAATAAAGCATGCAAAACAGTAAAAAAAAAAAAAAAAAAGCAATAAAAGGTCAGAAACATATTTATTCTATGGTTGTACTGAAGTTCATTAGCTAAAGTTCTGTTTATATGTGTTCACATCATAGAAGAAAAAATAAATGTATTATTATACATGCCAATAAAAATAGTCCAGAGGCTTTTTCTATTATTTTTAAACAGGCACATTCTGCATTTCATCTCCTTGTTTAATGTGAGCAAAAGCCAAGCTGTAAAAAGTGATTATTTGTGGCTTTATAGGGGGCAGTGACTTCCTGTAAACCCCCATAAAACTGCAAATGCTTGTTTTAGTCTCCGGTCAGTACACATATTAAAGAGATACAACCTTTGTAAGATTTTAAGGTTCTTGTAGGCAAATCTATTTTCACACTTTTACGTTAAGCTAAGCCTGCCAGCTGCTGACTGCAGCTTCATGTTTACAGACGTGACGTAGTAGTTGATCTACTCTGTAGGAAAGTTATTACACCTGATGTCAAACCGCAACACTAACATAAAAATGTTCAATTGTTCATCCTTTAAAACAGAATAATCTTACTAAAAAACGTATCCAGAAACCACTGGCTACACAGAAACACACACACAAAGGCTCTGCGAGTGATCAATAGGATACATGTGTGGGTTATTTAGCTTTTTGAAGAACTACACCTTTTCCTTTTTTCTTTTTTTGTCCTTATTGTTATTAAAACTTTTGTTTTATCACGCAGATTCTCTCCTGTGGATTTGTCTGTGTAATTTCAGTCTCACTCTCTTTAGCTCTCCCTCAAACACACACACACACACACACACACACACAAACACACACAAAAAAACTGAATCCATGAGGTGAAGCCCTCACAGCAGAATCCTTCTGTGTCACTGAGCTGTATTTATAACCCCATCCATCACCCAGCCCCAGGAATTCATGACACTATTCTCTGGACCAAGAACACCAAACTGCCCCCCAGCCATACATTACGATAGGATGCGTGTATTTGGTCGTGCATGTGCACATACATACAGCCACGGTGTATGGGCCTGTGTTGAGCAGATAAAGGAGCTCCACCCCATTACAGAATACAAAGGTACAGTGGCTCTCCAACCGTTTACACCTCTACTTGAGACCAAAAAGAAGGAAGTGGAAAAGAAGAAGTAGAATAAGAAAAAGAAGAAGAGATGGAGGCCACGGAGAGAAGGGAACATATGAAAGAGGGGGATTAACGATGGAAGAGGAGGTGGACGGGAAAATCATGAGGGTGCTCGCTGCTCGTGCTTGCTGTCTATTTCTGGTGCTCTCCGATGAGAGCAGAGATCTATATCCTCTTCCGTCCAAGGTCATGGTTGTTACATGGGACCATGGCAATCTCACAGACCCACACACACACACACACACACACACACACACACAGAGTGAAATTATGGCTCTGCCGATAACTACAAGCAACCATTATAGATTAAAGCAATTAAACCAGAGGAGACCTTTGACCCAACATTATACCACAGTCAGGATCTTGTGTGAATCATACGATGTGTGCGTAAGAAGAGGGCATGCTTTACATATGCTTGCCTCTGCACTAACGGCTCACCCTCATGTTAACCTTACAAAGCAATACAGCTTCCCCCACCCTCCCAGCACCCTGAAGCTAATCCAATAAAAAGCTTCAATTGTACTGTAGTTCCGAGACCAATTACAGATTACATCAAACCCCAAGACTATAACATAAAACCACAGATGATCATGTTCAGTTGTTTTTCCTTTCCCTTTTCTGCTTTCTTTATTATTAATTCAATAATATCTCCACTTGCATGCTGTTTTCCGGGAGTATTTGGAGTTAAATCACTCATCTACCAACATTAGCATACTCTATTACGCAGTGGAAGGAGGCACAGGGCTCCAAGTCATGCTCCGATGTTTTCTAGGATCGAGGGGGTATATTTAGAGAAAGAGAGGGGCGATACAAAAATAGAAATAGTCTGCTCCCCTTCCTCCAAGAATCTGCAAAAGGAGGAGGGTGCAAAAAAGGGGAGAAAACACTCTGTGTTATAAGGGATACAGAAAGGAAGTAGAGACGGGATGAGGACAGCAGGACCTAAACAAACCAAGGGGCCGCTGAGCATCCAGCCTGCAGTTACATCAGTATGCCCTCAGGGTTCAGACAGAGGGTGTGTTGGGCTCCCTCTGCTGGTGCACAAAAACTCATCCACTCCTCTTTCTCCTCTTTCTGGTGGTAACAAAGACCTACAAAACAACTTCTGAATGAACACTTGTCCACTACATCCCAGCCTGAACTGGAGCAGGTTCAAGCAGTTCTATCAATTCTGGCAGCGCCGGTCCATCCTCAGAATGGGGTTTCTGGGAAATGCCAACAATTTTATAGCATCAGTAGCTCTGGTAGTAAACTTAGCTTGTTGACAGCTTAACACTATTTGCCCTATCTAAGGGACTGTGTTCCTAATTGAGCCTTGAGAGGTCGGTGTCTTCTTTTATGACAGCCTTGCTTCTACTCGACAGACTCAGATTGAAGATTTCCTGGAATAACAAGACTATACCGAGATACGTGGGTCGAGAATATGCACAGTCGTAGACAAACGAAAGGTGTGCACACACATCTATACATACAGAGGAAAAAGGAAGAGCAATCCCCATGCAGTTGCAGGATAACCGGCAGGCCGAAAAGGTAAACAAAGGCACAGAAAGGCGGACAAAAATGGCTTTATAAGATTACGTTCCCATCTGGTCACATGTATGCACACATCCTCTACATACGCACACAAGCGGGCAATAGGCTTATACCCTTTAGGACAAGCGTCTGAAACAGCAGGACCAGAGGCAGGTAATCACAAACAGATGTGGACTGGCTGATTATTTGAAAAGTGTTTATCTGAACAATCTGACTGATCACTAACTTTAACAATTCTCAGGTAGGACACACACATGCACACACATAGCTGTTTCTCTATATCAACAGGAGTTTCCTCTTAATTCCAATTGGTTTCATCATTCATGCTCATTTCAATGAATATTTCAACAGTTAGTCTCCTTCATGTGCATTGTGTCATGCTGTTAAAACACATCTCCACTCTCTCTCCCTGTATCCTCCAGAGCCTTTGTTCTGTGTGAACTCCACGGGGCTGTGACATACATTCAGCAGCATGTACACGCAGCTCCTACTGTTAAAGTCAGACACACACAGGAGATCCCATCAAACCTCAGCCTGCCATTGTGTGCATGAATGCAAGGCAAATCATTTGAGTGTTTAACCTGTGTGTGTGTGTGTGTGTGTGTGTGTGTGTGTGTGTGTGTGTGTGTGTGTGTGTGTGTGTGTGTGTGTGTGTGTGTGTGTGTGTGTGTGTGTGAGTAGGAATAAAACAGAGAAGCTAGAGCTTTGTTGAGCAAAAGAGCAGGAATGACTGAAGCTTTTGGGAATATTGAATGAAATGATTCACAGAATGAAAATCATCTCACAGCTGTATCATACCCAGTCACACTGTCTGAAAGCTAGCCAGCGAAAACAACACACACACACACACACACACACTTCTGATTTTGTCCAAACAACCTACCATCTGCTTTTATAAACCCATTATTGTAAAAACAACTTGTGAAACCCTCTCTGTTCTGTTCTCCATTTAGTGCAACTTCCCATTAAACAAGCCAGCTACCATGTTTCAGCCCAGCAAGCAGTCAAGAGTAGTTAGTGAGTAAATGCATTGGCTAATTTCAGGCCAAGCATCGATGTTAATACAATAACTGAGAGAGGCTCAGCAGGAGCGTGTGACAAATTTAATGTAATTGCTGCTCCTCATTTGCAGACTGAGGGCTACAGCAGGAGGAAAAAAAGAACATTTATCAGTGCTTTATAATGAAGATATCTATAACTAAGAGGGATTTTGGCAGAGATGTCAATGTTGTTTTGGCGTAATTTGTATAAGTTAGTCTACTTTATTGCAAGACACATAGTTCCAGAGATTGATAAAAATGTGAAGAAGCTTTCCAGATGTCAGAAAGTGAAATGTCTTCATCAGCCCTCTCTATCTTCGGCATGGCAGGGTTGCCTGTGTGTATATATCATACAAATTTAATGTCAGTATGCTCGGAAAAGAAAAACGTGACGAACAGTTTTCCACCTCTATCTCTCTGCCTCTCGCTTTTCTTTATGCATGATTCATAACCAAGCCGAGCACTTAACCGGAGTCTCCGCCGCTCTCCCACCGCAAGTGGAACCGCGGGAAGGGGCTACCCATCCGCCAACATACGCAGCGCACAACCCGTGTCAACTCCCTCACTCACTGCACAGAAGCTTCACAATCACTCACCTTCATTCTCCGGGTAATTCCTTAAGGCTTGGCACGGCGACAACGCCTGAAAAATAAGAAGCAGGGAGGACAGGAGGGGAAGGGATGGATAGATCCACAGGACGCGTGCTGGTGCCATTTTTCAGGCTGCGCTGCGCCCTCGCTGCATCCCTGTTAGCGGTGTCGAGTCGGTGAGCGCAGCCTTGCGATTGAGGAGACAGTGAGAGAGAGAGAGAGAGAGAGCAGGGGAGAGGGCAGGAGGGGGGAGAGAGAGAGGAGGAGACGCTGGGAAGGAGGGTCTATAGCCAGCCGAGTCCTGTCAATCAGTTGCCTGGCTCTAGGGTTGTATGGAGGCCTTTGGAGACTGCTCGCACTAGGATACACTGTATAAAATAATCCATCTGAGCTGATGATTTAGCCTGCTTTTCAGTTTTAATATGTATTAAATTTAGCTCCTTACCAAACACGATGAAGATTCAAGGACATAATCAACATTTTTTGTATCTCTTCAAGGCTATCCTAAACTGAAAATCATGTACCAGTGTGCTTCAAAAGTAACAAAACCCTGTAAATGTCACAGCAAAACCAAAGCATTTATAGGGATCAGATCGTTACAATTATGTACAATATTTTTTTAAATATCATTGTCCTGGTATTTGTTATTATTTTAAGGAGATGCTTAAAGGTAAAGTATTTCATCCTTTTTTGCACAGCTGTATTCTGTGTTCAACCCTTGTAGATCAAATAAAGACAGCTGTGCATCCCATCCCCCCTTTCAGCACCAATAAAAGGGATTATCACTGAGAATTTGAAGTACATTTAGTCATGGTCTGTACTGTACATAGTCATGTTAGAAAAGGGAAAAAAATCACTTTTATCAATAAAATGTTGTTGACTTGTTTTTTATTCATGTCCAATACCCAAAACTGGGCTTAGTAGAGATAGGCATTTTAAACGCCCATGTTGTAAAGTGAGGTTTAAGGGATTTAACCACATATTTAGAAAAATAAACATCTCATTACTGTTGCCAAGTTTTTTGGTTCTATATAATTTTCTGGGCAGCACCAGAATAAACACTCCCATCTC
This sequence comes from Eleginops maclovinus, assembly GCF_036324505.1. Lineage (NCBI taxonomy): Eukaryota > Metazoa > Chordata > Actinopteri > Perciformes > Eleginopidae > Eleginops > Eleginops maclovinus. The sequence goes on from NC_086354.1 coordinate 11,726,210, forward strand.
ATTTTAGAAATACTGTCAATTATTTTGATAAGCGACATGGTCACATGGCAATTACTGGATTAGTGTCAGCTCAGGCTTGCCTCTCTCTGTCTTTGCCCAGTTGTTGATATGGTTCCTGCAGATGCTACCAGCAGTAGACAACCCTGACATGCACAACAGCTTCCAATCAAACTCTTTATGGAGATTTATTCTGCCTACATTACATGTTTGACTGCAGTGTAGGCGTCAGGAATGTCTGTGAATCCTGCTGTTGGTATCAAGCAGACTGTCTTTAAACATGAATAAATAAACTGTGCTGCCTGTCGTATGAAATGTGCGAGGAAGAGCTGAGAGTGTGCAAGGTCAAGCTTTCAATCTTCATCTTCTTTAATACTTCCTACTGGCGGAGATCATGTAGTGAAACCCCTGTCTCTGACACGAGGAGACGCCTATAAAAGGGACATGTTACCTCTCCTGCTTAACCGCTCCAGTGTGTGCATGTGTTTGTCCATACATGGTGTTGTTTTTTCACCCCTCCTGTTTCAGCTTCTCCACCTGCTTTAACCAATTCTTTCACATGTAAGTTGAGGTCCACCCAAAATGATTGATAGCCATTGAAGCAACAGTTCATCGGGAAAAGGGTTGCTAAAAACCCACAGCTATGGCTCAGTCCACAAGTAATTAAACATGCCTACCAGTACATCTAAAGCTCTCTATTTAACATGTTGTGTATTTTATTTATCTATGTTAAATTATTATTTTTTGCTAGACTATTTTGTGGCTGCGTGCATTTCAGTGTGTGGTTTTGACTTTAAATTGGGTGAAATTAGAACCTATTTCCATATCAAATTTTGCATTTCTCTTTGCTGTGAATGCTGAGCACAGCTAAAAGAATGAGGTAAAGAGATCCCATAGGTTACCTAATAGGTGGAATGTTTTCCCTGCAGCTTGCAAGCAAATGTGATGTAACCCCACTGAGATTTATGGAAGGATCATGACCACAATTATATTTACCACGAGTAACGTTCTTCTATCACGCTCCTGTCCCAAATGAGGCTCCTGAAAGAGCTATAAAACTGTCAAACATACCCTGATTTATGCTGAAATTCTGTTTTACCCCCTCCTGGCCATATGCGTTGCTGTGGAAGTGTGTGTCGGCTTTTGTGTTTTTTTTCCCTGTGTGTGTGTGAAGCAGCCACCTCCACAGATTTGTTAAGGGTCCAATTATGATGATGATTTGTTCCCCGCAATGGCTTTACTTGGATGACCTAATTTCCTCATTGAGTGTGGGGAGAAGAAAGAAAAAAATACAAGTCCTTTCTTCTCTCCCATCTACTTACTCCTTCCTCCTTTTTTCTTTCTTCTTCTCCTCTTCCTTCTTCTTCTTCTGCTGCCATGACTCTGCATTCATCCACACGCTGACAAAACGTAGCTGTCATGCATTCCAGCAGTGACAACTTGACGTGGCCCCTTAAACCCTTGTCGCTGCCTCTACCGCACACTGACACATGCATGCACCCAAACACGCACATCCTGCATGCCTCCTGGAAGCATGATCTCGCTCTGCTTTTGCACAATGACATTTCAAGGCTGCACACTCGCCCACAAACACAAGCAGTGACAATTCACTGTCAGAGCTGAGCGACAGTAGCCTCTAACAAACATTTGAAAAATGTGTTTCCTTACTCTCTTACACACACTTAGCTCTATCCGCATCTTGCACAGCTCACTCTTTTCACCTCAGCTTACAGAGTTTATTTCCACAAGGAAGCACTGATCTTTTCGTAGCTCTTTCATTCATTTAAAAATACTTTTCTTTCATACGTTTTTCGACCTCTGGATTCTCACCCTTCACCCTGCTCAGCCCTGGAAGGATCAGCCATTCACTTTATCTTTCTTGGTCAGTTAACCAGCCACCCTACTCATCTCTTTTTCTCCCATGAATGATTTATCTCCTTTAAAAAGAAAAAAGGAGTGTAACAAAGTAGAAATGATTATTGGATACTGCAGCATAGTAGGAGTGTGTGCATGAGTGTCTGCTGCATGCATGTGCCATTGAGGGTGATTGCTTGTTTGAAAAGGGGCAGAGGTGATGACAGGGTCGTCTGCCTTGCCAGTAACTCCCCCCATAGTCACCACACTCTATAACACACACACCCTTGGCCCTATTGAAAGCCACTCACTCATGTGGTAATGTCTCTATTGTGACAGCCTGAACGCTCAATGGGCAACAGCTTGGTGCTGGCATTTGGGCAGAGGAATTAGTGAGTATATGAGCATGAGCGCGATTGTGTGTGTGCTTGTGTCTGGCTCATCCGCTGTGGAATCTGAACATCTAGAGATAAAAAACACTGAAATCTTGGCTCCAGACCGAGCAGAGGGGCAGCTCTGAAGATGGAAAGCAGAGAAAGTTTCAGGCAGGAAGATTAAAGGACGAGTCTACACACTCACATAATTCCACTTCACTCTACTCTTACTTTCCTAACCGTCTCAGTTAAGCAGGCAGAGCGATTCGTCATGTCAGAGAACCCTAGTGCTGCCATACAATAAAAGGTGAAAGGGAGTGTGGGAAAGGGCTGATGCACAAAGCCCTCCCTGCCCCCGTCTGTCTCCCTGTCTCAAATACATACGCAGGCCGAGAGCCCCCTCAGCATCCCCCACCCTCAAGTCCTCAAGGCCCCCCATCCCATCAGCAGCAAGCTTGAAATTTTAACTGTGGCCACCAATCTTAAACTGCATGAGCTCATAGTTAGTGCGAAAAAAATCTCAACATCAGGTCTCTGGAGCTCAAGAAAACCCTTTAGCTCAGTCCCAACAGCCATTCAGCCAGAGATAGAGGGAGGGAGACAGATAAAAAAAAAAAAACTTCTATTCAGGGAGAAAATTCTACCAGTCTCTGCCAGCTGTACCCACAAAAAGAGAGCAAAAATGAGTGGGAGGATCTCCTTGAGATAGATACCAGCCACAGACAGAGAAGCAAACAAACAGATAAAAAGGCTAAGAGAGGAAGATATTCAAACTGTTCCAACTGTCTTTTCATCTAGGCTCATTGCGCAGGGTTTTCTCTAGTTACTCGAGACCAAATATGTTGGGCACACACACACACACACACACACACACACACACACACACACACACACACACACACACACACACACACACACACACACACACACACACACACACACACACACACAGAGAAGAACCGCTGACTCCAATGCAAAGTGAGCATTGTCTGGCGAATAGCTGAGCCCAAAGAAGGATGTTTGCTGTAAGTCTGCTGGGAGAGAGCAGTCAGTGTCTTACCATCTCAATCGTGTCCTCCTTCTCTAACAGAGGAATGGTTTAACAGTCAATGAAAACTGACGTTGCCTTCCTGTATCACTTTCCTGCTAGAGCTGAATCACTATGAGAAAACATACAGATTCAGCAGAGGGAGGTGAGGTAAGCAACAATTTAAGGTAATTGGCCAAACAATGTTCTTTTTTATAGTAAAAATATGTACTTTTATGTCCCTGGAAAAATTATTCTGAGTATAATAAAAATACAAATGGCAGAGCATCGGTACATGGATTTAATTTGCTTCAGCCAGTGTCACATCATATCAAAGGCGTTAAAAGAAAAAGGGATGGATGGATTAAAGGAAGGATGGAGTCATCATGAGGAATTGGAGTTTGCCCAAACAGTGGCAGTCTGTTGGCAGAGAGAGGAGAGACAGATGCCCAACTCAGAGCTCAATCATTTCCTGCTCGCTTAGTGCCTTCTATCCATAGACTGGCTGGGATCAAGTTGAGTATGAATAGGGATTTAGTCTTTCGGTCACACATATGGATCACTCAGACTAACTAACTAACTCATTACTAACACTTGTTCTATTTGGTACTATGATGTCAAAGTACAAATATGCAGGACATGAATAAGTGAGAAAGCTGCTGTGAGAAAACTCACCTTAAATTATTCAATCATTATTTCCTTTTATTAGAAACATTATACAAACCATCAAAGATTACATTACGATATAGCTCATGGGAAAAGCAGAGGTGTTAATAATAAAAAAATAATGGTGGCTTGATTCCATAGCTGCATCAGTTTCAGGGACCTAGTATTATTAATGCTGGCTCACTGTCACACTATAATAACTTACTCAGACATTTGAATTGAACAGAGCCACAGTTAATGTTGTTAGCATCATCCATTCTTTGCTGCTTTAAAAGGTCAAAAAGTGGGGTCTACTTTCCTCAAGGGATCACTGTGCATGTATTTATTTTGTTGTAAACACTCTGAATGTTGTTTGAGTGTTTAGATTTTCAGTGTGAAATTGATTCCACGGCATGTACACCATTTTCTCTCAAGGCAATTTGCATTTGATCGATCTTTGCATTTAGTACCAATGTAGTGCTCTTAACCTGAGTTATGACTTATGGTTCACGAGTGTACGACCCGTCAATTTACTACTAACTAGGCCTAATGGTGTCTATAGGGAGTAGTGAATTAGTGGAAGAGGAACATATTTTGGACACATTCAATGACACAACATTTGGCCTGAGAGAAGGAATTAGACTAAATGTTTGCAAAAAAAGTCACTTTTTTTGATAAAGGACAGAAAGTAGCATGAGTAGTGGGCCACAGAAAATAACTGCATTTGCAGGTAGCACAAAGGCAACTGAATTCCCTGCTGTCCTCACATAATTTAATAAAGTGAAGTGCTGGTATGGTGGAGAAAGTCTGTCTCTTGGCAAATAACAGTTTGAGTCTGGCAAACCAAAGTGGCTGAAAGCTGCAGAGACCCTTTCACATTGTCACATTTGATTCAAAGTTAAAATCCAAAATGTATCCTCAATTGTAAATTAAACACTTTCCCCAGCTTCTTCTTTCCCCTTCCCTTCACACACACACACACACACAAACACAATTATGTACACACAGCAGATACACGTGTTTGTGTGATTTGTCACCATCTCTCTTGGCACGGCCAGGCTCGCGCTAATGGACGGACACTCTTTGTGTGCTAAACAAATTAGCTCCATTACGAAGAGACAGACAGCTAGAGTGAGAGAGACAGATATAGAGAGAGAGGAAAGAAAAGGTCTAAGATAAGGGACATAGAGGGAGAGATAAATGTTGTGAGAGGTAAACATAAAAAAGAAGAGGAGCAGGAAGTAGATTTATGCATACAATGAATAAAAGGGAAGACGTCTCTGTGTGTTTGAGTGTGTATGTGTGAGCCAGGCTAGACATCTAAGCGCTTTGAGCCCTCGTGAGAGAGGGTAAATGTGCATTATCGTCCATCCATCACTCACTCATTACTCATTCACTTACTTACACACTCAGACACACACATACAGACGCACAGAGCACATACATGAATGCTGATACGCCCTAATACGTGCACTTAACACCAGACTGGATGCGTGTGAGACGCATTTATCTCCATGCAACTGTGTGGAAACGATACTGAGTGCATCTGCGAATGTGTGTATGTGTGGAGGAGCGAATGTGATCCGGCAGGTTTCAGGTCAAAGCAATCCTCTGTGAAATGATTGGTTCATAATCTGATTGACAAGCAGACTCCCTCCTCTTCTCTGTCTTATCCTCGCTTCCTCATCGTTTGTCATCCATTTTCATACTTTATTATGTCTCCCTCCCGCTGTGTACATTCCGCTGTTCCCTCTTACACCTTCTCATTCACCCCCTTTCAATCCCCTTCTTAACGTCATGTTTGTCCTCCCCTCCCGCTCTGCTGCTCCCCATCCGCCCTCCATCCTGTCTCACCCTTGATGATATAAACACATCATTCCTTCTGTGCCATGATCACATTACCTGTGGTAACGTTGCTCATAACCACAGCATCTACGCCATCTGGAAGTTTGTGTGCGTGTGTGTGTGTGTGTGTGTGTGTGTGTGTGTGTGTGTGTGTGTGTGCATAAGTTCCTCTCTACAAATGTGTTTCAAATGAGCCCTTCACAGTCAAACAAATGAACACAGGAGCAAAACAAAGTGAAAGTGGCACTATGTTGGCCTTCAAGGTTTCATCTTTAATTGTTGGAGGTTGGATGCTTTTTAATGTTGGCATAATGTGCCAATAAAGAGAAATCATCAGGCCACCCAGTCAAATTGCAATGTTCAACACGGTTGCATAGAGTTCATACTGTATGAATTATTATTATTATTATTATTATTATTATTATTATTGTCAATACTCTTTAAACCTGAAAGAAATCATTTTGTTTTGTAAAAACTTTACAGTTAAAGCTGTTAAATTCAGGAGTGTAGGCAAGGTGTCAGGTCTCCTTTCACTTTTTTCCTCCACTTTTCTTCATCTAATAAAGACTATAAATGTTCAAACTAAATCATTGGGCATAAAAGCCATGGACTAAAACCGTATATTTACAATGACAGTTCTAAGTTGCTATCTCACCTAACCTATACCTTCTCCATGGAGAGAAATGTTGCTCTATCACAAAATATGTTAACAATCATTGGTTGCTGAAACCTTGGTTTCTCATTTGGAATTGTTTTTAGTAACTTTGATGATCCCTTTACTCTTCATCTAGTGACATCAAATCAACATTTCAGTTTTCTTTATAACTAAATATCAAATTACATAACATGTTTTAATTAAATTATATTACACAAGTGAATTAAACAATTTGTCCATCTGCAACCTAAGATGTGAGGAGTTTCTGCTGTCCTGATTTCAAGGGGTGCTGGATCTGCTACAGTTGGGATTTTGTTTAGTGATAGCTAGACACCCTAAGTAGTAAGGGACAGTAGAAAGCTGATATGCAGTAGCAGAGTCTAATACACAGGCTGGGTATGTGGTTTGACCATGTTCTGATGTGCATGGGTATTGCTTTGAATCAGATTTAATCCACTGGTAGCCATCATAGGATGGAAGAACCTGTGTAGTGTGGGAGAACTTGGTTATGGTGAGACGGGCTGAACAACAAATCAACAATTCTATGCTAGAAAATATGGTTCTCCCAAAAATGTTTTTTAAAGTATAGCTCAAGCTATAGTATATGAGATCTGGATCCTCCATTTCCCCGAATGCAACCAGTCACAGTTTATAATATCACTCTGTCTAGCCTTCATCTAAAATCTGTGGAATCTACTCTCAAAAATGTTTGATGCTGAAACTTCAGATGCAAAGAGTAAATCAGTAGAAGTCCATATTGATGTTTTGCAATGAGAAACTCTAACTGATCAACACAAAGCCTCTGAGAGCACCGACGGAAGATTCTGAAGCTGGTTTTCTTCTATACAGTATGTGTGTTACTCTTTGGTTGAATGTAGGAGAGACATTGAGCTGGAGTTCAAAGTGGGCTAGGCCTTTTCATCTAGGAGGTTGAGGCCACTGTACTCCAAACAGACTGAGGGTGATTGATGCAATGGTTCACATTTAGAAAGCTTCCTTACCTCTGGCCTCCCAACCTCTGACCTCTGTGTGGAAGTTTATACAGTATGAGAGCTGAGCAGAGAAGGCAACCTTCAATGCAACGCAGGCTCACACTTTAGAGGACGAAAAAAGGGAAAACACTTAACAGAGTTTCCTTTGACATTATCAAAGGGATTTAATGATATGCTGCAGGCCTCATTTAAACTCTTAGCAGCTGCTGGGGATCTATAGTGCCATGTCACTCAACAATCAATATCTCTCACAAACACACCCCCTCACACACGTACACACAGCCTGGGAGGAATCTCTCTTATCGGGAAACCTCAGATCAAGCAGATACACTTGACTGGCTATTGGGGCCAGATTGACTCACAGCGAGGGGACTCAGGATCAATGTTTTTGCTTGCAAGCCAAACTCATCTTGTTGTTGTAATGTCAGTGTGAGGGTGTGTGAGCTTTGGGATTGTTTCCCTGCCCAACCAGCTGTCTGCCTATTCACGGCATATTAATATTAAGATGGTGGTGAGGATCAGAGGACAGACTGGCAGCCCCAGGACAGGCCGAGCACGTCCATGGTCGTCACAGTAGAGGCCCCTGGCCGAGCTGCCCCGCTGGGCTCCGGAAACAAAGACAAGTGCCTGTGTTTCCAAACATGGGCCCCTTTCACCACCCAGAGGTCAGGAATTTAGAATAATCTGGCTCAAGCAGGAGGGACATTGCTGTCTCTCTCTCTCTCTTTCTCTCTCTCTCTCTCTCTCTCTCTCTCTCTCTCTCTCTCTCTCTCTCTCTCTCTCTCTCTCACACACACACACACACAAAAACACGCATTTAGGCATTAAGGCTTTGATATGACCCTGCTTAACCCAACACAGTAACAATTGGTGGTGTCACTGGGGAAACAGAGGGCTTTAGGCAAAAAGTTTCTAAGGGTGGGGGGTCTATGTGGGCGAAAGGACAAAAACATGGTGCTGCTGTGGATGAAAAGGGCAATCATTGGACATGTGCTTGACAAACAGAAAGCTAGTGCATGCCCTCTAAAAAACAGTAACAAGAAGCATGAGGGCGAGATATGAACTGAAAGGACTGTAATGATCAAAGCAGACGAATAACAAGAGAGAGATGAAGTGCCAGGGAGACCTTGCTGCTGTTGAGGCATGAATGAGCCTTGTGGTCTAAAAGGCACACATGCACTTTGATCCTCCTCTTATAATATGTTTAAAGTGCAGCCTGAACTGAAATGCCACCACCAAAGAGAAACAAATGACTAATGAGGAGACACAAAAATCGATCGGTGGATTTATCATCTGCCTGTGAAAAGATACATATCTGGTCTATGACCTTTTTTTTTGTTGGTACAATAGCAAACTTGTATCCTTTATTAAGACACTGTACTGTCTAGAATGGGAAGTCTAAATTATTCAAGGCCAGCGGACATTGTATCTCTACAGCCTCACAACTAACTGTATTGCCATGAAGAGCAGAATAATGTCAGCTATAGCCTTGGGGTTGCAGTGGTTGTGTTTTTGCCACTCTACACTACCGGGCTAAATTTGGATGACTCTCTCAGAGGCTGTCAGGCTCACATGCCACATTCACTCACTGCAGGGAAACAGCGCCATCTAGTGCACCAGTTTGAAGGCTCACAAAGAAACTGAAAATACAGAGGAGTACGATCATTGTGAGGAGGGATGCTTTGCTAAAATATGCAATGTTATTAGTGTGGACTCCACCCAGCACCATCGTAACTCATACAAATTCAGTAGAGCAGCTTATAACATTTCTGTAAATGAAAATACAAAATATATAAATTTGTTTCTAATATTGGGCAGGGTTGAACATTTTAAAATGGATTAAGCGCTGTCAAGAATTGTTCAGAGAAAAACAAGATTGAGATGTATTAAGTAAATTTATCAGACACACCTATCTAAAACTTATTCAGACTCATGCAGCAGTCCTGCAATTGATCCTACCTTCATGAAGAACATAGTTTTCAGTTTAAAAAGGAATACTCCGGAGTAGATTCACCCTAGGTTAATTTGAACCGTGACATCCAGCCAAGTAGCGCACCCGAAGTTTTTCCAATCTTGTCCGAACATCAGCCGAGTTACGGAGTTCTCCCGAATAGTTTAGTACACGCGCTAACGGAACCTCGACCTATCTCCAAAATTACCACACTACAATCACCTGTTATGACACCAAACTTCTGCAGTAGTATAAATGTGGTCTGTACTCACAAAACGATGCATTTCGAAGTTTGTACATAGTCCAGGAGTGTATTAGTATCAACACAAACCGAATAGCTTCTAATCTGCTAAAACTGCGTCGACGTCACTTCCTTGATCTGGGAATAGCCCAGTGACGTCGACGCAGTTTTAGCAGATTAGAAGCTATTCGGTTTGTGTTGATACTAATACACTCCTGGACTATGTACAAACTTCGAAATGCATCGTTTTGTGAGTACAGACCACATTTATACTACTGCAGAAGTTTGGTGTCATAACAGGTGATTGTAGTGTGGTAATTTTGGAGATAGGTCGAGGTTCCGTTAGCGCGTGTACTAAACTATTCGGGAGAACTCCGTAACTCGGCTGATGTTCGGACAAGATTGGAAAAACTTCGGGTGCGCTACTTGGCTGGATGTCAAGGTTCAAATTAACCTAGGGTGAATCTACTCCGGAGTATTCCTTTAAGTGAAGTGAGGATTTATTTGTATTATCATTTTGGAGGATGTTGTTTGTTTGAATTATATTTCATTATACTGGTAGTTGTTTCTGTTCTTTAGCCTTTACTTTTTGATATAAATGTGATGGATTACAACATCCTGCATCAGTTTATGCTGAGGAACATTCTGTTGTTTCTGTTTATGTTGAAGTGCTGTGGTGGCCTTTGCGCTTTTTTTGAAATGAGAAACCAAGCGCCTTGCAGCAGCAACAGTGCGGCAAATGGGGTCCTGCTTCAGAGCGCTGTTTATGCAGAGTTGTAATGTGTGGCCTGCGCAGCGCACCCCTTTCATATTTCCCCAGGAGGGCTGCTGGACCAACTGGTTGGTGCACGCAACCATGTTTGCTGCGTTGTCATGCACCACAGACACGATCTTGGTACTTGGAATGTCCCACTCGCAAATAATCTCCGTCAATTCTCGTGCAATGTGATCGGCTGTGTGACTGTCCTCCATTTTTTTTGTTTCTAAAACAAAACTCTCCAGTCGCCAGTCTCCAGTGATAAAATGTGATGTGACTGTGAGATAAGCCTCCATCTGAAGGGAAGTCCAGATATCAGTTGTGAAACTGACAGCTTCACAGTCCTGTATTGCCCTGTATATCTCTGACCGTGTCGATAGATATTTTTGTGTGCACGATATCCATCACCGTAGCTCTTGTAGGGACGGTGTAGCCTGGCTCAAGTGTGCGCAAAAGTTCTTTAAATCCCCCACCCTCAACAATGCGCACAGGCCTCATATCAAGTGCCACAAACTCTGCAATCTTTTCAGTAATTTCCCTTTTTCTCTTCTTTGAAAGTGGTGGTCTCAAATCAAGTTTTTTTTGCGTTAATCTCGGGGCCGCCGCTGATGCAGACGTGCCGGCTGAGTTGTCGTCATGACACTGCGGGCGTAACTATAAATGATAGAATAATATAACAATAATATTTTAATGCCTGTATTGATAAAAGAGTGGTAGAACTGTTTGTTTGTTTGTAAAGTTAACAAGCCTTACCCGCTTCAAATTATATGCCATGTTGGTTGTCGTCGTGTGATATGCAAGAACCTGCTCACACAATTTACACTTCACTTTCTTCGGGTCATCTTTAACCTTTTCAAAATAGTTCCACACTTTTGATATCTTTTTAGTAGCCATTGTGAGCCAATAAATCCGTAAACACTAACGGTCCTGTGTGCTGCTCACCTGCGCTCATTTGGATTGCGCAACTGCAGTGGGTGTGATTTATTAATACCGTAATAAGCTAAGACTACCATTTAAACGAACAAATCATTGGAACTCTTTATTAACATAAAATAGACAGATTTTGCATTAAAATAGGCTTTTATATAACAAAAAAGACATTCTATTGCAGTGGCGGTTGGTGGAGTTTTCTCCAGGGGGGGCTATAACTCCAAAATATATATATATATTTTTTAAAAGCATGCATACATGTACTAAGGTATCAAACGAGTGTATTTACATACAGTGGGGCAAAAAAGTATTTAGTCAGCCACCAATTGTGCAAATTCTCCCATTTAAAAAGATGAGAGAGGCCTGTAATTTTTATCATAGGTATACTTCAACTATGAGAGACAGAATGAGAAAACAAAATCCAGGAAATCACATTGTAGGATTTTTAATGAATTCATTTTCAAATGATTGTGGAAAATAAGTATTTGGTCAATAACAAAAGTTAATCTCAATACTTTGTTATATACCCTTTGTTGGCAATGACAGAGGTCAAACGTTTTCTGTAAGTCTTCACAAGGTTTTCACACACTGTTGCTGGTATTTTGGCCCATTCCTCCATGCAGATCTCCTCTAAAGCAGTGATGTTTTGGGGCTGTCGCTGGGCAACACGGACTTTCAACTCCCTCCAAAGATTTTCTATGGGGTTGAGATCTGGAGACTGGCTAGGCCACTCCAGGACCTTGAAATGCTTCTTACGAAGCCACTCCTTCGTTGCCCTGGCGGTGTGTTTGGGATCATTGTCATGCTGAAAGACCCAGCCACGCTTCATCTTCAGTGCCCTTGCTGATGGAAGGAGGTTTTCACTCAAAATCTCACGATACATGGCCCCATTCATTCTTTCCTTTACACGGATCAGTCGTCCTGGTCCCTTTGCAGAAAAACAGCCCCAAAGCATGATGTTTCCACCCCCATGCTTCACAGTAGGTATGGTGTTCTTTGGATGCAACTCTGCATTCTTTCTCCTCCAAACACGACGAGTTGAGTTTTTACCAAAAAGTTCTATTTTGGTTTCATCTGACCATATGACATTCTCCCAATCCTCTTCCGGATCATCCAAATGCCCTCTAGCAAACTTCAGACGGGCCTGGACATGTACTGGCTTAAGCAGGGGGACACGTCTGGAACTGCAGGATTTAAGTCCCTGGCGGCGTAGTGTGTTACTGATGGTAGCCTCTGTTACTTTGGTCCCAGCTCTCTGCAGGTCATTCACTAGGTCCCCCCGTGTGGTTCTGGGATTTTTGCTCACCGTTCTTGTGATCATTTTGACCCCACGGGGTGAGATCTTGCGTGGAGCCCCAGATGGAGGGAGATTAGCAGTGGTCTTGTATGTCTTCCATTTTCTAATAATTGCTCCCACAGTTGATTTCTTCACACCAAGCTGCTTACCTATTGCAGATTCAGTTTTCCCAGCCTGGTGCAAGTCTACAATTTAGTCTCTGGTCTCCTTTGACAGCTCTTTGGTCTTGGCCATAGTGGAGTTTGGAGTATGACTGTTTGAGGTTGCGGACAGGTGTCTTTTATACTGATAACGAGTTCAAAAAGGTGCCATTGATACAGGTAACGAGTGGAGGACAGAGGAGCCTCTTAAAGAAGAAGTTACAGGTCTGTGAGAGCCAGAAATCTTGCTTGTTTGTAGGTGACCAAATACTTATTTTACCGAGGAATTTACCAATTAATTCATTAAAAATCCTACAATGTGATTTTCTGGATGTTTTTTTCTCATTCTGTCTCTCATAGTTGAAGTGTACCTATGATAAAAATTACAGGCCTCTCTCATCTTTTTAAATGGGAGAACTTGCACAATTGGTGGCTGACTAAATACTTTTTTGCCCCACTGTAAATGAAAACAACAAAAACAACATTATAGATAGATAGATAGAAGCGCAAAGAGAAACAAGTACGATATATAGAGTATGTACAGTATATGCAGTTAAGAGTGATTATGTAAAGATAAGGGCAGTATAAAGAGGTGGGAATAATTGGCATGGTATAAACAGATGTAGTATGAACAAATATACAGATGTGCTATATTACTATACAGATGGCCAATATACATATATAATAAATATCTATCTCTCTATCTATATCTAGATATATCTCTATATCTATATATTTAAATAATATATATCATATATAACATGGACAATACACATACTTTATGACAGAAGGCTGTGACGTCAGCCCCGCCGCCAAATCCAGCTGCATTCAGCTCGGGGCGCAGGAGAGGTGCGCCCCAAAATCGTCCTATCTCTTGTATTGAAGAGGAGCTACTGCGCATGTACAACTTTTAACGAGAGTCTATACACCGATTCGGGGCGAAGTGACCGGAAGTAGAGCGGCCGCCATTGATGCGGTGTGCGGTCCTTTCAGTATGACATGGTCGTCCAAAAAGCAATGTAGTATTTGCCCGACCCATCCAGAGCTCAGGTAGTTTTGACCTTCTATCAGTGACCTGTAGTTTTTGTTTTGTTGGTCATCACTTGCCAGCCGAAGAATAAAATACTCCTGAATATCTAAAACGAAGCAAAAAAGTGTTTTTGTTTTTGATCACGTCGCAGCCATATCATGTTAATGAAATGTCATGTAAGCTTGCGTTAGCATGTTAGCTACAACAAACGTCAACACATAGCGATGTGTGTTGACAGTCTATTTTCTTGCTGTATCCTATTTTAATATGTCATACTTATTGCTGAAACAAGTATTTAATTCCAACATTAATAATTACATTATTTTTTAATCACGTGGGCTGTCCTTAAAGATTAAATGCTAGTTAGCATGCTAAGGTCAGTAAGTCAATTCAACGGAAGCTAGCTGTGTTTACATCTCCTTCTACTTTCCGTTTACTAATATTTAATTATATTAATTCATGAATTAATATCAGTAATTTCAGATACCTTCATCAGTAACTGGAGGCCACTGTCTGACATCGTCCAACCAAGTAACTTTATTCATTTGGGGTTATGGTTATCTTGCTATTATTGATAGCATCAATGACTGTTGAATGGATAATGAGTGTAATGATTGAGCACGCACACCGCAGCAATGGCCCCGTCGCTAGATGGCGACATACACAAATCGCTCACCGAATCGGTGTATGGGCAAAGATTCCTGCGCCCCAGGGCGGAAATAACGAAACAACTTTACTCATCATTAACTATGAAATATTTATCTTGCACATCTAAAAAATATATACATATATTTCGAAATATTTTTATTTTATTATTTCATTTTGATTTCATTTTTTTAATGTCTTATTCAAGGAAATGTGGTGAGAGGTGAGTGGTGGGGCGGCGCCCTAGCACCCTCTATTGGCCAGCCGCCACTGATTCTATGTAGGCTAACAATTAATGCTCGGCAGCCGCGGGCACCCCATATAGTCAGAATGGTATGGTCTTTGTTGTATAACAAAATTTTACGAAGATTCGACTACGAGGTTCATAGTCCAATCAGACCTCTCCGAATCGAATCGTCGAATAGTCGAATATTGGAGGTCAGCCCTAGTTGTCACCCGTTGGAACTCTGTTTATTTGATGCTCGATCGCTTGATCGAACAGAAGAGGCCAGTTTCAGCCGTGCTCACAGATGACAGTGTGAGCAAACGGTCCTGATCGTGACCTGGAGCTATATCACAGTGGCGCACAGCAGAGGACATTGTCGCTGTTGTTAAACCAATGATCACTCTGACAGAGCTTTTGTCCCAAGAAAATAATGCATCCCTGTCTGCCACTGTCCCCTTGCTTATGAATATAAAAAAAAAAGATATTTGGTGGTGCATGCGGACGACAGTCGAACCACAAAGATCATCAAGACTACGCTGTCCGAGGAGATGGACAGGCGATGGGAGCTTAAAGGGCCAGGGCTGGAAAGAAGTGTCTACATCAGTGCGGCGGTGCTTGACCCACGCTTCAAGAAGCTCTCCTTTCTCTCCGACGAACAAAGAGATTAGGCGTATTCAGTGGTGGCAGAACTAGCTGAGAGTCTAACTGACAGGTCTTGCCAGGAGGAAAGTGACACGGTGGACCCTGGGCCGACTGCAAAACAGGACACTGTGATGGCTATGCTGCTGGCCAGTGATGAAGATGAGGAGGAACATGATGAGACAAGCGAGATGAAGGCTTATTTGAAGGACTTCACTAAATGCACTGGAGGCCCCCTGGAATGGTGGAAGAAAAAGGAGGATAGATATCCAAAGTTGTCAAGAGCTGCTAGGAGATTTCACAGCATCCCCTCCACCTCCACGCCCTCAGAGACGATATTTTCCAAAGCAGGTTTCATTGCCAACAAATCAAGGAGCGCACTTTTCCCGACCAACGTGAACAAGCTGGTTTTCCTGGCACACAACCTCAGAAAAATCAGACAATCACAGGTGCAAGAGCTGGAGGCTGCGTGGGGAGCGTCTCTCTCTCTCTCTCTCTCTCTCTTTTTGCTGCATGTGCACTTTCTGAAGCCCATTCGATTCTGACTTTTATTATGTTTATTTTTTCGTTGTTGTATAATTGTTTTTATTTCTTCAGGCAGGCAGGATTGTATTTCTTAAAACATTTATGTCATTTTGCGCTAGTTCCAGGCTGTTGCGATAAGTTTAATTATTTATTTATTTTATCCCGATTCCCGAGTGTAAACTGTGAATTAAAAGCCAAGAAATAGGTTCTTAACTGAGCGATAAAGGCATGTTTTGGCACGTTGTTGTTTTTGAAGCCATTTTGTTCCGATTTTATGTGAACTGTTGTGATGTTTAATATGCCCAGTTTCGTTCATCTGGCTTTAAATAAATAAAGGTATTTGTTTCACACCTACCATGTTTTTTGAGCTCTTTTGTTTGAAACGGAAAAATATAAAGATCTAGCTGCTATCTGAAAAAAAAAAGGTTCGACTATCAGTCGACTACGGCAAAATCTGACGAATCAGATTCGACTATGAAAATCCTTAGTCGAAAACAGCCCTAGATTACATACAGCTGCTATTTCTCTCCCCCTTTTGCCTCTTTGATGACCTTAGGCTCGAAGATTATGCATTTAAACATTAGACTTAAAAACCTTACACGGTAATATTGATATTGTGACTGACTGCACCAGGTCTGGACGATGTTGGAACGTCTACATCTGAATGCTCAATACCAGGGGATGAAGAAGCCCTCTGTGCTTTTTAATTTTATTTTTTCTTAAGTTGTGAACCAAGGAAAAAAATAAATGTCAGTTATGTTTGGTAACCAAAGGTAATACATGCTTAATGTTTATTAGAATCCCAGTGATTGTATGCACCACCCACATGCATGTCTTATATAAACACAATTCAAACAGAATAATACATGTGTGAATATAATACTTAAACATTAATTTTGCCAGTCAAGAATATCTCAGAATCAGAATACCTTTATTCGTCCCACAGAGTTATTAACACAACAAGGGGGGGGGGGGGGGGGGGAGTTATAGTCAGTGTTGTTATATATATATATATATGTATCTGCTAAGTGTTGTAAAGAATTAATCCGTTTTTCCAGTCATGAAAAGTGATCCTTCAGACTGGGAAACAACTTAACAATTCCTGAAGCTTCTCCCTCTGACTGCCTGTAAAGAATAATCCACAAGCTTGCAGAAGTGGAAGAAGCCCATGATATCTCCTTGTTGCCCACATTTCTTTAACTGGTTTGGATTGCATACTTCAAATGTTATAGTATCATAAATATTTGTGTTCAGTGCTGTTATTCTGCCATTGGCACTTTAATCTCCTCTATTCCACCATGTTTAAATACTTAAATGAATCAAATTAACTGCAGCAAACATCTTTTCAGAGTAAGCACTGTGGTACTTGTTACAAAAGAAAGTATCAGCCCATTCTGCAGTAACAGCACAGAGCAGTAACACGATAGAAAAACCACCACCACCTCCCTGCTAATCGACCCATTTTAGCAAATCTAAGGAGAGGGAGTTGACAATTTGCTGTCTATAATAGCACTGGCCAAAAGAGACAAGTTACTGAGGCGGTGAATACCCACTTCATCTGAAATGATGGTGCTGGATCAGCTGTGGCATTGCGCTTCTCCCAACCGTGAAAAGCTGCAGGCCTATAATTAAAGCTCTTATTGATTAGACTCTACGCGCTCCTGCGTCCTGGACCATGAGCCGGAGGCACGGGGCAGGTCACTCACTGTTACTATGCTAATGTCTATGGTAATGCCACCACTGGTTTTAGTCGATTATTGGCGAGTTCCCTAAATGGATGGTTGATCTTCAATTGAAGCTTTGTGAACAGGGGTCAATGGCAAAGAGATTGATACCGGGGCAGGAGGTCAGTCTCATTTCGACTCAGGTTTCAGGAAATGAATTGGGAATGACTTTGTTAATTGAAATATTAATTTGAAAGTAAATGACATTTCTCATATCCAGTAGGGATTTCTGTTCTTCCCCTGGTACTGGGCATAAATATAAAAGCTCCAACGATAGAGCCCCTGGGGAACGGTTCACAGACAGTCATTTGTTGGGGATCAACCACTCATTGGTTTCATTTAGACATTTATATCTTTCTTTATATGTTTGGAGAGGCAACGTGTGTGTGTGTGTGTGTGTGTGTGTGTGTGTGTGTGTGTGTGTGTGTGTGTGTGTGTGTGTGTGTGTGTGTGTGTGTGTGTGTGTGTGTGTGTGTGTGTGTGTGTGTGTGTGTGTGTGTGTGTGTGTGTGTGTGTGGGTGGGTGGGTGGGTGGGTGGGTGGGTGGGTGTGTTTTGGACTGTAAAAAGAAGACAGAGACCGTTATAAAAATGAAAAGAGCACAAGACGATAAAATTCCAGAGGTAAAATAAAAACGCAAGGCATCAAAAGAGACCTGGCCATAGCTGACCCGCTGAAACAGAGAATAACAATGCTTGATGGTTGATAGACCTCTGGTGGGTGCTAGTGCTGGGGGCAAAGCAGAACATCATGCAATCAGTCTGAGAAAGGTTGACATATTGATCAGCGTGTATGGCTCCACTGTTACGTATCAAAAGCATCTCTGCTCTTCTCAAGGCTTCTCTTTCTCTAAAGATGACCTGCAGTACAGTGCTCTTTAAAGCAGCCCTTCCCCAGACAGCCATCCATTGAGGCACCAGCATCTTCCAGACACATAGTTCTTTGTTACAGCATACCTGGCCTTTCCAAGAAGTTTTCTGCCTGCTTATCTTATTTGAGATGAACTTATCAGTGTGTGTACACGGCAAGGTAAGAGAGGCAGGGAGTTAATCAGATTTTCTGATTATTATAATTCCAATAAGAAGAAGTGAAAAACACATAACTTTATCATCCAAAAATTGAAATAATAAGATTCCTCAGTGTTGGATAAAGGATCAAATGAAACCCTGATTTGTTGGGAGCTGACTTTTATAAAAAAAAGAGAGAGCAGAATAAATCCATCAGATGATACACTTGTTTAATTAACAATCTTATTGCGACATGCCACTCACATTGTTTCTTTGTCTGCGGGTGAATGTATTTGCTTGAGAAGCACACCAACCAGTGTTTGTGTTTAATATCTTATCTGGTCCTGCAAATACCTACGATACTAAACTTGCATGGGATAAAACTCAGGGGTCAGGACCAGGTTAAGTGTGTGAATCATACACGAGAGCGTGTCAAAGCAGGCACAGTGAACAGAGAGTTGTGGTTTAACGCAGAGGAGTTTAGTTTCCTTATCCCGTTTTCACACACCTCTACTGTATGCATAGTTTATTGTGTGGTTCTGTAAAACAATACCCAGATTGAATGTAGCTGTTTAATATGTGCGTGTTTGTATGTGTCAACATGCATGAATATATAAATATGCTCTTAAGCAGGCCCGGTGTTCGAGTATTGGGGGTCGACAATGTGCTTCTCATTCCAATTTGCAGTCGATATCGGATGAGGATATGAGAGTCAGTATTGATTGTAATTTCCTGCGATGCTACGTTCCACTCTCTGACTCTCTATCAGGAAACTAATACCTATCAGCTTCAATGTCAGCTAACCAACAGCTTTGGCGGAGAACAGCTGATAAAAAGGGGAGCAAATAATCCTTTGAGGCATTTCTCCTTTAACAAACAGGTTGCCAGGGGGATCAAAAAGGCTGAAGATGAGATAGTTGTTTGTGTGTGTGTGTGTGTGTGTGTGTGTGTGTGTGAGTGTGTGTGTGTGTGTGTGTGTGTGTGTGTGTGTGTGTGTGTGTGTGTGTGTGTGTGTGTGTGTGTGTGTGTGTGTGTGTGTGTGTGTGTGTGTGTGTGTGTGTGTGTGTGTGTGTGTGTGTGTGTGTTGATGTTTTGTGGAGGACATCCGTGCAGGCAGGTCATTATGCATGTGCATGCTTGAGTGTGGCCTTGTGTATGTACTATGATCTCAAGTGTGTGTTTGTGTGTGTGTTTTGTGCTCAGTGGCAGCATCACACCAGCCAAGTTTTCATTGATTTTAATGACAGGTCATTTGGGATGACAGGCGTACGCGTGCCTTGGTATTTGCTGTTGTTGTTGACTGACGAACTCAAAGGCATGAGGCTATCTTTAGCTTACCATCCTGACAGCAACTGGACTGCCAATCAGGTGCTTCTTGTTGCATTTGTTGTTAAAATGGTATAATGATGTGCTGGCTGAGTTCTACAGTTGGCTTCGGGCTAACCTCTATTTTTTCCCCTGTTTTTACTGTGATTCACTCTAGTTGTTTCCCTTGAATTCTTTCTTAAATGGATTTCAAATGATTATTTTTGTGGTGATGTTTATCTCTCGCCTGTTTGTACATTATTACCCAAACTTTGTTTCACTTTCACTCTATTTACAGTGTATCAGTCAATTCATCCTTTCTTTTTATTCTTATTTTTAAATGGCTTTAAATCAAGTTTATTTGTTGTCAGTTTGTAAAACATGAAGACAAATGCCTCCTGTATTCATGCCCCTGCTTTCCTCTATGTGTCCCCTACTGTAACTAATACAACTACTGTCAATGTGCTTTTCAATACTAATTTGGATTTTTTTATTTCATGTATTTTGAACCCATTCCTCTTTGTTGTTCCTCTTGTTGCCATTCAAAACTACCATCCTTTTTATCTGAGGATTTGATTAGAAAGCTAGACAGAGCTGGGCATGGTAGCCTGACTGATTACTCGCATAAATTTCCCCAGACCTCACCACCTATTTTATAAAAATAATTTAAAAGATAACAATATAAAAAGATTCTCTTTTCAGCCAACCAAACTTGTATACATCTAGTGACTCAAAGAGGCAGCTTGTGGCTTTCAGAGAGTGTAAAGGAAAGTGATGAAGCAACAGTCGTCTACTCTGTGGGCAGGCCTGTGGTAATGGACTGTGTCTAATCTTTGACTTGACAAAAGTGAACTCATTCTTTCCTCTCCCCACTGTGCGGCTATGATGCTCCCTTGTGACGATTAAGGGCGTGAGGATGGGGCTCAGGCGGAAGGGGCTTGTGTTTTATAAATGCCACAACAAAACTTGAATGATCAGAAAGACAGAACGAAGTTAGGTAATTTGAATGTACATACCAGCTGTGTGAGCAAGACTGTTTAGAGTTATTTTCTTCGAATGCTTCTCAAGCAAGCGGCAAGATTACGTTATTTCAGTAATTCAATTGTTTGGTTTTGTGTTGAGAGATACTTCACTCGACAATAGACAAAGCCAGAAGATGACATTCAGCCTGGTGATAACCGCTCTTCTCTGCTTCACCACATGGATGAGCACGGTCCATGCAAGTGAGTGTTTGAAAAGATGTTCAGGATTTTTGATGGAATGTGTGATCTGATTGTTCATTAGTTATCGGTACTAATTTTTTTTTTTTATTGTCTGTTTTTTTAAGCCTATGGACCAGTTTCCAGCTGTTGTCGCAGGGTGACTGATACGAAAATCCATAGGCAATCCATTCAGGATTACACCATTCAGTCAGAAGGCATCTGTCCAATCACAGCCATAGCGTAAGTGTCCTTGCAAATTCACACTGCATAGATGTATCATTATTTAAACAAATATCCACATGCAGTCACACATAAATTACAATATATTCCTATATGTGTTAGAATTACAAAAAAACACAACAGCTAATCTAATTTCATTGCTTACCGTCTCCATGCAGATCATTTAGTTTGGATGAAATTTGGCATCAAAAGAATATTTTTCAGAAATAAATTTAAAACATGTTGAAAAAGCATTATGATACCATTTTAAAAAATGAAAATTCATTACAGGTTTCAGACAAAAGATGGAAGCAGGATTTGTTCTGACCCTAACAATGGCTGGGCAAAAAGAATGATTAAGATTGTGGACAAGAAAAAACAAAAACAAGGATCAACAAGCAGCATCACACCAGCAGTGTCCGCTACATCAAAAAAGGCACCACAGAAGAAATGCAGAAATGGAAAAAGGCGCCAGGGGAAGAAGACCAAGGGAGGGAAGAAGGGGCAGAGAAAACGTACTTGAGGAATAACAAGACAAATCAAAGATACCACAGTCAGCAATCATTACTCTTTCCTTGTTGCCCTGCTATACTGCATACTTAGTGAACCTGAAACGGATTTTAATATATGTTTGATTCATGATAAAATATGCATTGTATATTTAAATATCTCTATATCGTACCTTTTTCCTGTCAGTTGCAAATAAAGTTTTCTTGAGCAAATTGTGTGTTTTTGTGAACAGATAGAATATAATGTGAAAGAAATGGTACTTATAGTTGCTTTTAAACTAACAATACCTGTTCTGTGTGTGACCCACACAAGGTACCAAAGACACCATACATAACTGAATTTGACAGTCAAAAAAAAACTGTGCTAATAGAAATGAAAAAAGTACTGCAATATGTTTGACCACTTACTTTCTACCCATCCTCTAACAGTGTCTTAACCAGGGTGGGAATTTCACGGCGGCCATGACGGCCAAGGCCTTCATTGCCCCTTGGTCTGGCCGTGATGCCCCGAAAATAATTGTACGTCGTATAGTCACCATGGCCGTTGTGCCCTGTTACTGTTAAAATCTCGAAGTTGCTTTAAAAGTGTCAGAGCGGTGGTCTGGGCTCTGAACTGCATTAGTCCTTGTAGCTTGGATTGGTTACGCGCACCTCACGTGTCATCATCGCATCATTCAATCATCATTGTAGCGTCTCGCTATAAGAATACAAGGAGGCCTCGTGTCTCTTTTTGTCCGTGGGTTTATTCAGTTCTGAGACAGGTGACTGTCGTCCGGAACCACGCCAAAACAACAAAGAAGTATGTTAATTATCACTCGCACACACATACCGTTAGCTCTCCCATAGCATTCCCTCGTCTCTCTCTCTCTCTTTCTAGGAACCTCCCTTCTCCTCACCCAGTGGCGTTTTTATATGTACAAAACTGGTGGGGCACGAACAACTTAGATATATAAGGGCTTTTTGTACCTTAATACATGGAGTAAAGAGCTCTATCACAAAGCAAAACTTAACAATAACAACAACCGTGATGCCTCAGCATGAAAACACCAGACTGTAGGAAAACACAGACACTCGTCACCATGGTTACAATAGCAATCGATCCATCGATACATAAACTATACTTTCGCTCACCAAAGCTCCAGTCGATGGTCAACTTCTTTCATTTTCTGTTTGTATTATTTACCGCTGGTGATGTAGTCTAAGCCCTCTCGTCTCCTCTTCATAACTACACTTTTCGCACACACACTTACAGTCAATCAGCTCTGACTTATGAGATGATGTTTCAGTGGGGCAGCGAGCGCTTTGCTCCACTTGTGATTTATTTTTTGCCGCACACATTGAATGAAAAACTACTCTATTCAATGCGCAGTGTAGTAAAAAAGTTATTTGTTTTCCATGTCGTTCATGTGTTTTTATTATCAGAAAGTTAAGTTGTTTATTTGTAAACTCCAAATCCTAATTTTTCCCTAAATGGCCTTTGTGCCCTGGCATGTGGCCTTTGTGCCCTAAAAAAAATTGTGACACAAAAGGCCAAATGGCTTTGCCCCTAAAATGATGAAATTCCTAGCCTGGTCTTAACCTACAAGTAATGTCCACATCACTTTTGTCTTTAATCAACTTTTGTTCTCTCTATTTTGACCAAAAGAACAAACTGTCTAAAGTTGCAAATGAGTAAAGCTGCAATATTTGTCCCTGGCATCTTAAAGTGGTAATATTTCCTTTCAATGTCAATGCCTTTTAAAGGTTGTGTTTGGTTTTATTTGAAACTGTGGGGTCCCATGCCACCACAACTACCACATCCTGAATACTCAGGCGAGTGTGTCTCTATGTAAGCGCATGTTCTCTGTAACCTAATTCAGCAGAAACTGAATATCGAGACCGTTTCCTCTGTTCTAAGAAAAATAAACACGATTAAACTCTATATGAAAGTCCTGCTTAACTGGACATGTATGACCACACTTTCACAGTTGGTAGAAACACTTTTGGTTTTACAGCAACTACAATGTCTGGTTCAATTTCAACGCTCTCATCTTCACAGTTTCAGCAATAAAACGTTGAAAAATACCACTCTGTACATTGAAAGAAGACAGACAAAGATGGTAACCAGCTGATAAACACTGTGCAGCGTTTAACAACTACGAAGCTAGGTTTCTTCTCAAGAGACTTAAACAAGGGAATATATTGGACCTACATTTATCAGATTGTCAGAAGCAGACTTGAAATGAATGCTAAGGTTACTCCATGTCATCAATTTAAAATGTGAGCAATAAAACGTATATAAAGCACATAATGAAATCTGATGTTGAACACAAACAAAAAAACATACTTTGTCAGGTTCAGTAAAGATAGTGGTTTGGGTAAAAAATAGTTTAGGGTTAGGGTTAACATTTATGAAAATTAGTTGTTATTAACACATCTTTGCTTACCTAATGGCATGTTACATTTATAACAATTTTACAGCTTGTTGCTCAACAAAACAATGGATACAGGTTTACCCAGCTGTAGAATATAGAGTTTTGCAAAATTAATAGATAGGGGGGTAATTGTCAGTCAAAATAGCCCTTAAGGTATTGGATTTATTTTTGGATATGTTAACCACAGGCCAAGCCCCTGCCTATACATCCTACTATGCAGAGTCCTTTATGGAGTTGAGGCCAAAAGCAGTCGTTTAATACAGATGGTCGACTTTGTGACATGAAATGCAAGCAACTGTGTGTTTGTGTGTGCTGTACATATGTTTGCATCCGGTAGGTGTTTTGTGGTTACGGTCAGAAGGAAAGTGCAACTAAAAATGCTTTTTCTTGGTGACACACAACACACACACACACACACACACACACACACACACACACACACACACACACACACACACACACACACACACACACACACACACACACACACACACACACACACACACACACACACACAGCAGCCATGCAAAGTGCTTGAAGGCTGCAAATACACAGCTCAAAGCAGAGCTGTAGAAAACCGACACTCATTTACAAACACTGCTCAAACAGAAATTACAGCTTCAACATCATTCCAAGCTCAAGACAGAGCTGTGCCTGATTAATATATGATTATTACAGAGCTGTATATTTCAATGACAAAATGATAGAACAATTCTGAAATAGAAGTCTTGAAAACACCTATAAAGATTTACCAACAGGTTTGTATCACACAACATCAACACTTATTTTTACACCTAAGCATACACACTCAACATCTCAGTCATGGTGGCAAAAATGGTGGGCCAATAATGAGACGAGGGTCGGGGAAAACCCATTGCACAGTGGTTCGAGCAAGTTTGCATTTACCACAAACTCTCTCCACTCTCAACCCCTCATATCTCCCCCCGGCTTTAGCACATTGAGACAGAGCTGTACTTTCTCCGCAGCCCACAGATAGTAGCAACGGTTTGTTTTACACATATTGTCATAGTGGTAGCACCACCAAATGATGGAAACATGTTAACTGAAAGCCCCTCACTCTTCCAGAAGGTCCATCCAAAACCCAGCACGTCACACAGAGGTGCAACCAGACGTCCATCACAAAGAGGGAAATTGAATTAACATTTGGACTGTAATGGAGTTATCTCATCACTTCTAAAATGAAGAGATAACTACTTTAGAGATGTAGAGCCAAGACATGTCCATCATCTAAACTCCAAAAAACGTAAATGCTGAAATGTATGTAAAGAGCATCAGTAAAAATCCCGACCCCTAAAAAAATGTTGGTCTGTTGTTAATGGAATATAACACTTAATACTGTCCTCAATGACAATTATAAGGTTCTTGAATACTTTTGTATTTGTATTCGGGTTTATACTTCACTTAACTTTATTTTGAATGAAAATACTTTTTTCTGAACAACATTTTCCGAAAAGCTCAAGTACTTCTTAATTTACACAATTAAACACACATGATATACCTATAACATGTGATGCAATGTTATAGATTAACTTACCTACAGAAAATTAAACAGTTAATATTAGCTCCACCTAAGTAACATGCTAATTACACATAAACACATCATCATAAGTGTACTATTATTGTAAGATGTGATAGTGTAACACTCACATGTTCTGCAATAAGCACTTTAAAGTAAATATTGTTTATAGTGTTTAAAGAGTTGAATAGTTATATAAGTATTTTTAAATATGTTATGCTAAATACTTCTTCTTGAACCCTCTCTGACTGAAGAATCTCTACCATCTGTCACCCTACGAAGAGTCCCACTACCAACAAACTCAACTAACTGTATGTTACTATGGTGAATCTTTGTCTTTTCAGGTTTATTTGTTAAGATAAGAAGCTCAGAGAGAAGGTGGCCTTAGGTGCTGAGATACCGATTGTAGCTCTATGAACCACAACGCACTTAGTAATCTGATCTGCAATTCACAATCACCAAACTTAAGCTGCTCATTTGTGACCATATTTTATTAGTATTGTACAATGAAAGTATTATTTACATATATACAGTCATCCAATGAACATTGTCATTACAGTTAAACACGAGAATGGCAAATATCGTAGACTACAATGAGGAAGGACTTTAAATAAAATATCAAAATGTTGAAAGGTCTCTGGAACTCAAACAGAAGAAATAGGAAGTTATAGCATTTCAACTTTGGTGTCAGTGACGGTGTTTGTGTCAGGTTAAACGTTGGAGTTTCCAGTTCTTTCCGTCTAAGTACGCCATGCTGGTCAATGTCCACAATTCCTTTGGGTCAGAGCAGATCCTCTTGTTTCTGAGCGTGGTAAATCTATTGAAAATCAAAACACAGAAAAATGCACTTTCAGTAAAATGTCGTATGTTGTATGAGCAGATGATCAAAACGAAATAAATCAAACTATTTCATCTCAATGAATCAAATTTTAATTGACAAAACTGGTGCTATCAATATATCTTAGGAAATGTTATGAGAAAATAAGCACAGAAATTCAACTTACACCACTGCGTTGATAGGGCATGCCGATGTATTTTGTTTGTAGTAACTCCTCAGCTTTTCTCGGTGGATTTGAGTGTTTGTAAGTTCTCGACAACAACTGGCTATCCCACCTTTGAATAGAGACACAAAATCGGATTATTATCAGCAACTTATTTTCTATAATCATGAAATATTACACTAGATTGTTCTCAAAAAATATTATATAAATTGACAAAATGCACAAACACATATGTTCTTACCCTGAGCTGAGGCTGAAGACACCAAGATAGTGACAAGAAGAAGCGAAACAAAGAAGAGACTCCTCATCTTGCGTCTCTGGCTAAAAATAGTATGATGTCTGTGTCTCTGCTGCCAGCCCTTTTAAACCCATCAACCCAGTCTACATATATGTGTCAATTGCAAGTAAAGCATGCTGCACCCACTGCTACACACACGGCTGGAAAGAAAAGTACTTATTTCCTCTAACAGCTAACTGGTGTGGTTTTTCGTCCGTCTACTCATCCCTGGTGGTCTGAGGGTGTCAAGAAATGTTCCACTGCAGGAAGGTGTGATATTTGCATGTATTTTACAGTATTCAAAATTCTAAATGTTATATGGAAAGTAAATGTTACACTAGTACCTATGATACCAGGTCATAAATTACGATCAGATTCAGAATACCTTTATCCACCCAACATTGATGTATACCCACATTGTTACATCAAAAGTGAACATAGAGACCAACAACTTAAACACTATTAGAAAGGGTATGCACATAATATTTAAAATTCAATTGGTAAATAATTCATTAGAGTCAGTTAAAATGATGAAGTGATTGACACACTTTCCTGCTTCACTATCATTTTAAAAGGATCGAAGTTCATTTATAGCTACAAAGCTATACACACACATTTTAGATATAGCTTTTCACTTTGCGTAGATTTTTTTTTGCCAGTTTTTGTAATAATAATGATAATAATAATCCAATAATAACATACTGGGCTCAATAGAACATGACATATAGGTAAGAGGAAACCTTTTATGTCACTGCCAAGTTCATGGGTTATTGGTATAGTCACTCCTTACTGTGAGGTTTTTGAGGTGTGTGTGTTTTTTTGTACTACTCATTTCTGCCACCACAGTGCATGCAGGAAGAGAAAACTCTCTTTATCCTTTCCACTGAAACCTACATGTTTTAAGTTAGTGTATTCATGACTGCTTATACTATTGTACTGTTCAGTCTTTCGAGACAAACAGTTTATCAATATAAGATGTTAATATTTGCGTGCTAATAAATAGGCCAACATTAATCACTAAACCAAGATGAGTGATTAAAACCTCAGAATAAAAAAGCAGGTGTTATTCAAATAACGAAAAATAACTCTTAGCTTAGCCTATCCTCATTAACAGCCCTTATCATGATTAAAATGGATGTAAGGAAGACCTTCACTGTAGACTTACCACTCTTAATATTTCCACATTGGTAAATGTTGTTCCCTCTATTCAATTGACAAGGAATAGCATCTGGAAGGCTTGCTGTTCTCCTAAATGTCCAACAGAGGGCACTACCAAATAGAAACACAATCAGTACAAGAAAACTGTTCACTATGGATGCTAGTTAGCCAGCTAAAAGATCCAAGAGTGAAAGTTTTCAGTCTTTCGTAACTTAGTTATTTTATTTCAAAAATGTTTTGGATACTGTATCTTATTGGTCAAATGTATCCTGATATATGTTTTAAAAATACCTGGTGAGTATCTTTGTTATGACAATGTGAGCTTACCAAAATATAAGCTAGTTTTATATATGACAAAACCCTGAACTTTTAAATGAATGAACTCTGCCTGCTACATTTCAGCTAGAAATAAAAGTCACAGGGTAATCAGATACTTGCAAAATTTGTTATATTCATAAAGTTATTTTATAGATAATGATATAGGCTATTTCTCAGTATCAACACTGACTGAAAGTTGTTGCCTATGTAGGTCGCTTTTTCCTGGTCAAACTGTGTGAGAGCCTGAGATATGCTGAAACTACATGTGGGAGGCCACTGAGGCCAACCCAGGATTTTGACTTTGAGGCAGGTTAGCTTTAAAACCTATGTGTTCCTTAAAATTAGACAATTGTGTCATAAAATGAAGTAAAAACAATTGACTTCATCAAAATTCATTAAAGCACAACCATAGACTGAGCATATAACACAACACACAAATGCCCAGGTTAAGGTAATGAGACATTCAAGCAATGAAGGGTGACTTCATTGCTTGCTGACACTCCCTCCTAGGTTTACATGCTGGAGCTCTATGGCAGGGGGGTCCAAACTTTTTTCCCTGAGGGCCACATACAAAAAACATAGGAAGGTCTGGGCCCCTCACTAGAGGAGAGGTATATTGCCTTATAAGTGAAGTTAGCAAAATCAATCAGATGTAGGTAAATTATTCTTGAATAATCTCTAAGAAACATCACAGCTCTCCGTAGGGATTCAGTTATTTAGTTACAAACAGTGTTGCAGCTCACCCTTAAAACAGAAGCCTCACGTTATACAGTAGTAGAGGGAAATATGATTTGTTTGAACATGTTCAACTTTAATTTACTAAATTTATTTGCAAATTGGGCTTATTAACACATGAATACTACTGTGTAATATATTATATTTACATATTTAAGAAGTACAATATAAGGAAAGCACAAGTGTCAGGTGTGGGCCATATTCCATTATACTTTTAGCATTTGCTGAGGGCCCATTAAAAGTGGGCCGCGGGCCGGATTTGGCCCCCGGTCCACAGTTTGGACACCCCTGCTCTATGGTGAGGCAGATCATTACTAAACTGACTTCTCGTGACTTTGATGTTTTGGTTCACTCTCACTGCTCTCATAGTACTGTTTTCGGGTGCAGCTGGCAGCTGTTTCCAGCAAAAAAAAAAGCATTATAAAACCGTTATCTACCTGCTCAGTTAGCTGGTGAACGTGGCGTAGCATTTAGCATTTACTAAATGTGGAGACCACCAACCGGAGCTCAAAGAGAGTGAATGTTGGACTTACATTGATCATGTGGACGGAAATATTCATCCAAATGAATAATTATTTTGGTTTTTAACTGATGAATGTGAAAATAGGCAATTCATATTATAGTTTGGTATATCAACTTTAAAGCTGATATGTCCATGTTGTGTTCCAAACTTTTCTCATCAGGAAACATTGTTATCACTCATGGAAGGCAATTCTGTAGCAAAGGGAAATTATATTTATAAAGATAGAAAATAGAACATACCACTTAAATGATATTTGGAATTAAAGTTACAATGTCTCTAAAGAAGTCATCTTATAGTCAATAAGCTCTGAGGGAGCTGTCACCCTGTCACCTTCGAAAATACATTATAAGAGGAGTTTTTTCAATTGGGTCCATTATGTTTAATTGACTCTATCCTGTCCCTCCTCAATGACACTCTGTTATTACGATTTAGGAATAATCGCTACTTTATCCTTTAGTTGTACCGCAGAGTGCTGAGGTCTGCTGGGCACTGATTCACTTTAAAATTATTCTCTATTGTTCTCTCATTTAGGAATAAGTTTGAGCCCATAAAGATAATTATATGAGGGAAGAATAAGTCCTCCACAGTTACAGTCTTGATTGAATATTTCAGATTAATAGCCTTGGTGTAAATGAGAAACTTGTGAATGAGGTTCATAAAAAAGGAGAAGTCCTTTTTTCATTCAGAAATGTTTTGTAATTTGATCTCTCAGTTTAAGTGAGGCCAATCACACCAGTTATGCTTCCTTCCTCATTTGGAAAAATCATTTCTGCTTTTCATTGAAAAAGACGTTTCGATATTTCATTCGCCAAATCCAGTAAGGACATGCCTGTTTGATTTAATATTTTTTTACTTTGCACAAGAGCCTGGTGGCTTTAACATTTATTTTGTAATAAAGCTGCTCTCAATGTTTTGAGATGCATGCATTCAAACCATTTTTACATGCACATTTTCAGATTAACAAATAAATATTAGTAACTTATGGTGTACTGAAGAGTGGAAGCATATGTCACTTTCATTTTTCTTCTGGATTTTACCCAAAGCACAAGATAAAATAAAATAACACTGCTTTCTAGCATAAATAAAAACACCTGAAAGGACATTTAGTGAGATACAAACCAAGTGGAATATACACTACAAAAGTGTGGACATGCAGAGTATGGGTCAACTTTCAGAAACGTTCTTGTTTAAAGATCATTATACTGTATAAGTATAGGGCTTAATAAGAATTGTTTATTAATAAATACACACTGTTTGTATGTACATTGTGTATCTTTGCTTAGCTTTTGTTAAAATGACCATTTTCTTTACTTGCTTGTCTCTGTTTGTTAAATGCACTTGTTGCATGCACACAATCACAGGACTAGCTCCTCAGGCATCAAATGAAGGTCTGCTATGTTACCCAGTAGATTAAAATCCCAGTGTGCTCATCTGAAAACCTATGTCCTTCACATCAACTATTTCCTTTTTCTTTTTATTAATTAAGGGTAAGATCCTCTCCTTTGCAAGCAGACACCCCTATCAACCTTGAAAATAAACCCAAATGTCCTAAGGGCAATAGGTCACAGACATGACTTTAGCTTTGGTCATATTCAAATCATACAGAGAAAGTCTGGGATCAAAAATTCAGGTTAAATTAATTTTATTAGCAGGCAGAAAGAAACCCTGATGCTTAGTCTTTTTTTGCATTTGTGGGACGTTTTGGAGCTTTTTATAAAGCTACAACTTAACAATAGTAGAAGGAAAATCATAACTTGGTTAATAAGATATTTAAAATATCAATTGAATTCTTCTTGCAAAGAAGGCCCTCTCAAACAAGCCCAGACTTGTAACTAAAATGGCAAATTACCGAATTTGGGTGGAGGATGCTCGGAAATATGCGGTGGCAAGGATCTCCTTCCTTCCCTTTTCTTTCCCCTGTACTGACCATTATAGTCAGCAACAGAGAGAAAGGAGGGAAAGAAAGATGACGCAAGATTGCGTCGAGTGACTAGCACATGATGTTGATTATTGCTGAAATCAACAGAATCTCCAAATCCATCATTACTCATTAACTAGCTTAATAAAGAATGTTACTGCTAATACAGTTTACTATTAAGTCCCAGCCATCACTCCATTCATTGTATTTATATGTTTTTTAGTCTAGTTCACCTTGTGTATGGACCCTAGAGGTGTGCAGTGTATCCCAGCAAGCATTGAGTGAGAGGCTGGGAACAACTTGGACAGGGTGTAATCCATCACAGCTGACGTTTATAGACACATTGACAAAAACAGACACATTTCCCTAATCCCCTTAACTTGTTATCTTTATAGTGTGGGAAGAAAAACCCAGAGGAAACCAACACAAACAATATACACGTATGCAAACTTCAGACAACATTAATAAAACAACATGAAATTGATATTTGCAAAAAATGTAATATACGTAAGAAGATCAAAGCAGTTTTTTTGTCATCTCTACATTCATATATTGAATTTAACTTTGAATTATTTGTTAATTGTGGTGATACAAGTGTAAAAGCTGTGGCCTACTCTGAGTACTGAAGTCAGCCCAGTCAATGTTGTGATGAAATAACAAAAAAGGGAAACGGATGACACCAGCATCATCCAAGTGTGTCCTCCACCCTCATACACACACATTATGTAGAAGGTGCTCAGACGCAACTCATCCGCTCAGTTTGCCCTGCTTCCTTTTTTTTGGGTATAAATACTGGAGGTCCGGTTCAAGAAAAATCAGTCGCCTCCATCATCTAGATCCAACACTGAGCTTCTGCAAAGACTCTGGATCATCTCACGCTCTAAAACATGCAGCTGTGCATTAGAAAACTCGCATGCCTGGCTTTCCTCGCCCTGGTTCTGGCAATGACCGCAACGGCCGATGGTAAGTCTCTTTTCTAAGATCCTGCACCTTAGTTTAGGACTTGCCTACTAAATCTGGAAATTGTATCAGGCCATGCATGTTTCAAATGGCTGACTTTTGATTAAAATGTAGGCCAACAACCAACTGCATTTGTTCATATTTGATGCGGCACATTCAAGAGATGTATGCTCATAACAAGCAATCATTTATTGTTTTCTGAATCAACAGAAATGAAGATAATCAAGTGCTGCACCAAGGTTGGTACTGAGAGGATCACTGCTCCCATCTTGGGCTACAGGATTCAGAGGAAGACCGCCTCATGTGTCAGCGCTGTCATGTAAGAATGATTTACTTATTTTATTAATCAGAAAGTGGTATACAGTTGAAAGTTGAGGTTATTTATGTTTGAAGGTTTTTATTGATCTTTTCTACCTTTTTCCTTCCAGATTTGAGACCACAGAGGGAGTGGTCTGCAGCCACTGGAAACAGGGCTGGGTGAGAAACAGGATCAGAGAGCTAGAGTAAGTAGGCCTTTGTCATCTCTCAGTCTTAAGGACTGAACAAGTTTGCTTGTTGGTTGCTATAGACAAGATGTATCAACTCTGCTGATATTTTAACTGTGACCTCTTGTTTGTGTGTTTTACAGGCAGGCCCGCAAAGCAAACACCACAAATGCACCGACAACCTCCAGCACTTAAAAAGGAGTCCCCAGTATCATCAAATATATCTATGGCAAATAGTCTTGAATACTATAAAATATTTAAAATGCTTTGTAATTTTATTGTAGGATATTTAATATTTATAATTAGTGCTATTTATGATTTCCATAATTTTCCTTTTTATTATCAAGGCCTAGCAGAGATAAGCTGTGACAGTTGTCTGTTGTTTGCTTTAAAAAATAAAGAAATGTTCTTGTGTTTAATCGAGAGGTGTCATTGTGATTGTTTGATATTGGATATATGAGGCAGCTTTGCTTATGAAACGATCATAAAAAAACTTAATGATGTAGCTGAGAGAGGCTCAGTTTCTTACAGATCGATTGTGCCATCTAGTGGGGACCTGAATTAACTTCAGGACAGTTTGTATCATAAGAGCGTGTCATTGAGGAAGTCACCTTGTCTGACTAGAGCAGCAACCCCTCAGGGGTCTGATCTTAAATAGCAGATGAGGCTGCCTCCTGTCAGTCAAGTCATGCATTTGCATGAGCTCGAAGGCAGGACAGCTCATAGAAAGTTTCAGACACCTCGCAGCAGATGTGCTGGCAGCATCCTTTTCTGCACCAGGCACGTATGTCATGCCACAAAAAAAGACCATGCAGAGAGCCGGCTATGAGATTAGATAAAGGCACTCGTACTAAAGATTATTACAGTTAGAATTGCTGTCTATATTGAAATCTTCAATAGTTGTTGTTTGATTAAATGAATAAGACAACAATGCTGAAATGCTTACAAATACATATTTTTTTAATGAGACTTGCTAATGTCATGATTTAGCACATTCACTGGATTAAGCAGAAGAGGTTAAAGCAGGCAATAAAACAGCATATTCCCAAAAGCGTGATGAAAAAAACTAAAAACATTTGCTAAGTGGCTAAGCACATAATCTACTTTAATTATCTCAAAAAGCTGTTTGTCTAAGTTATGACAACATGCACACTCCATATGTTTCAGCAAGTGAAAGTAATAACCATGTTTTACTTTTGCAGAAATAATATGTTAAATGTTCCTGATTTTGCTATTAGAAGTCCTCCGTAGTGTATGGGAAGGTTTCTGTGGTACTGACAAAAGATCCACCTTCATTCTTGAACGCAGGGCTTACAGTTTTCCTCATCGCAGTTTTACTTGCAGTAGAGTCGGTCTTGGACATCTTCTTCAGTTTTGAACTGTAAAAAAGTAAAATGTATTAACTTGATTAATTAACTATTAGTTTTAAAGTACATATTCAAATTGAAACAAGTTGATATTTAAAAGTGAGTAGGAGACTCGTACCTGAGTAATTTAAGAGTCTTCCTCACCCACCCATCCTCCTGCGTCGCACATATCTCATTCTTCGTGACCGTGTAGAAACTACAATAGAGAGAAACATTATCAGACACACACATGGAGCATTGTATTGTAATTCAGTGTTCCCGAGTCATAGTATTGATAACATGTTTTGATAATTGTGCCTGTTTGATAATTGAGTTCCAGTGGGGATTAATTATTGGAGAAATATTAATACTAAGTTAATATTAATTACATTTCTTTTAAGTTTTTCTACATAAGCATTGTTTGATTTTCAACAGTGTATCATATGCAGTGTTAAAAATGAGTTAGAAAAAAAAGTTATTTTTCTGACCGACACAATTACAGAGCTTAAATTATAAAGCATCAAAAGCTGTAGGATTTATAACATGAAATATAAAAAAATAATAAGGTGTACTAAGTGTCTTATCAAGTCAGTCCCAGCTTTTCGGTAAATATTCAAAATGGATTGAAGTTTGATACCCAGCTCTTGTTTAATTGGATTTTTGTTAATCTTAACGTCTAGACAGCTTGCTTAAAAATAATTTACAAACAGCATTTATAGAGATATGAACAGATCAAACAGCTGCCTTTTCATGGAGTCATGAAATCCACAGTAATTAGTTTTGATGGTAAAATGTTGTGGTAGACTAGATCAAAATTAATGGTCTATTTTTTATTGCGGTATATTCTGCAAAACCAACATTAGTACCACATGCCACAAAACAATTAGCAATATCTTTTAAATATTTTTGGAATATAGCCAATCGGTGCATTTTATTAGACATAACCAACCCTCCGTAAAACAGTCAGGTCAACAATGAAATTCAAATATCATCGTTGTGAGTTCTGATGGTTTAGTGTTAGTGTAGTTTGAGTGAGTCTTACATGATCGCATCGATGTTGCAGTTTTCCTTGGTGGTTTGCTCTCTGTAGCCTTTTATACGCTGGAACGGAACTGGCTTCCTATTGTATCTCCTACAACAGGCTTTGCCCGTATGGGTTCCCACTGGGCACAAACACACACCACAAAATTAAAAAGCAGTTCAGCTTCAAGTCCCAACATAATGTACTGAATTTATAGTCAAATAAACTTACGGGCAGTTGGAGCTGGACCGAGCAGGCCCAGGATGAAGCAGAGGAGGACTGCTGTCACGGCGATCATACCTCTGGGAGCCATGTTAATGTGCAGAAAGTACAGCAGAGATCTTCTAAATAAATAACCTCACCCACGTATAAAGTGTATGTATACTTTTGGTTCCAATTTTTTTTTTTTCGTGGCATGTGGTTGCTAAATTTAGGACAGGAAGCCCACTGTTGCATCATAGCATCACCACATTTGCACCCATTGCACATTGATAATAAAAATTAAGCATCTATTGTTCCATTATGCAACGCACGTTATCTACCTAGCACATTTCAAGGCAATTCAAAGTGCTGTTCATAAAAACCTTAAAAAGCATCAAGACATGGTGCAAGAGCAACACATTATAAAACTAAATTTAAATACATTTAGAATGATTAATTAACATTGCGTGGAATAAAAGAAAACGAGCTACAGTGAAATAGAAAAAGACATACAAAATACAAGAATAAAAGTTACAGTACCGTTTAAGATGTAATGAAAATCAACTTGTACATTTGTTTATGTGGGCATGTGAGAGTACAGAGGAGCTGGCGCACTGATGCATATGGTTTATGCAATCTCCTCGGGCTCTCATCTATATTTATGGTTTTTGGTTCATAATTGTGCTGTGAAGTCCCTCATAGATAGCAAAGCAGATTCTAATCGTTACACTTTCTTCGCTTCATTTCAATTCCTCCAAAGCTTCAGCATATAGTTGCATATTTATCTCTCAGTGCATATGTCTGCATAATTACGCTTGAATGAAATTTGTTCCATAAGCTATTGTCCTCATCTTGCTTCATATATTTTCTAGTGTTGACAAAAATGAAAAATATCCATATGTAATATCCATATTCATAATTTGACATTTTAGCTTAAAGCTGGAATGTTTTACGTAATCAGCAATTTTAAGATTGTTTTGTGGTGAGAATGATGGAGTACGAGAGGTTTGTCAAAAATCCCCCTTCCTTGTTAGCATGACCTATTTAGTTTGCAGAAAGCTGACGACTCCAAATCTTGCTCAGCTGACCTAGATAAGCACAACATCTGCAAGTTGTAAACGCTCTATAGTGAACTCTACGACTCATAAAATGCATGTTCAAGATCTAAATGAGTAGTTGTAAAAATCAACGCCTCGTGTTCAGTAAAATACTGTGAAATATTCTTGAATATATTCATGTATGCGGAGTGACATAGTGTTTTCTGTTTCCCGGTTTACACTACTTACAGTATGTTATTGCATGTAGATATTTTGCCAGGCAATATATAAACACTAAAACTACACTGTGGCATTTAGTGTCATTTTACATTCTTCAGAGTGACACTCAACTGATCCTTGAAGGAGGAATCTATTTTTGATGCCCTTTTCACAAAAAAATCAAGAGCGTGAAGGCCAGAAACAGATTAGGGCCACTACAGCTGATGGGGATTCAATATGTCTTGCTCAAGGGCTCTTCAGAAATGCAGATGCTTGCTGTCATAGCACAGAGACAGCTGGTGAACCTGCTGCCAGTTAAATGAGTCCCCTAACTCTCACCACATGTAGCTATGATTAATAAGTGTGTGCATGCCACAAATGTGTGGATTTATCATCTCCTGCGCCCACAGACATTAACGGGAATGACTAAACATAATAGCAACTTTTTTCCTTTAAATTGAATGCTCCTTTGAATCTAAAGGAATTCCTTAGAGTTATTAAGAGGAAGGAAATGAGCTGAAGTCACAATTTACTCCAGCTTTGGGTTTTATAATGATTGCAAATAACTGCCATAAGAAAACTCAACATTTTAGCTGTATTATTTCTTTCCATGTAGATAGATTTTCCAGATTAGAATAGTAATGTCATGAGTATATTAGTATTTGGTTTATATTGTCACACTATATTATAATATTGTTCTCGTAATTAAAAGCACAGTCATCGCCTCGTCTAATCTAGTAAGCCTCAATTAGTTTCAAGTGCTCAGAGCTTTGTCATTTCGTGACAGTTTTAGAGATCATGAATCATTATTATGTTCTCATTATGACTTGCCTGACTTGTGCCCTCCTTGAAACCTCCTCTGTCCTAACACTTGGCAGTCAGTCCCTCATGCCTCATTTTAGCACATCGCATAAACCACTTCTGATGGTGTCCAGCAGCAGTTTGTTTTACCTTCACCCATAAGGGGGCAGTCTTGGTATTGGCCACAGATCGATCTCAAGCAAGACATAATGAATGGATGTGAATTGAATAACTCACACACGCTGAGTATCTGTCACAACATTTGGGAATTGCGTGAAATCCAAATCAGGTAAAAATAAGATGGTTTGAGTGCTAATACAATAATGTCAGCAGCAGTGACGCAGTTAAATCTTACTCAGCAAAAGTGAAAGTTATTATCCACGCCCACAGCAAATAATATTCAAACATTGTGTCACTGAAACAGTAGGATACATTGTTTTTACAAGTTTAGGAGGAGTTTTTACCCTGGCTTCAATCTATTTTCTTTCTGTTTGTTTTTGCTTATGTTTGTGTGAACTCTTGAGACTACTGATAAAGAGAAATGGTGACATGATGAATTGGTCGATCGTCAGGTTTGACAGCCTTATCCCTGCTAATCCTCCATATAAAACAGCCTCTTATCCTCATCCTGTCTTTCTTCAATGAAGGACACAGCAACAAACACGATCATACACCCTTCTTTGAAGTTACAGCCCTACTTCAAATGGTTACTCTCATTATTGATTAGTGCAATTTGTTTAAATTGGTAAGTTTAAATTGAGGGTTTGATAATAAAATCAACAACATTGTTTAAAATGAATCAATCCCAGATTTGTTTTCAAAAATGTAATAATAATCATTAGTTGTTTTATACTAAAATGCCAAAAAAATCTGATTCACCACTCTCCATTGTTTTTAATCACTGAAAATGTACTATTTATAATTTTGAACACTTGGACTGTTGGGTGAACAAAATTAACAACCTACTTAAAATGTCCCCTTGAAAAAGAACTGGCAGATTCACCAATCGTGAAAATAATCATTGCAGCCTTACAGCGTCTTTAAAAAGTAATATCTGAAAACAAATATCTCAGTTAAAAATAGAGTTTTCTCTCCACAGAAATTCAAATTTTCAAGCTTTGAAAAGGGGGAAATCAATAAACCCATGTTTATTCTTTCAACTTAAAAAAACTAAAAATGTGGCTCAATATTGGCACATTTTTACCATAGCGACTGGATTGTCCATTTATTAGCAAACTGTTGACTATTATACTTCAGATGCAGCTGACATGCGGGCTCATTTGCATGTATTCATAACACTCCATCAAACTGAGGGGAAATCCTGATCTGGGTGATCATTCTGTGATGGTTCTTTACTACGAATGACTCTTTTAACACCAAATGTCATTGTTATTCAAAACATATTGGGTTGAGCATCTTTAACAGCAGTTAGTAGTTTTTAAAAAAAATATTCATTGTTAATGTGCTTCAGCACAGTCTCCCAACAATCTCTTAGAAACCACTTCTCGTGCTTTGTCTTATTTTTACAGAAGCTGATACTTCATTATCAAAGGCTAACATGCATTTTAATAAAATGTTCTTATTATGCTTATTTTTGAGCAATTCCAACATTTTGGCCAGTGCGTTTGCTTGAGGGTACGTGTGAAGCAACCTTTTTCTCCTCCTGGGCCCCTCGCCATTTTTTAGACGCAAACTGGTCGACAAAGGGCAAGACAAGGAGGAAGGGGAGGGGAGAGGAGGAAGGGCGAGGTTAAAAAGAGAGGGGGTCACCATTGAGTTGTCCACCCACACAAGGCCCCCTCTGGTCACCTGCGTGGGCTTGGGCCAAAAGAAAGGCGAGGATGCGCAAACACACAAAAAGAACAAAAACGACAGCTTCCTAACCCCAGATGTCAAATGTGGCAAAAGGAGCTTGGATAAAAGTGTTTTAAATTAGCAAGAAACTTCCTCAAAACAACAGTATGGGGCATTATCAGTATCCGTAAAAGCACTTCACAACAGAGTAAAGTTTACGCAGCGAGGGAGGCGAGATGAAAAAGCTCTCAAAGCACTTGGCTGTGGCATGATCTTCAAAAAAAAAATCCCTGTTTATCATAATTAGTATTGTTCCAGACTGTCAAACCCGTGAGGCACAGAAAACAATGCACTCTTCAATATTTTATTGAGGAGTTATGTTAAATTGCTTGATGTATAATTATTTGAGCCTGGCGAATTTGTCCTCACCGTCTCCTCCTACATCCCATCTGGCCTGTGTGTCCAGAGTGTGGGTGACTGAAGTAGCTGCAGGGGGGGGTTATGAAGAATTATTATGGAGAATTATAAGAAAACTTGTGATGTAACATTCTGAGTTGCGCTTCTGCTGTTCAAGCCGACACTGTGACATCCTCGGCCTTCAACAGAATGAATAGTAGAAGACGAAAAGAGGGGAAAATACAGACTTAAAGGACCTGTGACTTTAGGAAGCGCTCCGAGGTATTTCAGTCTGGCAGAGCTAACTCTTTGCCATGGGAGACTCTGGAGGATACAGTGAGCCAGAAGAGGTGAGGAGAACTGAGGGAAAGAGTGTAGAATGGTAGAAAGAGGAGTATTTTTAGGGTGGTCTGTTATCTGCTGAGACGAGGGTGTGTGGTATCACAGCCGGGTCACAATGCTGAAGGGGAAACTGCAAAGACTGTCCGCCGAGACTGCAGATAAGGAGGAACAGAACAATGAGATCTCTCTCTGTCTCTCACACTCGCACGTCCACACAGGCCCACTCATAGTCTGTAACCACATCCACAGGAAAAGACAAGCTTCACTATCACGTCCTCTCAATGAAACTCTCAGACGTGTTCAAGATCACTTGTGAGTGGAGCCTCTGAGCTCCACGGGTGACTGGAGAGGGGGTACTGCTCAGGTGACTGAGACACAACACCAACATTATTGTAAAATCTCTTCACAAACTATTTATCTCTTTCTTTCTCGTGCTCTCGCGTTTTTTTCTGCCTCTCCTGTAAAGTAGCGTTCTGAAGAGCCAGCAGAACAGATGGATGGAGAGAACATCTCATCACTGACACCATGTTTATGCAATCACACACACACACACACATATACACACACACACACACACACACACATACACACACACACACACACACACACACACACACACGCACACGCACACAAACACAAGCGTACGCTCTGAAGCAAGATGCTGATTGAAATTTCTTCAGTAATCAAAGTAAGCACATGATGCACGACGCACGCACACACACACTCACAAACACACACACTTTTAGTGTCTTGGTGTTTTTGATGAAACCTTCTGTTCGCTTCTTCGTTTGTTTATACCGAACACACGCGTACATAAACACAGACGCACATCAACTCGCGCGCACACATGAATTGAGTAATTTGCCAGACTAGCAGCTGTTATGGAGAGAACTAACGGGACGCCTCTGACATGCTAATGACCCAAAGAGTCAAACCACACACACTCATACCGTGCAGATTTAGAAAATCTGACTATTATCCATCATATAACCCAGAGAGTATCAGTGAAGTGGCATGAATATTAAATGGTTTTAGCTCCCAGTTCGATGTATCTACTCTGTGTAGGACTGCGAGCCAAATGAAAAACTAACTCGCTCCAGGAATATCTTTGTGAGGCTTCGAGGGAAGATCCTTTCTCAGCACCCAACACCCTCCCTCTACACCACCATCCACCCACCGAATCAAATGCTCACTGGCAATGCGCTGCTCCTCATCTCTTCTCTGCATCTTTTGTTCATCTCCCACCCACACACCTACAGTCCCTCTGGCTTTTCTCTTTACACTCTCACACAGACGCACGCATTAACATGTGGCTTCTTTGTATGTGCTTCATTTATTTCTTCCCTTCCTGTTCGCTTCGTAACTATTAGACGATTGGAGTTTCTATATATGTATGAAAGTAGGTTCACATGTTTGAATATACCAAAATTAAAAGGCCTAATTTGGTGCTTTACAATACAGATGTGTGGGCAGCAGCCATCTGGGGCCCCAAACGGAACAAAAAGTATGTGTGTGCCGATGTGTGGTTTTAGGACCAAGGGCCAAACTTAAAGTAGGGATTCGAGGCTAGGGGCCCGTTGTGGAAACCCCCTCCAGAGAGCTGGGAATCTCAGGGGAGAGTGGGAAAAACATCCCAACGGTCATCAATCAAAACTTTGGTGACACAAATGACCTGAAACAAGAGACCGTTCTCCATCCATGTCACTGTGCCCTCTCCGCTCCACAGCCATGTCCCACCCACCTGCGCCGCTGCCCCATTGGTCCTTGCCGCACGCTGCCCGATGGGATTGGATCAGCGGTCCCCGGGCGAAATCGTGATCCCCTCTTGGCTAATTGGGTCTTTGTGATTGCGCAGTCTGTCGTGTTGCTGGGGGAGAATGAAACGTGAAAACGGTATTATGGTGGATGGGGGAAGAGTGGCAGGTCGAAGTGGGGAGATCGTTTTTGGCGTTTCAAAGCGCCAGATGCTCTTCCTGGGTCCATTATGATGCCTTACAGGGGATCGAGATGGTTTCGGCGTAGCAACTGTGAAGACACAAAGCGAGATGGAGACCGGCCGAGATGAAGACTCACACAAGCACATACATGCAAATGTGGACTCTCACCATTTACATTTGCAATCACATATAGTTCACTGTTTAAAACACTTTACGTGAAATGAGCCAAACACTTGCTACTCAGTGCTTTTGGTTAGTCAATTTCAACAAAAGTTATCAGAACTTACCTCTGTACATGTTGAACAAAGACAAAACAAAGTGAAGCATACCTCAGTTTCTTATTTTGTGGTTAAAATGTACAATAGTTTTGGGGAAAACCCCACTGTATCCAAATAAATTAAAATATTTACTTCTTCAAGCTGGGTGTCCATTGTGAGTAATTGTTCTCCAAAGTCTTTGAGAGAGGGAAAGTGTAGGCGGACGGGTCATGAGCCTGCTCTTTGTCTGTGCCACCCTGTTTCATCACGAAGCCCTAGTCCTGCGCCTTGTTACTAAATAATTAGGTTGTTCTTCTTCTCTATTGTGTTCATCACGTGGGGTTTATAGATCAAAATCATAAAAAAATACAGTGGAGGGATGGTAGTTGGATCTTTGAAACTCCTTGCTATTATGTTGTTGGCTCTAAAATATCCAACAGACTGGAAAAGCCATGACCATATATTGGTTTTTTTCCCCCCCCAGCAATGATCAACAGGTGGCGCTGCAGTCACACTCTTCATGCCCGTCAGGACAAAGAGATCCTTCAGCCTTAAAGCAAACAAATCCTTTATCAGGAAATTGTTACACATTTATGTTTTGGTATTCATGTTTGTTCTTTTTACTTGACTATGTGACGTTTGTGACCCCCTGCCTTCTGGCCCCTTTCAGGGTTATCACTGCTAAATGTCACTTCTGATGTGCAACAAAGACTATCTGCAGGAGTTGTGCATTTGTTAACTGTATCCTCTGATATTTACCTTAGATAAGTGGTTGTGAAGTGGGGGTTTACTTTCCGTTGTTCAGGAAATCAATTGTTATCCTGGAAAATCAAGGAGAAATGTCAACATTATTTAATGTATTATATTACAGGAGGTTATGAGCAAAGTACGCTATTACTTTCTAGCGTCCCCTTTTTGAATCCCTAGAGCTTACACATATAAATCTACTAAATTGAGCCTGATCTATTTCCAAAAACCAATTCGGCTTGTCCTTTTAGTTGGAGAAATAAACTGTAGAAGTGATGCATTGACGCAGATATGGAGCACAGTACTGTATGCCATTTGGCTCATGTCATTTGAATTACCATTAAGGGAAGCATCTGAGTGTGAGAGACCGCCCCAGTATCTGCTGCTGCATCCAACTCGCTTTCACACTTGGGTTCATTCACACACACTTTTCCCACCGGGATGGAGCAGCTTCAGCCAGTGCGCAGAGCCAACGCGGAACACACACGCTTTCACGCTGCACACATGGCTGCACACATACGGCGAATATTTTCTACCTTAATATGGATGTTAACACTAGTTTCGAGTTCGAGGACGAGGATTTATCCACCGAACGAAGGTGAGTAACGAAGGAATCTGATCGTGTGTGTGTGTGTGTGTGTGTGTGTGTGTGTGTGTGTGTGTGTGTGTGTGTGTGTGTGTGTGTGTGTGTGTGTGTGTGTGTGTGTGTGTGTGTGTGTGTGTGTGTGTGTG
Source organism: Eleginops maclovinus (assembly GCF_036324505.1). NCBI lineage: Eukaryota > Metazoa > Chordata > Actinopteri > Perciformes > Eleginopidae > Eleginops > Eleginops maclovinus. Next base: position 11,770,101 of record NC_086354.1, read on the forward strand.
TGTGACTTCGGGTTTCCGCTCCTGCACGCTGGGAGACACCTCGGCATGCGCTCCGTACGCGTGCTATGATTGTGAAGAGCAAGGCGAATATGCAAGAAACTTGAACTGTCAAAAAGTTGGATTTGGAGAAAATGTGTTAATTCTCCATTTTTTTTCGTGTAGTTGAGCCCCGAAGTTGTTCTGATGCATGCTCTGTCTTGCTACAGATCTTGGATGTTTCCACATGATATGGTCAACAGTTTAGTGTGAAGCAGTAAAAACTTAAAATTCATACCTGGTTGATGTTCCTTAATGCATAAATCAGGTTTGTCGAATTTAAATCAGTACTCTAATCTGAAAAGATGCAGATTATATGATGTAATATAATGTTTAATGATGATTCATATTAAAAGTTCTATAGGTACCACGTTTGTGAGGTAGAATATTTGTTAATCCCAAAATACAATGCTTAGTTGTAATTTTTTAGTGTTGATCTTGTGTTGTTCCTATATGCAAACATGTGACTTATTTTGCACTACAAAATAGTTTTATTGTACTGAAACCCTGTAGACTGTTTGCCCTTAAACCACCTGCATGTGTGCGTGTGCATTTTAGTGACCCTGCTGGATACCAGGACAGTGCCAGGAGAGCTGAAATGGGCAGCCAGTCCTTCCGAGGGAGGGGTGAGTGGGAGCTTTTTTACAGATACACTGTTTACAACCTGTTCTCTCTTTGGACGCACGCACGCACGCACGCACGCACGCACGCACGCACGCACGCACACACACACACACACACACACACACACACACACACACACACACACACACACACACACTAGCACACACTTGGTCTGGGAACTGTAAATAATCATCCCACAGATTCTGAAATGTGCTGTTGTTCACCAAGCCTAAGTGCTAATATGAGATTGCTGGCGTTGTGTTTGGCAAAACGAAAAAGCATAAACCAGCTTGGTGGTGGGTGTTTATTTTTTTAGGGATTTTTACTACCAGTTGCCAAAACAAATCCTGTAGATATCCATTTTGTATTGCACCCTCATCTTTTTGTTCATTTGGTTGTTGGTACTGTTATGATTTACCATTAATATATGTGCTTCCCTTTCCGCTCTCTCTCTTTCTCTCTCCTTTTTCACTCAGTGTCTCTCACCGCTTTGTTGGTTTAAGAGTTATTGGTGAACTTGACTCTTATTTTTTCAGTCACCACGCTCTCATTCTCTCACATGCTGCTTGATTGACAGGGTCTTGGTCTGCACGCACTGAGCTTTTGATTACAGGCACCCCCACCTTCCGCACCCCTCAGCTACACACTCACATACACACAAAACATCATCTCTGTATGGTTGGAGCAAAGCTTTTTCCCTCTGACAGCTGTGATTTCTGTCTGCTGACAAAGAATCCAAAAGAAACTAGACAAGAAGGCATCATACCCCATGACAGCTTTCTTTTTTACTGCTCTCTTCCTCAATACTCCACACATGCCCTGCAAAACACACACAAAAACACACACATGTACAAAAACATGACCATGAGCTCACACACACACACACTGTAGGAGTGCACAGATACAGACCAAAGACCGATGCTGGATTTTTGAGGCTGATGCCGATCTGGATATTTGAGATTAATAAAAACTTGATAATGATGTTATCAACCCATGTTTATAACATTACATTGTATTGGCCAAAAAGACTACTAGTGTTCAACGGTTAGCTTAACTGAAAATGAACAATTTGAAATAAATAAGTGATTTTAGCTAAGTTTAGGTCAAATAGACATTTACTGCCCTGCAGTTTCTGCCAACATATACACCAATATTAATTTATCAATATAGCTGTAATAGGACAATGTTGGCCAATGAAATAATTCCTGATTACATATCGATCAAGCTCATTATACACACACTCCCATACAGACCCCGCCCCCCTACAACACACACATTGATATATTCTCTGACTCTCCCTCTCTTTTTCTTTCTTTCGACACGGCGTATTTGGTGTGTATACAGCTCTCACCAGAGCAGATTATTATTCAGTGGCAATAAAAAGCCAATTTGGAGTTGGGAGGCTCAGCGGTCATTTGAAGGGTCACAGTACAAGGCAAATCATCGGCTGTATTGAGATGGATGTTGCAGTGAAGGCTGGGCCTGTTTCACTTTTATGGAAATGTGCCTGTAAAACCTTGGAGTCCCAACACATCTGAACCACTCTCTGCTGCAGAATATTGATGCAAGAAGGAATGATTTCAAATGACAACTCGGAATTAGAGGATGTGGCCCAGCATCTGAATTTGATTTGATCTTGTTTTTCAGCATTTCTGTGAAATCAATATTTCCATTTACATTCAAATACTCTCCCAAGTGAAACTTGAGTGTCAGGAACTTTATTTATTCTCCATCTACATCCTTTTTCACAACATTTGTATGTTTTCCCCCAGATTTGAACAACATCTCTTATAAAGATTGGTACTTACTGTAGCAGCTGATTATCAGAAACAGTTTTGACCTGCTCTATGTCTACTTAATGATCACTTAAATGGAAAATCAGGTTTAATGAAGTTTGTGCAAAATTGAATCTCATACCAGTTGATGCGGTTAAAGTAGAAAATCAATCTCAATATTGACGTTTAACAGTGGGCGTAAATTTGAAACCGCTTCACAAGTTGACGCCTTCACAAGTGTATTAATACAGTTGCATGTGTGTTTGTTTCCAGTGGGAAGAGGTGAGTATAATGGATGAGAAGAACATCCCCATCAGAACATACCAGGTGTGCAATGTCTTAGAACCCAATCAAAACAACTGGTTGAGGACAGATTGGATCCCTCGGTCCGGCGCTCAGCGGGTCTACGTTGAAGTCAAGTTCACCCTGAGAGACTGTAATAGCCTGCCAGGGGTCACCGGCACCTGCAAGGTACAAGAAAATATACTTATAATGTCTAAACACTGCATGATGATCATTGCATGGCTTAGGCCCAGTACACATTTTAAACAAAAGCATATTTCAACAAGGATTTCTTCAATATGTTAACTTTATGCTAATTATTTAATGGACAGGTCGCTGCTAATGGCGCTTTGTTATATATTACAGCTGCTGGTTATTCAAGCAAACCCCCCCCCCTTTGACTCATTATCATATTAAGAGAAAAGATGAGTGCTGATGGTGACAAATAGTGGCGTCAGTCCCACTTTTTTTCTGTTCCTTTTGTGTTGCAGGAGACATTCAATCTGTACTACCATGAGTCTAACGAAGACAGAGAGAGCTACATCAGAGAGAGCAGCTTCATTAAGGTGGACACTGTGGCAGCAGACGAGAGCTTCACCCAGGTAAAGCCCGAACAACTGAGTCAGGCTTTGGGTTCTTTATCTTCCCTTCTCCACTCGCTTTAATTTGCTCTTATCTTGAAACTAAACCTTCCCTGGGTACTTAGCTCTAATTTTTTTATTTGTTTTACAAGCACTTTCATCTCCCATGTCCAGTCTGCTGTCCCAGGAATGCTGGCTAGGTGCTTTTGCATAGTCCTAACAAAAATGACATTAGTTTTTGGCATTGCAGGCATTACATCCTATTTTACCTTTGCAGTCAATAGCAGCCAATCTGGATGAGAGTCAAATGCTGAAGATGTAAAGATCAGCCATGGTTCAATAGCAACTCTTACTTTAAGACCTTGAATTATAGAGGGCTGACACAGTTTACATCACAATTAATTAATGTAGCTCCAAATGTCTTTCCATTCAGGTGGACGTTGGTGACCGCATCATGAAGCTAAACACTGAGGTGCGAGATGTCAAGGTCACGACCCGTAAGGGTTTCTACCTGGCTTTTCAGGATGTTGGCGCCTGCATCGCTTTGGTTTCTGTCAGAGTTTTCTACAAAACCTGCCCGCTCACCATCCGTAACCTGGCAAAGTTTCCTGACACTGTAACCGGGGCCGATACGTCTTCCTTAGTGGAGGTCAGGGGGTCTTGTGTAGACCAATCAGAGGAGAAAGAAGAGCCTAAAATGTACTGCGGTGCTGATGGAGAGTGGCTGGTTCCTATTGGTGGATGTTTCTGCAACCCAGGATATCAAGAGAAGGGTGGCACATGTAAAGGTAAGTGAAGCTCCGAGCAGCACAGCTACTAAACCATACAAATGTTGTTTAATTTTGTGATTTTCAGACTGATCCATTTTGGATTCAGTCTGAAGGCTCTCGGCTCCTCTTGTGTTGCTACCTTTAAGCTCATCTGCATATGAATCATTAGTCCTTGAGTTAACAAGCTATTTGCTAACCAACAGTGACAGATTTGGCTTGTGTAATAATTAACACCTGCTTGATTATTCTGGGGCTTGTTTTAATTATTTCCATGGGTTGTATTTAGAACTGTTGTCATTTTAAAGAGGATACTCACGGTTTAACTATGCACAAGGCCATAAGAAATGAATCATCAGGGTTGTTTTCCTAACTTTTACAAGTTGATAATCGATGAGTTGTGTTCAAAAATATTTTTTTAGGCAAATGAAGTTTAGAGACAGGTGCACAATACAAGACTGCCTAGATTTGGAATTCATTTAAATTCAAGTAAATATTACACTTGTTTAAATTGCCACGTTTTTGTAGAAAAGTCTTAATGTTTCTGTCCAAATGGTACAAAATCTCCCAGCACTTCCAAAGTGGTGCATAGAGAGAATCTCTGCACCCAGTCAAAAAATAGTCTGACCCACAAAACACAACCTGTCATATCTCATCTTAATCTTTTTTATGAATAAACAAGAAGGATACACTTTTTTAATTAGTGAGCTTTAGGGAGCCTGAAGGCAGATTGTGTTACCTTTCGGCAAAGACAGGCTTGTTGTTTTTCTCTGTTGACTGTCTTTGGGTTAAGCTATGCTAATTGGCTCCTGAATGCAGCCTGAGAATAGTATCTTGTCATCTGACTAAAGAAAGGATATTAGCGTACTTCACATAATGTCAATGTCTCTTAAAATGTTCATCTGTTCTGATTGTAAGATACCAGTAACAATCATTACTTTTTTAGTCAAGTTAGTTACCCCAAATAACTGTTTGAATGTATCTTTCATAACACTTCATATCTTAATGAATTCAAGATGTAAAGAGCTTCTTATTTCTTGCAATGAGTATAAGTAGAAGCTCAAAGGTCTCATTGTGAGGTGTGCTGACAACTGCCATCTGGACAAAAATGTCTTTTTATCACTTACAAATCTGGTCTGAACTCTACGATAACAAATATGCAAGCTGTTCACACATTTCACCAACATACATGTGGCGTGAATGACGTGTAATGATTGGAAGTGACTTGTTGTGATATTGAAGACAACTAAATGTGTGTTTGTGTGAAAAAGGAGGGGGAATGGGGGACAACAGACTTGGTGGAGACATTTTAACAACATGGCTTCACTCCCCCATTCAGTCTCATAGTCAACGGACACACAACATGTTCGCTCACACACACACACACACACATCCATACGCAGATGCACATAAACGGATAGAGACAAGGGAGAGAGACACACTGATCCGCTCCCTCTGTTATTTATGAATCCTATCCCAGAAGGCTAATTGTATAACAAACAGACCCATAACTCAAAGAGGAAAGAAGAGGCGCTGAGAGACAGAAAGGCGAAAAGATGGACATAAAGAGAGCGATGAAGTTGCTGCCAGTTGGCGCAAAGAGGGGGGGAAATGTGACTTTTTTTCTTTGTAATAAGAGGAGCAGTAGCCAAAATTCTCTGTGATAAACGTCCTCTAAAACCTTTACCCCGCTTCCCCCGATTGTTCTTTGTGAAAAGAGGAGGAGGTTTGCAGGATGGTCCCTGAAGCCTGAAAGATGTTCCTCCTCAACTAGATTTAGGAGAGACCCTTGACTTTGTTGAACCTCCAGCAGATGTGAAGTGCCATTTATCTATCTGCGGCTCTCTTCCCTGTCTCCCCACTCTCGCCTGCTTGTCAGGTTGTTGGCCAGGCTCAGCTGCCTCTGTGGAAATCCATCAAAGTCTGGATGAATACCCAACGCTGCACAGCGAAAACTCTGACCCTGCAGTATTGGATAGATGCCTTAACACTTCTTCCATTTTAAGTTTGAAATGTGCAGAGAGAGTGAGAGGAGGGGGGATGGATAGAAAAGGCAGATAGTTTTGAGACGAGATCTGTCTCTCCTCTTGTCGCTCATGTCAAAAGTTTTCAGGATTTTCTAGACTCTCGTGCCTTCACTCACAGAATGATTGAATATAGCCAGCAATAACTGGACGGAAGCTCTTGTTATTAAGGGTTGGTTCATACTAGCTTTGTTATCAACAGTTAGATGAAAAGACAGAGGAAGTCACAGCCTCTGTGCCAGGACTCGTATTTGACGCCTGGTATTACAGGAACGTTTTGTTTTGTAACTTGAGTTTTTGTACGTATAAAAAAACCAAGATAGCACATGTTTTTGTGGGTTTTTGAGGTTCTGGTCAGTATTTTTCTTAACATTTGAGCAGAGCATCACTGTTAACTACTGGTTTCTTATTCAATGGATGAATGTGACAATGGTATCAAACTTCTCATATAACTCTTGGCAAGAAAGTGAATACACATATATATCATAAAAGGTTGGAATATTTTGCTTAAATTTCATCTATGAATACATCAATGTTATGCCAAAACAAAAATATAAATCCAGACCTTATCGGGTGAACACATATTTGTGTCTAATAGAAGGGTCAGTATAGAAATTCTTAATTCAAACTTGCATGATTTGTTAAATATAGTCGTAATTATGTCTGCTCTGAATGTCTACGTAAAGAGTTATTATTTAGCATACTGTATATCTCTGTAAGATAGAAGTTATTTATAGCAATGCTTTTGATAAATTCCCATTTTATAACATTTTCATCAAGCTTAGAGTCCTTGTGCAACAACCACTGTTTGCTGTGTTCACAGTTTTACTGCCTTTACTGTTTTTTAGTTAATTTCACCCCCCAAACTCCTGTTGAATGGAACTAAAACAGGACTTTGCCAAAGCGGAGAGATGTGAAAAGTTCATTTCACTGTTGACACAGTGTAATGAGGATGGAGAGGATGAGAGGAGAAGCTCTGGAGAGGAAGAAGGGATTAGGAGTTGAATGGGGCGAGAGGGGGATTGAAAGAAGGGCACTGACAGCAGAAGGCATCAATACAGACCTGCCCCTCCCCCGCTGGGGGTTCGCCATCGGGTGCAAAGGGGACGAGTAAAGAAACACAAGAGAGAGGGAACACCCCCTCTTTTCTAAACCCGTGGTTAAGACCGAGGTCATGACTGAGCCTGATGAAGACGTCAAAAACTCTGACTGACAGCCACTCACGCACACATTCAAACAGAGAGAGTTTAGCTACAGAGTGCAGGGTCATGACCGAGGTAGATGAAGACGTCAAAAGTTTGACAGCTGCGATCCGTCTGGGAGGATCGGAAATGAGGGAGGAGAGACAAGAGGAGTGAAACAACAGAGGGAATTTGAAATGTGAACGGCCGGGGAGGTGGAATGAAAGAGGAGGCTTTTTTTGTTTCGCTGTCTTTGCGCTGGCCTCCCTTTTTCTGTGGTCTGACTCTGCTTACTGCCTGGGAGGTTTGGACTGTTTCTGTGTTCCCCACGTCCACAGAGATTTCATGCTTGTGCTTCTTTCCAATGCACCTGCAGTGTCTCGTCAAACGCAGAAAGTGTTTGGAACGAGAACGGGATAAAAGGATGGAGAGGAGAGAGGCAGAGATAAAAGACGGGCGCACTCAAAGAGAGATGACAGAAAGAAAGAGTGAGCGCTTGATAGAAAGAGTGCGTAATCGCTGTATCCAGCCCCTAATTATTGCACCGCATTTCTGGACTCTGGGCATGTTGGAGTGATGATTTAGTGTCTGTGTGTGTGTGTGTGTGTGTGTGTGTGTGTGTGTGTGTGTGTGTGTGTGTGTGCGCGCGTGTGCACGCGTGTGTGAGTGCGTGCGCACTTGCGTGTGTCTGTGCACGAGTGTGGGTACTGTATCTCTGATTTTCTGCCTAACAAAGCCCTCCCGCCCATAAACTCACAGTTTGGAGGACTGCCCAGGAATGCCTAGAGAAGAGTGTGGTGAGGCAAACAGAGAGGGAGGAGGTGTTAGTGTGCATGTGTGTGTGTGTGTGTGTGTGTGTGTGTGTGTGTGTGTGTGTGTGTGTGTGTGTTTGTGTGCACTTATGGCAGGTGACAAAGCAGGCAAAGGAATGGTACAAGTAATTGTGCGATGCAAGCCAAACTCAGGTGGGCGGAATGGTTTGCATTCCACCGTCACAGTCAGGGTTTGCTCGTGCTATTGTCTCCTTTCTCCCAGGTTGTGCTTAATGTAGAGGAGCTTTGCCAGCACCAGCAGTCAGTCTGTAGCTCTCTGGCATCGGAACAAGCCCCGCTCTCTGTCTTGCTCTCATTATCCCTCCTCTCTCTTCTCCAACTCGTCTCCCTGATCCACAGTCAGGGGTGGTGGGGGTGCTACTGCTGCTGGTGGCAGGGGGTGATCTGTGTGTGATGGGGAGGGGGGTGTATTGTTGCAGAGCCCTTTTCAAATGCTAATGTCGCACTGTTGGCTTTGGGCAGACACACACACAAATCCACACATATCCATCCGAACCACTAGTTTGTGTGAGTCTTTAAATTTAGAGAAAGTTAAAGCTGTGGCTTCCATTGAGCACATTCCTTAGCTTTTAAATGCAGAGCGATGTGAGAAGCTAGTGCCCGTGCATGATATATGAGATTAATTTGATACCAGGCTCTGTAGGAATGCGAGTTCCTGGGGAGCGGGGCGGTCCTTTCAATGAAGACATACAGTAGGAAGGAGATAAGCATCACGGCTCTTCTCCAGCTTTTTCTGCGGCTTTTAATTAACAGGGCATGACCCCTGTGATTAATAGTGTCCCTCCTTCTCGCGTGACAGTCTATCAATCCGTCCATCCATCCGTCAATCCGTCCCTCCCTCCATCCATCACACAGACAGGTGTCACTGTGCAGCGGCCGGGGGTACTTCCTCCATCTACACCCCTCTGCTGGGAAAGAACAAGGGATGATGGCAGATAACATGGGGTCAGGAGGAATACACACACACACACACACACAAATACAGTGTGCCGACAAGGCTCTTAGTCAGATTTGCAGTGAGCCCCATTTGCATTTTAGGTAGCAGATGAATGCATATGCAAATGCCGACAATGCTGATAATAATCAAAGGGCACCTTCCCCTGTGTTTCTCTCCCTCCTCCTCACTCACTATCGTTCTGTCTCTTCACTTCTTTATCTCTTGCTTCTTGTCAGTGGCTTGCCATCTCTCCCAGTCAACCTTCCCTCCATCCTTTACACTTTGTCACTTTCTTGTGCTTGACAAAAAGCTGATGCATGCTGCGGTCTATTTTGTCCCCTGCTAACAGGCAAAATGGGAACACAGACATACACATTTATCGCTCCTTATCTCCCTTTTTTTTAAGTATGTTTGTGTCCAAATCCCTCCCTTTTTACTGGTTAGGCTCCGGCTCTGCAAAGCCCGCGGTAGCGTAGGGTTAATGTCGGGTTAATGACACCCTCATGAGCCCTTATTCAGGGTCAGCTGCGCTCAACCCCCCCTGTCAAATCCAGCGCAAAAGAAAGACACAAAAGGCAACAGAGAGAATAGAGACATGAGAGGGCGCTGAAGGAAGTTTATGGCTTCAAATACTTGCTCCTTTCTTTCTCTTCCTCCTTCTTTCCGTCCTCTGTGATGAAGACATGGATAGAGGATTGGTTTGAACAGAGACAGGCAACCTGACTCCCCTGGCAGCGTCTTGTTTAGTCCTACAATCAACCCTTAAGTCTTTAGCAGGTCAAATACTTTTCTTTCTCTCTTTAATTTCCTCGCTTTTCCATCCATGGCTTACTTACCCAGCTAGATGATTACAAACAAAGGAATGTGCACAACAGCAGAATAGTGATAAAACTGTGTTTTATCTCCCATGTGATGATATCAGCTGACACATTTTAACAAGGCATTCACTGGATGAAAGCCGGCCTTATCAGCCGCAAATGTGTTTATGATTTTAAAGGTTTCGACAAACGCTTTATAGCCATGCGTGTTACGTGTGCGGCCTCATTTGAATTGGTATCAATATCAAGCCACAAGCGTTGCTTCAAAGCTTTTAAAGAATTTGACAGAGTGGCAGAGTATCATACAGAGATAGAGCAGGATTGAGAGAGTTGTCAGAGACACAAAGACAGATAAGTAGAGGTCGAGGAGGAAGTGCACCGGGAGCGAACGAGGGAGGTTGTGAAAAATGTGAAAGGGAGGGCAGATGAGTGTGTGAAAGAGCAAATCTATGGTGGCTCACACAGATGGGGCAGGATGGTCGGTGTGAGAAGATTACAGAGGAGACTTCCTCCCTCTCATTTGCTGATGAGAGTGTCATAAAGCACTGTGAAACACACACACACACACACACACACACACACACACACACACACACACACACACACACACACACACACACACACCATTCCCACATTCCTATCCACTCCTACTGGATGTCTTCATCTCTCTTGGAAATTGAAAGCTTTTAAAAAGAAAAATGAGGAGAGAACCGGGAAAGATGGTGGGATTGAGGAAGGAGAGTGAATAGGGTGTGATGATGAAAAGGAAGGTGTTGAAAAAAAATGATTGCAGTGGAAACAAATGAGAGGGTTTCCTTCAAAAATTAAAAAGATAAAAAAATGTCTCTAACCAGCCACGCTCTGCCATCTCTTTTGCTTCACCAGTGGATGTCAAGTGGTATAATTATGTACTCATTTATTGTATTGTTACTCTGTCAATGCATGAATTCCTTGGTAAACGGAGAGAAGATTTCTCCCCCTCTCCCCCTCTCCCCCCCCTCTCTCTTTCTCTGTTTCTCCTCTTACACTTATTTAAATGTCAGTTGTATTTGTGTTGGCGTTGGAGTTTTGATGTATTCAGTTCTGGTGTTTCTCGTTTGTGTGTGTGAGTGGGAGCTGATCACCCAGTGTTCCTTTAGGTTGTTAATTCTTTGCAAAGATAAAAGAAATCATTATCCCCATCCCCCTCATGCTATATGTATTAATCTCTGTAGATATATTATTTTACAATCGTTTATCTTTGGATGGAATTGCAGTCTATGTGTTGACTTTGTTGTCAGCCGTCGATATTTAGGACAACAAAGACTGTAACAAGAGTCAGGGGTCAGCTGACTTGACCCTTGCAGCCCCTATCATGCTGGACTTTAATTACTCAAAGCTGATGAATACCATGGATGTTTTGGTATCAATTTTTTTAGTGTTGCGACAAAGCATACTTGCAAAGCAACATTTCTGATTATTATTTAACCAAAAGTTATGGATGTTTTCTATCAGGGGACAGCTGTGGGGTTGTGCAAATTAAGGCTGTAACTAATCATGCATTTACATTTTTGATTTAGCAGCAACAACAATAAATGTCCCATGTTGATGCAATAGAAAATTGCTTATTTTGTCTAACGAACAGTTCAAAAATGAAAATAAAATGACCTGTGAACCATTTACACTTAATAAAAAATCAGTAGGCTAAATAGTGAATATGATTGCTAAAAATGGCCAAAAATATTATTCCTTAGCACTGCTAGTGGTTGAAAACAGGGCACCTTTAACAACTACTGTGTTCTGTTGAAGGAAACATGTTGTTACTTCATTTTACAAGTCGTTTATTGGTGTCTATCATAAAGTTTATGTCAATGTGACCTGTTGTTATTGACATTTTCAGAACCAGGTGTACGTGACTATGCATTGTTATTGAAGTGGAGTCTTAAATCTATCTTTTTCTGTCCCTCTGCAGCCTGCCCTGTTGGGTTTTACAAGGCAAAGTCTTCAGAAGCAGTATGCTCCAAGTGTCCTCCACACAGCCACTCGCTCAGAGACGGGGCGACCGTCTGCGACTGCCACTCTGGATTCTACCGCGCTGACAGCGACCCTCCCTCCATGGCCTGCACCCGTAAGGATACACAGACAGACAGACAGACAGACAGACAGACAGACAGACAGACAGACAGACAGACACACACACAGACAGACAGACACACAGACAGACACACACACACACACACACACACACACACACACACACACACACAAACACACACACAAAAGTCAAAAGAAAAACAATACGTGTGCATTGCTTGCAAATACAAGTAAATAAAGCAGACTGATTGTCTCCCATTGTCCCTATCTCTACCAAACAGAGGGAGAAACAAACTTGTCTGAATGCAACCCCTGTTTCATGATCCCATTACTTATGACTAAGCCACCATCTACATCCTGCCTGCTAGTGATAAGTAAATATATTGAATAGTGAACAAATGTCCTCTCCCTCTCTCATTTTCTTTCTCTGTCTCTCTGTCTTTAAGACTCTGAGTAGGTCCTCTGTGACAGAATTGGAGACCTCGGTCTGTGTGTCATAAACTTAATTATGCCTATTTACAGCACATGGTTTCCTTGGCCTGGGAAAAATAAAAGCACACACACACACACACACACACACACACACACACACACACACACACACACACACACACACACACACACACACACACACACACACACACACACACACGTTCTGTCTCTCAGACACACAACACACAAAAAAGAAATACCACAGTATAAAACATTCACCCCATCAAAAACATCTCTGAACAGTATGGTTTCAGTCTGAGGCCAGATGTCTACATTTCAACTTGTGCCAATGGCTCGCAGCAACCCCCTCACCCCCATATACAGCCCGTATACTTCCCTCCCCTTTATGTGGAGTATAGAATATAAACTTGATTGGTTTTGTTCATGCCTAAGCAAGCTTACATCCCCTTTTCTTCCCCAGAGCCACCATCAGCTCCACAGCAGCTCATCTCCGTGGTGAACGAGACCTCGGTGGTGTTGGAGTGGGCCCCCCCTCGACGGCTGGGAGGACGGATTGACACCAGCTACAGTCTTGAGTGCCTCATCTGTCAGACTGCCAGCCACAGTCAGACTGGAAGCAAAGCCCTCCCCAGGAATCACAGCCTCTCCCAGCCTGAGGCTCAGCGCATCGGCCTGGGGATGCAGTCAGACCAGGGGATAGTGGGATCTGAGGTTCAGTCAGGGAGAGGTGTCTACCAGAGCAGACCGGTACCTGGAGATTACCCAAGGCCCGGCTCTGGCACCAGCTCTCAGCTCTGCCTGCCCTGCAGCTCCGATGTGCTCTTCTCCCCAGAGCAGACCAGCCTGAAGAGCAGCAGAGTGGTGGTGAGCGAGCTGAGGGCCCACACACACTACACCTTCATCGTCCATGCACGCAACGGGGTCTCCCAGGCCAGCGGTGCAGGGGCAACCCAGAGTGTGTCCGTCACCGTCACCACCAACCAGGCTGGTGAGATGAAAGCTATGAGTGTGATAATAAATGTGTTTGTCGGATTGTTGCAGCAACATAAAATATACTTATGGTTGTTGGTCCGTAAGTAGGTCAGCACAATCCAAACTGCTGTTCACTGCATGCGGACCCCCAGGGAAGCAAGGCCCTATGGGTAATGTGGAAGTATGTTGTGGAAAGCATCCATCCAACAAGACTTCAGTGCTGAGAGACAACTATTGTTGGTATGATTATTAGGAAATGTATGCTTAATACATATTTTCTGCCACAAATATGTTTTCAGTGCATCTTAAGAGTGCATGTGTTTGTTTCTGAAATAACATTTCAAATGCAGATTGAAATATATGAGCCCCACTTTTTGAAACATGAAAGACATTGTATGAAAAACCCATATATTGCAAATGTACTTCAAATGCATTGTTTACATAATGCTTCAGTAGAGTTTAATAGAAATCAAATTGATGCCATATAACGCTTTCTCCACTAATGACCACATCAACACTAATGATACTACAAGACACCTTTCCTGCTTTCAGTCAACTGGAAACTCTGGCTCTTACTATCTGTCAGAGCTGCCATCGTTATTATTCTGTCCTCCTACACCTAACAACAGCCAAATTAATTATAGGGGTGTTCTCAAGAGGATGTCAGAAAGCGTTCAGGCAAATGTAAATCACTGACTTAAATGCAAATAGACAGCGCATGTTGAGGGAAAAGTAAAGGAAAACAGCACATAGCAGAATAGTTGACACATAAGAGCATTAGTTTATGTGAGGATGGGATTTCCCTCTTTTCCGCTCTTAACCACGGAAGTGTGTGTGGAAAGTCACCCAGCTTTTATGGCGTGTTTCATTTTGGTTGTGAAGGTGTCAGCTAGTGTGTGGCGCTTCTCACACATGCTCTGCATTAGTTTTCAGCGAGTGCTTTTTTCCCCATGCTGTTACATCTAAACTGTCATTGCTTTAAGTCGTTATGGTGGCATTTAAAAAAAGGCACACCTGCTTAGCTCTAGGAGCCCCTGGGGAAATAACTTAGCTATGTGTGCACAGCATGAGAGCTGCCTGGGATTTTTCTCGTCCAACCTGCACCACCATATGGCCCGATATCATATGAACAGCCACAAAGGAAGACAAACAGTGTACGGGGAGGGAAAGTAGAGGAATGTAAGCAGAGGGAAAGTGGAGAATGAGGCTGCTCCCTGGGGAATAGGAAGGAATGAGATTTAGGTCAATTCTCAGGTGCACTGGGTCAATGGGATTATTGACATGCATGCATACCTTTTAAACTGTTCTGTAAAACTATGATAAATATACTCTTATGAGCTGCATCATAAAATATATATCTGTCACTAAAGGGATTTTTTCTTGTCACTGAATTATCTCTCCTCATCGTTCTCTCCCTTCCAGCTCCCTCTCCGGTGTCGTCTATCTTAGCCACTGACGTCACCAGGCACAGTTTGTCGTTGTCCTGGCAACAGCCGGATAGACCCAACGGGGTCATCCTAGAATACGAGGTCAAGTTCTATGAAAAGGTGAGGCGCCTGCAGGTTAATGCTGCTCAGGCAGCTGTCTGGAATGCCGATATGTTGGCACTCTGTTTGTGTTACTCTGATGGCAGCGATGGATTTGCGGTCAGACATTGAAAAGAACCCCTCTTTTTGTCCCGTCTAATCAGGATCAGAAAGAGCGGTCCTACCGCATAATGAGGACCTTCTCCCGGAGCGTCGATGTCACGGGGCTCAACCCCCTCACTGTGTACGTGTTTCATGTGCGTGCTCGCACCGCTGCCGGATACGGAGACTTCAGCACCGCTTTTGAATTTGCCACCAATTCGGGTATTGTGACAATAATGTTAATGAGGTTTTAAAACAATACAATAAAGTTTATTGTTTCCAAGTTTCCAACTTTCTGGTTGTGCCCTTTTTATGTCCTTCCCTGTAAGATCCCTTCCCTCTGATTGGAGAAGGAGTAAACTCAGCCTTCCTGCTGCTGTCTGTCAGCGGGGTTGGGATTTTACTGCTGATATCTGCAGCTGTCTTCATCATTAGCCGCAGGTATACACACACACACACACACACACACACACACACACACACACACACACACACACACACACACACACACACACACACACACACACACACACACACATACTGTATAGGCATCCATACAGGCAGGCATTCACACCTATAGGCTTGTTATGATGGTAAGAAGTTTCCCATCAGTTAATCGCTGACCTCAACATGAGTGCTGCCTCAACCTTAACTACTGCTTTTAACTAAACTGCCACAATACACACAAACAACTGCTATTGTGTGGGTAAATAGTGTGTGTGTGTGTGTGTGTGTGTGTGTGTGTGTGTGTGTGTGTGTGTGTGTGTGTGTGTGTGTGTGTGTGTGTGTGTGTGTGTGTGTGTGTGTGTGTGTGTGTGTGTGTGTGTGTGTGTGTGTGTGTGTGTTACCTAGCGCTTTTAAAGGGGATTAGAGTGGAGACAGTGATAATCCCTTTGTCCCTGGCTTGTCATTACTGTCTCTTCAGCAGCACAGCTTGTATGTCATCTTCAATTGGCATGTACACACACACACACACACACACACACACACACACAAACACACACACACACACACACACACACACACACACACACACACACACACACACACACACACACACACACACACACACACACACACACATAGCAGAAACACAAGCATGGGCAAATGTTCACACACACACACACACCTGCTCAGCCACAAAGGTGTTTTTGACAGTTCCTTTGTTTAATGGAAAACATCTTTTATCTTGCGCTACCTGAGGCATCGCCCCTCCTCCCTCTCTTCTTAAATGCTTTCATCTCCTCGCTTTGCCTTCCCTGCAGCCCGTTGCTCTCTGTTCTCATTGTCTTCCCTTTCCATGGCGGCAAATCCTGAAAAACCCAGTAAATGCATAGCGCTACTAGGGATGAAAATACACAAAGTTGAAAACAATGGGACACACCAATGTTTTTCTATTTGTCACTTCTAGCAAACTGTAAAAATCTTTACAAGAAAATGTAACAAAAAGCAATTATGTGATGCACTTTTTTGTCTTTTGTTAAATGTGTTAAATCTCCATCACCTTCTTTATCTCATCAGGAGGAGCAAGTACAGTAAAACAAAACAGGAATCAGAGGAGGAGAAACATCTTAACCCAGGTACTTTACACACAAACACACACACACACACACACACACACACACACACACACACACACACACACACACACACACACACACACACACACACACACACACACACACACACACACACACACACACACACAGAAAGACTGATGCTCTTTATTACACTTCTTCTCTTCCCCCCTGCACACATCTTACACATATATTTCCACAGATATTCCCATAACATATGCAGCAGTTATATAACTCTTATTTCTTACCCTCCTCTGCAAATCTTCCTCCTCTCCCGCCTCTCCTTTATGGCAGGAGTTAAAATCTACGTGGATCCGTTCACCTATGAAGACCCTGATCAGGCCATCCACGAGTTTGCCAAGGAGATTGATGTTAGCAGTATTCACATCGAGAGGGTTATTGGCATGGGTAAGCTTGGCATCAGTGCCCGCACAACCACACACTCACACACACACGCACTAACAGGCCCACACACACATGCTGGCTTGGCGCTGACACTGCTGTTTGCTCTGTGTGTGTAGGAGAGTTTGGGGAGGTGTGCAGTGGTCGGCTGCGTGTTCAGGGAAAGAGGGAAATCTACGTGGCCATCAAGAGTCTGAAGGCGGGATACTCTGACAAACAGAGGCGGGACTTCCTGTCGGAGGCCTCCATCATGGGACAGTTTGACCATCCCAACATCATCAGGCTGGAGGGTGTCGTCACAAGATGTGAGTTGAAGAACCTGAAGAATTTTTGGCCAATGCTGTCCGGCAGTGGCTCAGTCAGTAGGTACTTGGACTGGGAGCCGTGGGGTTGCTGGTTCAAGTCCCCGAACAGACCTATAATATGGAGTGTGGAATGCTACTTGGAGAGGTCCCAGTTCACCTCATTGGCCCTGCTGTGGTGCCCCTGGGCAAGGCACCGAACACCCTGGCTACCATTTCCTGCCCTATCCTGTTTTCTTTCTCACTTATTGATGTTGCTGCTATGATACCTGAAATTCCTATGGGGGTTGATTAAGGTTTGTCATATCTTGTCTGCTTGTGTTGCATTTTAACATTTATTACTCTTTACTTGTTTAGGTAAACCTTTGATGATCATTACAGAATACATGGAGAATGGATCCCTTGATACTTTTCTTCGGGTACATGCATTTCATCATACTGTCATTTATTTCCAAACAAACATAAATACAGCTTGAAATTTGCCATCTTACTGAAAATGTACTGAATCACAGAAAATAATCAATTCATGACCACTGCAGCTATCTGTTGGTCGGGCCCATGCTAACCTGTCTCTATAACCTTAATGTCGCAGAAACATGATGGCCAGTTCACAGTGATCCAGCTGGTCGGCATGCTGCGTGGCATTGCCTCGGGTATGAAGTACCTGTCGGACATGAGCTACGTTCACAGAGACCTGGCAGCTCGTAACATCCTGGTGAACAGCAACCTGGTGTGTAAGGTGTCAGACTTCGGCCTGAGTCGAGTTCTGGAGGACGACCCAGAGGCTGCCTACACCACAAGGGTAAGACACACACAGAAATAACATACGCATATAAACTGCTAATCATCATTCTTGTTAGCCATCTAATTCCAAGCCAAGTATATATTTTTTTATTTTTAAATGTGCATTTGATACATTTTGTTGTAGACAAATGTATGACAAAATCAAATAATACATCTTAAAGCTACAACTATAGGCATTAAAAAGATTTCTCTCTTCAGATATTAATCAATGAGGTAATCAGTTAGACAAAAACCAAATAAATCAATGATGGAAATAAAAGAGCCTTTATTCACTGAACCACAATTACTTTTACTTCTGTATTAGGAGGCTACTGGGACTTATCTTTCCCCTGGAGGGAAGATCCCCATCAGGTGGACGGCTCCAGAGGCCATATCCTACAGGAAGTTCACCACAGCGAGTGACGTGTGGAGTTACGGTATCGTCATGTGGGAGGTGGTTTCATACGGAGAGAGACCCTACTGGGACATGAACAACCAGGATGTGAGTCACTTTACATATCACCTAACCAACAGTTTGTTAAAAAAACAAAAGAGGGAGCTCATTCCATAAAGCCTTTGCATATTTAAATGGTACATTTCAAAGAATGATTTAGCTTCATAGTGGTCATATCCTGCTGGTAATTACAACACTCACCGGCTTTATTTCTCTTAAACAGTATTTTTAAAACAACATTTAAATTCATTTATATTAATTTAATTCTATATTATATATATTTTTTACATATTTTATGAAGATAATATTTACATTTTTATTACATACATACTTAAGAATGACTAATTTTAGGACAAACAATACTAGGAATTGTTTAAAACTTTTTGAAAAACTGTACAATAATATGTAGAACATTTTATGACTTTTTTTGACATTTAAATAGCTGATTAAACTGACAAGGATGTAATATGGACAATCAAGGTTGAACTGGGAAGCAGCATTACCAAATAAGTGGTTTGTATAATATTAGGGGGAAATGGGGATTTGCTTAACATTGATTGCTGTTATGGTCACATTTGTGCATACAGTTGTCAAACTGTGTCTTTCAGATCAAGAAAGTTAGTGACTAAATGTTTTTGAAACTGAAAAGGAAGATACAACAACCCTGTTTATTAAAACCCTTCTCAGCACACCAATTCACACCAATTGAAATGTTTATTAAACATAATGTGTGTGCTTTTAGAAAAGAGATTAAACTCTTACTTCTCCACAGTCCACATTTATTTAACTCCATAAAAAAATAAATTAAGTAGAAGTGGAAAAAGCACCACTTCTGTAGGATATTTTGGAAAGCCTTTTTTGGGGGGTTGGGGGGGGGGATAAACCTTCCTCTTTGTGACGTACTGAATTCTGATGCAGTGACCTCTGCACCATTTAAAAATAGTAAATATGGCTTTAAATCATCCACAGAAAGGGCAGCAGGCAAGATTTCGTTTTTTAGTCACTTATTTTAAATATAAATATTTAGACTTTGCAAAAAAGATGACTAGAATATGCTGCTTAATGTTATCCCTCAGCCAAGCAGCCTCCGAGATCTGAGACTTAAATCCGTTTTCAGAGCAAATTTCCAATAACTTTGCTATCAAAGCGAGTTAAGTTGGAGTAGGTCAAAGTGCAGTGCGGCATATGGAAATCTTCAGACATGATGGATTTCATCTGCAGCACACTTGCAGTCTAAGAAAACATTCCTGATGAGCCGTTCTCTAGACGCTTTAACCGTCTTATTTACTTTGTTTTGCTTTTTTTCAGAACAAATTAGTACACGCCAAGCTGCTCTTCTGTCTTTTTAAGTTGATTTGTTTTAGTGAACACTGTGGAGAAGATTTATCGCACAAACAAGCTGAAGCATCTTTAAACCTAATTTCTTAGTTAACTCCATTGCTGTGTCCCAATTCCATACTATCTAATGAGGCATTTCTTAATATGAAGTCTCTTCATTTTAGGAAAGTTGACTGATTTGACCTGCTTATCAACACAGACAGGGACTGTTACCCACAGCTCATGGAGGCAATTATGCATATGGAAATTGGGCAAATTTGCATGTATTAAAAAAAAATAAAAGCAAAAAACAGCCAACTCAATGACTACATGAAAATATTATACTTCCTGTTCACATGCCCCAAAGCCCACAAAATATAGGTTCAAAACTAAGAGCACAGCTAACCTCCAAATTGAAGTATGACATAAAGTAATAATAACTTTTAATGAAGACTAAGGCTCAAAAGGCGCTGTTATTTCAGTTGTGTCTGAACATCGAACAGCGTCTGTAATGGACAGTATCGTCCCACAGTATAATGCACAAAGGAAAGAGAGGAGCTGCTCACATCTGCAAAAAATTATAATAAATTGCAGTTGGTGGTGAGACAGCTCTGGAAACAACAGAAAAGTAATAAATCTTCATGGAAAGATTCTGCTTTCTCTCTGTGAAATGTAATTGGTGGTGGCGTTTTAAAGTGGCTGTTTGATTGAAGTCCGTTAGCTCATTTCCTGCACAAAACCATAATGATTTATTGTATTCTAACTGCAAACACATATACAGTAATGATAAGAATATACTGTGCACTGTATGCTACAAGTAAACACCGTGGGATATGGACAAGCACTGACATCGCCGCCTGCAAATTTAGAATTGTTCTGCATTATTATAGCATTTTTGCCTGATTATATCTTTAAGGAACTCTTTTCTTTGTCCTTTCTCTAGGTGATAAAAGCGATAGAAGAAGGCTACCGTTTGCCTGCGCCAATGGACTGCCCCGTGGTGATGCATCAGCTCATGTTGGACTGCTGGGAGAGAGAGCGAGCAGAGAGACCCACCTTCAGTCAGATACTCAACATGCTGGATAAACTCATCCGTAACCCCGGGACTCTGCGCCGGACAGGAGGGGACAGGTACAAACTGCATATGTTAATACATTCATTACAGATCACAGACACATACATTAAGTATTAATTCAGCATTCATTTTGAACCCACACCTACGTTATTTCATACTGATGATTAGGTGCTAGATTTCCTATTTCAGGACATTACCAACCTTCGTCTTTCCACTCACGCTTCTTGTTTTCACAGACCCACAGCCACTATGTTGGAGTCAGCGGTGGGTTCAGAGGTGTGTGTGTCAGTCCTACCGGAGGTGTGTGTGCCAGGCTGGTCGGTGTGTGAGTGGCTGCAGTCCATCGGGTTGGAGAGGTACAGAGACACTCTGGCAGCAGCCGGATACACCAGCCTCGACAGCCTCCTGGCTCTCTCACACCAGTAAGTGCACCTTCATGGGAAAATGGGCTTTGGCATTTACTTATCAGATTTCTTAGAGCAAAAACACAAGCTGCACATTCAGAAGGAGTTACACAAACATATGTATTTCCGCACCTTATAGTAAGATATATACTGTTTGGTTTTATTTTTACATAGCTGTGGTCATGTCGTTTTTACCTGGCACTTTTAATAACTCAATCAGCTCAAATAAACGTGTTTAAAATGTGTCAATCAAACACCTCTAAAAAATATTGGAATAAGACGCCATGCATGTTAAAATGTCAGTTTTTAAAAAAAACAGACACATCCCAGATTAACAAAGTGATATGCTGACACCTTTACATTTTGTTAAGATGTCAGTAAATGCCTCACAGTACTTTCACTGTATTATTACATTGAAAAGCTGACTCTAAGGTCCATGTTTAACGAGTCATTTGGGCAGGGTTTTTTTTTGTCAAACAGTTACATACTCCTTAAATTAAAGGGTAGCTTTCGCATTGTTTTATCTTGGACCCAACAAAGAATTATATCCAGCTAAATGGTATTCTCGTTAGCCTATTCAAAGAACCTAGTCGTTATCCAAAATATATCAATAAACATAAAAAGAATGATCCCAATGGTTGGATGAATGGGTGGTGAACGTGGGCCTATATATTTAATATGAAACAGCTTCCTCACCACTGAGCTGTGGTTTCTTGTTCACATTGCTTTTCTTCTCATGTGTTTTTAATAGTACTGAATGACAATGGGGTTCCATGGCACAAAGACACAAACGATATAAGGCTTTGGCTACACAGACAACTTGATAATAAGGTTTTGGCTTAATTGGTAGACTGGGTTGGTTATTTATTGTTAGCTTGGTGGTTACAACGTTGTTCATGTGTGTCTTGAGCAGACACTGAAGCCCAAACAGCTCTTAATGTCTGTGTACGGCAAAAGATGCGAGTGTCTGCCCATTGTTATAAAAGACGGTCCTATCCTTTGAGTACTGCATGTGGTGGCTTTGTGTTTGAACATTATCTTTGTCTCTGCACCCACAGGGAGATGGACAGACTGGGAATAATCACACCGTCACACCAGGACATACTAATTGCTAGTGTGCAGCAAGAAATGTTGTCGCAAATGCAACACATGCAACACACAATGGTTCCAGTCTGAGCAGAGCGGGGAGCTGATACAAACGTGTTTTGAGAAGAATTTCATTTACCTCATCCATGCACTTTAGAGGGACCTTTCACCAGTGGAAATACAAGGAGTGGAGTAAAGTCCGATGTGAAAAGCAGCACTTTTGTGAACTCCCATCCCATGGAGTTTTCTAAACACCATGATCTGGACGTGGCCACAGATAGCGTTAAGCTACTGAGCTCATCCTCTTATCCAGTTCTATTTTTCATTATTTTATTATCTGTTTCGTGAAGGCTGACTTGTTAAGGCTGTGAATAAGCAGAATGGCTTCCAGTTTATTTTTTTGCTGCTTCGAGCTTGACTTGAATAAAATGTGTTTTTTGTTTGCTCGTATGTGTGTGTGTGTGTGTGTGTGTGTGTGTGTGTGTGTGTGTGTGTGTGTGTGTGTGTGTGTGTGCGTGCGTGCGTGCGTGCGTGCGTGCGTGCGTGCGTGCGTGCGTGCGTGTGTGCTTGTGTTGCTTGTTACGTGTTGCGTGAATGTACACATCACAGAATTTCCCTTGCCAAGACGTCAGCTATCTTTGAATATTCTCAATATGCAAAGTATCCCCGAGAGAGAGATTTGGAGGAGCCGGACAGAATGTATCATTATGAGCTCTTACTGGTTTCATACAGGAAGATCTACAAACAAACTGTATGATTTGCTTGTTTTTTTTTTATTGTTCTGTTTTTATTGTTTTTTATTTTATGCATTTCCGTTGAATTAGACATTTAGAGTATAATGTCATCCTTCTGTGTCAATTGTAAATGTCTCTTATTTGATGCTAATAATTAGCTACCTGAAGCATTTTGTTTATTTATGGTCTTTTTTATAGTTTGTACATTGTAAAATAGAAACACAGAGGAAATATTGTAGTGATTGCCATATTGCATTGCAATAAATTCCAAAACCATCCATTTATGTAGGATCTTTTGTAAACTTTGAATACTTTTGTTTATCTGAGTTTGGCAGAAGACGTTGAGACTTAGTCAGAGGTGCCTGTAACAAGGAAAACAACTTGAGAAGAACACCCAGCTGAAATACTTGTGGTGTCTTCACACAGTGTTGCATTTGTGTGTGTGACAGAGAGGACAGAGAGAAGGAGGAAGAAGAAAGAGTGGCAGAGGAAGACTGAGAAGAGAAAGAGGGCTTGATTTAAAAAGAGAGAAAATGAAGAGTGGGCTGTCACCATGAGCATCTGTGTAGCATCATGTTTATTTGTAGTCTAAATTAGGCTGAGTTTGCAATGCACACTTGTCGAATCAGCAAACATCTGCCTCCCACTACACTTCCACACATACTATAAACACACACACACACACACACACACACACACACACACACACACACACACACACACACACACACACACACACACACCAGGGAGTTGATTGGAGGAACCCTTTGATAGATAAAGGAAGGAAAGATATGATCTGGATTCTGGCAAAAATGTCAGTGTTTTTTTTTCCCATCCTAATGAGTTTCCTTCCACACCAGCACAACACACATACCCCCAAACCGCCCGCCCCCCGCCTCACTCCCAATACATCCAAATTACACAGCAAACAAAATGCTGATGGTGGTTAATGAGGCAGATGCCTCCGAGTACGAGACAGAAAGAGGAAGACACACAGAGGGAGAGAGCTGGGCTTGGCCTGGGGCAATGAAACAGGCAGCTTCTGTCAAATAATGAGGCACAGACAACACATTTAGCAGGTAGCCTTTTGTGATGATGCATCACACGCCAAGCTCTACTCGGAAAAGGATAAAATGACATCTGGTCTTGTACGAAATAACTGCTTGCACAGAGTAGATGAACTCACTTTCAGAGAAGTGTGGCTCTATTGATGACAATGTTAGTCAGTCAACTGTTTTAATTCCGGATAGAAATATGTCAACAACTACACTGAAAAAACTGAAACGTTGACTCAATCAAATATATTATGTTGACAAATTCCACATAACTGTATTAGGTTAGTTGAAAGCATTAATATTAATATAAACAAAACATATACAGCTCCGTTTTTTCACTGTATTCAATGTATTCACACAAACGTTTCAAGAAAAACATTCATGGTCCCCAGAGGATGATTTCTAATAACTTTAGATGTCCCCTTTTTTCTCAAGTTTCATCATGAGTCTGATATTTGTGTCTCTGATTGAAATATCTTGACAACTATTGGATGGATTTGAATAAACTTTGGCACAAACATGAGGATCAATTATATAACTTTGGTGAACCTCTGGCTTTTCATCTACAGCAACCATCAGGTCGAAATATAGTCTATTACTTTGGTTTATGACAAAACTAAGTCAAACTGATTTGTTGTGTTAGCGCTAAGTATCAAACAATAACATTTAAAAGCATCATCATGTTAGCAATTTGCTTCTGACTGGTTATTATTCCTACTTTAGCATTTATCTCCACGATTGCTTTGATTTAGTGCAGCCTCATAGAACGCTTCAGAAGCTTTTCCATTTGCATTCCCCGCCACAGAGCATGGCCTGTAGGTGTTCTAAGTTGTTATAAAAGGGATCGATCATAGGGATAAAAAGGACACCGTTTAGAGGCTGAATCCACATTGACTGATGCTAGAGTGAGCAGTAGTAATTTTAACCCTAAAAGACACGCTTGTTATATAGAGAAGGGCACATCAAATTGAATCTTTCTGTCTCCGTATCTCAGTGGGAGGCGATTGTGGGTTTTTGTCCCCAGATTAGGGCGGGTATAGAGCTGGCTAATCCTGCTCGCTCCTCCATGTGGGAGTGGCAGTGGGGGGCCTTTGCTGCGCGGCCAGCCGTAATCTAATGGGTGTGAGATTGGCTTTATACACGGGCACGCTCACTCACACACAGCCGGAGACACACAACACAAAGTCTAGATTTGTTTCAGGATTAAAGTCCCCACCTCAATGACTGACATAATGCCACAGGCATTCCCACGGTAACCCTCATGAAGTTGTCTGTATGTGAGTATGTGTGCGATCAGTTTGTGTGTCTAGATGGGATCCTCGATGATGCTGATGAGAAATACTTTGAAAAAGGAAATAGAAAGGGCCCATGAAAATGAGAAAACGCACACAAGCACACACACAAACACACACACACACACACACACACACACACACACACACACACACACACACACACACACACACACACACACACTGAGCCCCACTAGGAAAGCATCTGCCCAGGTTGGCAGGCCATGTCCCTCTCATTATGCTGGCCAGTCACTCGTGTCCTGGCTCTCTCTCCCCTGCTGCTGCTGCTGGACAGGTAGCATCTGACACACATTAGCCTTCTATTAATGACTTCTGCTGCAGCCATTATCACACACTTAGGGAAAAACATCCCCAGGGTGCCATTTTTTGCAGTGCCATGCATATATCTCCAAAATTTTCCAAACGTTCTGCAAGCAAAGCAATGCTGCGTCTTCAGGTTTCGTTCCTACACTTGGATTGTTGTTGTTTCATCTTTTGTTTGCATTTGCGTGTGATGGTACCTCACGTTAAGTCCAGGATGTCCGTGAAACTTGCTCTCAGAGGTGAATCCAGAGGAATGTGGGGTGTGTCTGGTGGACCTCCCACATCAGATTCATTGTTTACCCATGATCCCAAAAGGGAATACCACTGTGATTAACATTAATCCTTCAAGTCTGTGCACAAAAAACACAAATGCCATCTAAAGATCTCCAACATCAGCAGCAGGTGTTGTGGACCATTCCTCACTTCCTCTCAATCTAGTGCAGTGTTTGACATTGTGCCTGTTCAGCTCTCAGGTTCAACAGGTCCATAGAATGATATTGCCAACAAAAAGTCATGGTCTGTTCACATTTTTCTATCCTTTCAAATCCTGCTGTGGTCACAGCGTCATAATGACCGAGGATCACAGAGGGTCAAACATTCCCTATTCACTGCTCTAAAAAAATATGATTGCTTAGGAATTTGTTGAAAGACTCAGGTTTCTGTGCCAGAAAGTGTTCAGTCAAGGTGTCCTTAATAAAATTGACTTTTAGAATCATATGTCAATTTCTGAAAATTGTAGTTTTTGCTAAATGTTAAGGAGCACAAAGAACAATACGATGAATACAAAACAATAGATCTCAGCAGGAATGAACTCCAAAGATTAGCAAAATAAGCCAATAATAGGCATTGATAAATCCATGAAAGTAAGTAGGGAAGAAGATAATTAACTCATCTAACTGGGTTCCCTCGACATAACCATCGAACCATCTCCAATGAAGCAGACAGAAAGACAGAGCAGAAATAATCATGTTAAAGTACCAGTAAGAGCGAATTGTGGCTGACAGGATTATTCGTATGTCTTTATAACAGAATATCAGTGACTCAGAGACATTGTGCTATACAGGCAAACATACTATAACTGGTGTTTGGACTGAAACGCGATCCACTGTATGCATGCATGTGCTTCTGTGTGTTCTGTGTTATCCTTTTTCAATTTTTTTTCAGCAAACCTCCACAGCTCTGCAAGCTTCAAGGTTTGATAAACCTCTACAAAAGCACCATTGCTGCATTTATCTACCATTCCACCTTAAAGAGTGTCAGGTCTGTGAAAGCCCCACGCGCGAGGGAGACTGATTGAAAAGAGATGGGTTGAGGTGAAAGACAGAGGCACACCAGCAGTGAAAGTTTTGTCCTTCATCAGCCCTCCATACCTCTACCCCTCCATCTCATTAAGTATGGATAGATGATCAATAGGAGCGAAGCAGTAGAGGGGGATTAGGATTAGAAATCGATGGCTTTGTTTTCTTCAGCCTGCCAAAGATAAACACTGCCTTAAGACACTGACAACGCAACACAGAGACCTTTATGGCTTTTCATCTGTGTGTGAGAGGGCACGGTGATCACTCTGTGTGTACAGACAGACATCTGTTTGCAGCTTCTCACGCTGAGTTAAAAAGAGACACTTCGATCCCTTCATGAGATTGGGAGATGGGGGATGGGCTCTGATCCTGTTTAGTGGTAGAGCCTTGGTTGCTATGAAATGCAACAGAGGCTCTGTTGGAGATGCTGTAGACTCTGTGCTCTGTGTACTGCTTGAGATGCACATGTTGTCTTGTGCGTGGGAGACGCAGGTTATTTATCACCGATCAGAGGTCGACTGCTTGTTCACACCAAGTCGCAATTGTCTTATTGAAATAACGGGAGATGATTGATGGAGAGATAACATATGCTCGTTGCAAAGATAAGTGATGCTCCTAAAACCCTGAGTGGGCTGGAAGGAGTGATGCAAGGCATTCTGGGTAGGTGAGGCTTCACCTCCCACACAGAGATTCAAAAACATACCCCCTGCTTTGATCTCTTTCTGCTCTCTCCCTTTCTCTCTCCTCTTCCCCGTCCCTCCTTTCACACACACACACACACACACACACACACACACACACACACACACACACACACACACACACACACACACACACACACACACACACACACACACACACACACACACACACACACACACACACACCCTGCGCACTCAGCCTGTTTGTTGTGGCTTTCGCCCCTCTCGCCTTTGAAAGAACAAAGGCATTTGTTTATGTGTCCAGCAGATGAAAGTGCAGCTTTGCAACAGGTCATTTCACCCCAGGTACAGATGCCGACGCTCCATGGTTTCTATTGAGAAATATTTTTAAGATGAGAACTGTAAAACTTTGTCTTTAAGCTCATTTGTATTTCTCTACCATTTTTCCTGATATTAGGCCTTTTGCTTTCCTTTTATATGATAATGACACTGTTCAAAGTCACAGGTGTTTGAGGCCTATTCCAGCATGCACTTGGCAGAAAGCAGGGGGAGGAGCAGGATCATAAAAAACACATTGATATCTCTTCAACCAATCTGACATGCACACGTTTGGGAGGAAACCAGAGCAGCCTCAAGTGGACACTGCGAGAACATGCAAACATGACCAGGACTGTGCAGAGAATAAAGCTGATGAGGATGAAGATGAACATCATTTTTGTTATTTTAAACATATCTAAGGATAACCACTTTCTCAGCCTGTGGTCTTGGAGTAAAAAGCTAAATAATATCCTACTAATAGCAGGGCACTGCGATTTGGCAAATGTTACTCAAAAGACGAGTTGATGGACACTAGACCATTTTCAGCAGTAGATTAATCCACAATCGCCTAAATCGCCAGCAGACTGGTTCAATCATTGCATTTTGGCAATGTGTTTAAACCATTTTACTCTTTAGAATGTTTACCTGCATTCAACCAAAATGTCACTGAAAGTGATAAGTCAATACTCTTTTGACTACAAATAAAAAAGCTTTAGATTCCAGAATCTTGTTCAATTTCTACAGATTATCGATTCATAGGCATCTGTTATAGGGATCAGTTAGTGGCTGCTAAAAAAGAAAAACATGGGATTAGTTAAGTATATACTGTATTAGTTTTAGTATATGATTAGCCATGTCCTTTAATATGTTTACCTCACTCAATTAATTGCACTATTGGACTGTTGAACTGTTTGGATGTGAGGCAGGGGGAACTGAGGAGGCAGGAGAAGGAGCAAAAGGAACATTTGTGTTTTTCAAAGGCAGAAGGACAAAAAGAGGAGAGGCACAATTTCCTTCCAGGACAATTGGCCAGGTGGCTGCTGATCCTTGTCCATCACACATTCGATCACGGCCCGACATGGCTGACTTGTCACCCTGAGTGACATTCCCAACTCCGGCTTACACATAAAGCACACAGTGCATGTGTACCTGTACACACCGAGGAATATGGTTAACACACACCTCACTTGCTGTAATGTATACCTGGGTGGACAACAGACCATGTTATCTCCTACTTGAACTTTATTGTTCTAATTTCTCTTCTGTAATACTTGTACTGTGTGGGTGTATATATATATATATATATAGAGAGAGAGAGTCCATACTACTGCAGATAGCCGGCTAAGATCCCAAAGGGCTGTTTCAGTTAAGGCCATATTGATCCTCGTCTGTTTTACTCCAATGTATTTTTAGCAGCAAAGCTTGTGCAGATAAATAAAATGCCAGCCAAAAAATTCAAGACTTCACATCCTTATTTATGTAGAATTGTCAGTGTGATATGGAGGTTGAGGTATGAGACTATAAATATGAGCTTCCCTTTTATGGTCAATCAGGAACACTATCAAGTATTATGACCAAAATACAGCTGATATTTTGAAATGTGTCTTTGGGCTTATTGATCAGGGTTCCTTCACATTTTCCATACTTACTTCCATACAAAATTCCATATATTTCAGGACAAGTATTCTTCATTCAGATCATACCATGATTTAGTAAAACTGTACTTTCAAATCCTAAGGAAACACAACTTCATGTTCTTTGGAACTTAGGGGAATTAAACTATTAATATTTTTTATAAATTATGGACTTTTTTTTCAGTATTCACATTAATTAATAGTGATGACAGAGAAATGTGTTTTCCATAGTCTTGTCCTTTTTTGTCATTTCGTAATCAAGGAATTACAGAAGCTTAAACATTGAGCACATTTCCTGCGCAAGCACCGTGTTTAATTCGGCATCGCAACTAAGCGTTTTGCATTTTCAAGAAGCACGAAACTGTAGGAATTCAATACAGGCTGTTTATGTCTGAGACATATGGTGCCATCTGGTGGACCAATAATGCAAATTACAGTTCAGACCTAAATATTTTCTCCTTTTCAGCTGGTTTATGAATCTGTATAATACACAACAATATAACAAATCCAACAAAAGAAAAATATCTATTTTTTTTACACAATATCATTTTTATTATTCTTTTACACAGTGATCAGCTACAAACACTGCTGCCTACAGAGGCAGGTAAACGTCAGACTTTAACAACACGTTACAGCAGTGCTCGTCCACAGTCAGAAAGTATCATTTTGGTCAATTTTGAATCTTGATGTATGGAAGAGGGGAGGTACTGACTGTGGCAACAATACATTTATTTTATTACCAAACTGTATATAAATCTGAGGTTATTTCTGCTCGTTTGCACTATTTCCTTTTTCTTACACAGCCAACATGCTTATAGCTGTTTCAGACATTCATTGCCATAACAACAAATGGAGGTTACACCTTTTACCACTTTTTGACAAATAGGCAGGACAAAAACCATGTCTCCCAATCACACATCGAAATGCATGCAGACACATGAATACAGAGACATATGGGCACATACAGACTCTAATACATAGTTTATCTAATTTATAAAATATAATTGTATACATTTCTTTTTTCTTGTGTTCTTTCTTGAACAATGGATTCGAAATCCTTAAAAAGGTGTAAATGCAAACTTTGCATATTTGTATTTTTAAAGTTGGTTTTGAATAATTACATGTGACCGAAATATTAAAAAAATGTTATGAAAATGAGTTTTTCAATAAGGCATTTTGAGCACAACCATTCATTGTCAGATCAGAGTTTTTTAAGTGGACCAACACGCACTGCTGTACAAACAGAACCCTGTGCACACACACCCCAAAACCTTTACTGTATTTAAGTGTTTGCAACAATGACTGATGACAAAAGAACCAAACATAAAATGATGTCGGTCACATGTATATTGATAAAGTGCTAAAATAAAACGTAGATACAGCTTCGACATGCCCCTAGTGAAAAATAAATGCATGAATAAACTCTGATGTAGTGAAGCATCAGTCTAAAGGAGAAATCAATAACAAATATGCCCATTTTGCATAGCCAGAGCTGGCACAGTGCCGCGTGACTCATAGACACTATAAACGTCCACAGCAGGAAGCAGGGCGGCAACAACACCTGATTAACAGCCATCTCTCACAGCGGCACTCAGCTGATTGTGACGTAACCATATTTCTCTGCAAGATGTCAGTTAGATTGTCCAGGAGTTATTATTATCATACGTTTTTTGCATAATATATTTATTGTTTTATGTTTGTATAAATAAAAGTGTAAGCATGATTATTATATTGTTTTCTTTTGAATACTCTGTTGGCAAGGCTAGCTCCACATGCAGCTTGGGCGACCAGCTTTAATTCCCATAGTGTCCTTTGTTATTAAAAGCTCAAATGTTCAGTACATGGAGTTTTTGGCTCCACCCATCATTGTTGTCTTCACAGAGTTACTGAAAGAATAGAGACACAGATAAAGGATCCAACGACGAATAAGAAAAACATCAAAATAAAAACAACAAATACTTGTTTTTACTTATGCTGTATTAACGAATCTATTTTCCTGGAGTTAATGGTAAATAATGAATGAGGTGTACACCTACTGTCTCACTCTCCCCTTCTGAGTCCCTCCTGGACTCAGAGCCGTAGTGCAGAGGAGAGTACACCCAGCCCCGGTCCTCCTGAGTCTGCTGTTACCAAACAGAGCCAGCAGAGGGTAGCAGAAGCAGAGAGGAGAAAAGAAGAGGAATGAGAAGGAAGCTGGGCCATTTTGCATGTTTGGGTAACCAAGATGCACAATGGGGGTCAGTCTGCTTCTATTTAGAGCTTTGCTGAGGAAAGGCTAAAGGGTCTCAAATATAAGGGATGACCTAACCTGGGTATTCTGGCTAAAATTTGTGCGAAGTCACAAAATCATTAGCATTTTATTAGCCAAACATATTAGCAAAGTATGAAAATACTTATCATCATGTCAGGACCGACTACTACGTCAGTGCTACAGGGAAGGAGCGTGAGGAATCACTAAAAATATCATTTCAATTCAGGGTTTAATTACTTCAGGTCTTGCAAGATCTTCAAACATTAAATGTAACATCACATAGAGATGCATGCTCCATTTAAATGCCCAGGAAGGCCCTTCAGAAGCCAAAGTTATTAAAATGCAAGGTCTTTTTTGCGGACTTCAATACTAAATAAGTAATGTGAAATGCACTGTAGCGAGTCCTTCTGAAGATCCATATGCAGCTGTGCTAGTGACAGCCGAATGGAAGCAGCAATGCAATGGAACAAATGACTCAAACTACTTTGGTGGTGACTTACATTGTAACTTGAGCTAGAGTTTAGCTTACGACGGCCAAGAACTGGAGAGTACACCCAATATCTGCCATCTGCATACTGATGAGTGGATGGATGGATGGATGGATGGATGGATGGATGGATGGATGGATGGATGGATGGATGGATGGACACACAAACGCAGAGGAAAACACAAAAGTGTGCACAGGAAAATAAAGGGAAGTGATTATATCACAAAACAGGAGAGAAAGATGTGAGATGAAAGAATGACTTGTGATCAAGTAATGAAAGTGGAAAACAGAGAATTCTATAATGTCAGAAAGGAAAGAGGGAGCATTATGGAGATCTGTTCATGATTCTGAAAGCTTGCCTGAATGCAAATGGTCAGATATCAATACATCATGCTGTACAGTAAAGACATCCCCAATGTTTTGCTGATACATTCAAGAAAATGAACTATGACAGATGGCAGCCTCGTGCTTAGAAAAATAAGCGAGAACAACTCCATAGTACGTGCACAGGGCAACACACACAGTCCCCCCTCACCATCACAATTCTATCACGCTGTCCTGACTGAGCCACTGCGAGAAACACATCATAGAAAAACAGGAGAAGGAAAATGATCTTAACTCTCCGGAAGAGGGTAGACAATCAAAAAGGAAAGGATTTATCGAGTGGGATGACCGGTTAATAAGAAAAGAATGTGTACTGTTCGATGCAATAAAGCCAGGTAATATTATGTCCATCATGCATAGGGAGCGTCTTCAAAATAGATGTATGTCTTATTTTGTCTGTTTTTAAGGCTAATGGCAGTTTCAGCACATTTTGTTTAGTTTTACTGCTTCAAAACTGGAATTAATAACCAATTTTCCACATCCTTCACTCAAAAAAACCCAAAACAAAGAACTGACAAATGAAAAGGGGGACTTACAAAGTAGATGTCGGACACTTGCAACTCCCCGTCCAATGAGTTGTGGCTGCTGGAAACCGACAGCTGATTGCACGGTGCACGCAGCGGCGCGTGCTGAGGCACCTGGGGGCTCGCAGGGTGGGAGGAGGGAGGGGTCGAGGGGAGCGGGTGAGGAGGGCTCTCTGTAGGGGAGTGGGAGGGTGCAGGGCATATTGGAGTAAAGGCTGAGCCAGGTGGGGGCGTGGAGATGTTAGGTGCTGGGGTGAGGACAGTGGATTGCAACGTTGGATGAGAAGTTGGAGAAGAGAGAGGGGAAGAGAGAGCGGAAGGCTGAGCAGCGGTGGGAGAGGTGAGCGGTTTGGTGGACGGACAGATGGAGGAAGCGAGAGTGGAGGATGACTGCTCATCTGACTGAGCAGCAGAGGAGGATGACACACAGGATGGAGAAAGGGTGGAGGAGGAATTTGCGGAGGATGGTGTAATAGAGGGAGTGGTGGAGGGAGCAGTGGTGTGGGGCTGAGGATCAGGCGACAGACTGGGGGAGGACATTTCCGTCATCTGCTTAAGCTCTGTGCTCTTTGGGATTTTACTGTAATGAAGACAAGAAACTGTTTTACAATACACCTCCACAGGCAGCTATGGACATGTTATTAGTATCACATTGCTGTGTACATTGTGTACCTGAGCTCCACCTCCACTGTGATGGTGTCCTGCTTTTCTTCATGAACCTCAACTACTTCTCTCTGCGCCCTGGAAGCACACAGGGAGATACATAAGCTGTGGTTGAATAGTTTTTAAAAAAAATCATCATCCATCCCACTTTTCCTTGACTCTCCCTGATGAAAAAAATCACACGGTCAAAGAGAGACTCGGAAAATGACCACAGCAGTGTTAAGAGGATCTTACTTTCAAAAGGCTATGTAATTATGCAGGAGGATGTATTGAAACAAATGTAAGCAAACTTATTCATGACACAAAATGACAAAACAAAATGAGAATGCTGACCAACTCAATGCTGTATGTCCAATTCAAGTATGGATTCCGGTCCAAAATAGTATTACAACTCCTTAAAGGAAAAGGGTTTTAAATGTACCTATAATGTACAATTAAACACAGACAGGATATGTTAGTGCATTACTCCAAGGAGACAAGAAAGGAAGAATTGAAACACCTTTCCTTAGCATTTAGAGAATGCTAGAAGCTCTTATCATGGCTGCCACTTCCATAATTCCATATATACTGTATATATATTACTCAGTAAGGAGCCTTCCTATAAAAAACCGATTTAACCACACCTAGGACTCAAAATGAGAATGTGAAGGAACACAGTAAACAGTTTCCAAAGAAAAATTTCACTTTAGATAAATCATTGCATATTCATGATATTCTTTCTCACCGTGCCACATTTGGGGAATGCATTTGTCTCCTGGAGCGTGGGTGCTCTGGTGTGTCGAAGGGGGTTGTTGGTAAGGAGTTGTTAGAGGAGAGTGTGGTGGCGATGGAAGCTGTGGTAGCATCTTCAAAGGAAGGAGGGGTGCAGGGTGGCTCTCTCCCTAACAAAGGAATAAAAATAGACATCATTTAATGCATGCAAGAGATGAAAACATACTACAAAAACAATATAGAATATAATTGCTCCAACAAGATTAGACAACATTTAATGAAATATATGTATGAATGCTTGTACAGTAGTCGTTTACATTTTCATTGAAGTTCCCTGCCTCCTAGTTGAGTCCACTGATGCTGTAGCTTTTATATTCAGTTGGAATGGGTTAAAAAAAAATGGGATAGCTTTCGTGACTTTAACTCTTCCTATTCACATTCAGTAAGTGTTCATCAATTAAATGTACTATTGATTTGTTAAAAGTTTCACTTTTACTTTGAATATTGCAGCGATACCGCTCCTTCACTTTATTCCTCCACTTGGATCGATAACGGCTCCTTTTAGTTCATTTAAAGAGTAAATGGAGCTCTCAGCTGCAAACAAGTGAAACTAATGGTGTGCCAAGTTCAGAAAGTAATAATAGAAAAACTGGCGATCACAAGTTCACTCTTTATTTGCAGTACTTTACTCCAGCAGCAATAGCATGTTAAATTAGGCATTTCCTCGCTGGCTTTGATGAGGTCAGATAGCCTCCATAAACACTGATGAAGGTACTGCCACATGGTCATGTAGTCTATATACTAGGTTTCAGTCTTTGGAATTAAGCATCCTATTTTTACTTGGAATAAAAGTATTTATTTTTGAAAGGTGTTCACTTTAGTTGTCCCTCTATTTTGAAAGAGCTTTTGGTTGTATTTAGATCTTCATTGAAACACATGCCACATCCCTTTTTCTTTGTCCCAACAATTTTCAAAGTGGGACACAGGTCATTTCAATATGAAGCTGCTTTTGTTTGGAATAATCCTCCTCTTTTTCTAAGATTCATTACCTCTTCCCATTGCTTTAGGAAATCTTTATATTCACATTTTAAATCACTTTGTTTATGCTTTTAGCTTGAGCATATACCTACTTTCATTCAAACTTTATTATCTGGTCATTGTCATTGTTTTTCTTGTACAACTGCCTGTATGTGTGTATCTGTAGTGTATTTTATGCTGTTTTGTCAGTATTTGTGTACAGTATATGTAGTATACAGTGGGGCAAAAAAGTATTTAGTCAGCCACCAATTGTGCAAGTTCTCCCATTTAAAAAGATGAGAGAGGCCTGTAATTTTCATCATAGGTATACCTCAAATATGAGAGACAGAATGAGAAAAAAAAATCCAGGAAATCACATTGTAGGATTTTTAATGAATTAATTGGTACATTCCTCGGTAAAATAAGTATTTGGTCACCTACAAACAAGCAAGATTTCTGGCTCTCACAGACCTGTAACTTCTTCTTTAAGAGGCTCCTCTGTCCTCCACTCGTTACCTGTAGTAATGGCACAGTTTTGAACTCGTTATCAGTATAAAAGACACCTGTCCACAACCTCAAACAGTCATACTCCAAACTCCACTATGGCCAAGACCAAAGAGCTGTCAAAGGAGACCAGAGACAAAATTGTAGACCTGCACCAGGCTGGGAAAACCGAATCTGGAATAGGTAAGCAGCTTGGTGTGAAGAAATCAACTGTGGGAGCAATTATTAGAAAATGGAAGACATACAAGACCACTGCTAATCTCCCTCGATCTGGGGCTCCACGCAAGATCTCACCCCGTGGGGTCAAAATGATCACAAGAACGGTGAGCAAAAATCCCAGAACCACACGGGGGGACCTAGTGAATGACCTGCAGAGAGCTGGGACCAAAGTAACAGAAGCTACCATCAGTAACACACTACGCCGCCAGGGACTTAAATACTGCAGTTCCAGACGTGTCCCCCTGCTTAAGCCAGTACATGTCCAGGCCCTTCTGAAGTTTGCTAGAGGGCATTTGGATGATCCAGAAGAGGATTGGGAGAATGTCATATGGTCAGATGAAACCAAAATAGAACTTTTTGGTAAAAACTCAAGTCGTCGTGTTTGGAGGAGAAAGAATGCAGAGTTGCATCCAAAGAACAGCATACCTACTGTGAAGCATGGGGGTGGAAACATCATGCTTTGGGGCTGTTTTTCTGCAAAGGGACCAGGACGACTGATCCGTGTAAAGGAAAAAATGAATGGGGCCATGTATCGTGAGATTTTGAGTGAAAACCTCCTTCCATCAGCAAGGGCACTGAAGATGAAGCGTGGCTGGGTCTTTCAGCATGACAATGATCCCAAACACACCGCCAGGGCAACGAAGGAGTGGCTTCGTAAGAAGCATTTCAAGGTCCTGGAGTGGCCTAGCCAGTCTCCAGATCTCAACCCCATAGAAAATCTTTGGAGGGAGTTGAAAGTCCGTGTTGCCCAGCGACAGCCCCAAAACATCACTGCTTTAGAGGAGATCTGCATGGAGGAATGGGCCAAAATACCAGCAACAGTGAGTGAAAACCTTGTGAAGACTTACAGAAAATGTTTGACCTCTGTCATTGCCAACAAAGGGTATATAACAAAGTATTGAGATGAACTTTTGTTATTGACCAAATACTTATTTTCCACAACAATTTGAAAATAAATTCTTTAAAAATCCTACAATGTGATTTTCTGGATTTTTTTTTCTCATTCTGTCTCTCATAGTTGAGGTATACCTATGATAAAAATTACAGGCCTCTCTCATCTTTTTAAATGGGAGAACTTGCACAATTGGTGGCTGACTAAATACTTTTTTGCCCCACTGTATCTAATGTTATGCAACTGTCTGAACGTGTTTTATAATTTGTGTATTTATATTTTAGGACCCCCTTGAAAATGAGGTGTTACATCTCAAGGGGCTATCCTTCAATACATTCTCATATCTTGAATTCTGTGTGCATAGTCCAGTCTGTATCATTGTGGACTATTTATAAAAATAAAATACCATTGTCCTCCAGCATGGGGAAGCTGCGCGCTCCTCGCAGGTTTTCCAAGTTGTCCAGGTTTTCCTGCCTCTCATCCGTCAGTGAGGGACGCTGCCCAGTTGAACCTGTTCCCCCGCTGGACTTGGACATGGAGAAAGCTCCTCGTCCTTTCTTAGAGGGAGACGATCGCAATGCTGTGAAGGCAGCGGAGAGGACACATGTACTCTCATTGGTATTGTTGTCATCCAACATAAGACACTACATGGCTAATGCGCGTTTGTAAACTCACAGCTGCTCTTCTTGAAGACGATGGTGCTGCAGAATCTGTAGAACCTCTCAGCATAGAAACAAGGTCTGTGAACTGACACTGTGTCCTGTAAAAAAACAGATGACATTTTAATGATGTTACACTTTTAATACGTAATACTAATCAAGGTGACAGAAAAAGTGACAAAATAGGTCAAAAAATAACAAAGAAATATGCTCTGTTTTGCTTGGACATAGACTATTACATTACATTAGAGTTATGTGAAAGCTACTCACCCCATCATGGATGAGGGACTTCCAAGAGTGCTCCAGTTTCTTGATCATTCTGTCAGACAAGACAATTGAATTATTTAGTTAAACTCATTCCCTGACTTACTGCAGTTACCTGGCAAGCCTGAATCAGCGGCAACAGGGCCACTCGAAATGTTTATGTACATTTTAGGAGCTGTTTTAAGCGACTGAATTACTCACACTTGTCCTGATAAT
Source organism: Eleginops maclovinus (assembly GCF_036324505.1). Lineage (NCBI taxonomy): Eukaryota > Metazoa > Chordata > Actinopteri > Perciformes > Eleginopidae > Eleginops > Eleginops maclovinus. Next base: position 11,808,593 of record NC_086354.1, read on the forward strand.
AGCTGTGATGAGTTTCCTATTTTAGTGTTTGATTAAAAACTGTGTTACAAGTCTGGGATTGCTTTTCTTTGTGATCTCTCTCCATCCATAAATTGTGCGGACACACAAATAAACCTGTCATCCTAGAGATAATCATTTTAAAGACATTTTTTCTTGTGATTTAAGTTATCTTTAAATGATTGATTAAAGTTGAATAGAAATGACAAATGAAGTGCAACGGTTTGCGGTTACAGAAACGTTTTTAGGTTGTAAAGTAACCTCGTAAATATCCCAGAAAATCCGGCCTAGTGGCACATAGTTTAAAATGTTGCTGACCTAACTGATCGCATTTGGATTTGTCGCTTTTCCAAAGGTGTTGTTGTTTTGCTGCCTACCTGTAGGACTGCAGGATGTCAATGATTCCAATGAACAGCAGGAGCCTCTCTCCTTTACTACCCACAGCTGGAATACCACCCATACTACAGAAAGAGAGGAGAACATTACCATCTTTTCTAAATATAATATCATGATAAGGGCAAACATTATTAAATGGTGGCTTACGTGTCATCATGGTCCAGTGTGTCTCTACATGTGGAGCCACCCTGTATGGACTCCATGGCGGTGGAGTACAGAGCCTTCTGAGCTGCCCGTCTCTTCTCGTCCCCTCCTCCTGTGGGTGAGCCCTGAGACTCGCGCTCTCGCTCTGCTTGAGTCTTGTTGTGGATGCCTAGCAGTAAACTGTAATCCATAATCTTAAAACTTTCCAGAACCTGATAAAAAAAAAAACACACAAGTGATATTAGGTTGTAGTATTTACCAAGCTTCTAAAATCAAACCCATGTATTTTTAAATACATGGGTTTGATTTTACAGCTTGCAAAATAACCAAAAATGTGTTTGGTTGTGCTGCTTAAATTAAATTTTAAAAATGCACAGTGTTAAACTATTTTTATAACACTTCCACAACCTTCCTCCTCTCTCTTATTCCTCACCAGACAGTCTCTCTGCAGAGTTTTGACCAGAGCAGTGTATGTGTCATGGTCCATGGTGAGGCCTTCAGGAACATCATTCAGAAAGTCCAGGTCTTTGAAAGTAGGTTTTGACTTCTCTCTTTCCTTCTTGGATGCTCGCCTCTTGTATGTGGAGCCCTTCAGATCAAACTTGAGGTGCATGCGTACTGAGCGTGGTAAAATATTGTTCATTACGACAACTCTGATGTTCTTGCCCCCACACTGGACACAGTAGAGGCCAAAAAACTTTGGCAGCAACGTCCTGGGGTTCTGGTTCAAGTTCTAGAGAGGGAATTTATGCAGCAGAGACAGGGAAAGACACAGGGAAAACTACATTAATAAGGCATGTTGTGTGTTTCAGCCCCAGTACCATGCAAATGCCAGCCGTGGTCATCCATCTACAGGTCTTATTCTTTTATCTCCAATGGCCGCATGCTTAACCGGTTAAGGAGTGCTTAGCCTAGGTCTTGGTCAAGTACAACCTCTTAGCTTACATCTTTTACAAAGTCACCTTCTGACGTCATTGTAGGGGGGTAGGATAAAGAGGATAAAGATGACTAGTCTCAGGTGTGCTCTTAAACATACACAGTGCACACAAACACCCAACACCAACACACCCAAACACATATTTATATTAACACAATTACAAAACCATTGGCAAGGTTTCAATTTTCCATTATCTTTTTTGCTAGTTGAATTTGTTATACCAACTATTAGTATACAAGTTTCAGTTGGCCAAGTGTTTAGTAAAAAATAAACTGAATAGTACCACATGTTACAATTATTTAATTACAATTTGGATAAGGGTATTAAGTTGGATCTGTTGGAGGAAGTGGACAGTTGGACTTACCATATAGTATCCAGGAAGGAGTTTCTGTAGAAACTCTGCCTCTTTGTGCTGAACAGTTTTGATGATGAACTCATCATCACGGGTCACGTAGAATATGGAACCACTTGCTCCTGGATTTGTCAACTCGATCAGTGGCTCATTACATATAGAATACTAGACAAAAGATAGAGACAGAGGAACAAAAACGTAAACATCGAAGCCTGACAACCTTACCCACAACCTGCTTCAAAAGTCAAAAGCCATGAAAGCAGTGTTAATTCATTATGAAGCTTTCTGCCTGTTTGAAACAACAGATGGTCATTCTGATAAGGGTCTTGAAAATCTCTATTTTTTTTTTTGTATTTCTAACAGTGTTTGCAATTTCATGCTAACTTCAACACATCGTGGGTACTGCATGTTTGCAAAGTGGTTTTAATGTTGGACCCAATAGAGCTTTTAAAATAGCAAGCCAAAAGCGACAAAGAAATAACTTTGTTTTAAAGTGCAAGCCAGTGCAAACAGATGTTGTGGGTGTGGGTGCAAAATATTACCCATGTAGGGGAGTGTAAATTGTAGATTATGACTAGTAAACATTGTTGTACTATAAGTAGCTACAATGACTGAACTATGGAAATGTTGCTTTCAAACACTTCTCGCTGCTGCTGAATAGCATGTACACAAGCAGGAATGATATTAAATTGAGGGAATCCCTATTAAAACGCATATGTAGCTGCAATAGCATAAATGGTCTTAAATGTACGCTGACCACCTTACAATAATTTGCAGCAGTTAAGACTGTAATAGTAAAAAACATTATATACACAAAGTAAGAAATTCAATTAACAAAGTTATAAAATGTATAAAGCTTGGGCAACAGAATGCAATTATACTGATACCCCACTCCTCCACACAAACACAGACTCTGACTACAGCTTCTACATGGAGTTTAAAAAAAGAAGCTTTAGTCTGTTAATCTTCCTCTGGCATAGGTAGAACGTGAGCTTAAGCGTGCAGCCCATATGTGTTTGTGTGTGTGTGTGTGTGTGTGTGTGTATACTGTGTGTGCATCCTCATTTGTTAAATACTGTACTTGAGGGCATGTGCGGTAGTGGTAGCACTCAGTTGTGCGATCTTACATTATTCCGCTCAACATCAATAAAATGCTTTCAGAGGGAACTGCATATAAATCTATATTGAGTCGGCTACTATTTTTATTAGGACTTTGCTACATTTAATGGAATTAAACATTGTCTTTAACTCCAGTATAGATATTTTTCTTTTATATTTAAATTCAAAATATATATATAAAACTAGATTGTTTCTTTTTTTTAATAGACAAAGGAATTATAAATGATCTCTGTTGGAAATCTATAATACCCACCAACACTGCTTCAGTATGGCTGTAGTCCAACTTTAGATGACCATCATTATGATTATTATGAACAGCAGTGTATTTCAATAATATGACCCTTATTAAGATGTCTGAAACTATCCAAGATGTGTTCACACTCACTTCACTACTGATGCTCTATGGGAGAGACATTTCACGTGTAAAACACTCAACACATTAACATAATGTCGATGCCACAGAGAAAATAAATATTTCACCAGGTAGTCGTCTGGCCGGATCCCGAACAGCTCTCGGAAGTAGCGGAAGGCCACAGGAGCATAGTTTTTAAACCTGAAGTCTGGGTAGTGGTGAGCTGGAGTGAGGTTACTGCCTTCTCTGTATGGAGCAGGATGGAACCAACAGGAAGAGCAAAAAAAGATGAAAGGTTATATTAAATGTTTGCCACACACATGAACCTAAACACACCTCTGCTCATTCAATCGCACCTGGGGAAGAAGATGCTTTCCACCACATAAAAGTCCTGCATCAGCACATCTCTCTCAGGCTTGGAGCTGAGGTTGCCTACAGTGTATCCGATACCCAGCTGGATGGACCCTTGCAAGGCGGAGGAGGTAGTCTGGGGGCGGAGAGAACAGATAACAGAACAACAGAGTAAGATGTGGGTGGAACGTAGTTGATGAAATCGTGACGCCAACCCTACACGCAGGCAAAAGACAAAAACAAATACTGATGAAGAGAGAAAGCCTACCTTCTTGTATGTTGTTTCTCCAGAAGCGTCTACCCTCCTGTGGCCAATCTTTTTCTCATGGGCTGGGCCTACTCCAAATGGGGACGGCATCTGTCCCAAGGAAAGTAAATGGAAATGTGACATTATGTAGCCTAGGTAGGTAGTCCATTCCTGGGTGTGGAATTGAACCATGCATCCAAACAGTAAACAAGAATGAATGAAAAGAGTAGAAAAACGCAATAGTGACAAGTGAGACAGACAGGTGTATATTGTGTAGAAGCCTCTCACCTCTGTTATCTGAGCCTTCTTGGCTGAATCTGTGGACAGAGACAAAGAGAAGGAGAAGGAAGAATTGGTTGAGTCTCAATGGTACATTATTTAGTGTGATTCAGCAATTAAAGTTTAAAAATGTAATGGCAACTTGGGCATCAGACTCACACTGGATTTGGTGAGTGTTAGCGTGACACATTTAGGCCATCATAAGAAGTACACGACTTATAGAGCAATCAAAACAATTAACTCAAGGCATACATCCATCAACACTAACCGTAAACACTTTTGTATTTACTTGACATTTATTCAAACCATAAGTTAGACCCTTCTCTTTAAAGGAATACCCTTCAACATCAAGACAAACAGTAGAAATAGTAGGTAAATACCCAATTAAAAAAGAAAAACATTTATAATTTGCAAACAAGTACATGTATTATTTGGTCTATATATGATCATCCAAATAACTTCAAGTACACGTACAAGTGAAAATGTGAATATATATAATTCCATGACACAGGAAAACACTTGGTGAGGTGATTTTATCCACATCCCCCAGCTCATTCTTTCTTATTGTTTATTTAAAAGGAAAAATCCACGACACGATTTTGCACCAGATACCGTTTTGAATCCTTTATACACAATGTCTCCATAATAAATCAATGGTCAACTCACCAGCAGAGAAGTTCAGTGCCTACAGGTTACAAATTGATCTTTATTCCAGAAAGACATGCAGCTGTATTCCTGGCTAAACCAAAACCTGACTTCCAGTAGTCAGACCACAGCCGAGTGCACTCACTGTTTGCTATTTCTGGACCTGTGAGATTTGCAACAAGAAGGTAAAAACTCTATTGGATTGACTTCCTCTTTAATCTGTGTTCTGCCATTGGCCAAGGTCTCCAGATCATGACGGCAGCCAATCACGTATTAGAATTAAGAAGAATCTTTCCCATTGACATGACTGAATGTGTTTGTGCCATTTTATGAGAAAGGAAGTGGAAGGAAGGAAGGGATTTAACGGGAAAAGAGACAGTTGTAGTATCACAGTACTACAAAGTACTCGGTTTAACAGCATCGTGCTTTTGTCCAGGTCGTGTGAGGGTGAAGATTAAGGAAGTGCAGCTGACAGAGAAAGGATAATGAATCTTTAAGCCATGTTGAAGTACTGAACAAACACAGGCACAGTTTGTCATGACTAAGGAATGACAGGACACAAACATAGATAACATACAGTATAACAGATAATAAAATAATATCTTGTTGCTGGTGGCTCAGTTGATGTCTTACAATAACAACTGCATTAGTAAGACAAAGGCAGGTTTCCAAATCACCTTTTCATTTTACTATTAGTATGTATTCCATGCATCTATCTTTACAACTTATGTTAAATAATGCATGTCCCAAATGCTTGAAGTATGCATACAGTTGGACATACTTTGTCATAACATTTGATTTCAAACTTTGACCCAGTTGCTTATATATCCCCTGTGCAAATGAATTTGGGTCAAACTAGCCACAGAAAAACCTGCTGGATTCCAAACTGAAAAATGTGACCAGATGCACTAGGAAATCCTGGTATTTTTAGCCAACTGCATTTTATATTCTGTGTATTGGAACACATTCTGACACACTGAATAGTATGTTAGTATGGGTTTTGGAATACTTAGCAATTGTCTAAAAAAATGTCACAATTTCCCAATGCTACTAATAAGAGCTAAAGCTAAAGAACAGCTGAGGCCGATGGGAAGGTCATTAGATTTGCAGGTTGTTCTTTCAATGGAAGAAATAAAAATGTTACAAAATGAAGGTGCTAAATGAGAAATTGAGAATAATGTCATCGCCAATGTCATTACAATTTATCGTCTAGGCACTGTAAATGTTTCATTCATTTTAGGGCCTGGACATTTTTAAAAGTTTGCAGAAAAAGTGGTAAAGACAATAAAAAATCAGCATGCAACTTTAGCTACAAAAGAAAGTGGCTCTCCATATTTTACCATATTTTGTTCTCTTATTGTCACACGGCTGGTTACACCTGTAACCTGCAGATTAACGCTGCAACAAAGCCTGTCAGGCAGCACAATGAGAAGGAGTATCCTAGGACAGGCGCGCACACAAAGAGTCTCTGCAGGATTAGGGTCAGGCCAGAGTAATGTGCCACTGAGCTGCAAGCAACAAACAGGACAAGCACATTGTAGCATTTCTGATTACTATGTGAGAAACAGGCTTTCTTTAGGACTGTGTTTTGTTTTGTTTTTTAAAACATGTGTTAAAACAGAATTACTGAAAGCTTATTTAGATATTGTTGTAATGAAACATTTGTGTCAGAGAAGTATCCCTTAAGGCCTGTGTGTGTGCATGTCATTGTAAAGAGGATTAGACATCTCCCTCATCAGCTGCGAAAGTGGCGGCCAGTTGCTGTAACATTAATGTGACACTCAACACAGTAGTAGATTTTTATGCCCAGAGGCTATCTGCACACAAGTATAATCTGGTGGATTTAATAATAATCATGTGTGCACAATCATCCAATGTTACCGCTTATACATGAGCAGGCACATGCAAAGACAACTTGTTGGACCTGCTATACTGAGGAGGACCACATCTGCTTTCCTTCATTAACATTTGCAAATAAATAGAAGGAAACTGTAATGCATGTTGTGTCGTATTCTCAGCCATTACATCCACAGTGATGCCTCAAATTGATACCCAAAAGGGATTAGTGTGTGGTTTATGTTATAATTCCATATCAGATTATGTAAAGCACTCTTCAGATTTAGCTAGGAAGAGGAAGTGAGAGATAGACTGAATTATGAAGACGGATAGAGGTTGAGAAGAGCCAAATGACATTGTGTGCATGTTTCATAAAAATGTCTCCTGCTAATGCTGTACAAATAACTAGTGTGTGTGTGTGTGTGTGTGTGTGTGTGTGTGTGTGTGTGTGTGTGTGTGTGTGTGTGTGTGTGTGTGTGTGTGTGTGTGTGTGTGTGTGTGTGTGTGTGTGTGTGTGTATATAAATAGCTCAATACTTATTCAGGTAAAATATAACATTTAGCAGCTGGTCTTCATCTGGTTTGTTGTGTGTACATATTTCTAATGAGCACTTTGTGATTGTGCCAGGCTGCAGTGAGCCACTGACACTATGGGCCATTTGCATCAGAACAGCGGTGACTTGAATCTTGACACTGTTATCTAAGCAAGTAATTTATTATTCATTTGCACAGCTTATGTTGCTCTAAAGAAAATGTGAGTTTTCTGCTTTTGTGACTAAAATATATGTTTCTCTATTATGTCAAGCCCATGTGCCTAGCTACATCCAAATATGATCAGATGGTGGGATGCTACTACCCACTTACTACCCACTTGTGACCAACTTCTGTCACCTTCTGTCACGGGTAGCTGGGTTTGAATAGGACCCCCGAGATGACTGCATTATTTAATCGACAATGAAAGACTCTTAATGAATGAACATGCATACCGGTGTCCCCCAGGTCAAGCTGCAGACAGAGGCCAGCGGCAGCTTCCTCACTCGTCCTCCTGTCATCCCCGGTTTCCGCAGTCCTCCCGTCCATCTCCCGGACGCTTCCTGGCGACAACCCTCAGCCGTATCCTTCCTCAACGAGAACAAGATGAGGCAGTATGGGCTTCGAAATATTGTAGATATCCTATCATTCCACCTTCTTCGATATGTACCGCTATAATTACATAACTCTACGAGTGTGTATCTGTCGCTGTGTATAGGTAAACGCAGCGTTCAGAACCAGCGGTGCTGATCATCGCCACTGTGCGTCACTCTCACGCAACGGCTGATACGCTTGCCGCTACAGCATCATCTTACTAAGCTGCCAAAACTAACCATCATTGTTGAGGTGTCCTGTAACGTTGACTACTGTGATAGTTATGGGAAGAAGACGTCGACATACATTTTAATTATTAGTATTTAATTGGGACGGTCTCTAGAAATGTTTGGAATCTCATTTCCGCTTCGAGATAAAACATGACGAAAACAGTCGTGTTGAAAACATAAGAAAATCCACCGCGAATATGTTGGTATTGGGTTGGACATTTGATAAACAGGCTTTCATTTTAGGGACCATCAATAAGTAATTTCAAACGACACAAAACGAAAGTTGTTTTCAATGCCACTTCGCCCCTTATTATTCAAAATAATGTTTTTTGAAAAATAAAGAAAAGTGCTCTTTCAAATAGAAATCTGTATTTATTTTCGTTCCAATAGCTCCTATGTCGTGTCACCCAGTTATATTACGACACTGGAGACACAAGACACACCTCCTTTTATTGGATTTTAGGGATTCTACTATTTATTTCTGTTAAACAATCTGTCTTTTTTAATATCTTCCATATTAGGTTACCCAGTACATTGCTGCATTGATTTAAAATGGATGGACTTGGAAGCTATAAAAAATGCATAACTTTCATAACAATATTCATACAATTAGGTGTGTCATGCATGTCCACTGTAGCAAAACAACCCTGCAAGTAATTAGGTGACACTTATGTGAGAATGCTGTTCATTGACTACAGTTCAGCATTCAACACCATTGTGCCCTCCAAGCTCATCATTAAGCTCAGGGACCTTGGGCTCAACAGCGCCCTCTGTGACTGGATCATGAGCTTCCTAACGGGCAGATCCCAGGCAGTGCGGATGGGGAACATCACATCCTCCACCTTGACCCTCAACACCGGAGCCCCTCAGGGTTGTGTGCTCAGCCCTCTCCTCTACTCCCTGTTCACGCACGACTGCGTGGCCACACACAGCTCCAACACCATCATCAAGTTTGCTGACGACACGACCGTCATCGGCCTGATCACAGACGGCGACGAGACGGCGTACAGAGAGGAGGTCAGAGCCCTGACATCTTGGTGCCAGGACAACAACCTCCATCTCAACGTCAGCAAAACAAAGGAGTTGATTGTGGACTACAGGAAGAGGCAGAGAGAGGCACACACACCCATCACCATCGGCGGGACTGTGGAGAGAGTCAGCAGCTTCAGGTTCCTCGGGGTAAACATCAGTGAGGACCTGACATGGACACATCACACCAGGGTCATATCCAAGACAGCTCGACAGCGGCTCTTCTTCCTCCGCAGGCTGCGGAAGTTCAACATGGACTCCAGGATACTCTGCAACTTCTACAGGTGCACCATCGAGAGTATCCTGACTGGCTGCATCACCGCCTGGTATGGCAGTTGCACCGCCCTCAACCGTAAGACTCTACAGAGGGTGGTGAAAACTGCTCAGCACATCACCAGGACGGAGCTGCCATCCATGGAGGACCTCTACACCCAGCGGTGTAGGAAGAAGGCCGGTAGGATATTAAAGGACCCCAATCACCCCAGCAACAATCTGTTCTGTCTGCTGCCATCTGGCAGACGGTACCTGCAGCATCCGGACCAAGACTACCAGACTCAGAGACAGTTTTATACCACAGGCTATAAGACTGCTGAACTCCTGAGCTGTGTGAATGTCTACTCACATCTTTTTATAGTACACACATACATATATATATATATATATATTATACACATCTGCCATACATATCTGTTTATAGTACACATATCTATATATTGTACATATCTGCCATATACATCTGCTATACATAATATATGCATCTGCCCATACCTCCTCATTCAACAGTGTAAAGTGTTTAAATACTTTCAATGTATTCCACATATGTATATATTTCACATCCTCAAATCTTTATTGTTGTTATTGTAAATATTCTTCTCTCTTTTTGCACTATTTTATTTATCTTATCTGCACCATGTATGTTGAGTTGTTGGAGGAGCACGCGACATAAGATTTTCATTGCCAACATATACGTTGTATATGCTGTGCATATGACCAATAAAACCTTGAAACCTTGAATGTTATTGAAGCTAATAAAAAAAATGGAGACCTTTCAATTAAAGCCTGCAGATTTTTTCAAAAAGATATTCAAATGGAGGAATCACAAATCCAATCAAAAGAGATGTGTCCTACTTATCCAGTGTAGTTATACAATGCTGCATTGATGTAGTCACTGGGTCACATGACTGAACAAATTTAACTTCAATGAAGCATTAAAAAAAGTTTCAATAAAAAGAGATGGGACCTGACTGGCCAGTGTAGAACCAATTTTTTATCGAATTGGATTGGATTAAAAAACAATGCAAATTTATAAATTAGGATATTCACATGAAATAGAAAGTGTACTAAAATTCAAATCTACTTTTCCATTGTAGTAATACGATGCTGCATTGATTTGGAGTCACTGGGTCACATGAGATGAAAGCTATTCAGTTATTTCCACAAGCACCACTACAATACTAATCTTAAAGTGGTTTACATTCTGCAATGTAAAATCTAGCCATTGTTTTTTAAATATATTAGAAAGGTAAAATAAACATACCATTGACAAAGCCAGTAGGTGAGCAGGTGAGCATTCATTTGTCAATTTACATAAAAAAAAATGAATTCCCTGGACAGTATTTATTTTCCACCATCACATTATGAGTCACGAGTTACAGATACAATAATGGGCCAATTCGGCTAGTTAAGTGCAAATAATATCAGTAGCTTTCCAGAGATTTGTGTAAAAACACTATAAATGGCATCTGTTGTCCTGAAATGAAACTAACATTGACACACAGGCAAACTTGTCACTTAACATTGATGAAGGACTATGTGATGTTTGTAATGGAAAAAGGAATTGCTGAATATGAAGATGTGAAGGGTCTCTACTTTGTAAAGCTAGTGAATGTCCTTTCATATGGTCCTCTTGGTCTGGTGTGGGTGTGTTCTGGGGGTTAGTTGCACGCTTTTGATCATCAGGCCTGCCCTTCCCAATGATGGGTTTACAGACAGGCCGTCACTGGTCCAGACACACACACACACACCAATACCCTGAAGTCCATGGGAGAGGTCCACAGTCAAACAAACAAACAACAAAAAGGAGACAGTAGTATTACAGGTACGATGGCAGGTCCTTCTCCACTGACTGCAAAGAGAAATAAGTAGAATCTTTATTATAATTAAGAGGGCAAATGGGGAAGGCCCCTATGGAAATATGTGCATTGTTTACTTCAATACTAAACAACATTCCCCTTTTCAATCCTTTTTACAAAGTCAATTCAATCAGAATATGTAAGATAATGTTCCAGTGGCCCACTGTTACACTTCACATAAGATTAAACTGTGTGTTATTTGGATATTTCTCATGCAGCTAAAAATAAATGTATTCAAGTCCTACCATTAAAAAACAAGACATTTTACCACCTTCAATTCTATATATATTTTTAAAGAGTTTATAAGGTTCCTTGGGCAACATGTTAAACTACATTAAAATACAAATATTTTGAAAAACGGTAACTGCCACTTACGCTGGGATCATCTGTTGGCCCGTATCTCTTCACCACTTGTCCTTCTCTGTTTATCAGAAACTGTTAAGGAAAAAAACATCAAAGGATGAATACAGAAAAGAGGAGATGCATCTTAAAAAAGAAAATAGTGCCAACTACATTAACAAATTACCTTTGTGAAATTCCATTTAATGTTACTGTGAAAAGAGAGAAAAAACTGTTACACCACAACCTGCTGTTTCCGCCCCAATGGAGCTATTCCTAAATCAAATTCCTTAATACCGATTAAAAGAGTGACCGGTTTCAAGGGAGGATAGTTCTTCATTTAATTCAGATAACTTCTTCAGCATGATCTACTTTGCTGCCGTTCATACCATTTATATGCTCAGTATATGACAGTTATATGTATTTTCACAGTATATGGTGAAATGCACTGATTCATGCTCAGTCATCAAGCAGGTGCTTGTAGTTTTAGGCCTACACTATTTAAGCCTACATTGATAGAATATAAGTTATAATTGTACTGTATTTACAACACAAATGAGTGAGTACTTAAATTCACATTTGAATACTAACTCAGTTAGTTTATTTAATGAGATGATCATGATAGAACAATCTCTTTGATGCTATGAAAAACAACCCTAAACCTGAGCAAATGAGAAACAAAGAGGAGGAGAGTTGTGCAATTAAGAACTAGAAGCTGATTAGTATGTGTATGACAGTGTTTCCTTAACAGGGTTAATGGGAAAAGAGAATAACTTACAATGAAACAATTACAAATTATATCAAATGTATCTAAATGTCATTTGTATCTCCATACATCTCCAACTTTTAGAGATAACATGTGGCCTCAGTTTTCTGAATGTACTTATTTTACACTTATGGGTCTTTTTAATGAATGTTTGTATTTCTGTAAAGCAAACAGAAAAAATAAGACAATAACTCACTTCCCCAGGGTTCCCTTGCCTTTTGGCTGTGCCTTCATCCACTTCCAAAGAGGGTGAGCGTTGTCTCCATTCACTTCAATCTTACTGAAGAGGTCAAACTCGGCATTGTAACCTTTGGCAAACTCTTTAATCTCTGCCTCAGTACCTGGCTCCTGGATTTAACAAAAAAAAAATATTAGTTAATTTTGTTTTATTTGTTATAAATAGAAATATGAAACTCTTTTGTCAAAGGTTTATTCTTATTACCTGTCCTCCAAACTGGTTGCATGGGAAGCCCATGATGCGCAAACCTTGCTCAGCGTAGCTGACGTGCATTGCAGCTAGCTGAGTGTAGTTTACCTTGGTCTTTCCTCATTTAGAGGCAACATTTACAATGATGCAGACGTACCCTCTGACATCAGAAAAACAGAAAATAACATAAGGTTTGAACTGTGAGAAATGTTCTGCAAACACTGCTATTTTGTTCATTACAAGAAATGTTCCACTCCATACTGCTGTACTTTAATTCTTTATTAAACCACAAGGACACATGAAATTATGTATTTATTTCACCTGTATTTCTCAAGAGACTCCTCATTGCCATCAATATCCTTGGCAGAGAATTCATAGATGGTCTTGGCAGTCTGCCAGTCTCCCACCTGAGCGCACTGCATAGAGGAGAACAATGGAGATTATATAAGGTGATAGTGTATGATTAAGCAAGACAACTTATAGTAGGGTTGTTAAGGGCTAAAGTCCACTAAAGTAAACCAAAGGGCAAAACCAGGTTCAGGCCTAAGAACTGAACAAGATGACTCCCAGGTTTTGAGAAAAGCCAGTCAAGCAAATGCAAGTCAAGACAAGAACAAGGCAAGGAAGTTGGACTTTGGCGCATTGTGACACATTTGATGTCCCAATCCTTGAACTTGTTCATGGAACTGATTCACCCACATAACTATGACCTACACCCATATTTGTCTTATTCAAGAGTATAACATAGCATATTACAAATACTAAGGATCTAGTAATGTTATTAGAGGTGAAAAAAGTACTTTAGTAAAAGTAGAAGTACCAGAGTGTAGGAATACTCTGTTAGAAGCAGAGGTTCTGTAAACAAAATGTTACACAAGTAAAAGCACAAAAGTATAAGCATTAAAATTGATTTCATGTACCAAAAGTAGAAGTACTCATTATGCAGATTGGACCATTTCAGAATAATATGCTGTATATCATGTTTTGATTATAAATGTTGATGAATTAAAGTGTTATCAAAGCTGGTAAAGGTGCAGCTAGTTTTAGTTATTTGGTATACTGCAGTGCAGCTTGTGAACTTACTCCAAGTGTAACTTAAGTCTTTTTATTTCATTAATCCAAATCTGCAAAGTAAATAAATGTATTAAATAAATGTATTGGAGTAAAAGTATACGATTTACCTCTGAATTGTAGTGGAGTAGAAGTACAAGGTAACATAATATGGAAATACTCGAGTATAATTCAATGAAGTCCCTCAAAATTGTACTTGGATAAATCTACTTAGTTACTTTACACCACTGAATGTTATTTAATTGGCCATTATGCTTTTACAGCATTGTTAAAATCAAGGGAATGAAAGTATAACACATACAGCTTCTCCTGATCAGATAAAGTAACGTCAAACGAGACTGTTTCAACGGATTATTGGCAACTTCAACAGCATCGTTATCCTTTTACGCTAACACTCTAATGCTTGGCAGCAACCGGCTAGCTGATAACAGTCACGCTTTCATAACAGAAAAACCGAGAAATGTGAGGTTATTTGCCTGATTCAGCAGCTCAGTGTAGCTGTAGGAGTAAACCGTTATTTAAACCCTACTGTAAATGTCACTTCAAAACATTAGCCTCAGGCTTCAGCACGACCCTAGCTTTAGTGGCTGCGTCAATACCGGAACCATTTTAACGTTACACCACATTTAAAAATAGAAAAGAGAAGTCTGACCTACATTTTGTTCAGCGTACAAGCAGGAGCGGACACATACATCTTTTTTTAAAACACATCAGGAACAGAGATAGACATTTTTTTTTTTTTTTAGATCTATACACTTACCATGGTTCTCACTACTCCTCTGCTTCCTAACAGACCTAACAACAGTGTAGATCTGTACAGCCACATTTCGGCTGCGACCTTTGTCACGTGATCTGTTAGCACCGCCCACCTAGTGACATCACTGCGCACCGACCTGCATCACCTCATTTACTGCTAAAAACAATCACTATTCATTTATTTAGTTCAAACATTAATAATAACTCTCTGGCATGGATGTACAGAGACTGCTGTAAATACATAATGCTATATACTGAGAAAAATGTATGAGAGCTTTGACTTGTGTTGAAGGAATATGTTGTTTGTTCTCTTGGAAGATGGTTATTTATTTTCTTTTATGCACAGGTTTGATGTGAATCCTTACCCTACATTCATTTTTTTAAGCTTCTTGGGCAAAGCAGAAGTTGTGATGCAATGTTGCTGTATCAGCTTTAAGTTGAATTGAATACCTTTTATTCAAACATCCAGCAGACGAAGCAACCTATGGAGTTGTGTTTTTTTCTAGCTGAGGAACGTAAGAATGTAACAAGCTCTTTAACTGCACAATTATTTACTAAACTCATCAGCTAGTTACCAACTCTGTATATCTTTGTTTTTAGAGCTTTAAGCAGAAGGCCATTGAAAGGTCACAAGACAGATGTTCTTCTTCAAGTGCGATGATGGTGATAACTGCTCACTGAGGAGGAACAACGTCATAGGATCACTTTGGAATTATAACACATTCATGGCTTAACATGTTTCTGCATTGGGGAAGCGTCAGTTTCCTTGAATCATTGGACTGCAACAAAAAGCAGGCATATACAAACTCATATTTATCTGTATCTGCTCTGGAATTCTAAAAATGCATTCACTGATTTGTCACTAACCATGCAGCTAAAAGTCTGTGTGAAAGGAGATGAACAAGGTTAAAGTGACAAGAAGTGTTAAAAATAAATGTTTGCTAATGCCAAACAAATGTTGATAAAACCCTAACCTGGAAATGTGGAGCCTGTATAAGTGGGTCCTAAATAGGCCTTCTGGAGGAAGAGAGACGTAGAAGAATGGGCTCACAGTTCCCCCGCAAACAGAATGTGTTTATTCTCCCCATCCACTGGGGATAATAAACAAGTTCACACTTGTGGCTCAGTACATACTGCACATAAGCCCATTTAGAAGCAATACTATTTATTGGTGTAAAAGTTGAAAGTATTATATGGTGTTGATGTGTCAAAGGTAAATATTACTAGTTTTACTGTAGTTGAAATTTGACTGGGTTTGGTTTTAAAATGCAGAAAAGCTGTTGTTTAGTCCTTCTTCCAACAGAGGGCACTATCTAACTGTAGCACATAATTATGTCCTTGAACAAAATAAAGTTGTGTTGAGAAATAAGGATTTTAGAAAGATGTGTAATGTATGGAGTTGACATTTATGAGAAGACAGACTATGCACCTGTTGGATTGGAATTGTTTTTTATGAGGGCCTTACAAAGTGAAACCAGTGAAAGGATTTGTGTTTTTTTCTTTTGCACACATTTATTAAAAGCCATCAAATCCAAGGTATCTTTTGTTTTTCTTTTGCTTGCACTTAAACTAGGCCAAGAACTAATTCATTTTCATGTCCTTGTTCTGGGACGTTGCTTAGAAATAAACTATTGTTCTGACGTCAGACTGGTACCTCAATTAAAGTACCCATGAAACAGCATTTTGCTTCTTTAATTGGATGTAATCCCTGCTGAAAATGAATATTGGAGTGGGACATAACACACTAAGGGATCAGTCAAAAGTATGTAAAGCAACAGGATGTCAGTTGGTACATTTAGTTGTAAGGCAAATATAAGTATTTGGTGATTTGTAATTGGTGCCTCACCTAGTACTTCTGATATTTTATTGCTGATACCATTTAATATCCGATTTTATTTATTGTAGTTGTCCATGGTGTACACAGTAACAATAATCAAAAGTAATTCAGACTGTTGATTTAAGTGTTTCATATAAAGCAACATAGGACAATAGGAACTAAAAAGCTACAACTGAATCATTTGAAAAATCAATACTTTCAGGAAATTAGGAAAGCTAGAAAATGACATAGATTTAAAAAAAAGAAGCAATAACATCTTACAACACTTCTGTATGAAATGCCTCAATATTATTTATCAAAGTATTTGAGTATAAAACTATTCATACACATGGGTTGGGTTTGTTCAGTTTTACATAATACAACATCATCGCTGAGGTTGATAAGCCGCTCTCGCTGCACTGTCTTGGTCACGTGGGCCAGCGACTACCTTTGATAATTAAATGGAAGCTGCTTGTTAGTGGAAGCAGTGGGTTGTCTGTCCTCTAGCACACATATATGCATGCATGCTGGCAGGCACAGTTAGTGTGCTTTGGTGATGTGGAGGCCATGTCTTCCTAGAAGAGTGTTTTAATTAGGGTTTGACAAAACACAGTAACTGCCACAGGTTTCCACCTGAAACATCCAGTTCAAAGCCCCTAATTAAACACCTCACATATAGCCAATTAGAAATCAAATGAAAGGGGTTCTACTGTAAAAGAGAGTGTGTGTGTGTGTGTGTGTGTGTGTGTGTGTGTGTGTGTGTGTGTGTGTGTGTGTGTGTGTGTGTGTGTGTGTGTGTGTGTGTGTGTGTGTGTGTGTGTGTAGACTAGAAAGCAGATACAGTACTTCGCTGTTGTAGTAAAGTAGTTGTTTATTCCACTTAGCTGTACTAAAATAAGTGTTTGTTGATTTGCCGTGGACTGTGCAGAACAACTTTCAATTATTAATAATACTAATAATTAATAATATTGTGTTTGGAAAAGCATAATTAGGACATTGTAAAATAATAATAATAATTGCACACATTTAGCATAAGTTTGAGAAACAAACGAGAGAGGAAACACAAGGGTTGTGAGTGTACGTGTTTTTGTTTCATCCAGCTTGTAAAGTGTATTATTGATATGAAAGTCTGTTTACAAGAAATGTTACTTCTTTATTTGTTTCATTGAAAATTGCTGCACATTCATGATGCTATTATGAATGTGAAGGACCTGTTCTGAATGGCAGAAAGCAGCTTTATGTTAAGTTTCATTTCTTTCTCATTAAAGAGTTATGACAGGATATACACTAGAGATTCAGTTAAGCTGGTTTAAATGATGAGAAAGTGTATTTGGGAAAAGGCAGACTCAAATGAATAGGAACACATGGAAAACACAGAAAAACAATCTAGTTTAAGATTAAAAAACAACAACAAAAAACAACAACAGTTGCCTAGGAACAACCTCTGCTAAACCTGACTCCGGACCACCACCCCCAGCCCCACCCCCAACCACACAAACAGGCACATACGGAGCTATGCACACCATGGGAGATATCAGATGCTTCAAGAGAGGTTAGGGTTATTTCTTACTGTTCCTTAGCAACAAGTTTGCTGTTTTCTTGCCTTTCGGTATCTCCGTCAGCTCAGCAGGAGATTAATAATCAGAGACAGAAATTAAATTGACCACAAAACTTCATCAGTAGTTTGCTTTTATATTTCAAAGCAGTCGGACCACTGGCAGTGAGAACAATACATTTTTGTTCATTTAAGAATAACACTTCTTTGTGGCATACGTTACGTTGGAGGTTGTTATTGCCATTAAATTGTTTACTACAGAGAAATTATTCATTTAACATTACATGTTCTTGTTACAATCAGCACAACATCATTGAGTGCAATCTAACGCTTCAGAACATCTCAATACAAATACAGTAAAATAATATAAAGCTGAATGTACTGTTGTACTGAAGAATACATACTGTTTTATTATATAAATATGGCATTTGTGGAATGAACAGATGTTAATAACATATTCTACCTGCTGTGATGGCAATAACGGGTGTGCTACAGGAGGAGCCTATTCTTGCTATAATATCGCAATGCCTCAAGAGGCACATGGATGTGCTCATTACTGTCCGGATATGCATATTGCTCTCACCTCATAATCAAATAAGCATCATGCTGAAAGAAAACGCTGATCCGAACACCTTCCACATTGTAGCATGTTTTAGAATATGAAACAAAAGGAGTGTAATGAAAACAGATGGCAACCTATATTTGCATTGGCAGAGATTCTTTTACATTTAACCCTTACACTCTGAGGGGCTTGGTTGGCAAGGCAACAGATTCTGCAGTCTGTTTCCCATGACTGCGTCTCAATAGTCCAGATCAGCCTCCTTATCTCTCCATCCTCCTTGAGTAACGCAAGTAAGACCAGGCATGCACGCCTTGTGTTCAAAGCTTCAGTGTTTCGCTGACAGGCAATTGGCAGCTCACTACATCCTTCCCCCATAGCTCTTAAATCCAAACCCAATATCCATTATATATTATTTAACTGCCACTGCCTGAACTGCTTGTAACCATTTCAACCTTAAATAAATCGAATACTATATTTGAGATGTTTGGGAAACTCCAACAAACCTTCTAAATAATGTAGTCCCAAACAAAAACCAAAAAAACTTTAGACAAAACATGTGTTCTGATGAAACAAGGACTGAAACCTTCAACTGTTTCGGAAAGTGTTACGTCTGGATGAGAGCAGCCACAGCTCATTAACCCCTTAAAATTAGGAAGGAGCTGGTGTTAACAGCTGCAAGGAGTAGTGCTTTCGAATAATATATACTATATTTATGAAAATACACATCTTTGGGGTAAATCACAGTGTTAAAAACTGGGATAGCAGTTTGGTGTCCCGCAGGATTTGATCCTGATCATAGTTGACTTTACATAGAAATGTTTTCCTTCATCCATATTTAATGACTGCATTGATATATTTCAAAGTTCCAATGTCCAGTGTTTAAATGCAGCCTTTAATGCTTTTGTTCTCCTTCATTAAGATAAAAGAAAGAGTACAAGTGAGTATGACATGCAACAAAGCTCAAAAGGCCTGAAAAGAACCCATGGCAGTTATATGGCATGTAATGTAACCACTACTTAGCAAATGTTATCCTGATGCCATCAATATTGTTGTACTGCAAATGCCAAGAAGTCAGTGGTATGGTCTTTTAAATGACTAAAATAACTTGTTTGTTTTTTCACTGAAAGAGAAAATCAATACTACTCACATGTAACTGTGGAGATATCACTTTGGAGGTGTTGGTAGGCGTATTATTGAACTTGTGAACGAGCCATGCAGGCTGTTTTCACTCTTTATGCTAAGCTAGGCTAATCACCTCCTTTGCTCTACTCACCCATGGTTGAAAAACAGAGTCGTATCGATCCCTCATCTAAGCTTAATTTCCTGAGAATAATTTATGAGAAGGTTTAGATTTTGACAAGATTTTAAAAGTATGTTATCACTAACACGCTACAGATAATAGATGATAGGAGATAACTAAAGGTGACATAATGGCTTGAATTTGCAACACCTCAAAGCAATATTTACTTATATATTTTAGAACACATGTTGTTTTTTCAATCATTTGCTGATCTTTTAATTTGAGGAAATTGAAAAGTAATTGTACTTTTGGAGAAAGCCTGCTGTTTATGTCTAAGTGATGGTACGGCTTTCCCAGGGAACATTTCACAACGGCCATATTCAATTTTCATCTCTCATAGAGTGAAAAAGAGCAATCTGCCATGAAAGGAACATGTCAAATACAGTGGGGCAAAAAAGTATTTAGTCAGCCACCAATTGTGCAAGTTCTCCCATTTAAAAAGATGAGAGAGGCCTGTAATTTTTATCATAGGTATACCTCAACTATGAGAGACAAAATGAGAAAAAAAAATCCAGGAAATCACATTGTAGGATTTTTAAAGAATTTATTTTCAAATGATTGTGAAAAATAAGTATTTGGTCAATAACAAAAGTTCATCTCAATACTTTGTTATATACCCTTTGTTGGCAATGACAGAGTTCAAAGGTTTTCTGTAAGTCTTCACAAGGTTTTCACACTGTTGCTGGTATTTTGGCCCATTCCTCCATGCAGATCTCCTCTAAAGCAGTGATGTTTTGGGGCTGTCGCTGGGCAACACAGACTTTCAACTCCCTCCAAAGATTTTCTATGGGGTTGAGATCTGGAGACTGGCTAGGCCACTCCAGGACCTTGAAATGCTTCTTACGAAGCCACTCCTTCGTTGCCCTGGCGGTGTGTTTGGGATCATTGTCATGCTGAAAGACCCAGCCACGCTTCATCTTCAGTGCCCTTGCTGATGGAAGGAGGTTTTCACTCAAAATCTCACGATACATGGCCCCATTCATTCTTTCCTTTACACGGATCAGTCGTCCTGGTCCCTTTGCAGAAAAACAGCCCCAAAGCATGATGTTTCCACCCCCATGCTTCACAGTAGGTATGGTGTTCTTTGGATGCAACTCTGCATTCTTTCTCCTCCAAACACGACGAGTTGAGTTTTTACCAAAAAGTTCTATTTTGGTTTCATCTGACCATATGACATTCTCCCAATCCTGTTCTGGATCATCCAAATGCCCTCTAGCAAACTTCAGACAGGCCTGGACATGTACTGGCTTAAGCAGGGGGACACGTCTGGAACTGCAGGATTTTAGTCCCTGGCGGCGTAGTGTGTTACTGATGGTAGCCTCTGTTACTTTGGTCCCAGCTCTCTGTAGGTCATTCACTAGGTCCCCCCGTGTGGTTCTGGGATTTTTGCTCACTGTTCTTGTGATCATTTTGACCCCACGGGGTGAGATCTTGCGTGGAGCCCCAGATCGAGGGAGATTAGCTGGGGTCTTGTATGTCTTCCATTTTCTAATAATTGCTCCCACAGTTGATTTCTTCACACCAAGCTGCTTACCTATTGCAGATTCAGTTTTCCCAGCCTGGTGCAGGTCTACAATTTTGTCTCTGGTCTCCTTTGACAGCTCTTTGGTCTTGGCCATAGTGGAGTTTGGAGTATGACTGTTTGAGGTTGTGGACAGGTGTCTTTTATACTGATAACGAGTTCAAAAAGGTGCCATTAATACAGGTAAAGAGTGGAGGACAGAGGAGCCTCTTAAAGAAGAAGTTACAGGTCTGTGTGAGCCAGAAATCTTGCTTGTTTGTAGGTGACCAAATACTTATTTTACAGAGGAATTTACCAATTAATTCATTAAAAATCCTACAATGTGATTTCCTGGATTTTTTTTTCTCAGTCTGTCTCTCATAGTTGAAGTGTACCTATGATGAAAATTACAGGCATCTCTCATCTTTTTAAATGGGAGAACTTGCACAATTGGTGGCTGACTAAATACTTTTTTGCCCCACTGTATATGCCCTCAAAGAACAGCTGCTGCATCTATTTCATAAAAGTAAATGGACAGTTGAATATGACTACTTACTAAGATTGTGTTCTCTGGAGAGATGAGAAACGCAAGTCATGCCAGATAAAAAAAAATGACCAAGTGCTTTAGTTGGAAATGTACTTGTTAGACTTCATGTCATTCTTTTAAGTCATATGATGTACTGCTAGCAATCGCAGCTTGACACCTTTGCTCTACATGTACTTTCCAAAAGGTGTGATGAGTGTTTTTAGAAATATCAAAAAGATACCTCTGTTCACCTGCTGCCTCAGCTGTCTTTACAAGAGGCATTCCTCTTTAATGTCTCTCTGTTTTTCTTCTCCTACTTATGTCTACCCCTGCATCTTTCTTTTCTTCTCCCTCCCCTTTCAAACTTTAGCTCTTTGGAGTGCACACCCTGCTGTGTTTCCTGTCGTTCCTGCAAGCAAATTAGGTTCTCTGTAATGGTTCCTCCTCCTCCACAACTGCAAACATCCTATGTGCAAGAGCAAAAATGCAAAAAAAGAAACTTAATTAGTTTCTGTTTCATCAGCTTTTCTGTAAGAATTATAACTGTGATTCCCTGTGTGGTGTACAAAACAACCATGAATTCCTTTGTTGTTGCTTGCATTAACTGAGCCTGCAAAGACGACAAAGCAATAATATGTATGTAAGATTGTAAAAACCTTGATAAATGCAACAAAGAAGCCTTCACTTTTTTGGTTTTAGATATACGTAGTCTAGGTTCTTCACACAAGATACTGACACATTGGATAACAGGACAAAGTAATCCCCCCCACCTCTACTCACCCTCTTTGCAATATTCTAAGACCTTTCCCAATATTCCTAAAGGAATTAACTTGGTAAATATCAAAAAGACCCTTGAGGCCTAAAGCTCCTTTAAAGGATTCCCATTTTCTCAATGTGACCGGGAGATAAAGACAGAAAAAAAACTAGTGCCTTGATAGAAGCTGTGCGTTTATTCCACATATTACAACACAGCGGTGGATGATGCATTATTATTAAGGAAGCTAATTACAAAATGTATTTGGTGTGCTTCAACAAAATGTTATGCTGTTTTTTATTTGATTCCACATTTAAAATATTTTGTGTGTTTGTAAAAACCTTTTTTATTGACTTTTTTGCATATGTGCATATTTGTAGATTACTGCAGTAGCCACGCTGTACCGTATTTAGAAAAAGTGTTTGTTCTCTACCACCTTTGCTGTTGCAGCACCATTTTTATCACAAAGAGAGACTAAAACAATTTTATAAAGTTCAAACAGAACCACAATTCTCTTTTTCCGTAATCACAATGAGCCAATATGTATTTTATCCTCATACCTTTGTTTTGATTTGATAAGAAAGACATTACTTAGACTCTGCTCAGCTCAGACTGAAAGGAGGAAGACTGCGGAAGCTATTAGACCCATACCGTCGTGAGTAATTACACACTCCTGTGGCTATGAAGCATAACCAACTAAGGCTGCATATATTGCCATGCTATAAATACACTTGATTGAAGGGATAATTGTATGACAGGAAGTTTCATCACATTGAACAATTATTACTGAAACAGTCCTCTCAATGTATTGTCAGTGTGTTGTCCTCACTGCAGTGTAGCAACTGTAGCTATACAACTACCTAACTCTGATGCAAAATGACGACAAGTCGTAGTGAACGTTTACTTGCTGTTTACTGTGGCTTCCAAAATCATCTTACATGACAGAGTGAAAACTGTAACAAAGGAATAAAGTTCGACTGGTCTTAGGTAAGTTTTTGAATGTCCTTGATCTGTGGTCTTCAATTCCACCTTACGGACTTTACCATCTTCTCCAGGAGTAGCCTTTGTGATTACCGCCAAAGGCCAGTTATTGCGGACAGCTTGGTTGTCTTTGAGAAGGACAACGTCTCCTTCTTGCCGATGTTGGTGGGACTTAGTCAATTTTTTTCCGGCTGTGCAAAGTTGACAAGTATACTTTTCTCCAACGGCTCCAGAACATGTTGGACAAGGCTTGTACTTGTCTCCACTGCTTGGTGAGGAGGTCTCTGTCTGTAAAGTCTCCTGGAGGAGGCGGGACGCCGACTTTCTGAGTTAATAGGAGGGATGCTGTGAGAATGAATGGATCCTCTGGGTCACTTGAAACCGGAACTAGTGGTCTTGCATTCATAATTGCTGCCACTTCTGCCATTAATGTGCACAAGACTTCATTTGTCAGGTGAGTGCCCTGTTCAAGAAGCATTGAATCCAGGATCCTTCGGGCTACTCCAATGAGACGTTCCCATAAACCACCCATATGCGAAGCATGTGGTGGGTTAAACACCCAGGAACACCCTTGTTGGTGTAGGTACCTCTGCACAGTGGTGTCTGGTTGGTCTGCGCTCATCTTGAGCTCTCTGCAGGCCCCAATGAAATTTGTACCACAGTCTGACCTTAGTTGTTTGGCTGGTCCTCTTATGGCAAAGAAGCGCCTCAAGGCGTTGATGCAGCTCGAGGCATCCATTGAGGCAATCACCTCGATGTGAACTGCCCTGGAGCTCATACAACAGAACAATATGGCCCACCGCTTGCTCTCAGACTGCGCTCCTCTTGTACGTCTGGTAGTGATGTGCCATGGTCCGAAGACATCCAGCCCCACATACGTGAAGGGAGGGCAAGCCTTGAGACGCTCTGGTGGCAGATCTGCCATTTGTGGCTCCTGCATCCGTCCTCTGAGTCTGCGACAAGTCACGCATTTGTGAAGAGTTGAGTTAATGAGCCCCTTACCTCCCAGGATCCAGAGTCCTGCCGCTCTCACGGCGCCTTCTGTTAGGTGCCTGCCCTGATGTTTCACCTCTGGCCTCCTCCTTAGGTTGCGTTGAAGTGATTTAAACCGTCTAAGCGCTTGATCACGGTTGTTAGGCAACTGTTGTCTAGGCTGCCTGAACGGTAACGGAGCGACCCAACTGAGTGAATCATTTCTGTAGACTTCTTTGTCCATTATTCTCAAGAAGATCTCATCTTCAACTGAAGGTGCCAGCCTGTTGTCTTGTTCGGTGCGGTCAAATGCATTTTGACCCAGCCGATCTCCTTTAGCCCTGCTGGGCCCTAAGACACCGTTCCTAGGCTCTTTGCCATGAATCTTTTCTCTGACATGCAAAAAGCTTGTGCAAGGTTGGAGGAGAGAAGGCCGACGACAATCAAACACTGTTGTCCTGTAAGTGCTGACATTTGGTTTGTGTGCAAAGAAACTGGACCTAGCCAATGACCGGTTGCTTTGGTCATCTAAAACAATGTATGCTTTGATGGCTTTACCTGGACAGCTCTTGTGATACACCTTTCCTAGACATATCTTGGAGCATGACCGCCCAACTTGTCCTGCACCACATACTTCAGTGCAATTTGAGCTGACGACTTCCGTGCTGTCGTCATCCTCTTCTCCCTCCCCACCATTCTGTGATGAGGGTACAGGAGCCGTGTTTTGAGGTGCAGGGCTCGGATGCATAGCTGATACATGTTTTGTGCTGTCACACTCAGAACATTTCACTGATGGGGTGCAGTCCTTTGCCACATGACTATTTGAGCCACAGCACTTAAAGCAGAATCCTCTCTCTTTCAGAAAGTTTCTCCTGTCTTGAAGATCTTTGGCTCTAAAGGCTTTGCATTTGTTCAGTGGATGTGGCTTTGCGTGTATTGGGCAGCTCTTATTTGGATCACTGGAAGTGCTTGACTCTGCTGGGGAGACATTGGTCTTATGAACTGCAATGGGGTTCTTGGTGCTTTTAAAATGGGAACTTTCAGCCTTCAAAGAGGGCCCACTAGCATTTAAAAAGGCAAAGCTGGGATCATTCCTTTTCTTTGCCTCATAGCACATGAACCTAGTAAAGAAATCAAATGGTGGAAACCGTCCTCCATTTCCTTCCTGTACCTTGAACCCGCAGAGATCCATTTTTCTTGCAGTCCATAAGGCAGCTTGGCTACTATAGGTTCAATGCCGCGTGCAGTATCTAGGTAAGACAAACCTGGGAGGTAGCTGTCTTCCTTAGCACACTGCACTTCCATCAGCAGATCTGCTAGCTCCCTTAGCTTCAGATTTTCTTTCACCGAAAGCCTAGGGAATTTGTCCAGACGAGTGAAGAGGGCCTTTTCAACTACCTCTGGTGCTGCGTAGCATTCCTGAAGACGTTCCCAGGCTTTCCTGAGTGCTATGTCTGGACTTGCTATGTGCACTGGGCGTTTCACATGGTTGCTGGATTCTTTGCCAAGCCATCGAGTCATTAAGTCCAGCTCCTCTGTAGCAGTGAGACCCAGGCCTTGGGTAGCACTTTTATATGAAGACTGCCAAGCACGGTAATTTTCAGGTTGATCATCAAACTCATACAAGCTTGCACTCACCAGGTCACGTCGAGCTAAATATTGTGCGAGATGTTCAGTTGTGCGCACACTTTGGTCAGTTTTTAGCTGATGGAAAAAGTGCGGAGCAGAAACATTCAAGTCAGTGTGAAATGTCTTTGAATTTATCTGAACATCCTCTCTGTCATATATGTCTGACAGTTTGACTACTGTTGGAACATACGCATAGTCTGGGCCATCCTCTACTAAGTCCACATTACCAGTGTTATTAGCCTGTGGTGGCTCATGTGAATAAACAGGAACCTGCTGGTATGAAGAAAAAGGGTTGTTTGGACTGAAACATAGAGTGGCAGCTGTAGCAGGCTGTAAAGTCGGAGGGCTAGCCTTCGTAGCTGCTCGCTCTGGGGAGCTAGTTGGGGCAAAATGAGCTTGGCTGTATTCGCTTGTCCGCTCCATTTTAATTTCTTCTGATGGGCCCGTTTCATCCAACAGAATACACCTCTCCATTGTGTGAGCTGATTCCCAAACGGCTACTTCAGCCTCAGCAGCCGCTGCTTTACGGTACATGGCGAGTGTCTCAAGCTCAGTCTCTCTTCTTACTCTCTCTAACTGTGATTCAGCTTCTGTAGCTGCTTTATCCATTTTAGCTTTAGCTTCTTGTTACGCATATGTAGCGCGTACTTTAGCAGCTGCTGCTTTTGCATGTGCATGGATTAGTGCACTGTTTGATGATGCAGATGAACGAGAACTTCTTCCACTTGCTACAGAAGCCCTAGCACTTTTTGTGTCCATCTTGCCACGAAGTTCAACACTAACTTCTCTGTCTTTTCACTGTGTTGTCCTCACTGCAGTGTAGCAACTGTAGCTATACAACTATCTAACTCTGATGCAAAATGACGACAAGTCGTAGTGAACGTTTACTTGCTGTTTACTGTGGCTTCCAAAATCATCTTACATGACAGAGTGAAAACTTTAACAAAGGAATAAAGTTCGACTGTTTTAGCATAAATGGAATATAGTTGTAAATATATGTAAATAAAACGTTGTACCTATGTGTAGTCTTTCCTTTTTAAACAGTATTTTAACATTAACTTATTAACATAACAATGAATTTGTACTTACGACATTGCTTCTAGTGCTAACAACCGATGTATTTGACGTGTATAGATTCTGTCTGTTTACTTTCCACTTAACAGGAAAATGGCCGTTTCTTACCCCAAACTCCGCGACAGCTTGTCAAAATAAAAGTCCCTTAAACATTTTTGCCTTAATGGCAACACAGTCAGACTTTGAAATGTTTGCCAATTAATACTCTTCTTCTTCTTCTGGTGCATGCTGGGAGATTTTGGAGTGTGAGCGGAAGAAAAGAGCGACGCTTTATACGTTACATTTTTCCGTTTGTGCTTGTTTATGGGTGTTAGTTTCATATAGTTTATCGGTTATAGTTTACTTTGCTTAACTTTTGTGTCTTTTGGTGCTGTTTTTGGGGTGTTTTGCGGGCTTCTCCTGCCGATGTCTCGCCGGCCGGCGTCTGATGCCATGGTAAATGGAGACTTTGCCAAACTCACGCGGAAGCACGGCATTAAAATATCGGCCGGCTTCCCATGCGCGGTGGAGGATATCGGGCTGGCTGTGGGGGAGAAGGTCGGACACAGCAGCATTAAGTCCCTGGCGCGGATGAACAGTGCAGTCGTGATCTTTCTGGACCAGGTGGAGAAAGTGAACCGCGTTATCGAGACGGGCATCACGGTGAGTGAAATGTTTGTGCGGGTGCAGCCGCTGACGCTCCCTGCAACCAAAGTGGTTCTATCCAACGTCCCTCCCTTCATAACTGATGAGTTCCTCAGTAGAGAGCTATCCAGACACGGGAAACTTGTTTCTACGGTGAAGAAGATGCTGTCTGGGTGTAAGTCTCACTTACTGAAGCACGTGGTGTCTCATCGCAGACAGGTCTATATGCAGTGTCCGAACTACGGGGGGACTCGGGGGATCCGAGACCCCCTGAAACTGACACTAGATCCCCCGAAAACATGATTTGGGAAATGTTGGGGGGTCTCTAAAATAGTGTTTTCGAGATCCGCGCTCTGAGTCAAGCGCAAGAGCAAGCGCCCCATGGGGTGAGCAGGTGGAGATTGCTGAGATGGAGGATGAAGAGGTGGCAACAGCAATAGCAACAACAAAAAAGACCGCTAATAAACGCAGAAGCACAAGGAACAACGCACCTATGTTAGAAAGAGCAGCAAAGGAGGGAGCGAGGGAAAGAGAGGAAGAGAGCAATGGCAGACAGATGAGAGTGGGGATGAGTGTGTTTCGGAAGGCAGTGACGTGATAGGGTTCAGTGACAGTCAAAAGGAAAAAATTTACACAGCGGAAATGATTAAAAACGATCTACTCCAGACAAAGAACCAGCATGGGGTAGTTGTAGAAGAGTATTTCCCTGACTTGGTCGTTTTTTGTTCTTCGGCCAAATTCCATCTTAGTCGAAAAGAGGAGTCTGTCTTCACAGAACAAGAAGTTGGAGACTAAAAATACTTGTGTATAGAGTACGAAAACAAATAAGCAGCAATGAAGTTAAAACCCCTTATGTGTGTTTCAATTAACTTATTTGTTTTTATTATTGTATGCACTACCTCACTCACAATGGGCACTTTTAGAGTGGGAAGCCTGAATGTCAATGGAGCCAGAGAGCTAAGAAAGAGGGCTTTAATTTATCAAACAGCAAGAATAAAACATGTCGATGTGCTTTTTTTACAGGAGACGCACAGCGACGTTGGTAACGAGAATGACTGGAAAAAAGAGTGGGAGGTCAAAGTCATTTTAAGCCACAGCACCTCTCTCAGTGGAGGGGTGGGCTTCCTTCTCTCCAAGTCTTTTAATCCTGTCTCACTGGAGGTTGAGCAGTTTATCAAGGGGAGGTTGCTTTTAATAAAAGCAAGGTTTGACCTTTTTACGGCTGTTTTTATGAATGTGTATGCTCCAACAAACGGTGCGGAGAGGAAGCTGTTTTTACAAAAAGTTAATGATGTTTTAAACGGCTGTGCCACGGAGGATTTTTTATTCTTGGGTGGGGATTTTAATTGTACGGAAAATGCATCTTTAGATCGCAACCATGCAGAGCCGCATCCAGCATCCCAACATGCTCTGAGGCAGCTGGTCCACTCCCACGGCCTGGTGGATGTATGGAGAAGGATGCA
This sequence comes from Eleginops maclovinus, assembly GCF_036324505.1. Lineage (NCBI taxonomy): Eukaryota > Metazoa > Chordata > Actinopteri > Perciformes > Eleginopidae > Eleginops > Eleginops maclovinus. The sequence goes on from NC_086354.1 coordinate 11,837,879, forward strand.
CACAGACGATAGGCAGTACACCTGGTCCCACATCCGAGAGAATAGGATTTCATCAGCCAGACTAGATCGCATTTATTGCTTTGAGCATAATTGTAATACTTTTAAAATGTGCAGTATACTCCCTGCTGGTTTTACAGATCACTCTTTGCTTCTATGTAATGTTTTTATTAGAAATGTTTTACCGAGAAGTGCTTATTGGCATTTTAATTCGGTTTTAACATTTGATAAACATTTTAAAGAGGCCCTTACTTATTTCTGGAGTGTTTTTAGACAGAGGAAGGGAGCGTTTAGCAGTCTTAGGCAGTGGTGGGACCATGGTAAGACTGAGATTAGAATGCTCTGTCAACAGCACACCCTCAATGTCACACAGGACAACATCAGATCTATGAAAGACCTGGAGAGTGATATAGTGGAACTAGAAGCAATAAGCAAGTCCACAGGAGATCGAGGATATATTGAAATCCTCAAAGAGAAAAAGATGGCTCTAGCCAGCCTGCTGGACGTTAAAGTTCAGGGTGCACTGGTCAGGTCCCGGTTTTTAAACATAAGTGAGATGGATGCTCCCACTAGTTTCTTCTTCGGCCTGGAGAAAAAGAATGGACAGAGGCGGGTAATCCACTCACTGCTGTCAGACACAGGGCAGGAATTAACAGAGCCAAGCCAGATCAGGAGGCGAGCTGTGAGTTTTTATTCCACCCTCTACACGAGTGAATACAACAAGGACGAAACGCTCTCAGAGGAGTTTTGTGCAGAACTACCTCAGGTCTCTGAGGAGGCCAACTCACAGCTCGCAGGGCCGTTGACAACGCAGGAGTTGCAGGCCGCACTGCAAGGCATACAGGGACGGCGGGCTCCTGGTATCGATGGCCTCTCGGTTGAGTTTTTTAAAGCGTATTGGGACATCTTGTCTCATGACCTGTTAGACGTTTTTAATGAGAGTCTGGCCTCTGGCTCTATGCCAATGTCCTGCAGCAGAGCGGTGATCACGCTGCTGCCAAAAAAAGGGAACTTGCAGGACATCAAAAACTGGCGCCCTGTGTCTTTGCTGTGTGTGGATTACAAGCTTCTGTCCAAGGCTTTGGCCACCAGGTTGGGGAGAGCTATTGAGCAGGTCATCCATCGGGACCAGACCTACTGTGTGCCCGGCAGGTCCATGGTGGACAATGTTCATCTGGTTCGAGATGTTTTGGAGGTCTCCAGCTCATTGGGCATTGATACTGGTCTGATTTCTTTAGATCAGGAAAAGGCTTTTGACCGCGTTGAGCACAGCTTCCTCTGGAAAGTAATGGAGAAGTTTGGGTTCAGCGCTGGTTTCATAGCTAAGATCAAAGTGTTGTACAATAAGATTGAGAGTGTGCTGAAGTTCAACGGTGGGCTGTGTGCTCCTTTTAGAGTGTGTAGAGGGGTCCGGCAGGGCTGTGCTCTGTCTGGGATGCTCTATGCACTCTCCCTAGAACCCCTCCTCTGCAAAATACGCTCTAAATTGCAAGGGCTGTTTTTACCTAGTTTTAATGGAAACACGGTTTTATCTGCGTATGCGGACGACATCATTGTTTTTATTAGTGACCAGAGGGATGCAGACATTTTAACCAATATTGTGACAGATTTTAGTTCAGCATCGGCAGCGAGGGTCAATTGGAAGAAGAGTGAGGCCCTCGCTGTCGGTGAGTGGCGTGGCGGTCTCCCAGTTCTTCCCCAGGGCATGACATGGAAAAGAGATGGCATAAACTACCTGGGTGTGTTCGTAGGGAACACAAATATAGTCCAGAAGAACTGGGAGAACGTCACAGAGAAGATTGAGGAAAAAACTGTCCAAATGGAAGTGGCTGCTCCCGCAGATGTCTTTTAAAGGTAGAGTTTTGGTTTAAAACAACCTTGTGGTATCCCAACTGTGGCACCACCTTACCTGTGTAGACCCTCCCTCAGGCCTACTGGCCCAAATACAAAAGAGATTGGTAGATTTCTTTTGGGATGGGCTACACTGGGTGCCACAAGGGGTGCTGTTTTTATCTAGAGAGGAGGGGGGACAGGGCCTTGTCCACCTGGCCAGCCGAACAGCCACCTTTAGAGTGCAGTTTCTGCAAAGGTATCTTATCGGCCCGGCCGATTTGGTGTGGAGAGATGTGAGCAGCTGCATTCTAAGATGCGTGAGTAACCTGGGGCTGGATGCTGCTCTGTTTTTAACTGATTTAACCATTTTAAAGTTACAGTGGTATGCAAAAGTTTGGGCACCCCTCTGAGATTTCATGACAATTTGCTTTTCCTTTATAATAGAAGATCACAGCAACAACATTTGTTTTCCTACAAAGATGTAGACGTTTTAGTGTTTTCCAGACCAAAATTCTTAGGGTAGCATTACATAGTTTTATTATAATAAAATAAAATGCAAAAAATGGGATGTGCAAAAGTTTGGGCACCCTTATAAATAGCATTCATTTCAACACCTGTACGGATTTATAGCTGACAGGTTGCTGCACAAAATTGCTTTGATTAGCTCATTAGACCTTCAATTACAAAGACAGGTGGAACCAATCATGAAAAAGGCTATTTAACATAGGTAATAGCTGGCTGTGCCTGGCCTAGGTTCTTTCTTAGGGAGTGGCAAGATGGGGACCTCAAAACAACTCTCCACTGACCTGAAAGCTAAGATAATCCAACATTATAAATTAGGAGAAGGGTACAAAAAATTATCTGACAGGTTTAAACTGTCTGTCTCCACAGTCAGAAACGTAGTTGTGAAATGGAAGGCCACAGGAACAGTCCGTGTGAAGGAAAGATGTGGTAGGCCGACAAAAATAGGGGAAAGGCACAGGCGAAGGATGGTGAAAATGGTCACAGAGAAGCCACAGACCACCTCCAGAGAACTACAACAACATCTGGCTGCTGATGGTGTAGTTGTTCACCGTTCCACAATCCAGCGTACTTTGCACCAGGAAGAGCTCATTGGAAGGGTGATGTGCAAAAAGCCTTTCCTGAGTGTTAATCACAAGAAGAGTCGCATGAGGTATGCAAAAGCACATCTGGACAAGCCAGAAGCATTTTGGAACAAAATACTGTGGTCAGATGAGACCAAGATTGAGTTATTTGGTCATAACATGAACAGGTATGCATGGCGAAAAAAACACACTGCATTCAATGAAAAGAACTTGTTGCCCACTGTAAAATTTGGTGGAGGATCTATCATGTTATGGGGCTGTGTGGCTAGCACAGGTACTGGAAAACTTGTTAAAGTTGAGGGCCACATGAATTCCTTACAGTACCAGGAGATTCTTGACAAGAATGTTCTAGAGTCAGTCACAAAGTTGAAGCTACGCCGGGGTTGGATTTTTCAGCAGGACAATGATCCTAAGCACCGATCAAAATCCACCAAGGAATTCATGCAGAAGCACAGGTACAATGTTCTGGAATGGCCATCCCAGTCCCCAGACCTTAACATCATTGAAAATGTATGGATTTATTTGAAGAAGGCTGTCCATGCACGGAGGCCAAGAAACCTGACTGAACTGGAGACGTTTTGTGTGGAAGAATGGGCCAAAATACCACCTGCCAGGCTTAAGGGACTTGTCTGTGGCTACAGGAGGCGTCTACAGGCCGTTATTGCAGCAAAAGGAGGCAATACTAAATATTAATGGAATTATTTCTTAGGGGTGCCCAAATTTATGCACATGCCTATTTTTGTTTGAATGCACATAAACATGTTTCTGTTTGACCAATAAAAGTTATTTCACTACTGAGATGTTTCTGTTACCATAAGGTATAACATATGTTAAAATGAAGTTGCTGCTTCAAAAGCTCAGCAAGTGACAAACTGATGCAGTGGTTTTCCTAAGGGGTGCCCAAACTTTTGCATACCACTGTAAGTGGGTTACCTCCCTTTTATCAGGGTGTTTTTAAGTCTTGGGCCCTTTTTAACCATAAAAGGTGTCCAAAGACTGACTCTGCACTGGTTGTTAAAAGAGCCTCTGATTCATGGAGCCGGGCTGGACGTTAGCTGCAGCGAGACACCAGGACTGGCGGTGGCGCTGTGGAGATCTGGGACCCTGAGCCTTCAGCAGGTGGTGGATGCAGTGGGGCCGGAGCTGAGCGATGCCCGGGCCTTGGGCTCTCTGCTGGGTCTACACTCTGTCCGGGTGGCCCAGAGGATCCTGCAACTCTGGAGCCGGATCCTCTGCGCTGAGGAACAGAGACTGTTAAGGAGCTACGGACAGGGCAGAGCCAAACCAGACCCAACAGACCCTTTCCCGGAGATATACCTGAGCCCAGGGCTCGGAGAAGCTGACGGGCCCCCTGCTCAAGGTTGCATATATATACATGAACATTGTAAAAACCATAAACAAAAATGGACTGAAGGACAGGGCCTCCACTGTGTGGAGCACTAGACTGGGTGCCGGAAACGGACCAGGCCCACAGTGGAGGATTCTGTACAAACCGCCCTTAAAAAAACGTACTGCCGACCTCCAGTGGAGAATTTAACACGGCGCTATCGCCTCCAATTCTTTTATCTCCGTCATTAATCCTGCTGTTAGTAACAAGTGTCCATTTTGTGGTTTTAGAGAGACTGTTTTCCATGTTTTCCAGAGTGCCAGAGACTCACGGGTTTCTTCTCTCTTTTAACATTGGTTTTTAGTCTTTTTAGTATAGCTTTTACCGAGAGCGTGTTTATCATGGGGGCTCCATACAGGAAGACAAGCAAAGAAAAGTGGCAGCTCCTAAACTACCTCTCTGGTGAAGCTAAAATGGCTATCTACCTAAGTAGGAAGAACAGAGTGGAAAACAGGAAGAGACAAGAAGCAAAAGTGATCTGGCTGTGCAATATCAGAGCCAGACTCTGGCTAGAGCATCGCTTTTATAAAAACATCAGGGACTTGGAAGCTTTTAAACAACGTTGGTGCCATAAAGACATTGTATGTTCTGTGGTGAATGAGGATTTGCACTTTACACAAGTCTTTAAGGCTTAGCTTTTTTATTTATCTATTCTAAGTAAATTGAGTTGTGTTGTATTTGATGTAAATGTACATTTGCTAAACCTGTAATAAAGTGTTTTTGTAAAAGTCAAAAGTCTTCTTCTTCAGCAAGTGTCCACAGTTTACCAATGACTAGAGATGATTGATGGAGTTTTTGAAGGAGAAACCCTTAGGAGAGAATGTCAGGGAACAGACACGGTGGATTTGTCGGATGTAAATGTGATGTCCCATTCTTTTCCCCTCAGTTTCAGTTCAGTGGGCTGTATATGAGCATGACATTTCCTTGTTGCTTTAGCAACAGAGAGAGAGAGCCTCACTACCTTTTTTCTTGGGGTTACATATCCCTAAACCATATGCGCGTGAAAGCATATACCTGTAAATGTATTAAAGGTGCATTTGATTAAGTATCTTTTTGTGATAATCATTGAGGGAGCTGTGTAGGTGGCTGTAACCATTGAAGTCCATCCTTTATTGGCTCATAACGGATCATTGGCATAACAACAAGAATGACACAGTAACAGGTTGTTTGAATCACACTCTTGAATGTAAAAGCTTTCTATGCTTTCAAACTGTTATAAAGAGTTCATTGTATTTGTGTATTCAGATTAAACAGAAGGGCAATGGTTTTCTAATGACATCCAAGTTAGGTGGCACCGGTATCCAACTATCTGGAGGCTGGTAAGTCTCCAACTAGTTTGTGGGAGTGTTACCGACACAAATAAACCCTTGCTAAATGTGGCCTGTTCTTGTCTCTTTTATTGCCAATACCCTTAACACAATGATGCCATTGTGAGCACCTTCGTTGGTCCACAAAATTAAACAGGTAAAAACAGCAGTAGTACAAGTACGCTGAACTTTTATATCAAAGTCTGTTCGCAAGGTAGCAGGGCCGTTCTGGTCACAAGTGTTCGCGTAGTGTTCAGTCATAATTATTTTTGCATTGGTTATTCATGTGAAAACAAACAATAATTAATACAGTACATACAGCAAGCCAGAACGAAAGAAATGCAATGCAGACAAAGGCAGGCATTTGTTTATGTTGTGTCAACTGTAGATTTCTCTTGACATAATTGTTCTCCAAAGGATTTCACCTCTGTTTACTCTTCAAGCTTATCTCATAATAAGACAGGTGTCACATTTCTCCCAGTTACATCACACACACTGTAACAAAGCGAATCGTCTGTGTTTTTGAAGGGGCATGTCAGTGAGATGGTGAGGGTTTCATCAAGCTTCTTCACATCAGTCAAAATTGTTTCTTTCAATACTATATCTCCCTGTGGTGAGAGGACAATTTAACAATCCCCTAACCCCATAACTTATGGCTGCTAAGCTTGCCTTCTCTTCTCGGTTAATGGTGGAAAGTTTCATCATTCTAAATTCATAGTACCTATGGTAGTGCCAGATGTGATCAGCAGTCTCTGACTACGTTTCTGAATGACTGTGAGAGAACCCTGAAAGGAGTGTTAAATATGCATTTCATGATTTCAAAACTGCAGTGCTCATAAGACACACATAGAAATAAAAACTGCCACAAAAAGTTAGCATCCTCACTAATTAGGCAAAAATGTAGAAGATATGTAAGTAAATACAAAAATAGATGTGTTGTTGTATGGCAGTGAAGGAAGTTAGTCCTTTATTTATAAGCATAATAAGTAAGGATGTAAGAAATGGAACTTCTTTAAAACTATCATAACCTGGTTTGGCTGAGATTGACTTCTGATGTAACAATAGCCAACTTGTGTCATGACATTTCTATAGCCACCAATTATAGATTTTAGTTCTGGAGAGCAGCCCCCTTTACCTTTCACCACGTACAGGCAATCATTCACATTTTCAAGGAAATGCCGGGCAGTGAGTCATCCGCATGTTGTCCTTATAAAAATATTCAGGGTGTATTGACTCAAGAGAGAGACTACATAAAGGAGCCTTAAGATTCCTCATATCATTCCCCTCCTAATATTAGCAAAGTACTTCACTCCTGCCGTTCCCTTCTTCTCCCCTTGAGCTTTGTGTTGAAACTAAGCAATACGTTCAGAGGCAGTGGGATGCTTTTTGTGCAGCACAGAGAGAATTAAATATAGGCTATACACAAGACAAAATATTTTTACGGAAAAAAAACAAAGAAACTGAAGCAACAGACAAATTGTTCCCAGAGGTTTCACAATCAAGTTAAATGCTACACTGCCCCCATTTGTATTTGTCTCTTTGCCAAAGCATTTGATTTCCTAACTAATCTCTGTGTTAAGTCAAAAACATGATGCAAAGTAAAAATACTTTACTTGTCTTAAGGAGATGGTAAGACTCCAGGAATAGGTAATGGAGCAGATTCCAGTCAATAGTTTCAAGTATTGACATCTGTTGATTGTAGAACTAATCAAGCTTTTCTTGTCCTTGAGCCAATCAGCGTGCGCCATGATTCATTCATTGATTTATTTGTATTTGTATTTGTGATGAACTCAGGCTGTTGTGTTAGCTTCTTGTCAAAAATATACAGCGTACCATTTGGTTGTCCCTTCTTTTCTTTCTGTCTGTCGAAGAGACACTGTTCATTGCCAGCATATTGTGTAAGGATTCATCATGCTGCCGTTGACAGATTTGACTGTCAGCCACTTGTCAAAATGCCACGCAGTGACAAGGGATGGAGAGAATGTTCTTGCAAAACACTCACGGACAAGTAGAAAGGCAGGCGGAGTTTATCAAGAAGTAGCCATTTAATTGACGGATGCAAAAAAATGAATAATTTTTGACATTAAAAAAGTACATTGACAGTGACAGCATAGGAAAAGATTGTATGTCCTCTAAAACACGTCACTCGGCATGACTTAAATGCTGTTGGTGTAACTAATTGAATACTACACGTTTTTTGAAGAATGCATTTAGTTTTATTTATGCTAATTTAACCTTCAAAAAATTCACAACCTGAGGTGCTTTGCATAGGCAAAGGGATAAGGGAATTGTCCCCTTTTGACCGATGACTGTGGCAAAATCAGATGCACAACATGACATATGCAAGATGATACAATAAATGTAGAATGCTGCTACATTATAAGTTATATGAGTTTCCCTATTTAAGAAATAAACACAGTGCTTCATGTATATCATACATTACAAAAACATTGCAAGGACTGATCAGAGATAATGTTTTGTTTTAGGAAATACAAAAATAAGAAACAAAACTGCCATATTTTTGCCACATTGCAAGTTTGGAATTTGGAATATGAATTTGGAAGCTACATTTTACACTGTGCATGTAGAACATCCAATGACACACATGACAGCATCAGTTGCTGGTAAACGTACTGTTCTTGTGTGGTGGATGAAATACCACAGGTCTATAGCAAACGACCCACAGAATGTCATTCAGAATGTGGCATATGTGATTGCTCCATATGAGGGATCTCATATAAGCTGTAGGCATACCGTACTATATAAACAGAGATTAGGTTTGGTATAGGCCTATTAGATGGTGTATTAATTCTTGCACAGTGGAAGAGTTCAATGTATGTTTGTGAGCATGGTTAAGTCTGCTGTGAATTATTGAATTGGCAACTGATGCATTTAAGTTGTGCTTATGTTTACTAAGGATAGTCATGACTATGGAGTGTCTGGATTGTACTGGAAATGGGAACTGCATATTTTCACAGCATGTACACAAAGTCCTGGGTCTAAGCTGAATTACTTTCAGTGGCTAATAAAACAACTTAATACTATTGTTGACAACTATTGTATATTTTTTCTCTTATGTTATAAACATGCAACAACATATACTTAATACATACTACTACATATACTACATTTGGAATCTAAGACATTTTTGTTAGCATTTTAAGTGGAATATTTGCTTCTTACTTATGTGGGTTTGGCATTTGTTTCCTCTCATACATTCATCAATATTTCTGCTTAATCTTTTTCAGTAAAGGTCTGCTGCCATGCAGATACATTTATCACGTTAGAATTTAAGTTAGCTCTTAAACAACCTCAAAGGCACAGAATTAGCATTTCTGAGCATTCGGATTTCTGGTTTTGTCAATTTTGTTCCACACGTTATCGGCAAAGAGCATTTTCATTAAAATTATGAGAAGAACTACTCGCTAAAAGCTGTGCCTTCAGAGGATTTTAATGATTTGAACTGAGCTGAGAACCTCATACAAGACATGAGTGGCACATACAATTAAATGACTTACTCCTTTTAGGGTGGTTTTTTTTCTTCTTGTTCTCCTATCCTGTAGGAAACTGTTTTACAGATGGTACAGGTCAACTCTTCACTGTGTACATACATCATCTTCTTCGTCTTCACCCCCTCTCCATCTGGCTCCTCTTTTTTTTATGTTTGTTGTGTTTATTAGTGCTTTGTACACTCATGGCTTCTGGTCTGTTGGTCTGTGTGTGTGATAATCCTCAAACACATTTATCATCAGAACTCTAAAGACCAACGCTGAACAACACAGTATACACTCTCTGATTAGCTGTGTGTTTACCTTGGTGTCCGTCGGCCCCTTAACAGATGGGTCGGTTGTCTCCGAGCCATTAAGAGGATATCTGTTTGGCAGTAGAATGAGCATTGGGCCATCCAAAACACTGCTATTAAAGAGTGTGTATTCTCTGCTCTCTGAGACACATACAAGGTTCATGAACAAGATCCTCCACAGCAAGAGATGTCAGCAGGGAAAAATAAACACAAAATACTACTTCTATGTATCCACCAGTGGTGTGGAATTGAGCTAAATGACTTGGATTCAAATTTATGTTATGTTAAGAGCAAAAAAAAATCTATTAATTCTTCTTCATTTCATAAATCTATCGTAAACTCAAATTTTAGGACTCATTACTTGACCCGAAAGGCTTGAGACTTACTTGTAAACAGCAAAACTTGGTCCTACCTCTGATATCTTAGAGGTAAATTAAGTTGTGCTGTAACAGTGCTGCAGTAAAACTAATGTTTTTATGCCTATATTGTCAGAGTTTGACAAATTATATAAAGATATCTAGTCAACTATTGCATTCTGTATAGATTTCAAATTCCATAAACAGGTCATAGTTAATCAACTTCCTTTGAGCAATGCTGTCTGGAAAATGTATTAAGAGTAAAGTTATATCAATCCGGATATTTTTCACTCTGAAAAGAATATATCCTGAATGGTGATATGGAGCAAAACAAGTGTTTTGTTTATTTTCTAATATCTTAATATTATCCTTTTGCATCAACATTAACTCACTGCCATAGGGCATATTCTGATCTTTAAAAAAAATGGAAAATGTGCTTTCATTTTACAACTAGTGAAGGTAGGGCTTATTTGATGCTCATGTTCAAAATTAGTCAAGTTCCGCTTTAAATGTAAACTTTTGGAAACTGACATTTAAGCATTAATGATGATTACAATAAATGCCTATCAATATTCTAAACATTACCTTTGATTTGAAACACAGTCAAACACAAAAAAACGAAGATCTATTTGGTCCATATCCTTTTGTTTCAAACAAACAAATGATATGAAAATAGTATTTTATGTGGCTCATGATAATCTGGAATGGTAATGTTCTAAAATACATATGCAAAATACTGTAGGTGCTGTAATCCCTTCGACATTTCACATGACATTTACTTTAAGTTTTCAGTTTCTCAGAGAGGAATACAACCCCCAACATTGGCGATCCATGTAATGAGTACTGAAATCAATAGCTTCTTTCACTTACAATTCCGGCACATATTGTGCCAGAAAAACATTTGGGTTAGGGTTAGGAGATGGAGCTGCTATATCCCTCTGATGTGGGATCAATTTATTCGTAAAGGCCTTTCATAAAGAAAACAAAGAATATCCAGCGGTGAGCAGATCCTACTGTACCCTGTGTCCTGTTTATACCTTAGTTCTGAATTGATAACCAAGAAAACAACAGCCCTTAAACTTAATAGGCCAACCGTTATAGTTTTTTTAAGGTTTTCATGTTTCTGCAATATTGTGAGTGGATGACGGGTACAGAGTGATTCTAGGTGAGCATATGAAAAGTTAAAATACTGAACAGTATGTCACTTTAAGATAGTACAGCCACAGTTGTTTATTGAGGCAATTATTATTTTTAGATTTTGAATGGTTCAGAACTCATAGCAACCACTCACAGTGTGTCGTACTTTGCAGATTTCTATTTGAATCTTCCTGGGAGGAAATGTTATGAGACATGACACACACAGAAAGGACATTCAATCAACAGAGCTGAGCAGTTTAGAGCCAAACCTTATGACAGTTCATAATATCAAAACGCCAGTAGACAACATGTGAATCCAGAGTGACTTTAATTCCTCTCAGATTTCTTCCACAAATGTGTTGTAGTCCATAAGGACCACACTCACTCTTTTGAGGTATCAAAAGGCTTTGAATTCTCTGGATCAAATCAAACAGTTAAAAAACTAACATCAGCACAGTATTGTTATTCTGTGCACCATGAATGTCTGTCCCAAAGTCGCATTGCAATCTTTACCTTGTACACAGTCGGGGAAAACCCATAGCCAGCAACAGGTTGCAGAAGGAGCAACACACAACACTAATGGGTTCGCCCACATTTTTTTCAGGATTGGTGATAATTTAATCAGCTGATGGTCAACTACAGTGACGTGCACGGCTATGTGTGTCAATAAAGATAGTTACTCAAAAGTGCTGTGGACTCAGAATCAATGAAGTGTGAAAGGCCTCATTAAAACCAGAAGCACACCAGCCTATAGGTCCAATAAAAGCTGTCAGTCACTTAACTGTGTGTGTGTGTGTGTGTGTGTGTGTGTGTGTGTGTGTGTGTGTGTGTGTGTGTGTGTGTGTGTGTGTGTGTGTGTGTGTGTGTGTGTGTGTGTGTGTGTGTGTGTGTGTGTGTGTGTGTGTGTGTAAAATAGAATAAGGTGAGAGGAAGTGTGGCACTTCCCATGTGATAATTGGATAGGTAACGATGAATAATATATGAGGAAACTGACACAGTAACAACATGTTTAATGAAGAAGATTGTGATGTAGCTATTACTTTTATATTTTAACTGAAGCCCGCCACAATCTCAATAATTCTTCATAATATGACAAGTAATATCAAAGCTATTGTAATACTTTTTTTGTTTTAGTGGTTATACAAATAAAATATATGGAATACTATCTTATAAGTACATTATATTGATGGATTGACTCACCGAGGCATATTGTGACGATGTTTTTTAAACATAATAGTGGTGTTGTGAATCTAAGAATTCTCTATGGAATCAGTAAATAGTTGACAGATCGAATGTCTTAATGGATGGCCGCCCAGTGGATGAATCGTAGCCCTGATGCGCTAATCTAATGGCGCATTACTAATCTTTAATTGACTACAATCTATTTCAGAAGAATAGCATGAATGGCTTAATTTGCACAAGTGTTTTGAACCTTTATGTGGGTCTTTGTAGAACCGCCTTTGACAGCAGTTACAGCTAAAGGTCTCTTTTGAGTATTTGTCTTCCAGGTACACCTGCTTTTGAACCACTCAAACTCAATAAGGCTAGATGGGCTACTTGGAATTGGTATTTACAGATTTTAATTAAAATGTAGGTTGTTTTTTACAGATTCAGTCACCTTCTCCTGTTTTTGTGGTCACGTCCCACTCAACTCAAACAATAAGTGTTAGATGTTTTTTTTAAACGGGAGAATACACTTTAACCAAAGGACAAAGAAAATGGGAAAAGTGTTACCAGCCAAGCAGGTTCTAACCGCTAGGAGAAATAAACAAGCAAATATAACAGTTTAGACTCACACACAGGCCAGCAATGTGTGAATATAAACAACAGCATTTAAATGCTCCTGTCATATGTGTGAACATACAAACAGAGTCATTCTGGATTGGAAAAATGTATTTTAAAAAAGCTAAAAATATGTAATTGTAAGGTGTGGGGGGTTTTCTACTTTAAATATATCATACAAGGACAGCATAAATTGGTCCAAATGACTCCTACGAGATGGCTGCTCATACCATGACAGATCCACCTCCATGTTTAACACCTGGTAAAAGACACAGTGGGTTGAACACATTCTTCGGAGATACTGGTCCAAACGGAAAACAAAGAACATTTTATCAAACCTTATATTCACTGACTGTACAGTATGTCCCTACAAAGCATTGTGCATCTGTTTCAGCTGACATTGAATAAAAAGGAATGGAAATAACGTTTTTTGTTGTGTGATCATTATTTTGTAGTTGTCCCCTGTTACTATATTATGTAATTTGGCAGCTTTTTCATAAATGATGCGGCCTAGGCTTGGCATGTTTGGGCGTACTGAAATGAAAATTAATTGTGACAATAGTGTTAGGTCTTCCTTCACACAAGGGAAGCAGTTCTGGATGATTAATGTGAGTACAAACCACTTAAAATTATATATAACACTTTAACACTTTGCTTTACACTACATCTGCTTACAACTACATGTTAATATAATGCATATATGCTGAAAAATATTGCCTAAGATTTAAATGTAGAGAACAAAAGGGAATATTTTTTTAAATAATGGCAGAAGTGCTGAAGTAGTTAATACCACTACGGTTGCAACAAACATAATTTTCATAATATATATTCTCAACTTATCTGCTCATCATTTTCTTGATGAATCTTCTGGTCTGTTAAATATCAGAAAATATTTAAATATACAGTTTTAGCCCTTCAAATATCACTCCAAAACCCAGATATTAAGTTTACTTTCACATAGCATAAAGATTAGTAAAATAAAATGTTGCATTTGATTATTTTTTAAAAATGATAACCAATTCACTATTATACTTTAAATATCTGTAAAACAACAGATAAGTTAATTTGTTAGCTTTTTTAGCTCTAAATGGCACTTTTAAGATAAAAGCAGTTTAAACACCTCATTTGATGCCGATGTCCTCAGATGAACAGGGAGTCTGTTCCAGAGACTGGGTCCAACACTACAGACAGCATCTTCCCAGCAGGTCTCTGAAAATGTTTGTGTTTAGCAAGCAGCTGAAATGCTGTGGATGTGACTGCTCAACAAAGGACACATCCTGGCAATGTATGAAAGTCAGTGGCATGTCTATGACAAGATTTATGGACAAACACTGCGATTTTAGGAAACAATCCCAAAACCAACTGCAAGGAAGTGTGGGGACTTCAAAGGCACAGTAGGCTGATGTGAGCTTTTCTCTTTGTTCCGGACTAGCTGTAATGATTTTAAAGACTTATTAACAGCAGAGAGTATTGCACTACAGTGACGTTTTTTCTTTGTTTTCTGTCCACTGCCTGTACAAAATCCTCTCCTCCTATGAGTAAAGACTAAAGTTGTGTGCTCCACTATGATTGGTAATGACTTGATGGTAGTCATGAACACAGCATAGTGTCACTCCACATCATCATCAGTTTGCCACCAGGAAACCAAATAAAGGTGTCTATCTGTTTGCACCTTACATCTGGAGAAAACAATACGATAGAATAGTCACGTGAAACCAAATTAAATCACCATGAAGCTCCCTCTAAAAATCAATGAGGCGTGAGATATGGAAACATAATTTGAAAGCCTTTGTGGGTGATGAAACAACAGCCTTTAAATGAGTTGTTCTTCTGTGCCTGCACGGGGAATAGTTTAATGGTAAATATCATGGGGAGCATTTACAACCCTCTCATTGGCTCAGAAGTCAGAGACCCCGTCTTATAAAGCGCGCGTGCCTGATCTAGCAGCCTTTTACCGCTGCCAAGCGATTTGGAACAAACGGAGAGTACCTTTTACGCACAGAACATTTGAAGAGAAGCGCAGCACGGCGATACATTTTCAGAGAAAAAGAGTTAGACATCCAACAGGTTGGTATATTTCGTGTTCGATGTGAAACGCGAAGTATGTTAGTGATGCTTTGTTTGATGAAAAAAGTTATTCATAATCGCCTTTGCTCATTGAATTGACGACTTGCAATTATCAATTGAAATTCCAACAAGTTTAAGTGATTTTAATAATAATAATGAATTTGATTTGCTACAGAAGCTGACTTTATTGAAGAGGAAAAATATCTTATTAACGATCGTGTAAATCGTTTAGAGGAGACTTGAAGGATTATTTTTGTTATCTCATTGTGTTTGCGCATTGATTACACATTTGATTAAAGTGATCTTTAGAGGTGGTTAACTTGTTCATAGTCCACATTTTCAAGGAATTGTTTGCAACTTTAACCGTCACTCCTCTCTTTTCCTGTAACTTATTGCTGCACGTCTTAAAATATGGTTTACTACAACACTTATATGAACACATTTTCATGTTGAGAAGATATTTAGTAAACCTCAACACTAAGCTGTGATTCTCTTGAGTTTGTTTGTTTGTTATCATTTGATGTGCTTTTTTTCTCTTCACGCATCACTTTTCTATCGACAGAGTTAACTGTGAGCGGAGGCGTCTGAGTGGGCATGTGGCTTCTGGAGAAGCTCCGCAGCTCTGTGGAGAGCAGTGGGACAAACGCTAGGTCCCCTCAGACAATAAAGGCCATTCCTGTCTCTGTCTATGCCAATGTACTCACTCCAGGAAAGATTCCTGATTTCTTTATTCCCCCCAAACTTATTTGCTGCCCACCAGATGAGTCAATCCACGAGCCAAAGAACTGCTCCACATTACGACCCTCTGTGTCTGACCATGCCATCTGCAGCCAGAGCCCCAAAGCTCGGAGCAGCAACAACCCCAGCAGCCCTGGCCTCTTTTCACGCCTGGGAGGAGACACACGCAATCTCCAGAGGTCAGCCAACCGTCACATCATCCAAATAGAGAGTGCTGATGAGCCAGGTGCCGGATCTGGGGACAGGGCCAGTGTCAACACGAATGCTGATCCTCAGTCACAGACTGCAATGTCTCTGCCGTATGTCCCCAAAGCCCAGACTTCATATGGCTTCTCCACACTGGTGGAGTCTCCTCACACCCGCCGCAAGGAGAGCCTGTTCCACAGCGACCCGGGTAGCCCTCTCACCTCCCCAAACTCCCAGAGGCGCTCCCAAGGGGGGACCCTTCTGGCCCCATCTGACTCCAATCCCTACCGCTATTTTAGCGGTGGAGAGAGCGACACCTGCTCCTCAGCAGAGTCGTCCCCCTTTACCTCCCCTCTCCTGTCCCGCTCTGCCTCTCTCCTACGCTCCATACACCAGGAGACACAAGCAAAGGTCAGGCCCTGTTAAGCATAAGTGTGTATAGCGAATGGCTGCCATGAAGCTGAAATGTGTTTACAAAAGTATTTTTTCTTTTTTGATTCACCATGAGGCTTCTTTCTGTGTGTTAACCAGTTCCTTTTTGTCCCTCCCTCAAGGTGTCTCGTGCCAAGCGATCTCTGGCGCGCCACAGTTCTCTCTCCACTGACGAATGCAGTTCAGCAGACAACAGTCCCAACATGCAACGCCGCCGCCTGCGCTGCCCCCCATCTCCAGCCTTTCGTGGATGTAAAAGCAACAACTCAAAGGGTGTAGCTTCAGACCTCCTGCAGCGCGAGCACACCATCAACCTCCACAAGGGGGGGACACTGCGGCTGAGCACACACTACGAGCCAGAGGCAGCTCGTCTGAGGGTGCGCGTGCTGACGGCCGAGGCCCTTTATGACAGGCAAACGGACCTTAAAAGCATCAACTGCTGTGTGGCACTCTACCTGAGCCCTGGCAAGCAGCAAAAACAGAGGAGCACCATCATCAAGAATAGCAGGAATCCAGTTTTCAACGAGGACTTTTTCTTTGACGAGCTGTCCCAGGCACAAGTAAAGAGCATGGCCATGAAGTTTAAGGTAGTGAACAAAGGAACCAGTCTGAGGAGAAATGTGCTTCTAGGAGAAAGGGAAGTGCTGCTCAGTGAGCTGCTGTCAGGCATCTAGGGAGCCTCTGTCAAGTGCGGTGAAAAAAAGCAGCTCCACATCTTAAGGGGCTCTTCTTCTCATGGCGTCCATCTTACCTTGCTGAACATATGTGATAAATACTGGGCAGGTGAAAAGTTACCGATGACAAGGGAGTTGTATCTTGCACACTGTGTTATGTATATCAAGGGACAAAAAGCCTCTGTAGAATTAAAATTCCTGCTCATCACTGTCCAGGTTAAGTACCAAGATTATCAGTATATCAGCAATGTGAAAAGTGAAAAAATGTCCTTGTTTTTTTGTATTTCTCTTGAAGTATTGAGTTACATAATGTGTTGCATTCTCTCATGAGCATTGTAATTCTGTGCCTCAATAAAATGTCAGCTGTAATGCAGTGATGATCTTGTTAGGGTTGGAGCTGTAGTTGTTGTAATAATGTAGTAATATTACGTGTGGGTTTTGCACGTTCCTGTGGATGGTAATAAAGCCTCTGTGCAGTTGAAAGAGTTTATATTTAGAAAATGCATTTTGCTAGTGGGTGTAATGTTAATATGTTACATGCTTTTGAACGTAAGAATAAAAACACTAAACTCTCACTGATCCTTATTAAGACTTTAAGTCCTCTGCACGCACAATTGTCTATCTGTGCATTCAAACTCCCTGTTTAATTTTTAAAACATATTTGCTTCTCAGGCCCTCCATCAGTGACGTTTAAATAGTTATTAAGGATGGCAATCGTGGTTACTAACATGAAAATGTTGTTGTTCTTTAATTCATGTGTACAGTGAGGCCATGTCTTGATTTATAAGTTCAATACTTTGGCTGATAAATGTAAATTAATTTGAGGGAAAAAATGTACAAAACATATTCTATGTGTACCCGCAAATACTTTTGTCAGGCAAAGCTGGTCCCAATCAATATTAGCCTACCCAGCATTAGTGCCTCCTCTACTGGTGAATCATCAGAATGACACCTCACAATACTAGAAGTAATACATTTAAAGCATCAAAATACTTTCTTGGCAATTTCTTATTGACTGTTTAACGTACCTGGATGTCTCCCTTCTTCATATGCAACATGCGTTTCTATGACCCTGAAAAAGAGAGAAATTTAATAGATCAACTGCTGTTACCACACGAAAATAAGTCACAACAAGCAATGGTGTGGGACGCAAACATCTCTGGGCTTAATACATTTATTTAAATTGAATTTATCTCCCACAGTCTTGAATGCAACAAATTCTAACATGTTGTAATTCGTATTGCCTCTGTAGACTTGGTGAGGCAATTTAATTAAAAGTAATAGTCCAATAATGTCTGAATTACGCATAAAATCAGCCTATAATCATGATCAGCTTTTTTCCCCCACGGTTATTAAAGTCACTGAAAATGTATTTTCTCAATTCTTACTTCTATGTCATTTGTGGAAACAACATGTTTTGCCAAAGTCTTAACTAAGTCTCCTTGGTTCAATCAACATGAAATATTTCTGTCTGTTCTGTTTGTCAGGTCACAGCCAGACATATTGATGTTATGTTAAAACCAATATTCCATGGGTCAATCAGTAGACAAAACAGGAGAGCTTGGTTCTCTGATGTTTTATACACCATCATTTTGCAAGTCAGGATGTGATATTTTCATATTTAAAGGATACATTGCTAAAGATAAGCTTGACATGTGTCATTTAAATCAAGTGACAAAAACATCTGCTATTTGACAAGGAAATGTGTTCAGTTAAAAGATCAATATCACACATTCTTGCTTCCAGCAAAGCAATTATATATTTTAACCCTCCAGTAGTTTGATGTGTCCTGGATTTCCACTTTGTTTAATCTGTTTAAATTAGGTGAGCTTAGTTTAAGATACACTTTGTATTTCAGATTTTTTGTTTTTGTACTATAAAAAAAATACATACACATTTACAATTTTTTCAAGAAAGTGTTTTGGTTTCCATCTCTTGGTTTTAGATAGAACTCAACATTACTGTCATCCTGATCTTTGTGATGCAGAAGAAAAAGTCAATATAGCAATTCAACTGAATGTTAGGCACGGCATCATACACATCAATATTCAAATCAATATTCTGGCAACTGGCTTTGCATTCTAATATAGAGTAATGTGATCTCCTCAAGATTTTTCTGAACAGCCATATATGTTCCCATCTTAATTCCACATGAAAAATACTTTTTCCTGTTTATTTGCTGTAAACTTCTGTCTTTTTTCATAGTGTTCTTAAGATGAGACAGTTATCTGGGTGCAATTGGAATTGCACTGTACGTTAAAAGGAAACAATTACTTACCTAGTCGACATACACAAAATAATCACCAAAATGCTGTGCTGTCTTTCCTACAATTACATAATTAAAATTAATCCACCAGAGACAATGATACCAAAACAATATTTACAGTTCTGTTCTTAATGAGGGAGTATGGTGCAGCCACCTTGTTATTCACTGCACTATTCTTGTGACATGACTGCAGAAGCCTGAGGCTGTTGCAAGCACATTTTTTGCAGATGATGAGGTCTCTGTGTCATCTGACAGTGCTGATCATTTCAGCTGTTCTTTAGCCTGGCTCATGACTGAAACTATATTAAGTGTATTGTTTGTTGTTTTGGGGTAATTTGTGATTCAAGCGTAAACAATGATATTAACATTCGTGTACATTTCTGCTTTTGTGATCACCATGTAACCGGAAGAAAGTCCATATGGTAGGCCTATAGATTGAAAAAGTGTTGATACAAAAATGTGCATTTAGGAAGTAAGAATCTATCTCTTAATTTATCAGTATAAACACACATTATTGCAGCATTGTTTGAATATCACTTGCAGGGATATCCATGGGAACCCCACTCTCTACGATCGAATGTCTTTGTTTTTACTGTTTAACACACCGTTTTTACGTAGCCTGGTTGATGGAAATGAATTTACCGCCTAAACTGAGTACTTTCTGAGTTAGGTTTGTGAGCGGGGATCAGCTGGCTCCCTGTCCTTATGAACAACCATAACAAACGAACCCATCAGCTGGTAGGTCATTGAAGTCACATGCATCATGGGAAATGCAGTTCTGTATGAAGTAAAACGCCTTCTGCTTTAGGAAGAAGGAATTCCATCAAAACTACGTCACCCACAATGCCTCGCCGCAACCGTAAACATAGACCTGTCAAACAACACAAACGCCATCTTGACAGAACCCTCAAAATGGCAGAAAGATGTGAGCAAGAAACCGATTCCAAACTAAGATTCCTGCTGTCTACTATTTAAAACAGGACTCGCCAGTTTTTCCATTAACGAGTGGTTATGGGGTTGGTGCCCTGCGCGGCAGCATACAGCCAGTAAAATGGATATACCGACGGCCGTTTTCAACGCGGCGAGAGATGGTAAGCTGAAACTTATCCAGAAGTTGCTGAGCAACAAAACTCCTGAGGAGCTGGAGACTTTAGCCGAGGAGAAAACCCAGGGAGGAACTCCTCTTTTGATAGCCTCTCGATACGGACACTTAGAAGTTGTAGACTACCTACTTGAACATTGTAAAGCAAATGTTGAACTCGGGGGGGCTGTTAACTTTGACGGCGAGACCATCGAGGGAGCTCCTCCGCTGTGGGCAGCCTCTGCCGCCGGTCACCTGCCTGTGGTGAAGACGCTACTGAAACACGGTGCCTCGGTGAACAACGCAACACTAACTAACTCAACGCCGCTCCGAGCTGCCTGCTTTGACGGTCACCTGGAGATCGTCCGCTACCTGGTGGAGCACAAAGCCGACATGGAGGTAGCCAACCGCCATGGCCACACCTGCCTCATGATCTCCTGTTATAAGGGCCACAAGGAGATAGCCAAGTTCCTCCTGGAACGAGGTGCAGATGTCAACCGCAAGAGTGTCAAAGGAAACACCGCCCTGCACGACTGTGCGGAGTCAGGCAGTCTGGACATCATGAAGATGCTGCTAAAGTGCAATGCTCGCATGGAGAGAGATGGATATGGAATGACCCCACTCCTGGCTGCAAGTGTTACAGGTCACACCAACATTGTAGAATATCTCGCCCACCAGCCTCGCACCTCCAGAGAGGAACGAATCGATGCACTTGAACTCCTTGGGGCTACTTTTGTGGACAAAAAACGGGATCTTTTGGGGGCGATGAGGTACTGGAGAAGGGCCATGGAGCTGAGACAACCAGGGGACAAATCTGGATCCCTAGCTAAGCCTCCGCCTGGTCCTCCTATCCCGGCCTATGGCTGCGCACAGGAGGTGAGCACCGCAGAGGAACTGGAAGCCTTGATCACAGATCCTGACGAAATGAGGATGCAGGCCTTGTTGGTTCGAGAGCGCATCCTGGGCCCATCCCACCCAGACACCTCCTACTACATCCGCTACAGGGGAGCTGTGTATGCTGACTCTGGCAACTTTGAACGCTGCATCAGCCTGTGGAAATATGCTTTAGACATGCAGCAGAGCAACTTGGACCCTCTCAGTCCCATGACAGCCTCCAGCTTCCTATCCTTTGCAGAGCTTTTCTCTTTTGTTCTTCAAGACCGGGCTAAAGGCACCCTATCAACACGTGTCACTTTCCATGATCTCATGACTGTGCTGGTGAAAAGTGTGAGGGAAGTAGAGAGAGCGGTGGCGCAGAGGGACAACCCTCCAGAGGCTCCTCAGTTCACCAAAGCTCTTTCCATCATCCTGCACCTCATCTTTCTACTTGAGAAGCTTGAGTGCAGCCCGGAGCAGGAGCATCAGAAAAAGCACACAGTGTATCGCCTGCTAAAGCTGAACCCTCGAGGACGCAGTGGCTTCACTCCTCTCCACATGGCTGTAGATAAAGAGACCACATCTGTGGGCCGCTACCCTGTGGGCCGCTTCCCCTCCCAGGCAGTGGCAGCGCTGCTCCTAGAGTGTGGGGCAGACGTGGATTCACGTGACAGTGAAAACAACACGCCTGTGCACATTGCTGCTAACAACGGTTGTCCGGAGATTATGGCACTACTTATGAAAGCCGGGGCTCACTTTGACGCTACTAATGCACAGAGGAAGACAGCCTATGAGCTGCTGGATGAGCAGAGCAGCGGGCATCCGGCCCTCTACCCACTGAACTACGTGACCCTTCAGTGCCTGGCGGCGCGTGCAATTGAAAAACACAGACTGCCCTACAGGGGACTCATCTCTGAGGAGATGGAGGCTTTCATTGAACTGCACTGACTTGCACTTCTGTCCCCCGATGACCAACCCAGCACTATTCTCCCTGTTGTCCACTTTGACTTGGCACAAACTTCCCACTCCCCACACCATTCTCCTCATCTGTGTCTCCCTTTGGCCTCTGCTTTGCTCCTGGCCCCACAAAACTTGTCAGACCAAACCATAGCAATAAACATCTATCCTGTGGTCAGTTATCACTTAATTCTAACATTAAGTCACATGGACTTAAAACAAAATGTTGTTTTCTACTGCTATTTAAAGCTGGGTGAAACTTCAATTTGAAACTTCCTCTTTTTTTCCCCTTTAAAAGGAGACTTAGGCTACAGTTTGATGGTGCTGGTGTGTGTTTAGTGGTGGCTGGACTGTATGCAAGATGTTTTAATTGTACTGCATCTGATCAAACCTGCCAGATAACATGCATGAAGAATAGATTATATGTAAGCTCATTTGTGGTTTTGCAAATTCATTCAGAAAGGAAGTGTTTTGACTAAATCAACCTCCCAAACTTGCTTGCTGGTATTTTTTTTTTTTTGCTAGTCCGTCTTATTCACATAAACCATCTGCTATTTTTCTTTGAAATTGGAAGGTGTTTGAAATTGCAGTGCCAAATGTCAGCCATGGAGCTATGTTCTGTTACAGACTGCAATCTGGTGGCAAAATGAAAAGCAACCAAGTTATCCTCCTTATTATTTACGAGCAAAAGTAAAGACACAGGGATCAGGAACTCAAATGTTGAAAGGACAAAGAGCTTGTATTTATTGTTTGGCAAACACTCCCCAGTCTCCTCACATGTTTTACCTTTGCAGTTTGTTGATATACCAAACAGATTTACATGGGATTATTATCCAGTATTTCCATTTTATTTTTACAGGATAATGGCTCAAACCTGGGGCGGCCTCTTCGATAGGGAAATGGTATCCTTTTAATTTATGAATGTTTTCTTAACAATTCGGCCTTTGTCGAATGAACACTTTTTAAACTAGAGCCCAAAGATGTGCCTACATCTCTTCTGGGTTATTTCAACGTCGCCAAAGATATTCAGTTCACTCAGTCAAAGAAGCATCTTCAGAACTAGGGCATTTTGGGAAGATAAAAGAGATGTAAGCCCCTTTTTTATTTTATATCTATGGGGTTAAAGCCTCTCATTAACTGTCTGAGATCATGTGTAAATTCTGGTTTGGACTGAATCTTCCCTTTAACCTCAGATGCAGTTCACAGAAATGGAACAGGCGGTTCCTGCGTCTTAGTCTTATTTTAATTCTTTCATTTGTTCAACTTGTGTTATCATGAATGTTTGTCAGTCATTCGTCTGTGCTAAGCACCACCAAGTTGAATGCACACCGAGAGGCTCTAAACCCAAAATGGAATTACATTCAGGCTTTGAACTGATGCTGCCTTTGTCTTTCTCAACTGATTCATTTAACTGATGGTAACTCAAGAACAAAAGTGAGTTAGAGATACTTGAATAAAATTCAGTATCACACCATAATTTTCATAAGTTTCGCTGTGTCTTTTATACATGTGTAATATCTTTCTGATGTCATGGAAAATTAGCATTAAGTATCTGAAAATTGAAAACCAATCTCTCTGTGCCTCAGGTTTGTCAGTATTTCTTCAACTTGAGTGCTTCTGCTTACAATGGCAGCATTTGCATTATAAGAGCATCATTAAATATATTTGGATGTATAGAATGGTGGCAGTAGCAGAACATAAAAACCCTGCCAACCCGACAGAGCAGCCAAGTCTATAACATTATCCCATTTAGAGTTGTTCTAGAGTTCATACAAAGTGTTACATTAACAAGATATAAAAAATAAATAATGGCAGCTCTTTAATTCACATCTGTATACCAAACATGGGCTTTCCACTGCTCTGCAGACATAAACTTGAGGGCACAGAAATAAAGCATAACAGAAACGTGATCTTTCTGACTCCCACACTTGCAAAGTATAAATAGACTGCAATTAACGTCACTGCTGCAGGGCAGCGGTAGAGACAGGACACTTACCCTGCTAATTTTAGGGATCTATTGCCCTAGCTTAAACTCTGGAAATGGGAATACTGTAACGCTATACAGTGAGACATGTCACAGGGTCTCTGGCAGAGATTGCACACAGACAACAGAGACAGGAAACAGACATAATAGGATCTCGCTTATTTTATAGTCAAGGATTTCTGGATAATAAGCTGAACTAAAAATATTGATAATGTGGTATTGTTACTGTACATGTGACTGGTGTCATGCTGTGAGTATAGGGATACAGCAGCTGGTAAGAAGGGGTTCAAGTCCCTGTGACATTCTGTACATGTACCCTCCTAAATAAGATCATACGTCTGAGAGCTCTCATGTAGCTGACCTCTGACCTTTCTGTTAAGGGTGCAAGGTGATTGAGGTTATCATTGGATGTCAATTTAAAAAGTTGACATTAAAAGCAGGACAGGTGTTAACAGGTCAAAGACAGCATCGTATGTACATACAGTATTAACATAAAAAAAGTTATTTGTAGTAATTTCAGTGCATATCTTTAGATTCATTAACTTAAAATGTTTTTTTTTTCAGAGCAACAAAACAAACTGTCTTACCTGATCCTAGATTCTTGAACCTTTTGTAAAAATGTTTCCAATCTCAAGTTAATGCAACATCACATGATAGTAACCACTAGATGTCACTAGCAACAAAGAAAGTCAAACAGGCAGCCTTTGTGTCTTGAAGTCCATACATACACTCAAGAACTGTAGCTTGCAATAAGCTTGAGGGCAGTGAATTCATTTCCCCCGTCTCTTTCTCATACTTTGTCAAACAATCATGGTGTCAGAGAGCCACAAATAAAGAGAACATGATTTGTTACTAGTGATTTTTACCAAGCTGTTAGGAAGGGCTGAATACACATTTGTAATGTATCTGGATGAACAGAAATTCATGCAGGCAGATTTGCTGAACCTGTTATTACAGAGCGCTGTTTGAGGATCAGCAAATAAGTTAGCATGAAGCCTCCTTCCTCCACAGTCCTGAAGCAACATGCCAACACCACACACAAACAACACCTTCGATTTTGGCCTTGTGGCGGCTCTGTCATGTTATGTGACCTAAATAAGAGCACATCTTAAAAAACAAAAGGCTTTGTTCCTCCATATACCATGCTTTAGAGTTAGAGAATATGGCATTGTGGTGTTTAAGTTATTTATTAGTTTTCAATTTCATCTTTATTTCGTAATAGATTCCATCCGGAAATATGGTCAGTATTTTAACATGCTGTTCACATCATTAGGCAAAGGTCAGATACTCAATAAAAATGTGTTTCTTGGCAATTACAGTCAGTCATCCTTTGTTTGCCTGCAGCCATTTCCATGTAATGCATTCTCACTAGCTGCCAACATGTTTTATAGTTTATTGGACATTTAGCCAAAATATAATGGGACAAAATGACAAATATTGTAATTGTATTGTAGTGATCACATGGCATTTTAATATAATTAGGCTGAGGAAGGGACCAAGCCTAAAAAGCTACTTCTCAGGTAGTAAGCCTACAACTAAACAAAAATGACCATGAAATTCAATCAAAAATATCTCTAAAACACGCTTGAGTGTTAAAGTGAACCAGATAAATGGACTACTGAGCAGATCAAACAGTAACGTTATCCTCTCATCTATTATCCTCAAAAAATGTAAGCTTATCTTATCCTTTGCTTGAATCTACCTCCTGTGTTTTTTATTTATACTCCCCCAATGTCCCACTGTGAGTGGTGTTCACCCTACATTTGTAAAAGTGTCCAGCTGAAATGTAGTTTAGAGTTGTGTTCTGTAGGAGCAGATATGGGCTCTGACTCCCTGCCAGCAGCTATAATTAGACACTATATTATGGGAATCTACGGGGTTTCAAGGTGCTTATCTTCATTTTGGCCCCTGGGGAGCACAGTGTAAAAATCAGTCACTAACACACAGGGCTGGCCTGCCTCAGCAGCCACTTATTTTGCACCAGTCAGCACTCAGCCAAAGCTGGAGGAGCTGGGGTGGAAATGGGGGTAAATAGGGGTGATGGGGGATACGGTTGCTATTGGAGATCTTTCCTGCATCACGTCATGTGTTAGGGGGGAGGGGGAGAGCTCCGGTGTGTTTGAGAGAGAGATAGATAGAGCGGGGAGGGGGAGGAGAGGACAGGAGGGAAGGAGGAGGGCATTAAGGAAGAAGGCAGGGAGTATCAATGACATCAACCAGCAGTATCTGAGGCGGCTCGACCGGCAATGCTCTCCCGACAAAAGGGCTGAGGAGCAGCCCGTGACCTGCTTCGTTTTTAAGAGCTCTGTCGACAGCTAGGAAAGTGAGGGGAGAAACACCGGCGATGTATGCATGCATCCCCCACAAAGGCAGACCTTTCTGTGACTGGAGCTCCGCTGCCGCCGGATTACATTCATCCTTGCTGTTTCCGAGGAAGCTTCCAGCTGCAAATCCACCCACATGAATCTACCAGACAGTAAAGAAGACGGAGCACTTCCTACAAAGGTAACCAGCATCCTTCCTCCTTTACAGTGTTTAATGTTTCCCCACCCAGGCAGGTTATTTTCACTTGTCGAATATCCTTTTAGAAACTAATGAGGTAATTGTATATCCTTGCCGGGGTGCAATTTCAACGTTAAGCCTAGCTAAGGGAGACCGGATTCTTCTTTGTGTTTTTTTTTTTCTTCCGTTCATGTCAGCATCACTGGAGAGTTTTGGGTGAAAATCAGAGCAAGGGGTTGTGCAGAGCAGGCTGCTTGGCATCACCGCTGTGAGTGCGCGTCCCCCTTTACCCCCCTCCTTATTGTTGGCTGGGCAGCATGAGGGACCGGGGCAGACTGGCAAAGCCTTTGTTCCTCATCCACTCTCGTTTAAAGTGGCTTATTTTCTAATTGCCCTTTTAAAGCACTCTCTATGTATGAGTCTGATGTAAAGTCCGATTTAAGTAAAAAAAAAAAAAAAAAAGAGAGAGAGAGATAATAGCTACAGATAAAAACATTGTGGACCAAAACCCTCATGAATAAATAAAAACAGGACCTGCATCCTATAGATTGTCAAGGGTATTTAAAAAGCGGAAGTCCTGTTATTATTATTGTTATTATGTAGAGATGTTAAGATTTCACAGCCAAGTACGATCCCATTATGCTAATGTCATGTCACTTTTGAGGGGGCTATCAATGGCATATTATTAATCCATATGGGCTATTATTCTAATATAAGATTGATTTTTCTGCCATGGAAGGCGCCAGGTGGCAAAGCAAATGGATTTAATTGAACAAGGCTGTTTTCTAGACAATAGAGTAGCATCTGCTACTCTCATGCTTTACTTAAAACAATCCCATCTGCACATATAGGCAGATTTGTTTTGTAGTCCATAGACCTTTCATATGTCTATAATTATACGCAGTAGGATTTGCAGTTAAAGCAGCCACTCAAGCGTACAGGCTGAGTGTAATTTAATGATACATCGATTCATCCTGACACATTTTCCGAGGGCTATTGCTTGTTGGGATTTAATCATGTACACTTCAAATGCCTGTTTAGGTTTTCTGTATTTCCGCTGCGTGGCCTGTGTAAACTGGAAAATCGCACTGTCGTGGTGAATCTGAGGGAGGTCTTCCTCCTCACAAACAGATGGGAAATTTTCCCTGGGGCACCATGCATTTGCTGGTTATTGTTCCAGACCATTTCCACATCCCTAATTATTTTAATCAGTCATTTTTACACATGGATTCCTCTTTTTAGCACCCTGCCTAACCACCTTCATCTGAGGACCGGGGATCTAGGTATTTGGATTATTATGACAGGGAAAAGTCATTATGTGGAGGTAGAAAAATTCAACTGACATACAGTATTTCTTCTGTTAGTCTCTGAGAAACACATCAAACAGGCTCTTTCCTGAGCCAAGAGATGCTCGGCCCCACAGGTATTAGGCATTCTAAGGAGCAGTAGCTTATGAAATGTGTGATGCCATGTACTCTCTTAAATAGCTTTTCACAGGGTTCAAACATGGGTCTCAATGGTTTCCAGCTCCCTTTAAGCAGATACCACTGCTAAGATCCATCCCAAATTCAACATGCCAAATGACGTGCGCTCCCAGTGGAGCAGCTTTGGTTTCACGTCAAAGGCCTCATTGAAGTCCTATTCCCAGATCCTCGCAGCGGCATTAGCCTTAACAGCTCTGCTCTTTGCTTTCCTCTCTTTTGTTTTGTGTTATGCTCATCCATGGGTTTTGTCAGAATCTCTGTGTACACTCCCCATTAACTATGTTGCACCAGTCAGCTGGAAAGAAGGAGGCTTTGATGCAGGGAGCGTAGCCACCTGTATTACAAGCAGAAAGGAAGTTGTTGTTGTCTAGGCATTGATATTAACTGACCTTTTTAAAGCCTTCCAAACAGAAAGCTTCTGTCTGCTGCGCTTCTCTACTTGTTTATTCAGGGACTGCTGAAAACAAGGCATAGCCTACAGCATGCAGAAGGAACCCATTAGGGCTGGGCAAGACGGTTCATTATTAAAACAGTATTAGGGCTGGAACCAAACAATTATTTTTATTAATGATAATGCTGCTGATTATTTTTATATTAATTTAAAGATATTTGTTGGTCTGTAAGGAACAAGTTAAAACATGTATTTACCAGTTTCTCAAAGTTCAATGTAATTTTTAAGTTCACACCTCAAATATATTCAGTTAAATGTTGTATACAACAGAAAAGCACACCATTTTGATATTTAAGAGGCTGAAAACTGAATTGTTGATGAAAAATGACTTAAACTTTTCATTGATTTTTAAAAGTTGTTAATTAAAAATATAAACAAAACAAGGAAAAATACATGTGAAGATACAGAAATATATACATTTTTTATTGCTTAAAACTTTGAATTTCTCTTAAGTCAAATTCATTTGATTTATATAGCAAAGAAATAACAAAATAATCTAACTTGTATAATATTACCATATATACCTAGACAAATTATTTGAACAACGAAAACAAACTCTTCAATTGAGAAAATAAAAGTTCCTTCAGGAGGATCAGCAGACAAGTGCAGATCAAAATTCTGGTAGCCAAATTAATGATTCGGAGTATATTTCAGTTTCATTTTCGAAAAGATAATAATACAGATAATAACGTCTTTTTTAAGATAAAATAAAAGTTATGCGAACATTATTTTATAAATATTCCAAATGCCATGTTTGTACAAGTCTAGCTCTTTGTTTTCCTTAGCTCTCTATAGTTCCTTTATATTCCCATTAAAATGTTAAACTGATAACCTTGTTGTGCAGAGACCAATCTCAGTCTGTTGTTGACACTCTCAAGTCACAGGGAGGTCATTTCTGATTATGTGTGTGCATGTGTGGATGGTGTGTCCGTGTTTCTGTGTGTGCATATGAGTGAAGGCAAAGCGATAGGTTGTGACTTGACTGATGCCCTTCTTCAGATGAATCAGAGATTCTGATGTGTCAGCAGGGATGAATAATGCACTCACCCCCCACTACCTCTTTCCTCTTCCTCTCTTCTCCACCTCTTGTCTTCAGTCGTTCGCCTATCTTTTCATCACAACTGCCACATCTGAAGACATCTTCACCTTCCTTCTCACCCCTCCCCCTCCTCCACCTCCTCTCTTCCCTTATGCAAAAGAGGGCATCATTTCCCGTTTGCCACTGTTACTGCCTCGCTGTCCTCTGGTCAACCCTCCTCTCTGCTTCAACTCCTTCTTCTCCTCCTGAATAAGAACCCAATGTTGAATCCATTGTCTGCTAAAGTTCTACAGAGTCCTTTTTGCCAAAATGTTATGCACATTGTGTGACACATGAACATATTTTGTGAGCTTTTCATTCTGGTGACATTTGCACGGAAAATGGCTTAATGTGTTGATGCACACAGCTCATTATCCAATCATGGGAGTGGGATGTGCAGCCATTGACTCGGTTTGACAGTTACATACCTGACTGACAGCAGTCCTTAGAGGGGAAGGTTCTGACTGACAAGATGGCTGACAAAGCAGAAGACAAACTGCCTAATCAGAACTTGGAGCGGTCAACATTTACTTTTGAAGTAGCCGCCAATAGAAGTATTCAAAAAAATGCATGGCCGTTGTTTCAAGTGCTTGACAAGTCCTCAAACGTTTTTTCAACTCTTGGAGTAATTCCTCCTCGGTGAATGCATGGCTGGGTGGATTAAGTTGGGCTTGATATTTTTAATATTTTGTGAAATATAAAATGTGAATGTCATTTGGATTTTCTTTATCTGCTGGGATGGAGCCATATGAATTATAATGTAGGCAGTAACATTGTACGTCTGTGTCTAAAGTGTCTCTGGGAAAAGACATAGCGATTTCCCATTGTGTCGTTATATATTTTAAAGGGGGTAGTGAAGCCGTAGAACACCAGCAACAGAGTATAGACACTAGTGGCGATGGGAAGAAGGAAATGTTGAAAATCTTGTTGTCATGAGGAATGGAATTCTGATGAGCTCCACCTGAGCGCTGTGTTTGATGGACTGGAAATTAATGGGGTGGAGGACGGCTGCGACAATTTCACTTGAATTGATGGCAGAGAGGAGATCAAATTTATAGTTTTAAAGCAGCAACATGGCTGATGGAGATGACCAAAAACTGGTTAGTTTAAGTAAAAGAGTGAAACGTAATCATCTGAATATTAAGAGGAGCAGAGAAAAATAATTGTGAAGGAATGAAGCATAAAGACTCACGCTAAGCTTCAAAAGTTGTTTTGCAAAGTACAGCAGATTACGTCAGCTTAGGTTTTTATAGCTTTGAGTAGGAATCTTTCTTTTCTTTTAACCTTGCTATTATGTGGCTCTAGAAATGGCAATTTTGGTTAGCCCATTGGTCTATTGAACAGATTGCCATAGAATATTTTACAGACTTTCATGTCAACCTTAGCATGATTTGTAATAACTTTGTAGTCAGCTTTTGGGGAAATGTTAACATGCTAATGCACGTAACTTAGAGTTAAGAAGTGTAAGCATAAACTTTCACAAACCTTTTTTTTCTCTATATTTCATGATGTTATTTTTTTTGTCCCACAAATTCTATAAGGCTTAAAGAAAGTTGACATACAATTATAAAAAGATGTTTGATTTAGTTAATTTTTTTTTACTAATGTTAAGAACCTAAGAGCTAAAGGATTACAACGTGATTTTAAAATGTCCTAACAAATACACATGCTACCTGTGCCACCTATACAAACAAAGTGTTGGTGATGCAGTCAGCTGTATAGATGCAAGACATTAAGAGGTTTTGGCACGCTTCCATATGCCAATTAGTGAAAGAACATGTTTATTGCTTCAGTGAAACAGCTCTGCTCTACTGAAAGACCTTAACCATGCAGGATGGAAAATGGACACTGTCCAGGAGACTTACAGACACTGTTCCATCATCAGATAGAAAACCGAAAGCAAGAAGATTAGACTCTTTCATTCTGCAGTCTGTGCGTGTGTGTCTGTGTGTGAGTGAGTGTGTATGCAGGTGGTGGAAGTGGGGCTGGTTGACATGTCTCTTGAATGCAGCCCCACATTTGTTTGTGGCATTCCATGATTGCTCTGTCTGCGCGGGGCTGAAGGATGCCAGGTTGGATGAAGTATTTGTTTGATGGAGGAGAGAGTAATGGCTAGTCATTGGTGGAAAGCATGCGTGCGCAAGTCTGTTACCGTTGACAAGCATTTCATCTCTTCACTTCCCGAGACACACTCTCCGCCTGATTTCGGCAATGAGAAGGAGGACAAATGCGTTTTTTCTACCCCATTACTCCGCTTTTCAATTCTATTCACAACTTTATCGTCCCTCAAGGAGAAATTCATTTGGCGTCACAAATCTCATCTCCATCAGGAAGCCATGCAATGGCTGGTAAGTAACAGAACAGCTAAGGCTGCTCGCCTGTGTACCACCTAAATAGGATTTGTTCAGCAGCACATGCAGCCTCAGAAATCAGTAATACTTCTATTCAGCAGTGATTTCTAAGGTTAATGATCACGTATGGTGTCAGTAAATCCTAGAACTTTCAACATTTAAACCATTCGTAAGCCTCCCAACCTCTAGTATTTGTTTAACTGTAAGAATTCCCCTAATTGCAATGTTTTTAAGGTTTGTAGTCTTGTATAATAGTATTGCTTCTTTTTCTATTAGTATATCTCTCTTTTGTTGCTTATCCTGGACTTAATGTAATCAGCCTTGTTTTGGCTCTATTTCTCCTAAATGAAATAGGTTTTTACTAAACACTGCATACCAAACAGTAGGTGTGTGAAACATATGTGAATGTTCTATAGATAATTTCAGTGTTGTTGCAGAGCAGTGTTGCAGTTGTCAGATAATGAGCTCTCAGTGGACCCTTATCATGTGACCAATCCAGACAGGTGATACCATGGCAGCGCAAATACACAGGAGAGAATTGGATCATGGGCAAACACAACAGTGTGTCTCCAGAAAATTAATAATCGGCTCCCAAAGGGGGTGGAGGTGTTTTACATAAGCAAAGAATGATTAAAGTGTTGCCTCAAAATTGCAGCACCGGAGTGGGTACCAGTAACTAGGCAGTTCAGTTAAAGCTGTGTGGTTTGAGTCTGGTGCGTGTTTCAAATGTTTGGTGTGTTATTGCAAAGAAAACTATTCATATGAATCCATAAAAGGATGAATCCATTTCAAGTGCATTTACGTAGCTTACATTAAAGACACCCCGTTGGATGATTCTATGTGAATGATCAATCAATGTGAGCTTATTAAAACAGAACACTGTCTTTCTCAAGGCGACTGTTATCAGTCTCGAGACGAGCTTAACATCAAGCCCTGAAATCTGCTTAACACCACCTGACATGTCTCCCTACTGATGTGTAGGTTTTACCAAACAGCTGAAATAGGTGGGGGAAAAATGGCTGGCATGTCTCATTAGTGAAGCACAATTGAAATATGATGATGAAGACAATGACGTCCAGGAAGATGAAGGTGTTCTCCGTTGTCACGGAGCCTTAGTCCTGCTCCAGAAGAAGCTCACTAATTGGCTGCGGTGTGTCGTGGCTGGCAAGACACATCACTTTCGGGTGTGTGTGTGAGCTTGTGTGCGGTGCTCCATGGAATTTTAATCATTCATTTCATTAAGAAATGATGATGAAGCTTTGGGCAATGACAGATGTTAGATAGTAGGTAGGTAGGTAGGTAGGTAGGTAGGTAGGTAGGTAGGTAGGTAGGTAGGTAGGTAGGTAGGTAGGTAGGTAGGTAGGTAGGTAGGTAGGTAGGTAGGTAGGTAGGTAGGTAGGTAGGTAGGTAGGTAGTTAGGTAGGTAGGTAGGTAGGTAGGTAGGAAGGATAGATAGTTCAGACATGAATAAAACTTAACCAGTGATAACTAATTCATTTTTTTGACAGTGTTTTTGTTTTATGCAAAGAAGCAAAAGTGTTGCTTACATTTCAATTAAGGACCGGCCCTTTAATCGCAACATTTACACAATGCTTCCCCTCATATGTCCGAGCTGTTTAACAATTAGGGATGTACATGCAAGTGCATAACTATGTGGACATCAGTATGGATATACAGTTCTCCCTTTCCCCGCAAGGATAAGAGTATGTGCCAGCCTTAGATATGATAATTGGACAGTGAGTTGACAAGGACTCAACCATCAGCCTGCGTAATGAGCCGCTGCAGAAAAAATTGGGCTGCCTCTGAAGTGCGAGCAACAGGGAGAGAGGTAACAGAAGAAATTACAGAATATGTTTGGGTGTTTGCGAGCTCTTTGTCGTCGTTTCAGTTGAGTGAACGTTGCATAGGTGTCTGCATGTGGACATGCTGTCAGGGTTAAACCTTGGCCTGTCAGGTGAAACTGTATCTGCCAAATGTCAATTTCTTTTTCATCAAAGAAAACCCGGCCATGATTTAGTTGGATGACATTGCATTTTTGGCATTACGCAAAGGGGTTTAAAAGAGGTTTATGAGCCTAAGGGGGCTAAAAAATTGACTCAGCTCCTGGAGGAGCAAGTAATCCTTCAACTTATTTCAAAGCATGAAAATTGCCGTAATAGAAGCTGTGAGGTTTTTACCCAACAGGGTGACGCAGAGCTCCAATTTTAAACCAAAATTGGGACATGTTTTGTGAGCACATTCACACTGACTCCTTCATACCTTTATTTCTTCTTACCTATGGTAAAAAAAAAACAATAAATGTAACACTCCATTCAGCTCTTATTCTGATATCCATTTGGGACTGTTTTTTCTAAGCAAGACTTGAAATAGTATTTATAGCTGATATATTATATGCTGTTCTTATTCTTTAAAACATTTCACATTTAGTGTAAATTACTTCCTTCTACTGTGGTGTGCATAGCAGGTAGTGGCTAAATGTAGCAACTCAGAAAACAGGTAGCCCTACATTAGAGATAAATTAAAGGACCATTAATTGTTTGAGAGAATAATTCATGTAATTTAAATGAACATTGTATCACATTATAATATACAACCAATATGGCTATATTTACCATATGTTATATAACAGTATCTCATTTAAATGAAGAGTTAAGATTTACTGAAGCTGATTCCTCATGGCAACTCTAACTGTGACTTTCACTCAGCCTACAACACTTTTACTACATTGCTTCTGTTCTGATCCCCTCCGATAATCTGCCCTATATGTACTTTTATTTTGTAATACATTTCCTGCTTAGCGGGAGCCAGTCCATCTGTTGCTGTGCTCATCCGAAGCCAATGCATCCATTACTGGAAGCCTCTTTCTAGCTGTGTTCGTTTGATTGACCTTGGTGTGCCTTTAAGATGCGGGGGTGTATGTTTGCCGCACTATTGTTGGGCTGCAGCAGTTTTGCTATGTCCTTGACATGCAGAGATTGAGGTCAAATAGAAACTCAGTGTTTTTCCAAATTAGGATTGGCAAGGGAGAAGTTTTGAGTCGTGCTTATTTCTCCAACCATTCCTTTGTTCCTCAATCACGAATCAAAGTGTTGTTTTGGCTATGAGTTGCGATGAATAAAACTGAAAGAAAAGTTTTACTTCTGTAATTTTTGTCACGCTGCTGACATTTTACTGATGTGCAGTATGATAGCCAAGTCTTGCTCAATGTGAGGAAAATCTAGACAATCTCTTACATCAGCAGAAGTTAGTCTTTTCAATGTATTTAAATGTTTACTGAACATGTGCCATACCTTGGTAGCTGCAGGTGTTTAGTTAATACAAATGTGGCCTCAAGAAAAAAGCTCACTCTCCCAGAGAAAGCCAGACAGAGAACGTGGGCAGATACAATTTTTACATTCTGGTTTCTCATGGATCACAAGAAAGCTATTTTTATGATTCTGATATCATTATTTCATGATAATAAGAACATCATGCTGGTTTTTCTGACGATCACATAATAAAGATTAAAAGGGAACGTCCCACTAGAGACACAGGGGACTATAAAGACAAAGCTCTCGTACAGAGGAGTGCACACTCCACAATATAATACCTACATTCTCATCAAAAAGGGAGGTACTGTAGAAAGTATTGAAAATTACAACTTAAATGACATAAAAAGGCATTCCTTCCGTAACCACAGGTTTGGTGTGAGATTGTAATTAATCATACAGTATGTGATTGAAACTCCAGCGTCAACCCTATTTATAGTTTTAGTGATGAAAATAGTTGCGTCTGCTTGTGATTGTTAATAGTGTTTAGTCATTACATTGTTTGGATTGGTTTGGATATTTGGCGACTTTAGTCCTAATTTAAGCATTCTGCCTTATTAAGACTGATGGAGATTTAGTTGAAGCTCCCGAGCCTGCAGAGTCATTTATATTCAGGGCACTATTTGAGTGACAGGTGTGTTTTCTTGTTAGAGCCGAGCCTCAGATAGTTTATTTTCACTGCTAAAAATGTAACCAGGGCGGTGCAGCTCATGCCTGCAGTAAGCCGTGCTTCATCCTGTGCTTCTGATCCTCAACGTGTGTGTGTGTGTGTGTGTGTGTGTGTGTGTGTGTGTGTGTGTGTGTGTGTGTGTGTGTGTGTGTGTGTGTGTGTGTGTGTGTGTGTGTGTGTGTGTGTGTGTGTGTGTGTGTGTGTGTGTGTGTGTGTGTGTGTGTGTGTGTGTGTGTGTGTGTGTGTGTGTGTGTGTTTAAGAGAGTGAGAAGGAAGTGTGTGAGCGAGTGCCAATCTCCCCCATGATGCTATGCCATCTGCCGTGTGTGTGTGTGTGTGTGTGTGTGTGTGTGTGTGTGTGTGTGTGTGTGTGTGTGTGTGGCCCTGTGGGTGTGCACCTACAGGGTCCAGGGTCATAACAAACGTGAGGTAATATCAGTCCCAGCCCCTCCTTGAATAATACGGTTACTGCTCCAAACTTTTTCCTCTCCAAGCTGGCTCAAAAATCCATGCATAATTCAGGACAAGGTTATTTTATTCTGAATGATATATATAAGTCTAGGTTATGGGTTCAAAATCATTGCCAAAAATGTGATAGAGAAAAATGTGAGAACAAAAGATATTTGTTTTTGCCCTTTCCATCGTGTTCCCCTAAAATATAAATTAAAAAAAAAGTTTTCTGATCTTTTTTTGCTGAGCTGGGTCCCTCAAGCATCACAACACACATACGCTCACAGCACTGGATCAGTATTAAAGCTTAAAGAAATAAAAAGAACACTAGCTTCCTATCAGGTGTACTATCTCACTGCTAGCATGGTGCTGCAGGAAACAGATCTGGTCTCTCTATCGTAGCTTGTTGTCATGGAGACAGGCCTTGTGAGACCATCTCAACCCACTTGTGGTGTAAAGCATCATGGGTAAAAGGGGAGGGGTGGTGGGGAGAGGTGAGAAAAACAAAACATGTCATCTTCCCAGTGGAGCAGGGGCAGGTTGGATGCCACCTAAACAATGCTATTTCATCAGCCTGATGGAGCACAATAACCGGTGTACATTTCACCGGCTGAGCTATGGTGTCATTATCAGCCTCCCCGTAATAAATAGCACATGTATCCCCATCAATCTATCTGTCTGGCTGACCATCTGTGTTGTCACGCTGCAAAGGTAATAAGACCAACTCCTGCTGCCTTCTCTCTGGATGCTGAGCCAGATGATCGTGGAGAGCAGGTTGTCATAACTGTGAGGGGGCTGTAGAGGCTGTAGGTAGGCGTGAGTCATAAGAATATTCTCACAGGATGCTTACACCTTTTTTAATTCAACTCCTGCGACAAGCTAAGAGCAAGGCGGTCCTCCATCTTCTGTTTTAGAGAGGTGGAGCGTGGTTTGAAAGCGATAGACGCCATTAGCACAAAGCACAGAATTGCCCAGACCACCTAGGTCTGCCGCTGCGTCTGTGTCTCTGTCTTGGCTTGCTCCCTGAACATTCACAGCTGCAGGATGCTCTAAACCCTTTTGTTTGCACTGTGTCAATGGACCAACAACAGCTGGAGCAGGTCAGCTGGGGGAGAGGAAGAGGATTTTGAAACAAGCAGGGGTTAGAGAGTGTATTGGAAGAAAATAAGATGAATGATAGGGAGCAGCGGAGGAGATGGCATCTAGAGAGAAAAGGTTAACAAGGGAGGCGAGAAGTTTCAAGGTTCAAGGTTCAAAGGTTTTATTGGTCATATGCACAGCAGATACAGCGTATATGTTGGCAATGAAAATCTTATATCCCATGTTCCAACAACTCAACATACATAGTGTAAATAAGATAAATAAAATAGTGCAAAAATTAGACAAGAAAATATTTACAATAACAACAATAAGGATGTAAAGATGTAAAATATATACATATGTAGAATAAACTGAAAGTATTTAAATATACTGTACAGTAATTTAAATACTGAACACTGTTGTATGAGGAGGTATAGACAGATGCATATATTACGTATAAACAGATATTTATGGCATAATATAAAGATATTTGTACTATAAAGAGATTTGAGTAGACATTCACAGAGCTCAGGAGTTCAACAGTCTTATAGCCTGTGGTATAAAACTGTCTCTGAGTCTGGTGGTCTTGGTCCGGATGCTGCGGTACCGTCTGCCAGACGGCAGCAGACAGAACAGATCGCTGCTGGGGTGATGGGGGTCCTTTAATATCCTACCGGCCTTCTTCCTACACCGCTGGGTGTAGAGGTCCTCCATGGATGTCAGCTCCGTCCTGGTGAGGTGCTGAGCAGTTTTCACCACCCTCTGTAGAGTCTTACGGTTGAGGGTGGTGCAACTGCCATACCAGGTGGTGATGCAGCCAGTCAGGATACTCTCGATGGTGCACCTGTAGAAGTTGCAGAGTATCCTGGAGTCCATGTTGAACTTCCGCAGCCTGCGGAGGAAGAAGAGCCGCTGTCGAGCTGTCTTGGATATGACCCTGGTGTGATGTGTCCATGTCAGGTCCTCACTGATGTTTACCCCGAGGAACCTGAAGCTGCTGACTCTCTCCACAGGAGTCCCGTCGATGGTGATGGGTGTGTGTGCCTCTCTCTGCCTCTTCCTGTAGTCCACAATCAGCTCCTTTGTTTTGCTGACATTGAGATGGAGGTTGTTCTCCTGGCACCAAGATGTCAGGGCTCTGACCTCCTCTCTGTACGCCGTCTCGTCGCCGTCTGTGATCAGGCCGATGACGGTCATGTCGTCAGCAAACTTGATGATGGTGTTGGAGCTGTGTGTGGCCACGCAGTCGTGCGTGAACAGGGAGTAGAGGAGAGGGCTGAGCACACAACCCAGAGGGGCTCTGGTGTTGAGGGTCAAGGTGGAGGATGTGATGTTCCCCATCCGCACTGCCTGGGATCTGCCCGTCAGGAAGCTCAGGATCCAGTCACAGAGGGCGCTGTTGAGCCTGAGGTCCTTGAGCTTAATGATGAGCTTGGAGGGCACACTGGTGTTGAATGCTGAACTGTAGTCAATGAACAGCATTCTCACATAAGTGTTCCTCCGGTCCAGGTGGGAGAGAGCAGTGTGGAGTGGTGAGGGAGATGGCATCATCCGTGGGCCTGTTTGCCCTGTAGGCAAACTGCAGGGGGTCCAGTGAGTCAGGAGGGAGGAGGTGATAAAAGGTTTGACTAACCGCTCAAAGCACTTCATGATGTGAGTGCAACTGGGCGGTAGTCATTGAGGCAGATCGGTTTTGTCTATTTGGGGACAGGGACAATGATGGACTCTTTAAAACACGTGTGGACTACAGACTGGAGCAGTGACCTATTGAAAATGTCTGTGAACACATCTGCCAGCTGAACTGCACACACCTTGAGAGCACGGCCATGGATGCCATCAGAAGAGGAGATTTCGGGAATATGGCAACTAATGCAGGAGTGAGACAGGGGTAAGATTAAGGATTAGGTAGAGGGTGAGCGACTTTAGTGGAGGTAGAGCAGTGAGGGCTTTGTCAGCAGGTGAGAGACAACAGGGAGGGGGGGGATAAAGTGAGAATGAGAGATATGGTTAGACTGAGGTCACAGAGAAATATAAAGGCCCCAGCTAATCCACAACACAGGACAGAGGAAGCACATACTGCAACATAGGAGCTGTACCTAATGTCTCAGAGACCATGTGGCTCCACGCAGAGCAGTCCTCCTAGTTGGATTAACCGTGGCAAATTGAGTTTCCGTAAGAGGAGAATTTACTTAACATGCTGCCAATAGTGCTTGAATGAGCCCTGATCTGATTTTTCTTATCACATTTTTCAATTGAAAAGGGGACGCTGAAAGCTTTTCTATTCAACGTCTATTACGCAGTGCTTGATAAGACGAGGGAAAAGCGGCGCGAAAATGAGCCTGTATCAGATAGACGGCCATGTTTTCAAATTAGCTATTTTTAGTGTAGGAGCTGGCTGACAGTAATGTGTTTGAGCAGGTCATTAGCCCAATAAGTGTTTGGAGGAGTCTTTGAATATGGAACTCACCAAAAATGCCTCTTTCATTTAGTAAAGGCGAATCAAGGTCGGCCTCATCCCTGCTTCTCCATTTCTGCCTATGTATCGGGGTTGTCAGGGTGAAGGCATGCTCATGGGTGTTTGCACATTTTTATGTGCCTTTCACAATGTGGCCTGTCACCTGGGTATGCATGTCATGTCTTCCCTAGAGCATATATGTTATCGTGCGCTGGTACTTAAGGGGGACGTGTATTTATGTGAAATATGACAGGTTAACAAAGGCTCCCTTCTCATTTGGCCTCCCCACCTGCGTTCTGACACATCGGGAAGAGGGGCGGGGGTCGGGAGAGCTGGATAGGACTGTGAAGTTATTGACTCCCAGACAGGGAGCTTCTACTCAGCTTGTCTAAGTCTCTGTAAGCAGACAGAGCTGAATTATGTTTAGACTTCCAGATGCGAGCATCCTCATGTCTGTGTCTTTATGAGAGGAAAGAGAGCAGATACTGACGGAGATCTCCCCGAAGGCTCAGGATTAACAAGGGGGGGCAATATCTTATAAAGCGTAGTTTCTGATACATTTGGTGTTATTGAATTTTGCTGCATTGCTACTGACCCCTCAATCCTCTTTGTTTAAGTGTTTCCATTACGGCAGCACAGTCTGGATGTATTATTGCATTAGCACTTCTGCATGCCACCAGCGCAGTAAAATACTGGATGCTAAGAAGCTGAAGTTAAATGAAATTATTGGGTTGTCTGAGGGAGAAAAAAAACCCTCTTAAAACTGTATCATTTCGGCTCATTTCATGGCTCACTAGAAAAGGAGACTTATTAATACAGAAGCAGTACGGCGAAAACTATTTCAGTCTTCTCCTTGTCTTAGTTGTTGAGCAGGGACTCTATTGTTCTGGTATTAGTTCAGTCAGGGCTGGCCTGCCTGAGCTGTTAATCCCAAATCAGAAGTGCTCTGGCTAAATCGAAAGACCTAATCCTGCATTAGCATGAATTTGTCTTTAATTTTCCTCATGAGGATGCTTTCTGTATACATCTCTATGAATTATTGTATGTTTTCCGTTTCCTTCACTGAAATTTCAGATGTTGCTCTAAAAGCAGAACGTTGAATCAGAGGTGGAGGAGATATGTCTTTCATTCATTTGAGCTGACCTTCATGTTTTTTTTTCTGTTTCAACAGAGTGCCTACCCTTGTTGAGTGAAGCCCTACCGGTATCTACGTCATCTCCAACCCACCCACAGTGTTGCCATGCCTCTGTCCAGGACAGGTGGATCTCTAGCCCGATGCAGGTGGCCTATCCTGGGGCTCCGCTCTAGCCACTTTCCCCTGTGTCTGCTGCTGCTTTTGATTATCCTGCTAACTGGGCCTTTGAGCAGTGTCGGTGGAGCACCAGGTATGACTGTCTATCCATCCATCCATCCATGTTCTTTTTAATAATCTAATGATTATTTTCATCTTAAATTATTCTGCTGATTATTTTTCTAGTTTGGTCTTTAAAATAGAAAAAGGGGGAAATCTTCATACTGACGCTGAAAACAGTATTTTCTACCATTTCGGCAACAATAATTTACTAATGATTGCTCAATGATTCTTCAAATTAGGTAGATAGTAAGATAATCAAGCTGTAGAATTACAAAGCAAGGGTTTTTTTATGTGTGTGTGTGTGTGTGTGTGTGTGTGTGTGTGTGTGTGTGTGTGTGTGTGTGTGTGTGTGTGTGTGTGTGTGTGTGTGTGTGTGTGTGTGTGTGTCTGTGTGTGTGTGTGTGTGTGTGTCTGTGTGTGTGTGTCTGTGTGTGTGTGTGTCTGTGCCTGTGTGCCTGAGGAGTGAAATCAGCTCTGGACTATGCCGTTGTTAATATGTTTTGATAAGCCGGGAGGTCCCATCAGCATGTTTCTCATCATCTCCTTGATTACAACATTTCCACAAATTTCCTGCCTCAGTAGTCCACACACACACACACACACACACACACACACACACACACACACACACACACACACACACACACACACACACACACACACACACACACACACACACAAACACACATACACATACGCCGTCACCGCTCTGAAAATAATATAACCAGGGACAGAGGATACAGGCTAAAGATGGAGATAGCACTTCACACAGTTAGGACTGTGGACTGTCTAATCTATTTTTCATTTTCTATCCATATAAGCAATTTGAGGCCATGGTCCTTTGAAACATTTTTATATTCAGTGAAGAGGTAGAATAACACAACAAATAACTTAAAAGGCTGTGGGATTAAACATCTCTGCCTTTAGACAATACAGTTTGTCTCTGCAGAATAGATAGTGTTGTTAAAAGATCAATCTCCCATATTTCCCTAGTGTCCTCAATAAAAATTAAAAACATCTTCCAATAACAACATTTTTTCCTGCAGAACTTGTTCCTTAGCATGTAGAAATCAACATTTAATTCCTTAAAGAAATTATTTGCTCATGCTCAATGTTGTTATTTCTTACTGCAACTTTACCCCTTTGGGAATAATTGTGTACAGAGTAGGGGTTAGAGTCCTTTTTGGTTGAGATTTTGTTGTCTCTGTAAATTAAACTATGCAAATCAAATCTCTTAAGAATTAGCAATTTCAGATATGATCCTTTACATAAGTGTTTGACATTTATGCAAAACATTTGTAATATTTCTCTCATTAAAATGATTTATAACTGTAACTTTTCAACAAACAATGTTAAAACCATGCAAATAAAGCTAGGAATAGTTCATTTCAATTGTTTTGCTTATGTGTTCAAATCTCCATCCTTCAACTACACATCATCCTCCAACTGTCCTCGTCATCTTTGTATCACAGCATTTGTGTTGTTGGACACATTTGGCTGTAAGACGCAAACAGATTTGACAGCAAAGACACACAAACAGGAAGAGATGCATAATTCAAAGCGGCTTAAAGGCTTGTCAGATCACAGCTGTGGTAACAGTATTGCTTCTTTAAGGCACTAGTTAATACAACATTTCAGCATGAGTTACAATAATATCCCAAAAATAACTTTTCCTAAAATGACGAATTAATCCTGTACCAAACACTTTTTTGTTTGAATGGTGTCCTTTCTACGATATAACAAAATGCCTTTCTGTCCCAGCATCATGCAGTCCGTCAGGCAGATGATTACAAGTTACAGAGGTGATTCATTGGCAGACCAGTGATAGACCTGCCTGCTCCAGTGGAACAGAGTGAAACCTACCAACCTACTATTAAAGAGGCAGAGCTTTTCATTAGGCCCTCACTTTCCAGGCATTTTTCTAGAACCTGCCGATCATAACAAGTTTCACGTTCAGACACAATCCATCCAGATCCGGTGCCTTGCAGTGCTTTCCCCTGGCTTTCAGAAGAGGCTTAAGTGGTAACATTTCCAGTGAGGTCAGGTTTGTACGAGGATTGGTTGTACGAGAAGCGCATTTAAGAGAACACATTTCTGGACTCAACATGAAGCCACTGAAACCTATGTAGAAGCCGTTAGAAGCACACTAAATTCATTCGTAATCCTATAGCCAGGGAAAAACTGTTTTCAGCCATGACATTTCTTTTAGCCTTTTGATAGTTAACATTATCACATTGTTGGCAGGGGGAAAAGGCGATTCCCGATACGCTGTGAGCCTTTCTAAGAGTCTTACAGGCAGGAAGTATCCCAATCTTGAATTCTGAAATGTTGGGCATAAATTTGTTCTGATCGACTATACTTTACCAGTTTCCTGTTGAGGATTATAGCAAGCATATAATGAAACCACTTTATTGCTGATATTCAGAGTAAGTCTTTTAGAGGCACAGCACATTGTAGCAGGTGCAGGAAAAGCCTTGGCACGGTGTTCTTCCAGTTATTGTTAAGGCATTGCAGTTAAACTATAAGGTGGTTGGCGTGGTGGTTAGCAACTAAAGTAAGCAGGGGCGGAAAAATCTTGCATACAGGCTTTTTGAATCTGCTAGCGATTGCTTGATAGCGGGTTTTTGTTCCTGTTCTGTCTTCAGAGCAGAAGTGAATCAACGCAGTAGGACCTCACCCACCAAGACACAGGGGGAGTGGGAGGAGGGATCCAGGTTGCTATGGTAAGGGTCATCCTGACTTCACCCTGATGGATAGCAGTGATTCTGTAGCTGAGGAGGAGTTAAGCTGGGCACCATGGCAACAGGCCACAGACTGGTAGCAAGGGTG
This sequence comes from Eleginops maclovinus, assembly GCF_036324505.1. Taxonomy (NCBI): domain Eukaryota; kingdom Metazoa; phylum Chordata; class Actinopteri; order Perciformes; family Eleginopidae; genus Eleginops; species Eleginops maclovinus. The sequence goes on from NC_086354.1 coordinate 11,881,859, forward strand.
GGTGCATGAAGTTGTTTGATTGATCTGACTCAGCCACTGTGAAAAATATAGGTTCAGTACTGTTGGCTCAATATCTGACTCGGAAACTGCTGTTTTCTTACAGAAGGCAACTGCTGCGATTATTCAACCCACACCAGATGCATCATAACAGATAAAATAGACCTCCTAACATCCCTCTCTAGAGCAGAGCTGGAATTTAATTAACTAAAATAATTTTGGTAAAAACATTTTATTTCCTAAAATCATCAGAATCTGAACTGTAGATGTATAGGTGTTGGACTGTGCAGGCACAAAATGACACCTCTGATATTAATACATTAAAACCAATTATATGCTGCGAATCTGCAGCCAACACTTTGAATACCTGTGAAACACTCATGTGTCATGACAGCCTGTGCTGCATTCAGTATGAGGGTAGCCTGCCCTGGAGCAGAGCAAGAGAGGCAAAGAGAGAGATAGGGAGGGAGAGAGAGATGTTCCTCTGAAGCCCAACCCCATCTTTTATTTATGACCCACAGGAAGTCCTTCAGCATGTCCTCTAGATGATACCCAGGAAGTAAGCACAACACGCAGCCATAGGAGCACAAGTCAGCCTGACTGGCCACTGACAGTGAATTGGGGCGTGGTCAGCAGGGGGTTGTTGCCAGCCGTGGAGTCAGTTTGATGTAAGGGTTAGGGTATCAATTTTCATGCTTTTTTTTCTCCCTTCTCTTCTCCCTCCCTCTCTCCGACTTTCAGCTTCCCCAAAGTTCACCAAGATTCCCACAGACCAGATCGGCGTGTCAGGGGGTGTGGCATCATTTGTGTGCCAGGCCAGTGGCAATCCCAAGCCTGTCGTCTACTGGAACAAGAAGGGCAAGAAGGTCAACTCCCAGCGTATCGAGGTGGTTGTCACAATGCACAATGGTTAACCCCTACTGTAGTGCATGATGAATACAGAGCAGTTTATTCAATGATAAAGATGCATTGATGTGTGAATGAAAACAGCTTTAATTGCTTTGCCTAGATTATGATTCAGTAGATTAGCAAACTAAACTAAGCTAATCCTTTAATTTGGCTTTATAGATAAGGCATGGACACAAGAATGGGGTCAGTCTGTTAGCAAATGTTTGCCTTAATAAGTGTAGTTTACAAAATGATAGTTTAATAATAAAAGTCATATAAGCCATGATGATTGAAGATTTTTCATTGCAACTGAGCTAAATGGCTCTTTTCAAAATGGAGATACAAATATGAAGCAGATTGCATGATACTTTGCACATATTGCTATCCCTGAGCTATATGCAATCAAGCAGGCTGTTCCACAATGCTCTATCTCATGAGAGGCCATAAGTAAGTATCTACTCCGCTAGAGTGTCTTTGTGAAGACACTGAATCTCCGGCAGCCCCAGGAACGCTAGCTGTGTTTGACCTCGTAAAGGGGAGGGCAAGTAAAAAAAGCAAAAAAACCAAAAGTATTTCCCTAAGGCAATCAATAAAGTATTACACTATTATTATTATTATTATTATTATTATTATTATTATTATTATTATTATTATTATTATTATTATTATTATTATTATTATTATTATTATTATTATCACATTATTTTGGTAACAGAACTATGCTAAATTGATTATAATAAACACTACAGTTATTCTAATAATCCATTTGTTTACTCTGCCGTGACTAATGTGTTCTTCCTCTGGTTCTCTGGCTGTCAGACTGTAGAGTTTGATGAGGGTGCAGGTGCTGTGCTGAGGATCCAGCCACTCAGAGCACCCCGAGATGAGAACATCTACGAGTGTGTGGCACGTAACAGTGTACAGGAGGTGTCTGTCACTGCAAAGCTGGCCATTATTAGAGGTGAGACACAGAAACCCTCACACACACACACACACACACACACACACACACACACACACACACACACAAACACACACCTTCATTCTTTTCCACTTGAGTGGCGCTTTCTTTTTACGTTCACAAACCTGGTTTCATCCATCTATTCTGGTTCCCTGGGCTGTCAGTTGTAGGTGGGACAATAGAACCATGCCACACCCTGCCTTCACAGCAGGCTGCAGTGCACTGTTCTTTTTATAGTCCCTCTGAGTGCAACAGAGCGTGATCTGGCCACAGAGAGGGCTAGCTAGCGTACTAGCTTACGGGCACTTCAGCATCTCTTTTTTTCTGTAATCACTACGCTTCCTGGGCAGAGTAAGGGTGTTAATCTAATGTGCTCTTGGATGAAAACGTTTCTAATGTGGTACTCCAACATGCTATGAAGTAAAGTTGCAGCATGTGGCTGCAAGCCCGGGATCTGAGCACTTGGCTTCTGACCAGCACAGCTGGAAGGGATGCAGAAATAGAAGGATGGTGGCCTGGGCTGTTGCTACATGAAGGAAAACCAGGGAATTAGGCCTCGGTTTGGCACACCACCCATTACTGCCAGGGGAAATTGAGGAAGAGAAAGAAAGAGGGAGGAAGAAGTTGAGTAGAGGTGAGAAGAAGTATGATAGAGAATGAGGAGGTGGTGGTAAGTTAAATAACACAACAGGATGGTGCGAAACAATAGAGATGAAATGGGATGTTGGAGGAGTGGTGGTGGAGGCAGTGTAGAAGTGCATGATGAGGTTTGTGGAGTTGGCAGGGCTGTGTGGTAAGCAGAAGGCTTGTAGCCCAGGGAATAGACTCCTGTCCATCTGTTACCTCACCCGTCATCGCTACACACACAGCCCCAATCTAAAGCACATTACCACACAAACTACACCTCGAGGGCAAGCCTCTCATTGTGTTTGGCCGTGTGGGCCTCCTCCTGTTTGTGTAAACTTTTTTCTTACTGAGATCTGTGTACCGTGACGTCCCCTGTTGCCTCTGTGACAATTCCTAATCAACTGAGAAATAGAATATAAGACTGTGATGGATGACACAATATTTGACCCAAAGCAACCACCAGATTCAGAGCTAGTAGCCATGCTGTAATACGTTTTTCCCGCAATACAGGACAAATTGCACACATATAGCAACAATATGTGTGGTGGGCGATATAATATATGTTAGTTAGATAAAAAAGTATCTGTATAAAAAGTATAAATCAATATGTCAACCAACAGAGTTTGAGATATGTTGTAAGGCATCTTTTGTGTTTGGGTCATTGTGTGGTGGTGGCAAAGTGGTTAGGGGCTTGGCCTGGTTCAAGTCCCCGAAAGACCAAGTTCTACTTTGGTGTCCCTGAGCAAGGCACCGTTCCCTACACTGCTCCCCGGGCGCCGTACATATGGCAGCCCACTGCTCCTAACACTAGGATGGGTCAAATGCAGAATTAAAATTTCCCCACAGGGATTAATAAAAGTACATTTGTCTTTCTTTGTGGGCATTGTTGCAAGTAAATGAGCTGGGCCATTTTATTATTTTTATATCGATGAAAAAAATCTTCCATTTTTTATTGAATTCAAAGCAGACTTTACTTTGTGGTCACTTTGCACTTGCACTATTGATATTACAGAAAAAGTCTGTATCATAACTTATTATTATTATATTGATGTTGTGATGAAGGATTATGTTCAGATTACCCATCCCTCTGCAAATATATCAAAGTTTTCTTTTAGTGATATCCTCAAAATGTGTTGCCATAGAGACACAGGACAGCACCGTCCTTGATAAATTGAGAGATATTTAGTGTGAGGCTTCTTCCATTGGGAACAAATCAACTCATCAAATGTCTAAAAGATTGATTAGGAATCCAAAAGTCATTTAAAATGCTGAATGTATATTGGGTTTCTAAAAAGCTCAACATATGCCTGCTCTAGCCAACTGTTAGCGCCTTTGTCTAGTAAGGAAGCACTTTATAAATAAAGTACATTTACTACTTACATTTTTCATGTTACAAGGATTGTGCTTTTAGCGTTTCATCACCTAACCACATGTTGTACATGCGCATGATGCAGTTGCTGATATTTTGTGCTGATTATTTCAAGCATGTCCAATCCTTAAAGTGCTCCAAATGCCAGTCACCAGAAATATATGGAGAAAAAGATTGGGACATTTCCTTCGAGAAACCCTCCCTCTACGCGACTCTATTCCTGAAAACATACTCAATGCTTCTGCCTATTTGACAGTATGCTCTAAAAGCCTTACACTCCTGCAACTCACTATTGGCGCAGGGCTTCACTGTATGATAGATCATGTCAGCCAAAAATGCTGTTAAGTGCAGAAAGTCTTTTCAAAACACGGTTCATTGGATAAAATGTCCACCAACCACTGAAGTGGAGAGAGGGCTTTCCATTACTGACCAAAGCCTTGAAAAGTCTTTTCATCCCCTGATGTCTTTCATCTCATCATTTTCTATAATGGTTGACCAACACTAATAGCAGTGTTGTACAATGTAAGGGCCCTGTGGTTGGCCACAGGATATGAGTTGCTGCTCTGCAGACTGCCTAATGGGCGGAGATGTGGTAGGTTATGGTCAGGGAGAATTTTTGTGCCTTTATCATCACCCTTCTCATCCAATTACCTACTCTTCTTTCCCTTCCTCTTTCCCCTGACTATATGAGTCTGTCTTTGACTCTAGCAGCCTCCTCTTTGGCCCACAGCGATGTCCGTTTCTAATTTCATCTCTCTTGTTTTATTCATTCTTTCATTTTCTCTGCCATCCATTCTGCTTGGCCCTCACTGTCTATCCAGACTCTCTCTTTCCGACCCCCTTTGCATTTTCACAGGCTCTCTGCTGCTCCACCCTCTCCCCCTCTGAACCCTCACCATCCTCTTTTCCACCCGAACTGCTCTTTTCTATAGACACTGCAGTTGTGTTGTGTTGTGTTTCGCCTTCAGGAGATGCGAATATCTGCAGTTCTGCATGTTTGAAAACCTCTGGTGGGCGAGAGATTCTCATCACTGCAGCTGTGTTTGTGTCTGAATGCATGCACATGGATTTCTTTGTTTATGATCGTGTGTGTGTGTGTGTGTGTGTGTGTGTGTGTGTGTGTGTGTGTGTGTGTGTGTGTGTGTGTGTGTGTGTGTGTGTGTGTGTGTGTGTGTGTGTGTGTGTGTGTGTGTGTGTGTGTGTGTGTGTGTGTGTGTGTGAATATACGTGTGTGTACGACTGGTTTGTGCAGAGTAATCCTGATTATACTCACTTCCAGTGTCCCATTTTAGGAGAAAGGGAGGCGAGGGCTGGGGGAGGAAAGGGGTGATAGCGAGAAGGGGGAGGAGAGATGTTCTGCCACCACGGCAAACACCCTTCATATGAACAACAGAGTCAGATCAGTGATTCCCCCCAGGCGCCTGCTGCATTGGCAGGCCCTAAACTCAAGCAGCATTCTGGTATGGAAGCAACTGAGAGTTTCAACTCAGCCTGCAAGAGGATTACACTCCTTGAGTACAGAACTGGCTCTTTCATCATATATACCCCTGCTAAGTTTTATTCCCTTCATCCTTTTTTCCTTTTCTTGCAGTGTAATATTCATGCATGTTTGTCTGTAATAGAGTTTTAAGTATGGGATCACGTTGTGTGTGTGTAGTCTCTGACTGATGGATATGTATGAGGAGAGTAGGGAATGGAGGGGACACGCCGGTTAGTGGTGGGATTCATCTACGATGCTAAGTCCGATTCTGCATTGTATTGTGATCTATTATCATAAAGGGCCATTAGCATTTAAAGTGTTCCCCTTCAGCCATCCTGCAGTCTATAGGAGTCAAAGCATTACAGCCTCTGGAGACGGCCGAGCTGTGGCAGATTAATCCTGAATCCGGCACCCTGAGATCGCCTTTTATTTGGGCTTCTTTCATCCACGTGGCCATTCCCCGCTGAAATGAACTGAAAGATGAATAGGCAACCTGTTTCTTAACCAGGACAAATGATGATTTCCTGTGGCGGAGCGAGTGTTTGCGCGTGGGTGTATCTGTCTTCGGCTGAATGAGGGAAATACAAAGAGAGACAGAAAAGGAAAACCTGGAATCGTGTTTGTTTGTTTGCATCATATGCATTATGTGTTTGACTCTGTGTGTGTCTGAATGTCCTAGTATTCGTGGGTTTGTGTGTGCGTGCACGCGGACGCATGAATTGCATATTTGCCCAGATTCGGTTGGCTCCACCGACTGGTTTTGGGCACTAGGCCTGATTGCCCTTCTGCAAACATAACCAGGCCAAAATGAAAGCTCTCAACCTCTTGATACACACAAACACACACAAACACAAAGCTCCAGGGAACAATGCTGGTTGGTCCTTGCCAATGTTCCGCCTAAAGCTGTTGACACACACAGTGTTTATACACACATGGCGCATTTTTCCATAGGCTCTCTTATCAATTTAAACAGGAGATGAAGCATAAGCGGTACTTTTGTGCGGCAATGTTTGTGTTTGATAAATGATTCATTTGGGGAAAAGTGTGATCAAGGCCATGCCTGCAGTATCTATTTCAAGCCACCGCTGACTCATCCAGTAGCCTCACTGAATACCTGAAGCCCCCTGTTTTCCTCTCTAGTGAACTGTACTTAAATGCCCAGTACAACAAACTGTCTGCAGGGCTATGTCTGTCTGCAGAACAGACTGTGTGTCTGCGGCTATTTCTTAGTGAAAGTTATGACGCTATATAGTTATATACTTGTTTCTGATTCTATCGTCTGTTTTTTCTTTTTAACAAAGTGCTGCTAAGGACGCTCTAAACATAGTGAGCAGGTCTCATCATATCAATCTGCAGAGAGAAATACAATAAATGTAACACGGGCAAACAGCATCAATTTGAATATTCATTTATATATATTTAGAGTTCGCAAACAGTTTAGATATGTGATGGCTGAGATGCCAACGAGAACGAAAAGCAAAAGAGAACACGAAGCCCTTCAGGGGGATTCAACACTCCTCAGCTCTGAGTCCGGGTCCTGCTTGCCCTGTAGGGGTTATTTCCCAATAATGACCGGCTCGCTGCACATTATCCCTAACATACTATGTTTTCCCTAGTAATTTTGCTCATTCTTGCATTCTTCATTAACAGTAAAAGGACACTTAATGTGGAGTTCATAAGATGATATGTAAAGCAAGAGAAGCTCATATGCCAATAGCTCTTTTAAATATTGGAGCAGAAAATAAATCCAAAACCTATTTTTATTTTTTGTATGTAAAGCCAGCATTAATGCAGAAATACAGGCACGTATACTTCAAAGGATTACATATAAATTAACTAAGGTATATAATTAAGGAAGACCCCACACTTCAATTAAAGAATGTGTACATTACACTTCACTTTACCTGTACATTGTAAAAACACAGCAGCATCACTCAGTCCCAGTTTCTCAAAAACTTAACTTAAAGAGTGATTTCATGGTCATCTGGTTTCTTTTCAACACTGTTGTAGAGATGCTGACGTAATTGATATTTTTAAAAGATGCCATTATCCTCTAAGGTCTCTGAAACTCTAAGTGTAATGCATTGTTTGCTCTCGACATGTTCTTGTTGAGATCTAAAGACTGCTCTTCTGCAACCTGTACAAGGACGTGGATAAGTCCTACAAGTTTAAATTCACAAATAGATAATATTACTTTACTGTGCTGTATTGTGTTCTTAATGTATCTCTTACATCATGAGTTTCAGAAGGACATTAAACTTATTGAACATTGAACATTTATACTGTATTATTTTCTTTGTTTATTCTTTAATTGAAATGACTGAAATCCCTGCTTCCCCTGCTGAATATTTTGATAGTTGAAGACACAGTGGTATTGAACACATTAGGCTGCACTCGGTGACCAGCCCCTGCAATTATAAAGTAATTGCACGGTCCACAATTGCGCCGGTATTTTATCTGGATTGTATCTATGCCTTTTTTGCCAATTCCTTTATTCTGCTGGCTTTCTGTCACCACATCATCATGGATCTTTAACCTTCTTCCTTAGGAAGGCACTTACAACTGTTCATTACTTACCTTGACAGATTCCTCCATGCTCAGAATGATTCTGTTGTGGTCAAGCTCTATAAACATGTTTTTAAAAAAATCCATACTCCATACAAAAATTCTATATAAATATAATGATATTCATGTGATATATGCCTGACAGATATTGACAAATGAATGGACTGTTGTGCATGTGATGACTCACACACTGAAGTAATTCATAAACGTTTATGAAAGGACATCTATTCAAACAAGCCGCAAAATAATCAGTTCAAATCAGCAATAAATATTAAATTGGTGATTGTGCAAATTGTAGGCAATTGTACTGATTAACATATATGTGCTAAAATATATATGGTTTTTAAATTACGCCTTATAACTGTAAAGCTATTGTTGAATTGACATCTCAGATTGTGGGTAATCTTTTGTAAAATGGAAGCATCTTTTTAGACAAAGTCATTTGAAAATTAACTATTTATTAATTGTAGCCAATATAAAGAAATTGCTAAAATATAATTTTTAATATTTCTACAACACATTTGTATGCATTAGTATTTTTATTTCCATCCTTACAGTATGGCAGTATGAAAAAAAAAAACATCCATCCGTCTCTCTTCCTGTTACCCCTACCTCTTTCTGATGTTTAATTCCAAGGTCCACACACCCTCTGGTTTCAGCATCGATAAAGACCTCACTGGAATACAGAGCCAGACCCCCCCAACAAGCACACGCACCAGCACATACACACATCCATGCACACGCCCTGAGCCCGCTGCAGTGGCGCACTCTAATTAACATCCAGGGAGTCCATGTAGTAGTAGCCGACGGGGTGATAAAAAGACCATCTGAACCCTCTCAGGAGAGGGGTGGGGTTGGGGGAGGGCAGAGGGGAGCAGATGTAGGCCTGGCATATTCCTCGCCTCAGGGGATCTTGCCTCCGACCTCCCTATCGATCTTCCCCTTATTTTTCCTTTCTCTTCCTGCCTGTTTCGTCAATGACCATACTACTGGCCCCCATTCAGGTGCATCATTAGCATTGATTAGTCCAGGATAGTCGAGGGGGAATGCAAGGGGGCTGGTGTTCTCTTAATTCCAGGTGGGTCTCCATTGGCTAATATCAGACGGTTGCTATGAGTCCTGATCACCACCTGAGCTCTTACCACAGACTCAGCACCAGACGCTCCTCTAAGCTTTGATTGCTCTCTTGCCTTTTGTGGCATTTCTCCTCTCCATCTTCCTCTCAGCCGTGCCATCAGCAGCGGCTTGACATTCCTATCGGATGGGTCTCTCCAAAGCTGACGACTGTGGAAAGAAAGGAAGAGAGCGATAGATCGTATCTCCACTCAGCCTCTCATCCCCATCGCAGAGTGTGTGTGGAAACAGATGGTACACGTCTGTCATGTGGTTAGGTAGCAGGGGCCCGAAGGAGGAGAGGAGCCGTTGATGTGGCCATGGTCTGCATCCTGGACTGTGTTTGGCTCCAGATTTGTCGCTGATGCACATTCAGAGCGGGGAAACGTTAAGAGTTCTTTTTTTCATGCTTGACAATCAGGTGTAAGTTTGATTTATCATCCAAGTGAATTGGCATCTTGGTAATTGCTTTTCTACTGTAGGAAAGTGGAATATTTAATTATAGTTCCAGGTGTGGGGGAGGTGTATGTGCGAGAGGGATCGAGTGGTTAAAAGGATAAGGAGAGGAGGAAGCAGCAGTGCTGATGGATGCTTGATTACGTGTCTGGCCATCTGGACTGTTGTCATCGAGAGGCTTAATCCCATTCACCACAGAGCGTGTGTGTGAATGTGTCTGTGTGTATGTGAAATAGAAAGCAACTGTTTTTCGGCATGCACACACATCGATTTCCCTGGACATGTGTGAACCTGTCTCTGTACATTTTTCCACACAAATCTGTGAAAATGCTAAATGGAACATGGCCATAGAAACAAATATGTACACACAGGCAACACACACATACACCTATCACCTTCCCCCCAACATAATCAGACATATCCAGACGCTATGCAGACACATCCCAGATCGGCCTCTCTAATCGTGGGTACATTTTAACAATTACTGCTAACAAGTCCTTATTACCCCCAGTGCCCTGCCCCTCCTCTTGATCCGAGCTTCTAATTGCTGCTGCTGTTTCTGAGCAGCTCTCTGCATAGCTATTAGACAGGAATCATTACAACCACAAAGCACAGAGTCCCACCATGGAAAACTCTCTGCCACTGCCACCAAACACCTGTGTTTCTAGGTTAGGAGTGTATTGTGTACGTATGTGTGTGGCTCGCTGTGTTTATACATGTGTGTGTGCAGCACTTAAGAAGCTCCTGCTGACTGGGCGGTATGTTTATACTGTAGAGACAGCGTAGTCACACACTCACACACACACACTAAAAACCTAGCTGTGCCTGGGCCGCCTACAAGATCACATAATGACTGGCTGTAGAAGCAAACACACAGCTTTGATGAGGAAGGATAGGTTGGATCCGCTTTCCTCCCCAGTATCTCCACTTTCAAGGGTCTGCCGACGTTAAAGGTTGGCCAGTGGCAGTGGCTCTCATATCACTGTGCGTAAGCAAGGCTTATGTTTCACCACAGGAAGAAATAAATGAAGGATTTGAACCATGACAGGGTTGACTCTGTCTCTGTGCAAGCAAGCAGATAAACTGTCCCAAAAAATCAGGAGTTAACGTATTGTTTCATTATTGTCCTGGTAGATTTGATCTGAAATAAAGCATGAGCAATCCTCACATTGTCTAAGCCCATCTAATCTCAGACCACGATCCTGTCTCTGTCCCTCTTCATCACTCCCTCTCTTCAGCTCACAGCATGGCTCTAGGTGTGGCATTGTCTGTCCGACAGTGAGTCACTCCGTCACTTTGATCTGGACTGAATTTGAACTTTTCCACTCTCAGCTTTTGAACAGAAAAGTCATGGTCCTCTATTGATGCATCCACATAACTTTGGTAATCTGAGGCTTTTCCTTCAGCACCAACATGAGGTTTTCAGTTGTGATTTTGAGTAAAATGAGTGAAACCACTACTGGATGGATTGCCATCACAACATTTATTTTATGCTGAGGATGAAGTGCATTCATAAACTAATCCCATAACTTTTTTAGACCTATCATCAGGTCTACATTTTAATTTGTCCACCTCTTGTGCAGGAAAATACAGTATCTGCAAAACTAATGAATATCTAGCCTTGGTCCTACTCAGTGTTCTGACTCCTGCCGACATATGCTAAATATAATCTTTCCTTCTCCTCATTCTTCCAGAGGACCTGTTGCCATTTGGCTTCCCCAGTATAGACATGGGTCCCCAGCTGAAGGTGGTGGAGCGGACGAGGACGGCCACCATGCTGTGTGCTGCGAGCGGCATCCCCGACCCGGAGATCTCCTGGTTCAAAGACTTCCTCCCTGTCGACCCCGTCAGCAGCCAGGGTCGCATAAAACAGCTCCGATCAGGTGGGATAGACAAGGAGTTATTAACAGATTTTTTTATTCCAAAGCGAGTCAACAGACAGTGCATCTAAAGCTTAGCATCGCTGTCAAGTAAAATCCCTTTTGCTCTAAATTTGATGTTAATCATTTTTTAATTTGGATTGAGGGATTACATGCTCCTCTCTGAGTGTATCTTCATCCTTTGGGGATATAAACCCTTTTTAAAGCCAATTTCATAAAAGGATAACTGTGTCGCTCTTAAGCCAAGAAAAAGAAAATGCTGTTTTTATTAACTTTTAATTATTTGAGAGAGAAGATTAAAATAAGATGACACTTTAAATGCTCAAATCTCTTTCTATTTTTTTTTTTTTTTAAAAACAAGCAATGCAATTGAAGGATGCAATTGAAGAGTAAGGCAGATCTCGTATACACATATTACAAGAGGGTTGAAAAAGTTTACACACAATTATAAAGTTAATCCACTTTGAATCTAACGCTTAATATAAAAATCAATCTACCCCATAACCACCATAATTCTCTTTTTCTCAAAATCAATAGATACAGATGGAAATTTCTTCACATTAGGGATCTAACTGATACTCCTCTTATCTTTAGATCCGCCTGGCATAAAATTGTATGAAATGAGCTTAATGTCTTCTTAATGTTAGATCACTTTGCCAGAGACTGTAATAGGGGATGGAGGGAGGGATGCTTTTTTGCTGCTACCAGAAAAGAGAAAGAGTGTCTCCGTGCAGACAGATGGATGGAGGAACACAGAAGAATCACAACTTGTGCTAAAGACAGTTTGTTCAGCTTTGCTTATGCTCTTCTGTATAGATGATACAGTGTCTCCTGGAGTAGGCAGAATCGTATTTTCTCAGTCTTTTTCACTCTGCCGTCCTCAGGGGGAATGAAAGTGATGGTGAGGCGAAACCATTTTGTTGTTGCTTCATCCATATTCTCTGTGCTCCTCCGTCCTGCCAGCTCTGATATCTGCCTGCTGTCAGCCAATATTCTCCACTGATCACTTGTGCCCTCTGTCAACCTTGTTTCTGCAAATTAACTTACACTTCTGCAATTTTTAGTTACAGTTTTTACACATGCCGAGCACCACATGCATGCAGTTTACAATGACAACTTTGCAAAATTGTATGAATATCTTAGTAATTGGAAGAATGGGTGATTTCACATAGAAGTCGACAAGAGCAAGTTTTTCATAGCGAGTAATCACTGATTCGCCGGCTCAAATGACAGCTTTATCTAGCAGATTTGTCTCAGCTATATACTTATTGCTCACTCTTGGAGTTAGTTGGGGACCGTGTCTCCTACTGAATCATTACTAGAAACTCATGAAAGGGCTTTGAATATGCATTTCATGCAAACACAAATTCTATGCAAAGCTAAATAACCCATGCACAAAGTGTAGAAGATATGGAATCACAGGTGCAGTATTGTTTTGCATTGCCAGGTAGAATGATTAACACTATTTAAGCAACAGAGGATAGATTTAGGCTTTTATGTTTGTAATTTCACTTTTTATGAGCCAAATTACTCTCAGTATATGTTTGGCATACATAATGCTATTACACCGGGGTTGGTCGGGCTTGTTCGAAAGCAATTCAATCCAATTATGAAAAGGATAGAGCTGCTACCTTTTGCCCAAACTCAGATACAGTGTCATCCATGTACACTGGGGTGAGACCTGAATAGGGCATTTTACAATGAACCGGTAAACAGAGCCCATTTGCTGTGCTAAGACCAGTGTGAGCTCCCACACCCATTCCTTGTATATTTTCTGGTAACCTACGGATGTGTAAAAATGGATAATCACCACTGTGATAAACAGAATGCCTAAAGTGTAATTGCATCTGTGTAAAAAGCTCTGCAGTGGTGTCGGGTGGAATTTAGTCAGCAGACAGTGTTGCTGCTGCACTATGCAGGTGAGACAATAGAAACTCTGTTTAAAACAAAACAAGAGAAACTTTTAAAGCTGTCCAGCGGAAAAATCAGGAACATGCCAGAAGGAATAGTGTAGTGATCCATAATTGCGATAAACACTATGCAAATTATTCTCTATTCTCTGCTTATACTGTATGAGAAAGCCTCGGTGGCCTTGGGGCTTCAAAATAACAATGAAACTCCCTCTCTGCTTCTAGGAACTCTGTTTTCTTTGAATGTTTACCCTATTAGTAGGTGCTGCATTATCATTGGTATACTGATGATAAGTTTCATCTCATTTCTCCCTCTGTAGGGGTGTCACAGAGACACAACATTGATTCACGGCTACAGAACGTGAGGCCACCTATCACATCAATGAAACAGTAGCAAGACAAATGGCACAGTGAGATTCACCGCAGGGTTTAATAGGATTTCAAATCACCAAAAGCATCGCAAAGCTGAACAACAAAATGTGCTGTATAATGAACCAAACACTGCAGAGAAATGACTTGGAGGAAATCAATTACACCTGAGCTAGGCACAAAACAGTACAGAGATGTGTTATGGATGAAACCCTCCTTTAAAATCTGTTTAACGGGGCACCTTCCAAGCGATGGCTCTGATTTAGTGGATGGCTGCCAGCTCGTGTTGGACTGCGGCCAGGGATTTGTTTTGGGCCACAATTACTGTTTTCTCTCTGTCTTTCCTTTTCTTTCTCTGTTGGGTCTTGGAAATATTTTTATGGCCCATATGGGTCAGGATGAAAAATGATATCAACAATGACTGCACTCGAATCCCGCAAATGACGGCTCTTAGCCATTTCACAGCCCATAAGTATCCGTCACCTGTGGCACTGCAGGTAACTGTCCTATCTGCAGTTGTGAACATACCTGCATTAAACCTGCACACACACTCACACATACTAATCTGTTTTCCTTTCGGTATAAAACACATGGCACAGAGAGTTAACCTTTTCCCGAGATCTTTACACCTCAACCGAGGCAGCTATCAATTTGCCATGCCATCGTGCGCACCATTTTAGGTGTCCGTGAAGAGAGCCATGACAAGCTATCTTTCTGTCTCTGACATTTGGAACTGAGATCTGGGAGTTTACTTAAGCACTCACAGCCTTCGTAGACCTACACTCTAACAGATGGCTTGCAATATGGACCCTGGGGTAGACTGCTGGGTAATGGATGGACCTGTCTCGGCCAAAAACTGGGATCTGATCAAAGGTTGTGGCCATGGTAACGGTCATGATTAGGTCAGGCTTATATAAGCAAACAGGAAAGTGATGGGAAAAGAAAGAATCTCTTTAGATTCTTTAAACATTTTTACATTGCCAATATTTGATTTCCCTTGCAAATATTTTTGTTCAGGCATCTTTCAAAATTAGTGATGACTGTTTTTATGCTTGGCAGGCTCTCTCGTCTTAAAATGAATCCTGGGCATCATAAAATATCTCAGTCACGGCGGCTATTTCTGGTTCTGTTTATTTGACATCTGTGTTTGAGATATCCTGCTGACTAATAGACAAACAATGACATTTGGCATTAGGACACTGTCCAAATAAACAAGTAATGGGTTTTTGGTTTGGATCCAAGAGGATTTAAAAAGGATGTCTTAAATTAAATTGGCTGTACAGTATAGACCAATCCTTTTACAGATCAGATTCACAGTGACAGAAAATGTGGAGTTAGGTATTGTGGGTGCTGAAATTGTTATACCATCGACTTGCTAAGATAGGTTTATCATTCAAATGAAAATGGCACAAACAAAATAAATACACAATAGCAACTTATTATTATTTGCACAATTATTGGATTATCGTTATTGTGATAAATGGCTCCACAATTTCTTACAACCTGAGGTGCTATCCTGAAATTTCAGCCTAAAAGTTACATAATATTTCATTTAGTATTATATAAGCCCCAGAGAATGCTTACACCTGACCAGTAAGAGCAAGTGAATATTTGTCAATTTGTGTGAATAGAATCCTTAAATTATTAAATGCTGATTTTTAATTCTCTCTCAATCCATAATAGGACCTATATTTTAGTTTCCAAATGACTCACACGTTATAGCTAACCTTAATTATTGTCTTTAATTGTCTTAGGGAAAACATCCCAACAGTTTAATTTTAAATTGTGTAAAAATAGCGACATTGTCTCTTGACTGTCGGTAAATGTGATGACCCATTTAAAAGTTAATGTCCCCCCTCGTGGGAGACCGGTGTCCAGGTGATCTGTTTGACCTAGATGTTCTGGCAGAGCTATCAGGTTAGCAGTATCTGTTGTCATCTGATCAGCCCAGCAGACATTAAACACCGTCTGCGATTTCACAGCAGCTGAATTTACTGAAGTCACATCTCATTCTTGGTCTGTCAGCAGCAAACAAGCTGCTCTCCCTCTTCCTCTCCGTTATCTTTCACTTTCCCTTTTTACAGCTGTTTGTCCTGCACTTCCTCTCAGACTGTGATTATATTGGTCCACCGCCTGTTATCTGTCTAAGCTGTATGTATCAACGTAGTGACCTTATTACGTGCATATATTCTGAACACTTGTCTATTTCCATGTATGATAACAACACGGTTTGCATAGAAGAAGATTTCAATCGCCCATTTCAAATTAGTGCTGATGGTTAGCCATATGAGCCTCTTCCAGCTGTCAGATGAGTTCTTGTTTGCAGAGCTCCACCTGTCCAGCTCCATCTCTTCTCCATCTGCCTCCTCCTCTTTCTGGAGAAGAAGGCTCAGCTTGTAGAGCAGATAATTTATTCCTGTTTATCTCCCAACTCTGCTCTGTTCCGTGGGGAAATGTGAGATGGAAAAGTGGAGGGAAAGAGGAGGGCACTAGCTGCTTTTCCTTTCATGTAGCTGCGGAAGACAGAAGCAAATGGATGACAGCTTCAGCTAGCGGGGCTTCAGCTCACAAACACAAGGAGCGCATACTTGTGCCCTTTGCTGTGTTTAACAAGTCAAACTTTCCTCCTGTGAGCTTCCAAAAACATGTTGTTCAAACTTCTGCATATACTGCTATTGTGTAAACTGTGTATCATGCGCACACACAGACACACACACACTGTCTCTCTGTGGAACCTTTTAGAGCTTAACTGGTGGGTCTTTAAGATTGTATAATTAAAAGCTTTTTTCGCCATAAGGATAACACTCTGTGTGTACGTGAATACAGTGCTGGAGAGCAGCTAATAAGTAGACCAGCTCAAGTATTAGATTTAGTAGTTGTATTTTAAATGTTTTTTTTGTTCAAACAAAATAACAAAAACAAGCAGCCAATTTACACCACCCAATATATTGTTTGTTTATTGTATTTTTTTAGATTTTGAGGTATTCATTATGTATACTGCTAACATAAAGAAATACATTTGAAAATTATTGCGACGGATTCTGTTTTTATTATAATTGCAGTTGAATTCCCCTTTAAATGTTGAACTTAACACAACCAGTTACATGAACAAATCCTTCTAGCATGTACATTAATGAATGATAATGCAGTTGTATAACATTGTATAATGATTTTATAGTCTTAAAGGGACCGCTATGCATCGTTATTTAATGTAGCCTACATTAGATCATTATACTTCTGTTCTTTTTGTAACTCAGAAACTGTACTTTTACGTCTAATTGAGTGTTTTTTACCTTGTGGTATTGCTTCTTTTACTGAAGTAAAAAATCTGAATGTGTGTGAGAGTGCAGAGCATACTATATATTCTGTTTCTTTTTATATCTCCATTCAGCTTTTAGAAGTCAGAACCCTTTTATCTCACATAAGATCTGATACGAAACAGTGTGCTTTGTGTCACTCTTAAGTTAGCTGTGTGTGTGTGTGTGTGTGTGTGTGTGTGTGTGTGTGTGTGTGTGTGTGTGTGTGTGTGTGTGTGTGTGTGTGTGTGTGTGTGTGTGTGTGTGTGTGTGTGTGTGTGTGTGTGTGTGTGTGTGTGTGTGTGTGTGTGTGTGTGTGTGTCATCTGCATTTTGACTTGTGGTGTCTTTTTCCTCTCCTCCTGCAGCAGAGTGTATTCCATGGTGTTATGCTTCCTCCTCAGGCTTCATGTCAAAGTCAGTTTCAGATCAGATGAATATACCCGAGCAAACGGAAAAAAAAAAACCTGCTAGTAATTCAAAAGGCCTTTAGCAAAAATGAAAAACAAAGAAAACTAAACACAAGTAAGAATAGCACCCTATGAAAGAAATAAATACCTGAGGAGCAGTGTGTGTAATTATAGCACGTTTAGGGAGACACTGTTTATCAGGGTGGGACCGGGGTAGGAGTATAAAAGTTGAGGAAGTTACTGAGCATCGTCGGGTCGCTGCCATCGGATAAATCTTGCCGAAATAAGAACAGACTTTCTTCTTGGCAGCAGTGAGCCAGCTGTAGGAGAGGAATCATGGCTTATAAAACAAAAGGTCCTTTGGGTGTCATCTGAGTTTATAAAAAGTCATTTTGAGAACTGTTTTCGGCTCCCAAACTTTTCGGTAGGAACTTTGAATGTGTTGCCATGATGCAGTGAAAATAGTAAATGGCTCTCTTAAAATACTGCTGCTAGTTTTGAGCCCAGCCTATTCAGACGCTTCCTCACAGATAAAACAACAAAGCTGACTTTATTGGAAGCAATAGAAAAGAGCATACCCCAGGGTCAAAATATAACAGACAAACCTCAACAAAGAGAGGATGCAAAGGAAGTCCGATAGCAGCAGAAATACTTTCTAAAAACTCATCCTAACATCTTTTCATTTCTTATTTTTCTCTATCTTCGTTTGATTTCTGTCTTGCAGGAGCGCTACAGATCGAGAACAGCGAGGAAACGGACCAAGGGAAGTACGAATGTGTGGCCACCAACTCTCAGGGTGTACGCTACTCGTCCCCTGCCAACCTGTATGTGCGAGGTAGGACCTGAACCCAGAAACGCACAAGCACACACACACATGCAGACACACACAGAGAGACACAAACGCACATACAGAAATATTAAGGTGCAGTTTGGATAATAATGAAGCCTTTTTCATGTCTATGCTTTTAAACAAGTATTACTAACCCATCCATTGTCTAGAATATATGTTGACCTTGTTGTTTGCTATTTCTCACAATCACCCTTAACAACTCCTCCTTAAACCTCGGTGTGAGCCCCTACAGCCGGATCAAATTGAACATGGGGACACACCTTGGTTTAACTGCATGGAAACATCACTGACCTGTCTACTAAAATGACTTCTGTACAAGAGGCAGATTAAGTGGAAGATGATGCACAAAAGATGCACAAATTTGATTGGAGATTTGGAGAAATTGGAAAATATATTTAATTCTTAAATAAGTTATCATTATTGGCACCATTTTGCACCGACATGATCCCTGTTTAACTGATCCTAGTCTCTGGACTGTGGGTGCTGGTGCCTCACTGGCTTATTGCTGAAAGAACACGACCAATGAAGTTCTAGTTTCTATGTTAAGTAAGATATTTAAGAAGTATGTATGCAACGTGTGAGCGTTGGTGAGTGTGTGTGATGCAGTGGAGCGAGTGGCTTTGCGCTGGCCGTTTTTATTCTCTCTGTGTTTCCCCGTTCTCTCTCTCCCCCCTCACGTCATTGTGTACTGCATCAACCCCCTCTCATCCCTCAGAGCTTCGAGAAGGTTGGTGTGCTCTTTCTTTTCTTTTGTTACTCCTTTGTTTCAGAAAGCTTCACTTATTGAAACAGAGAGAAACAAAAAAGGAAAAAAATGACATTTTAAGGACACCGAAGTAGATTTGACGTGAAATGATATTGTCTCCAAAAATGAAGCGAGTTGATTTCTCTAAAGCTGCTATGGTGATAAAGTGGTCTGCCTACGCAGCAGAGTGCATTGACTGCATTGTGAGGCCTTGTGTGCAGAACCCTTGGTATTGCCTTCACTCCCCGATCAATGTTTTCTGCATGGTATGATCTTGTTGTCATGGAGACCCAAGAATTGGAAGATTAAAAGGAGGCGATGTTTGCATGGAAGGAGTGAGAGAGAAAGAGAAAGGAGCACCGCTTGCATGTCTGTTGACTGACGGACTGACACAGGAGCATGGCACCGTGTGTGTTCACGCCTATTGATACGCTCGCATCGTGATATCATTGAACTTGCTGTCTTGTCATGTCTGGCTGATGACTGTTTTTTTCTCTAGCCTCATGTGTTTCATTGTCTCAGCTCCCATGCCATCACATCTGCTGCAGTTCTGCACTTGTTGCATTGAGTGGAAATGTTGCACTCGCTGTCACGCTGTATCTGCACTTTGTGTTGCCGTTATATGTGCTGTGCAGGTTTGTAGGAGAAGCATCAGTTATATAGCCATTATATCACCTGTAGGGGAAATTAATTATATTTACTCAAGTAATGAACTCACTACATGTTATTGTTGCTAGTTCTTAAACAAATCAAAAAGCTTTATAGCTCAAACTATGCAAAACAAATCATATGAAGTTCTTTAAATAAGCTCCAGCTTGACCATTAACAACAGTCAAATGAAATGTAAGAATTCATTCATCAATATTAATTGTGCACTTATAAAGCATTTATTACATACACTTCTCTTTTTTGGTAAATTGTGATCCCTTTCTTACCTGTAGTTACTTCACAGAAAGTAAGGAAAAAGAGAAGTATCAAATGTATTTATACAAATGACTGTAGTGTATGTCTTACCCCAATCCAATCTTTCAAAAACTGATTAAGATGTTAAGGTATCAGAGAAAAATACAAATTAAATATAAAAAATTAATATCAAAATTAAATAAGGATGAGTTTCTTTAAGTATCTGTAGTTTTTAAAATTATAGTTATACAGTATATTACATTGATTTTACTTAAACTTTTATAAATTACTTTAATACAAGACTAATTTTAAGTCCAGGAATTGTAGTTGTCACAGAGTATTTTTAATGCGGTAATTTGTCACCTTTAACTATCAATATAGGTATAACAATATCCCTGCTGTAATAATGCCTGTGCTGTATCTCTGGCCATTGCTATCTTCACCAAACACTCCGATACGGCTCTATTGACTGACATTTGAAATTAATCATACCCATTCTCATTTTTAGATATCGAGGGGATATTAATGATTCCCTCTTATTACAGTGGATAATGAAAGTGGTGTCCTTGAGACAGACTGGGTGGTGCTGCGTAAATGTCAGCTCAGTGACGGTGCTGAACGGGTATAAGCAGAGCTGAGATGCAGTGGTAATCCTTATGGCTGTGCCAAGGTCTCTCCTGCCGGTAGCCTCCAGACTCCCTGCAGAGGACGGGACTAATGATAGCCCTGCTAATAAAGATTGAAGCTCCTGGCTCTCACACACTGTATAGAAAATGGAGGTGAATCATGGGGCCCGGCTCAATTAATTTAAAGCTAAAGACTCTGAGAGCATGTGGAGGATTATCCCTTTCTATGAGCTCCCTTTATTGTAAAGTACTCGGCTATACATCCATCGTAGATTCTCTAGTCTCTTATTTTCCAAATGACTAAACAATCATCCTGAGTCTTCACCTCCATCCTGTTGTTTCTCAAATTAACAACCAATTCCATATGCTTGAATATTGTCTTTTTGAAGTTGTTGTTTTATTTTTGTTGACTTATTGATTGGTTAGAATAACTGAATGGATTGAAGTGATAGTGATATATCATGCTGCCTTGCACCTGCTATGTCTGCATGAAGCTATCTGTCTGTCTGTCTGTCTGTCTGTCTGTCTGTCTGTCTGTCTGTCTGTCTGTCTGTCTGTCTGTCTGTCTGTCTGTCTGTCTGTCTGTCTGTCTGTCTGTCTGTCTGTCTGTCTGTCTGTCTGTCTGTCTGTCTGTCTGAATAGCATGCTCAGAT
Source organism: Eleginops maclovinus (assembly GCF_036324505.1). Lineage (NCBI taxonomy): Eukaryota > Metazoa > Chordata > Actinopteri > Perciformes > Eleginopidae > Eleginops > Eleginops maclovinus. The sequence goes on from NC_086354.1 coordinate 11,902,956, forward strand.
GAGGAGATGCCTGCCTAATCATGTCTGTTTTTTAACAGATCTAACTGTTTTTGTCTCTTTGTCTCTTTCTTGTCTTCAAGTTCTGTATCCAATTCTGGGTATCTTGCGATTATTTAAGTTTTTTTTTCCCACAAGTTGTTGAAATCATGCAAAAGATATTAACTTCTATCCAATTGTCTCTAGATTCTTTGAGTAGGGGGGAGTGGCCCATGAAGATTCCAAGTAATGATGTAACACATTAAGGAGTGGAGGTTATGCAGCACATTTTCTTTTTTTATTGAACCTTATATTATATATTTTAGAATTACTGCTGGATTTTCAAGTATTAAAAAAAAGTATTCTAGGGTTTTTTAGAGTAATTTTTTCCATGTATCTTTTTGTTTATAGTCTTTTTGAACTAAAACAATTGTTGTTTTATGTTTTATTATCCGTAGAGCTTCATAGTTTTGAGTTTAGTTTTTTCTGCTCTCTGTTTGCCTTCCCTTTCATTCTCTCTCTCATGCAGAGATGTTTGTCCGTAACTCTCTCTGTCTCTTTCTGTTTCCTGTGTTGTGACCCTGGGGTTTTTCTTTCTCTGTTCTTTCAACATCCGATCTCTCTCTAGTCTTTTTTCTCTTACTTTTGAAGCACCTTACTTTCTGAATGGGCCTGACTCTGGTATATAGCTGTTTTTAAATAGATCCATGTGTTTTCTTCTTCTCGCTCCTCTTTTCTTCCCCCTTTTCCCTCCTTCCCCTAAAACCCTCTTCTAATCCTCTCTTTATCTCCACTTCCCTGTCTTTTTCCCTCCCTTTTCCTCCCCCTTTTTTTCTCTTCTTCCTCTGCATTCTGTCTGCACCCTGATGTGTAGGAGCGACAGACACATGTACATAAGTTTATTAACTTATAAACATGCACATACTACCTCACATATCCCTCTTTTTGCTCGCACTCGTTCTTTCCTGTTCTGCCTCTTCATGCTGTCTTGGTGTTTTTTACTAAGTGTTGCCAATGATCACTCTGTAATTGCCACAACACCCTTTTAGAACCCTTAAAACCACTCCTGTCCACATTTCCAATTCATTTGATTACACACTGTATCAGTTATGAATCCTATGTATTGTACAGTATCTTGTTGTACAATGTGGCTGTCTTTTTGCTACATTGCCTGTCATTGTCTGGAAGAGAAGCAGAGCTGCCTCTTTCTTTCTGTCTCTGTCTTTCTTTCTCTCTATCTGTACTTATTCTATCGCTCTGTCTGTCTCTGCTGTGTCTCTGCTCTTGTCTGGCTTTTCTCTCCTCTCAGTCTTCAGTTCTTCGTTCTCTTCTTTGTGTTTCTCCACCATTTTATCCCTCTTGAGTCGCCCAGGCATGCAAGTGACCTATGAGATCAATCTCTCGATACATTTCTCCCTAATATGTAGTCAACCAAGCTCCAACAGATGCAGTATTGGATATAACTTGGCCTTTTAGTTGTTCTTCTTATGGGCACACAAATAGCTGGCAGGGCCTATTGATCGGCCCCCATGATGCATACACTCTTTAAAAAGAGCCCATATAATTCAGAAGCTCCTCAAGGCACAGAAATCTCAATGAAGTGAAGTTTTTCACTGACATTTCTGGTAAAGTTAAACGTGTTTAGTCACTGCTTGGAGGGGGATTTTTAAGAGCAATACAAATATAAACATAAAAACCTGAATCCGAAAGTTTTACTTTTCTGCTTAAATAAATGATAACCAATAAGGAAACCATTTCCTTATGAGAAACTGACTATAGGTGTCATGTCCTGGTTGAATTGGTACTCAAGAGTTTGTCACTATATGATTTGAGTAGGCAGCTCACTGAATGGTTGAGCTCAACACTAGATTTGTGTCTTTCTGTTTGAATCATCAGTACCATAAAGTAATTGGGACTAAACTTGAAATATCCCTTTGTAATTTTCTGTAAAAACCCTGAAGTTCATTCTCCCCCTTCCTGTTACCTCTCCTCTCTCTCCTCTCTCTTTTTATCTTTCTTGCCCTCACTTTCTCTCTCAATCTCCATCTTGCTTTCTGCCTCGCTCTCTTTTTTCTCTCTGATTCTCTCTCCCTCACTCCCCCCCTCCTCCTTTTTCTCTGCCTTTCTTCTCCTCACTCCCTTCCCCACTTTTCTCGACCCCCACCTCACCCCCAAACCCCCCTTCCTTTCTACCCCGACTCTCCTCCTTTCCCAGTGCGCCGTGTGCCCCCTCGTTTCTCAATCCTCCCCTCCAACCATGAGATCATGCCAGGAGGGAGCGTCAACATCACCTGTGTGGCTGTGGGTTCGCCCATGCCCTACGTCAAGTGGATGCTGGGCCCCGAGGACTTGACCACAGAGGACGAAATGCCCATTGGACGCAACGTGCTGGAGCTCAACGGTGTCCGAGAGTCTGCAAACTACACCTGTGTGGCCATGAGCAGCCTGGGTATCATCGAGGCCACTGCTCAGGTCTTAGTAAAGAGTAAGAGACGCTCCAACGACACAATTAACCATGTCGGCCCTCAGAGAGAGAAGACTGTTTGAAAACAGTACCTCAGTTTTTGCTTTATTGTAGAAAAGATATCCTTTTTCTTTTTCATCTTTTTTTTTTTAAATGTTGGCATGTCAAAATACTTAGATACTCTTAATTTCAAGCATGGTAATGTGAAATATCAATTCTGGCAAGCTAATCTGCTCCGTAATTTCATAAAGAATTCTACATATGAAATATAATTAGGGCACACTATTTGTTAGTAGCAGGGGAAGGCATTTAGTATACTATCTTTGAACAAAAAACAGCCTATCTATGTCTATTAGAAAATTGGTTTAGTCATTAGTCGCTTTGATCTTATTTGAATAAAATACTTCAGTTTATTTGTTAATTTTTATGCTTTTTTCATTTTTTATTGGAGAAACTCAGTTATATTTTATTTGTTATGCTTTTTTGCATGATTTTTGAGGACAAACTCAGCTTTATGAATTTGTTATCAACAAATCCGTTAGTCGACCAAACTGTTGATTGTTAGTCAACCAAGAATCACTAGTTGAGGGTAGTCCTGCTCTCATGTCAATAGTTTATCCTCAAGTTATTTTAGATAACACTGGATTTAACTTTGTAATTTCCCACAGTGAGTACTTGTTCAACAGAATGCAGTCTAGCATCTTAACATAGATAAATATGCATATTTGGCATAAATATTTATATTAATAAAGTCACAATAGTAGCATGAGGTTTCACTGGATATGTACAATTAAACAAAACAATGTACAAAGTGTACTGTTTGAATTAACTTTACAATAACAGAAGGACAGAAACCAATAAAGGGTTCATAGTCATGTCATTCTCTTCATCTTCCCTCTCTATAATCCCCAGCTTTGCCAAAGCCTCCTGGTACACCCATAGTCACAGAGACCACCGCCACCAGTGTTACCATCACCTGGGACTCTGGAAACCCAGACCCCGTCTCCTACTACATCATCCAGTACCGAGCCAAAGGGCCGGACAGCAAGTACGAGACGGTGGACAGCATCACCACCACCCGCTACAGCATCGGGGGGCTCTACCCCAATACTGAGTATGAAATCAGAGTGTCGGCCTTCAATAGCATCGGCCAGGGGCCCTCCTCTACTCGTGTGGATGCCCGTACAGGGGAGCAGGCCCCGGCCAGCCCTCCCCGAAACGTCCAGGCACACATTATATCTCAGAACACGGTGATGGTCCGCTGGGAGGAACCTGAGGAACCCAATGGACAGGTGAGTTGAGTACTGAACCTGTTATCCTTTTCATTTGTTTACAGTAATAGAAAACATACATTTAACATTTTCTTACCAAACAGAAAAAAAACTTTCTTAACTAGGTAGTAAATGTCTGCAGCAAATTAACTGGTGCTCAACTAAAAGAAATCCTGTCTGTTGTGGAAAAAAGTGATTGGCTATCCAGGTGTCAGATTTCACTACATGACCAAGAGAATTCACAATAACAATATTAGAATGATATCTATAGAAATTCAGAAAGTAAACGTGTGGGCAAGATACTAAACTCTAAATAGCTCCCGAAGGCACAGCTATTGGTGTGTGACTGTGTGTAAGTGAGCATTAGATTAGATGATGAGCAGTTTGGCCCCTTTGGCAGCAGTGCTATCAGGATATGTGTGTGTGAATGGGTGAAATTTGGCATGTAGTGTAAAGCCCACTGAGCGCTAAAAGAATAAAGTCCATTTACCATTTACGCTTGTTAGGAGATATGTAACATTCAGTGCATAAAACTATCACGTTCCTAATTTAACAGTAAAATATGTTCATGCCTTTCTCTTTATGGTTGCTGTTTTCCTGCTGCACAATCATCTGGCATTGGTGGGCCTCTTACAGTTATTGATTGATTAAAATAAAACTGAATGACCTTTAACCTCACGTTATATGCACTGTCAACATTTAAAAATTCACAAAGGCTCAGAGGTTAAAATGTTAAAGCATTAATAAAACTCACCATTGGGAGCTTTTGTCCAGTGTGCAGGTTCATGTCCCTTGCAGGGATTGTGTCTTGCCAGAGATTTCTCTTCTGTAACTCCCTCGCTACTTTCCCCACCTTCTAAAGAAAGAAAAGGTAATTGGACTGTCTGCTCTGAGTTAAGAGCAATCCCTCTTGAGACCTATTTCCTTTTCTATCCTATAACTGTATGAAGGTTCATAAAAATGCAAGACTGAATTGAGGGTGGGATTATAGATATTAAAGAGTAATAACATGAAAGGTGACGGAGGTGGAGAGTAAGGGCATGGCAGCAGGATTACATCTCAATAACCATAAACAAATCCCACAGGACGGTTAGCGGAGGTGCAGTGATTATATCTTACGCACTACTGTATGAAGGCTAGTATTGGAGCTGGTGTTGTCAACTTTAGAGTGAGATTTGTTTATCAGGGTCAACTGCGCAACAGCCGCAGATGTGGGGAAACCACCTTGTGACAACGACCTCTGCTAAACACTGAACCAACAAATCCCCAGGACCATCTGGACCTAAATAGAAAACAATTCAGAGTTGATGACCTTAGCTGTGAGAAATTCTGGCTTTAATATGAAAGATGGTATTATGGATTATTATGGGTGGAACATCAGTTTAATACACTCATACCCTTACAATACAGTGCAAATCCAGAAACTCTCCACCTAGAGGCCTTTCTCTTTTCATTCAATATGCTTTATTGGCATGAAGGACAATATTGCCAAAGCGTCCAGTAATACTGAGAAGACAGAGAAAAATTATCAAGAAAGAATGAAGAAATTGCAGAAAACAATAAATCTTTGCTCTGTGTGAATGTTTGTGAGACACTGTTGAAGTGTATTATGTTAAGGTAGGAAATATTACAAATGAACGATAATAACGACTACAATAATAATAAAAACAATCTTTACATAAGATTATGATAGCCAAATGTTAATAAATTAATTACAAATCACGTAATTTTACATAAGTCAATTTATAATAATCAAAAGATAAATACACATGCCAGCAAGGTTAGCTAATATAAAACCAATAATAATAATAATAATAATATAGTTTATATAACGTTGGTTTTCTTTCCTTGCATTTGATGATTTTCCTGCAGTTATCTTGCATTTGGGAATTTGCCATGATCAATATGATGTGTTTTTAAATTCAGGGTCTATTTTATCATTTATATATTTCTTACAGTCTTGTTTTGGGGGGCATAAGGTGAGAGACTTTCCGTTACAATGGGATTAGATTCCAGTCAACCTATCTCTATTTTAAGGCTGTGCTTGCAGAGTGTGTCAATAATTATTGCTTTTCTTGCCGTGGTCAGCTATTTGCTAAATTAACGTCCCATTTGAGGGTGGGATACCATTAGAGTTGACACTGTGTTTCAGTTGTTTAACTGTTTTCTCTCTGTGTTAGGTGAAAGGCTATCGTGTGTACTACACCATGGACCCGTCACGGCCTATGAATGAGTGGCAGATCCATAACGTCCAGGACAGCGTGATCACCACCATCCAGAACCTGGTGACCTCGGAGACGTACACCATCCAGGTCCTCGCCTTCACCTCTGTAGGAGACGGACCGTTCTCAGACCCCGTCCATGTGAAAGTTATGCCAGGAGGTGCGTGAATATGTGTGTCTGCAAAACCTAATCATTGGTAGCTGTTTGTGCATGCTGGTGCATGAATAACAGCTAACTAGTAGTCTTTATTATTCATGAGCAGGAGGTTAGTGTTTGTTTTTCAGATGTGCACATGCAACAGAGCACAAATGACTCATTAGTTGTGTGTGTGTGTGTGTGTGTGTGTGTGTGTGTGTGTGTGTGTGTGTGTGTGTGTGTGTGTGTGTGTGTGTGTGTGTGTGTGTGTGTGTGTGTGTGTGTGTGTGTGTGTGTGTGTGTGTGTGTGTGTGTGTGTGTGTGTGTGTGTGTGTGTGTGTGTGAAAACAAAGATAAGAAGCTTATTTGGGTGTATGTTAAGTTTGAATCCACTGTGATTTGCTCAGGAAATATGGCTACTTCAAACAGTATAAATTGTACCTTCGGGGACAGAAGTATGGAGACTCAAAAAGAAAACGGGGATTAATAGCCAAAAATGTGCCTCTTACCTCAGCGCTGTCCATGTCACTGCGACAGCTGCTGTGAAGTGGCCGGTTTAATGTTTTGGGAGGGACAAAAGATAATTACTGTGACGGTATTACTGTTTTAAATTCCATGTAGCCTGATACGGCATCAGATGTCTCTTAAAAGTCTTCCATTTTCCAGCATACAAAAGAAAAGAGATTATATTTAAAAGGCATAACAATACATAGGTTTTAGAGATTTATGGCTCAATAGGTGTACAGTATTACATTAATAATTAGTACAACATGTTTAATTCATCATCAATAACCTGAAGGCAGGTTAAAGTAAGGATATAGTAAGAAAAATAACCACGCTTAGTTATACGAATCATCACTCAAAACTGCACTCCCACAAAGTCTCCAACTGGTTTGATCAGATTTGACTGACATTTTTCCCATTCTTATACTAAAATAATTTATGTCAACACCTAATTTAAATAGAAAAGCACACATCCAAACACAGTAAGAGCTTTTCAAAACAAAGAAAGAAAGAAAACTATAAAAAATACAAAAACGAGGCAGAAATGTACTACTAGGATACAAATAATAAGAAAAAAACTCTGCCGTGATTAAACCCCATATTATGTTCCAAACCACATCCAGCATTATTTCTGAAACACTTCTCAGTGTTTACCACTAGAACAGAGACATTATATGTATTATATACAACAACTCTAAGTCCCTCCTGCAGACATCCTGCTGAATACACAGACACACAGAGCGGAGGGGATTCAGCTCGCGACTGTATATTGCAGACGATAGGTTGGGACGTGTCACGTGGGCGAGACGTTGCCAGGAGTTAAATGTAAAGCCAGCCCACATTTCGGGGGCTCTGTCTTTGGGAGTCCTCTGGACAATGTGGAGGTGGTGGGAGACAGGAGAATGGCAGCCAAGCTGTCCTCCCTGCTGGACAATGTGTCCACACCCTGTCCGCACTGTGCAGCTCCTTCACCAACAGGCTGCTGCACCCGCGGTGTCTCAGAGAGATACCGCAGGTCCTTCCTTCCTGCAGCGGTCCATAACCATCATGGCCCCCGGTAGACCCCCACACATATAACAACACTGACTATAACACCCCCTGTTGTGTTAATAACTGTGCAATACATATCTGGCTGCTATACTATTATTTGTGTGTATTTTGGAAATTGTGTGATTCTTGTATATATATATATATATTTTAGTATGTTATGTTAAGCTGTCTTTGGCTTTTTCTGCTGTATTAAATCAAAATGTCCCCTCTGTGGGATGATTAAAGGTATTGTGATTCTGATTCGGATGAAATCATATCGGCAGCAAATCTGGATCAGCTCGTTTGTACCTCCGTTTTAGAGATGTGGGCAAAGAGGAAAAGAGAGAGGGTTGTAATGTTTACACTTTGTGAGTCTACTTACACACCGGGGACAGATATTTATGTATAAAAGACAGCAAAAAGTTAATTTTGCATAATAGGGGACTTTAAAGATCTAATTTGGAGATATTCTGTTTGTGTGAAATAAACAGTATCACTAAAACTTTGGCAAATCATAATATTATAGTAGATTCTGGTACAATGAATTTAAAGAAAACAGGGTTTTTTTTAGGATCTTTCAGTACCGTAATGCACAAGACTTCAAAAGAATACGATTAAGATAACCCGTACCTCCTGTCTGACTGTTTTGTCCTGTCCTCTTCAGTCCCAGGCCAACCGGGGAAGTTTAAGGTCAGTAAGGTGGCCGACACACACATTGAGCTGACCTGGGAACCTGCCTACACAAAGGAGGGCATCGTCAACTATGAACTTCTCTACAAACCTGTCAAGTTTGGCAGCTTGGTAAGACCCCTTACTCTCTTCTTATAAACCTTTCTGCAGAGTGGATTTCTTAACTAGACAGATAGGATAAGAGGACGGATAAAAGAAGGAAGTTTAAAAGATTAACTCCAGCGTTCAGCGCCTCTGAGTCTGCTGGTGACACTCTCATCTCTTTGATAATTTATTTCTCACTCATCATCCAAACCTCTTATCCTGTCCTCTGCTCCTCTTTCTTCTCTCTCTTAGGAGAAGCTGACATTCGGGCCGAGGAGTTCGTACACAGTGGAGGGTCTGAAAGCCAACACAGAGTACTCCTTCTCCCTGGCCGCCATCTCAAACAAAGGCATCGGAGCTTTCACCAACGAACTGGTGCAGAGGACATTACAAGCCAGTATGTCTCAATTTGACTGTGTCCACCTGCTTTACCTGCAGTGATGCACAGATGCCACACATTTAAATTGTATTAGTCATGTGAACAAATCCAATGCAAATATTTTGTCCTCTACACAAACACACATAGGTTCAATTACATCAGATCCTGACCTGGTAAAATCTGGGAACCATCTTGACATCTCTCCATCTATCTTGTTTATCAACCCCACCTCTCATTCATCCATCTAGGTTTGACTGTGCCTTTCTTCCTCCCCTCAGCCTCTCACTTTCTTACACAGCCAAAACACCATGACGGATGGAGATGGAGCAACGATTAATGTTACACTCTTTCTTCTTTCACCTTCCTTTTACTTTTTCCACTCTATCAGTGTCTAATGTCTTTGAAAGGACGAAACTGCCTGACACTTATTGGCTAGCAGCCAGAAGTGAGCAGCATTACGGGTGATGGCTGGCTTTGCTGTGTTGTCAGGTAAGTGGCGGCCAGTCTGTATTTTATCCCCGCTGAACTGGGATTCTTTCCCTTGTGTCCTTTTCTGTATTTTTCTCTGCACACTGATCCTGATATGGGTTAAATAAGATCTACTTCTTTGCTCTGACATATCGAGGAATTTCATATCTACAAACAAGAAGATAATGCAGAGAAAAATGCAATAAACGATACAAGAGAGAGAATCCATTAAGTCGAGAAAAAAGGAAGTCCTTCAGTTCATGGTGGCGTATGTTCTCGCCTCAGAGGTAAGCTTTTGTCAAGTATTAACAATCACTTACAGACAAGGATTCATACTGGTTACAAACACTTTTAGCTGATCTCTTTTCACTCTTTACCCCCAAAAAGAATGAGACCTAGGTGGGTTGGGGGTTCAAGATAGGGAAGGTGCCAGATAAGCAGACTATTTCATGCAGCAGAATTCATTTCCCTGGGAGGTTATGTGTGCTTTGTTATCGCCAAGCTTTGGTGCACATCTAGATTGTCCCCCGAGGCTAACAGAACAGTGGCTGTACGGCTGAGTGGATAGATACTTGAACCTGTCAGCTATGACTATTACACTCCCACACATACACACATGCTATACATTCCCAGACACACACAAGCCAAGACTCTCGACCGTGCTCCGCGCTGTGTGGTTCTGAGTGCTCGTTCTATAAGTAACATTATATAGGGTGAGTGATACCCACAGATCTGTGGTGATAAAGGTGTGTGATTTTTGGCTTTCTTTCTGTACTTGTTTGTAACAGTAAATATCCCAGCCTGCTTCTGATTCAATTCTTGTCCTCAATTTATCATTCTTACCTGACTTTCAATATCCGTCTGAGTGCCTTTCTCTCCCAGGCTCCGGTTCTTTTTAGTTTTTCTTTTCTGAACCTGCCTCCTAAATCCTTTCAGCGCTGTGTGAGATCTGTTTTAGTTTGTTTTTTCTTTCCCTTTGTAAAGCCCAAAACCTTCGTCTCAAGTCTCAAACCACTCTATTACCCCGAGGACTCAGGGATTATGCCACCATGGGGGGGCTGATGTTGTGAAATGTGTGTATTTGTCTGTTCTCATGTTTACTGAGCTCTACATCCGCACTTCAGAAAGAAAGACTTATCCGTTTGGTTCAAAAATCTGAGTTGCTTTTTTTCCACTAGCTATGGCTAAAGGATTAAATATAATCATCGGGTATCGGATGTACATTTTCCTTGGTCATAATTAAGTTGTCCACTCAGGGTCGATACTGGTGTCTCTGGTTTATTTCATTAGTCTCTTAGTCTAACATTATGTTTTTACATTATGTGGTTGCTTCCCTTTTGTGCCTCTCTCTTGTTTCCCTTGCATAGCAGTTCACCTTAGTTTCTATTGTTTCCTTTGTTATCCTTATCTCCTATCTCTTGCTTTTTCAACCCCATCTCTTGGGTCTTTCCTAAACTCTTTACCCTCCTCGCCCCTTGTCCTTGTTGTCAGAGCCCTCAGCAGCACCCGAGGGTGTGTCCTGCGAGAGTGCCAGCTCCAGCTCGCTGAGAGTTAGTTGGAGGCCGCCTCCAATGGAGGGTCAGAATGGCGAGTTGGCAGGTTTTGAGCTGAGATACCAGAGGGTTTCTGGGGCAGGAGGCGGAGGTCAGGGCCAGGAGGTGAAGGGGCTTCCTATCCCCGCCATGCAGGGGGAGACAGTGTTAGAGGGGCTGGAGAAATGGAGCTGGTACAACATTACCATGGCAGCCTTCACTGCAGAGGGGACTGGACCCAAAAGCCCCGCTGTGATCTGCAGAACTGATGAGGACGGTAAGTGAGAGCCATAGATCAGACCTAAACAGTATTGATTGTGTAGTTGATTATTTACTGGCTTGACTGTTAGTTACTTAATTAATTCTGCATTTGTGTGTGTGCATGTGCTTAGTTCCGGGTGCAGCCCCTCGTCAGGTGGACGTCCAGCCACTCAACTCCTCAGCGATCAGAGCCACTTGGAGGTCTGTGTTGCCACGGTTACGGCAAGGCCAGATCCGTGGTTACCAAGTTCATTTCAGCCGTTCTGAGAGCGGTGAATCACGAAACCTTCCCCGCATTAAGGACCTCTTATTGGATGATTCCCAGGTGATTTATAACTGGATAAAATATTTTAATTTATTACATAATTTAACATTCTCCCTCGCACCTTTTTTTTCTGTCCTTTGACTCACTCCCTGTCTCATCTGTCTTGGCTGCGTTCGGGGTGTGTCTCATCTGTGGGATAAGATGGAGGAGGATGACTCGACTCAATATGTGAGTGCAGACAACCCATCCGCTCTTTATTATGAATGAATGCACTTTTACAGTGCAATGCATCCAATACATTGGGACAATTTGACCACTGGAGATTTGTTTAGCCTCTGATATGTAACTTTATTTTCAATGCATAACTGTAAAGAAAGTGAAGCAAGGAGTCTGTATATTGTCTATTATTAAAAGTAATGACATAGCAATATTTAATAGTGCTCTTATGTGTTTTCCCCCACAGGAGCTCATTTTAGGAAGTCTGAAAGCAGAGACTTTGTACTCCATCTCAGTGGCAGCGTACACCACCAAAGGGGATGGAGCACACAGCAAAGCCAAGCTGGTGCAGACCCTGGGGATTGGTAAGCATATGCCAAGTATACAGTTCAGTGCAATTGATTTAGTAACGTAAGATCTTCCATTAAGCAGTACCAGCAGGCAGTAAATAAACAGCTAAATCAATTCTAATTCTTCCACAACATTTTATATGGTCTAAGTTTTTTGCTTTTTTTGCAGTGCCCGGCCCCCCCTCCTTTTGGGTGCGTCCAGGATCTGGTCCGTCAGTGGTGGTGCGGTGGGCTCCTCCAGTGGAGTGCTCTGAGTCAAGTGCTGATAGCCGGGGGGCTCCGCTTGAAATCAGGGGTTACCGCCTACAGTTTGGCCTAAAGAATACTTCCTTAGACACCACAGTGAATTTCACAAATCGCGAGAGAAACTTCACTATCAGGAATCTCTCCCCAGGCTCCTCCTACATCTTTGTTCTCTCTGCAAAGAGCCGGGCAGGCTACGGAGATGTAGTGCAGCAGGAGATAACAGTTCCCATGTTCCCACCCTTGGGATACCCAAAAATAACTGACTTTGTTAATGCCACTTGCTGCTCCCTCAAGTTCTCCTGGTTGCCCCTTTCCCAGGAAGAGTGCAATGGTGACATCATAGAGTACACCTTATCTTACAAAGAAGCCACGGCCCCTGTACCCTCTTCCAAGCCTGGCCCGTCAGCAATACCAGCCCCAACTGATCCCCCATGGCTGATCCCGCTACCAGCGAGTGAATCCCGCTACACCATCCTGGGCCTCAATCACAGCACAGCCTACGTGGTGCAGCTAAGAGCCCACAACAAGGCAGGGCCAGGCCCCTTCAGCCCACCTCTGGTGAGCCGAACCCTGGCTTTTGAAACAGGTAGGGCTGGCCTCAGGCCGCAGGAACACCCTTCCTCTTCTAAGCACTGGTTCAGTTTCACATCTCAGCTCCCTTTACTGTGGATTTCACTGGTCTGGGCCGGTTCTTACAGGTTGGCCATTCACCTGTGAACTTTGGAGAGGCTGAGAACTGAAAAGTCCAGGGGAACACGACAACTCCCCTCAATCTCCTCCACTCACTCACTTATACCTTCATCACCTACCCTTCACTACCAGTGGAAGCAGACTGAATGTTAATGGATGTTTGCTTCAAGAGCACTGCTTATCACAAACCCTCAGGTAAAAGTCAATGCAGGACTTGATATACAGCATCGAATTTGGAAGGTAAGTGTTCAGTCTGAATTCAGGGGGAAACTGGTCTGGTGCTGTATCTGCAGGTAAGCTTCCTTTATCTGATAGACCTCCACTTCCACCTTTTCCAAAGCCTTTGCTGACATGCTGAATCTGAGTCTAACAAACACGACCTCACACTCTGAGAATGTGGCATGTCACATTACTCGGTCTGAATGTTATTTGTACTTTAACTCTTACCATCCACTCTCCTCATCACCTGCCCATTCTCCTTACCATCATATATACTTCTCCCAGTAACACATCTGACTGACACCTTTAACATTTTCACAGGTTTGCTGTAGGAAAGCAGGGGGGGTTGCTGGTTTTAAAATAAAAATGCTTCATCATGCGTGACTCTGTTTTTCTTTGTTCTTTTCCTTCATCAGATGTGCCGAGGAATTTTTCCGTCAATCTGGCCACTAAGACCAGTGTTCTGCTGACCTGGGAGTTTCCAGAGAGCAGCAACCCCTATCGCTTTACGGTATGTGTGGTGCCTTTTGTTAAGTCTGTCATTTCTCAAGATTATGTTTTTATAAATTATAAATACCGTAACAATTTTTGGTACTTTTGGCTAAAATAGCTCATGTTATTATAGGTTTTGATATTTGTATTATGCATGACCCTAACTTCAACAATTCCCCCAACTGTGGAAGTGTTTTTAACACCCGTTGTTTCACCTGTGGTGGGCTGGCTTTATGCAGAATGTACGAACAATGAAATCAACATTTATTATATTAAAATCTGACAAACATGCATTTAATAGCAGTCTTTATGCTTAGCCAATCACATACATGCGCAATACATGTTTTGTCATCCAACTCCAAAATGTTATAGTAACCATATTTCCCAACAATGTTTTAAACTTTTCTTTCAATTATGGTGTTAGGTGGGGGAGTGTGACAGTACAACATTGTAATACATCCTTTAAAACTTTAAAATAGAAATTGAAAATCTGTTAATTTCCAGGATAAATCTGATAAAAAACTGTACAGTGTATAAACAAACAGTACATTATACAGGCATATTTGCCTTTTACCCATTGTTTTAATCATCTCCCTTCCTCTAGGTGGAGTATAACAGACAGAAGATGGAGGTGGACGCTCGTCTGAGAAAGGCTGTCATCCCAAACCTTCAGCCTGACACGAGCTACGACTTTAAGATCACTGCTCCGGAGGGAAACATGGGTGGCCTTCGCCATCGCATCTCCGCCAAGACCTCCCCACCAATTACTATCCGCCGCCCTGAAATTGACCACACTCGTGACACTGAGACCACGGTCACCATAATCTTGCCGTCGCTGGAGAATCGCTCTCCTGTCAAGTAAGATGGAGTTATAGATGTTGGTATAAAAAGTTGCTTTGGCTGTAATAGACTTGCTGCACTCAGGTCAGATGATATTTAAAGGTGTGGGGCATGATGATAACACCACAAAACCTGTCTGACAAGACGTTGAAAATACAGTCTTTAGTGCAACAAGTTGTCAAGACATCTTTTTGTACCATTGCACCTGGTGTCATGTTGTCTTTTCCTCCTTTGCTCCCGCAGGAACGTGTATGTTGTTGTGGTTCCACTGAGGAGAGCTCGCGGCGTCATCAGACACCTCAAGAGTCCAGATGAAATGGACCTAGAGGAGGTGAGAACCACAGCAATGACAGCATCCTCTGATGTCTATTCCTGGGAGAGGGAAAATACCGATAAACAAACACACACACACACACAATAAGATTTGATGAGGATTCTGGCAGCGATTACCCTTTCTGATTCCATATCAGTGTTTAAACATTAGTCATTGGTATTGGAACGTCACATTTTTCTTGTTTGTGTCTTCCCCTCTCTCTGTTTCTCCTCTCGCCACCTCTCAGCTGTTAAAAGACATCAGTCAAAAGCAGAAAGATTCTCGGCAGCAGAAGCAGGTGGACCTGCGGCGGGCTTACATAACAGCCCGTTTCACACCTGCCACCCTGCCGGCTTTCTTCACCCTAGGGGACCAGCTGGACTACGGGGGCTTTGAGAACCGAGCTTTAGAGGCGGGGCAGGAGTATGTCTTCTTCATCCTGGCCGAACTCAACTCCACAACCGGGGTACGAAAGCCACCGTGTCACTTCTTCTTTGCTTCTGCGTTTATAACCACTCCCTCATTCCTCGCTGCCTCTGTTTTTCTGCTGCAGGCTGTCACTATACATTCTAATCAATACGGCCTCGCTGCTAAAACAATAAAATGCACGTCAGTCAAAAGTGTTGCAAGTAAAAGGCAATAACCTTCACGTACTTCCATCACATCTGCTAATAAAGAGTGAGTGTACCTACTGTGGCAGTAGAAGAGATATTGCCTTGTGCACTGCACTGGATCGTATATATGTGCATTTGAATTGGAACTATTGTAAATATATGACTTGAATTAGGACAGATTTTATTTTTTATTAGATGTGTTTTATTATTAAGACTTAGCCTAGGGGAGGCTCTTCAAAAGTCCTTTAGAACTAATAAAAATGCACTTTATTCAGTTTATTGTGGTTATATATACTGTCAGTAAGACCAAGAGGATTATTTTTTGTGTCGTCTAAAATGCAGAGACATCGAATATTATCTTAGATGCACATAAAACCAGTTGTGCAGCAGCCTGCTCGCAATGACAGGAATGTCCTCTCAATCTAATGCAATCTAGTGCAACGGTTCAGTAATCGTTACTAAGGTCCGGGGTTACATGGTGTTAAGACTTGGAGAAGAGCTATGCGGTTGACTCTTTTCAAGGCTATTGTGTGTTCAGTTTTTGTATTTGTTTTTTTTTTGTGCCATGGGTTCATTTTAGTTTTTCCAATGAAATGAAAAAAGAAACACTTTACCAGTGCCTTATTTTACTGATTATATGCCTGTGTGTTTGTTTACAGAAAATGTACGTGGCGAGTCCCTACACAGACCCTGTGATTGCCCCAGATTCAGACCCCCAGCCCCTCGATGCCGGCGACGGTCTGATCTGGGTGGTTGGACCCGTCCTGGCTGTGGTCTTCATCATCTGCATTGTCATTGCTATCCTCCTTTACAAAAAGTGAGTGGGAAAGCTTTGCTTATGACTCTCAACCCATACATTTTTTTATGGTTAGACCATTTCATCCCACACGTTTTACTTTGTTTTACTCTGTTTGTATCTCTAAGTATTTCTCCCAGAGCCCATATTAACCCTGAATATAATATATACTTTCAAGGATAAAAAGATTTATAAGTTAGATCAGGCTTTAACTTAACTGACAATGTGTTTTAGTACTGTAAGACCAATCGATTCTAAGTTTTGTCTTTTGGGGCTTTGCAATAATTAAAACATATTTAATATTTCAGCCTTTTTCTTTAAAGATTCCTTAGCTTTCTATCTTCCATGCTTGAGGCTCACATTCTTTAAGCAACTCCTGCTGATATCCGGGATTGTTTAATGTTTGACTGTCCTCCCACAAATACTCAACTTTGAGCCGGATATTTAGGAAATTTGTTTCAATTACGAAGTTTGTTCTCCCTATGAAACAGTCTGACCCTGCTTTAGTCCTTAGATATCTGCTCCATGCCATCAAACATTTTGAATACTAATGGAAAATATTGATTTTCCTCTCTAACAATCTGTCTGTTTCCTTCCTTTTCTCCCTCTAATTATTCTTTCCCTTGCTCCTGTTTCACTGGAAGCAGCAAACCTGACAGGTAAGATTAAACCAATGTCAAGCTCTTTGTTCATTTTAACCAACAGCAATAACATGATACCAGATGCTGTACAGGGCACAACGCTGTGAAACAGTATTTTTATTAATGCACTTTACTCAATCCAAGTAGCCATGCTAATGATGTGTCACAAGTCAGTCTGTTTTTTTTCTCCTTGGTTGTTTGTATCTACTAATTGCTCTTTTGACTAAATGTTGTTTGAGCAGCAAGCGTAAGGACTCTGAACCCGGGACCAAGAGCCTGTTGAGAGACGCAGAGAGGATGGCCCAACACCCGACAGACCCTGTGGAGATGAGACGCATCAACTTCCAGACTCCAGGTATAAAACACCGGAGGCACCTGAAACACACTTTCCATTTGCATACTAAAATGTACTTCCGATTGCTCATCAATTGACGATGAAATATTCATGCAACTATTTTTAACTTTGGTAAGATTATGCAGACAAGATAGTGAAGGTGCATCTCAACCCACCTGGCAGCTTCCAGTCCTTTCTAGAATCAAAATGGTCGTTGCACAGGTATTGCAGTCAGTGCTTAGTCACGGCTGAGTCACAACGGTGTGACAAAATCAGATCATCTCCTCACGCCCACAGTCCACATGCCAGGCTGCAGATAGCACATCAGAACACACAGATATCTGTCTTATCACTCTCGAATTGAATGGTCAAAATGCTATATCAAAAGGTGAGTTGCTGGTTAACTGTGGTAATTCATAAAGGAATTAATTCTGTTCTCTCTGGCTCACCAACTAAAACCCTGTTGTGAGGTAACTACAGGAATTTGGCCGCTGCCCACCTCCTACAGAGTGAGATCTAACAACACAGCTGGTTTGGTCCAGGCGTCAGGCTGGTGATGCTTTACTTTCTCTCCTTCCTTTAAATTAACAGAATCCAGAAACCAATGGCCTGGAGGGATCGAATGACAGTATTTTCCATATTTTCACGAGTGCAGGTCATGAAAAAAGTCCTTGTTGAAAAGGTGGCAAGATGTGTCATCGTGGAGAAAGGTTTTACTTGCCAAGCTTTCTCATTTAATCCATAGTTTAAGGTGGAGGTTTTTTTTACATTTGTTCGTGGGAAGCGGAGTAAAATCCACCGAACAAAGCACTCCAGCTCGTCTCTTCTATCATATGATTGTTTTACTCTCATGTGGCAGCAATGCTGAAGCTCCCACTTCTTCTCTCCTGAGATTTGAGCTTGTGAGATGCGCAACAAAGATGAAATTTGTTTCCAACCCAACCAGCTGATGCTATCCGAGGTCGTTTTGGTCGTGACAGGAGCGTGTTGTCGTGATAACCTGTGGGTGCTGCAGTGCCAGGCTAGCAGAACAAATAACCATTGATACGGCATGAGCCTGTTTTTAATAGCTGTAGCAGCCGAATGTCTTAAATGCTTTTCATAGTGTATCGACATGGTTTTCTATTCAAGAAACATTTAGAAAGCATTCAGACTAAGATAGATTGTTTATTGTGTTCAAAGCAGTGTTTCTCTTTGATTTGTTGTTGTAACTATTTTCCTTTTGAATGGACAATGGATCCAAAAAGCTCCTCTTTTCGTGCTCCAGCTGTGAACAGAAA
Source organism: Eleginops maclovinus (assembly GCF_036324505.1). Lineage (NCBI taxonomy): Eukaryota > Metazoa > Chordata > Actinopteri > Perciformes > Eleginopidae > Eleginops > Eleginops maclovinus. The sequence goes on from NC_086354.1 coordinate 11,921,268, forward strand.
CGGATGCACAAGGCATAGGTTGCTCCTTTTGAGTGTGTATGTGGGTGTACGTTTGTGCAACCCTCCTAATTAGTGTTCTGTCTGTGTTTGTTTTCTCTGAATCGTTGCTCCTCTGATCACAGAGAAAGCAATTTATCAAAGAAAAACAATTTACAAACAAACAAGACTCGCCTGACTTTGTCCTCGCACATGGATCAAAATTGATTTTCTGCCTCAGCGTGTTCCTTAATGATATGTGAGGTTCTCTGATTGTATTATTTTTTGCACTTCTTTGCATATGAGTGATGTTGACCTGGAGTAATTTAGGGTAACTCAGCTTGTGACTGTTGTTGTCACGCAGGAATGATGAGCCACCCTCCCATCCCCATCAGTGATCTAGCCGAGCACATTGAGGTGCTGAAAGCCAACGACAACCTACGCCTCTCCCAGGAGTACGAGGTAAAAAAAAGTCATTATTCCATATGAATGAATATATAACATCCTTATTGTTTAGCGATGTTAAGCCTGTTAAGCCTTCGCTTCATAAAGCAATCTTATTTAACATTTCCATCTATGCGTGCAGATTATATGTTCATGATTTATTCAGCACTGCAATTTGTTGCTGTAACTTGTTTTCATCACACAGCGCTCTTTCCATTATCCTCAAGTGCACTACTCAATATGCCACTCTCTTAATGTGTATTTGCTGCCGCTTTTCCTTAGTCCATCGATCCTAGTCAGCAGTTCACCTGGGAGCATTCAAACCTGGAGGTCAACAAGCCCAAAAACCGCTATGCTAACGTCATAGCGTACGACCACACCAGAGTCATCCTGGCTCCCATAGAAGGTGAGGATTAGCTGAAAAAGAGCAGCATGAAGATGTTTAGATATAGACATGTGAGAGTGGGAGTACGGATGTGTTTAAAGGGTTGAAAGCAAAGAAAGGTGGGAGAAGGAGAGGGAGAGCTGCATGATGGATGAAATGTGAAATTGCAAACAGTGCTCAGGACTGGCTCTGTGCAGTGGCATGAGACTGACAAACAGTGCAAGTGCATTCAAGTGCAGCCAGCACTCCTCCAGAACAAGAAGGGGGTGAATGAATTTGATCTTCAGCTCATGAATTTACACAGACAGAGTGTCGTTTGTTTGTTGTTGTCCGCTAGTCACCTAGCAGCCGTCTGTTGGAAGGCGCGGCTGCCAGATACAAACAAGTTTGTTAGGCTGTTTGATGTCATACACGCAGGTTAATTTATGATGTTGCTTATGCAGATGCAGTTTAGCATCAGAGCCTCACAAGTGTCTCGTCTGCACAGGTATTCTGGGGAGCGACTACATCAACGCCAACTACATTGATGGCTACAGGAAGCAGAATGCCTACATTGCTACACAGGGGCCACTGGCGGAGACGTTCGGTGACTTTTGGAGGATGGTGTGGGAGCAGCGGGCCGCCTCAGTGGTCATGATGACGCGCCTCGAGGAGAAGTCACGGGTAGGAAATCCAACATCCACACACTGACCCCCAATATACATCTTAGACTACCTGCAATTTATAGGGTTATAGGGTTTGCTTCACAATGTAATTAAACTTATGGAAACAGATTTTTGTAATTCAGTCCGAAAACTGTAATAGTTATAATTATGATGCTTTCCCTTATCCGTGTAGATTAAGTGTGACCAGTACTGGCCGAGTCGCGGCACAGAGACTTACGGGATGATCCAGGTCACCCTGCTGGACACAATGGAGCTGGCCACATTCTGTGTGCGCACCCTTTCCCTGCACAAGGTAAATGATTGCCCTCTTTTCTTGCTCCCTCTCCATCTGAATCCACCCCTTGACTCACCGCTCTGCCCTTTCCTCCAGTAATTACTGAATGTGAAAACTGCTTTGATGTCTTGAATTGACCGTTAGGAACCTGGAGTAATTATGAATTTCCACTGTCACTGGCCGAGTCACGCATGTGAACACACGGAGGAGGACAGATTAGTCTGGGCTTCATGGAGTGTTCAAACCAGGCCAGCCTCCCAGTGTCAGGCGCCGAGATTTGATCACTGTTGGAAGCAGAGCACTTTCTTATAGCAGAGGACTAATCTAGGACCGGCAGACTAGCGTGTCTCTGTGGCCTACTTACAAATACAGAAACTGGGCCAACTTTCGCTTCCAAGTGTTGCACAGCTTCTCCAAATTTTTTGCAATGTGTTGTGAAACGTCCAGTTAGGAGATCTGTCATAGAGTGGAGAATAATGCACACAAAATATTTACTTATCCTAGTATTATTCCTGTCTTTGGTGTAGATTGTGTATAATGTAAGAATCATTTGGTTCTTTTAACGGTATAATCTAAAACTAATGGATACATTGTGCATGGGAAAGATTATTTATGCATTAATTAAAAAGCTTCTTGGATATTCTGTATAAAGAAAGATAATTGTTTATTTTATTTTAGTATATTAGTTTATTTGACAGGGACCGTGTTCATATTGACAATGCAATATTTCTTCTTAGCAAGAAAGGCTTATTTTAATTTCGTCCATGGGCAGGCAATAGTTAAAAGCACAGAAGTTAGAAATAAAAGCATAACAGATTCAATCAAAAACAGTGCTGGCTTTTATGATTGGCAATAACTATGACATCATCTATGGAGACATATCTGAGAAACTGAGCTCAAACAATTGGAAATGGTTTCATTTCCCTTTAATTACTGAATATGTTCTATATTTGAACATTCAATAATTCATAAAGTGAAACATCTTACTCATGTACAGACAAATGTTTCTTCAGTGCCCGTAAAGCCACATTTTGTGCTTGTCTGTTATATCAGAGTGGCAGCAGTGAGCGGCGAGAGGTGCGTCAGTTCCAGTTTACATCCTGGCCGGATCACGGTGTGCCGGAGTATCCCACCCCCTTCCTCAACTTCCTCCGCAGGGTCAAAGCCTGCAACCCTCCAGACGCCGGACCTATCATCGCTCACTGCAGGTACAGCAAACACCTAAGTTTATCTTTAAGGGATTCATTTTGAGAATTTTGTATAGTTTTCACAGAAAATTTGATGAGAATAAAGATACCACTATTAGCTCTGATATCTTCTCAGTCAAGTTAAAGCTAAAAAGCTCAATATGTTGAAGTATTCCTTTACATAAAAATAATAAACAGAATAAGCTTCCCTCAACACTTATTCCTCTTCCTCTATCAGTGCCGGCGTTGGTCGCACTGGCTGTTTTATTGTCATCGATGCCATGCTGGAGCGCATTCGACACGAGCGCACTGTGGACATCTACGGTCACGTGACCCTGATGCGCTCACAGAGGAACTACATGGTGCAGACGGAGGATCAATACAGCTTCATTCACGAGGCCCTGCTGGAGGCTGTGGCCTGTGGGAACACTGAGGTGGCCGCCAGGAGTCTCTACTCTTACATGCAGAAGCTGTCCAAGGTGGAGCCCGGAGAGCATATCACCGGCATGGAGCTGGAGTTCAAGGTAATAATAATGCAGGGAGTATTTGCTGTCTGGCGTACAACATTACATTCTGAGAGTTTGTCTGAAAAGAAGAAAAGAGAAGTGTTTTTGAACTACCGTACTTCAATTGAAATCATGTCTACTTAAAATGGTTAGTTACTTAAGTCTGTGTGTGGTGAGTAGTTAAACTTGTGGTTGATTTTCCTTTCTGAAATTGTTTTAATTTAATATTAATTCAAACCTAGGTGATGTAAACCTGCCTAGAAGCTGACATGAACACATATTACATGTTTAAATCAGAAAGATTATACCAATATACTTTTTCCTACTTTGCTATCTTTTCTAAAAAAAACAGTAGTCATTTCCATAAACAGAATAAATCCTTGATAATCCTGCATTCTTCCATGCCAAATCACATTAGATTCCCTGGATAATATATATAAAAAATAAATAGAAACAGCTTCACACCTTTTCTCTCTCCGTGCAGCGGCTGGCTAACACCAAAGCCCACACATCCCGGTTCGTCACAGCCAACCTGCCTTGCAACAAATTCAAGAACCGACTGGTCAACATCATGCCCTATGAAACCACCCGCGTCTGCCTCCAGCCAATCAGAGGCCTGGAGGGCTCTGACTACATCAACTCGAGCTACATAGACGGATACAGGTAGGTTTTTGTCCAGAGAACATTAATGTGACCTGATCCGCTCGTCCTCTTATGATGGCTGCATGAGTGAATGGACTGGATGGGTTTCCACCGCAATGTTCCCACCTGTCACGTCCTGTCACATCGGTCATTATTGTAAACATGTAACCGCTATTTGTCTCGCTGCACGGCACTTGCCTCAGTCACAGTGCTTCTGATGATTCAGGCATTCAGAGCAATTGTATGTTTTGACTGTTCCTTTTCTTGCCTGGAGTCTGACCCTCTTTTCAATCTGATGATTGACAGTGTGTGTGTGTGTGTGTGTGTGTGTGTGTGTGTGTGTGTGTGTGTGTGTGTGTGTGTGTGTGTGTGTGTGTGTGTGTGTGTGTGTGTGTGTGTGTGTGTGTGTGTGTGTGTGTTGTATTCATTCAGAAAATGTGTTTATTATAGGCTCCCAATTAGCTGTCTATGCCCTAAAGTGCAGCTAGTCTTCCTGTGGTGCAGATTTGAAAACATACATTTAAAATTCCAGGCAAAAATAAGACATAAGGCTAAAAAAAATCCCCATAAACTAAGCATTTCATCCTGCAAATATATTGTTTCAATATGTTTCCTTATTTCTTTCATTAACATTGATTTCTGTGTTAAATTAGTTAATAAGAGTGGTAAAGATATCCATCGCTTTATATACAACTTTGTGTTAAAGGAAATGTGTTTTTGCCTTGGGGAGTAAAAAACAGCCTGCATGCTGCCTGTCTGATGGCCTATGTCTGATCGTAATGTGTGTTTTAATTGATTGTATTGACATGATTAATTCTTGGATTGTTGCACATGCCATGTAGATAAAAGAAATGCTGCCATTATCCTGTATTTAACGTTTAGACAGTTAAGATGGATGTTCATGCTATATAGAGCCAGGCTTGCTGCTTTGTTCTGTTCTCGTTTGAGATGGTTAAATCTTTTTTGTGACGTGTGTGTAGGCAGCAGCGAGGCTACATTGCCACCCAGGGTCCACTGGCTGAGACTACAGAGGATTTCTGGAGGATGCTTTGGGAACACAACTCCACCATTGTGGTCATGCTCACCAAACTGAGAGAAATGGGACGGGTAGGGGTAATTACATGCACAGAGACAAAGAGCTAGAAATTACATGAAATGTCAGCCCAGTTCATAATTTCATTAATCATTTTATTTGTTCTGCTCCCTCAGGAGAAGTGTCACCAGTACTGGCCCGCAGAGCGTTCAGCCCGGTATCAGTACTTCGTGGTGGACCCCATGGCTGAGTACAACATGCCTCAGTACATCCTCCGGGAGTTCAAAGTTACGGATGCCAGGGTGAGTTCATGTTCTTCTGTATTTTGTATCCAAACAGCAAGCGTAACATTACACACCTTGACTTTTCTGCCCTTTTCCCAATCCATCAGTGCTGTTGGAAGGCAGCGATGCAAAGCATGTCCTATCGACCTGTAGTGTGTGTTGGTTAGTGTGTGTTTTGTATGGGAATGGTTAGGTCTATTGGTAAGTAGCCCCTTAGATTACTCATTCAACCGTGCTGTCTCCACATCACCTTGACAGCATAGTGTGTGAGAGCGTATGCGTGACTATGTGTGCACACTCTCTCATGCACATATCAGCCAATCATAGATAACTCCAGTTAGACCTGTCCTGCACTGACGCCACATCGACAGATGCTCTATTGATCTCCATTAAAGGGGAGTCAGAAAGGCTGAGCCGAAGAGAAAAGATGTAATTGCCTGCTGAGTGGCTGACAATGGCAGACGTACAGACGTTACAGCTTGGAGTTAACCACCACCACTGATCCAGGGTCAGATAACAGTAATCATTAGAAGGGAAGAAAAGGATATTGCATGAGTCTCACTCCTCAGTCAATAAAAGTAGAATCTCTTTAAATAGTCTTTTTGTGGAAAAAAACAGCAACGCACAAACAATAACTACATGTTTAAAGTAAGAACATCTTGAAACTTAAATTACATCAGATACAATCCCTTATCCACTCTGCTTTCAGTGTAATCGTTCGTCACTCCTCATTTCCTCACTCCTTTAGGACGGCCAATCACGGACAGTGCGTCAGTTCCAGTTCACCGACTGGCCAGAGCAAGGCGTGCCCAAATCTGGTGAGGGCTTCATCGATTTTATTGGCCAAGTGCACAAAACCAAGGAGCAGTTTGGCCAGGATGGACCAATCAGCGTTCACTGCAGGTAAGCAGTGGGGTGCATGATATATGACTAATGATGAAACCATTCAATGTTAATTAATAGTAATAGTAATAGTACATGTAATTGCATAATAACGGCAGTAGGTGTAGCACATTAAACTCTGAGACTTTGTTAACTATAGTCAATGTTTCCCTTTATGGCTGCAGTGCTGGGGTGGGGCGGACAGGTGTGTTCATCACTCTGAGTATTGTCCTGGAAAGGATGCGTTACGAAGGGGCAGTGGACATCTTCCAGACTGTCAAAATGCTGCGCACACAGAGACCAGCCATGGTGCAAACTGAGGTAAACACTGAATACGATGTGGGGCTCAGTGATTCATAAAACAAGTAAAGCACTCTATAGCACACCATAAGTAATGCTTAAAGCAATTTTTTTATCAATCTGGTTATATTTTTATTGTTGAAATATTTATATAGTATTTATCAAACCTCAACCTGTCTTACACACTGATTTTCCTTATTTTAATGATGATGCTATTAAGTTTAACATACCTTTCTGTCAAGCATGTATTATGAATTATGAGGCAAAATATAAGATATTTGCACCTAAATAAACTTCATCATCGCTGATAAAAACATTCATTATACCACCTTAAAAAAAATGTATATATGCATTTGGCCATATGTATGAGGGTATTTTATTTCCAACTGCATGCTAATATTTCAAAATACAATATGTGCTTATTTTCATCTTTCCACAATTTTGGTTCAATAGGAAAAATAATTTGTTGCTGTTTGTATCTGCAAATACACACTTTACACTTTCTGTGAAAACCCTACATCATGTAAGATATTTGTTTTAAAACAGATCCGTGACAATGCATTTTTCACATAATCGAATGGGTTTTTAGTGATTTGTTTATTTCAAATCATATGACAACTTTCTCAAAAGGGACACTTAATCCTTCAGTTCATCTGAAAAATTTAAATCACCAGACTGAGAGATTAGGATGTATAAGACACTCTGCAATCCCAACCTATAGTTAAGCCAGGATTTGAGTTAAGCCTCTGTTGCATACCATTGTCATGATTCTAGCTTAGAAATGAGACTGGAGAGGTGTTGTGAGCCTGTGTCTGTTCCTGTTCAGAGCAATGATTTCTCACTCTGTCTCTTCCTCTGTTTCTCACCCAGGATGAGTATCAGTTCTGCTACCAGGCTGCTCTGGAGTACCTGGGTAGCTTCGACCACTATGCAACGTAAGTAAAGAGACAACCACACATCCATCTGTCTGCTTCGAGGTCCACCAACAAACCGACGAGTGAAACAAGAGAAAGAAGGCCTGAAATAACGTGAACATTGAACCTTTTCCTGAGAGCAAGACTTAAAGTTGAATTATACACCAACAAGGACAACAAAAGATAACAACAAAAACAGCAACAAGAATTATGTGTCTAACAGCACCCACACTGCTGGTGGGTGTGGAGACTATCCATGTGTAATCCATATACTTACCTCAGTGTTCCAGTGTGAAGGACGTATAATACATGTGTGTTGTGGTCAGCTATCTCCAATATGAACCAGTGAAATACAAACAGCTTCTGAACAGGAATTATGATACTATATGTGTATAAAAAAAGAAAAAAAGGAAAAAAACACAAAGAACCTGGATATTTGCTGCACCCTATATGGGCTTTTTATCCTCAACTTTGTATCTATTGGTTTAGTGTACTAAGGGGTTACAATGTGCAAAGGTGAACATTTCTATGTGTCTGTGAGTCTATTTCAAAGGTGTCTACTGCTGCCACAGGTAGCTCTGATTATAGTTTAGAGCAGAGGACTCAACACCCCGAGGACTGTTGGAGAAGCATGTGGATGCTCATTTACCCAACGCACAGTGCCAAGAGAAACCAAGCAGCGTGAACGTGAACCGTGGCCTACAAGGAGAGATGACCGCCTCTTTTATCCAGCATAACATAAAGTCAGACCAGAGACCGCTCTAACAAACACTGGCCAAGGATCAGTTCATGCTTGTCTCCAATGGTGTCCTCGCTGAGCAACAGCCCGGCCACAGAACAGTGATTAGAGCCCGTCATATCCTGAGATCTGTAGTCCAGTGCATTCTTCGTCAAACAAAGCTTGCTTGCTATTTGCTGTAGTCCTTGTTCATCCTTCAGCTCATCTCCTCTTGAAGTCAGCCCCATTGTGTCAGCTCAGCTGTGGCTCATTGAGAGGGATGCTAATGAAAGCTTCAATCCTGCTAAAACAGTTCTCATCCCATTTCTGCTGTCATGATTCTTGTGTGTTTTTACTGTACGTCTCTGCCTTACGCTGACTCATGTTTTGTGTTCAAACATGCTGCTTAATGTTCATGCGTTGTGTGCTTAACATGTATCGTCATACAGTATCTGAACTTGAGGATGAAAGTTTTTTCCCAATCATCTTCGTCCTCTAAAGCTTACCTACTTGAATTGCACGACTTTGCAGTAACATCAATCTTGTGTTTTTACTATATAAGGCTACTGGCAGTGAAAGATAATGACAGAAATCCAAAAAAAACATTCAGCGCTTTTTTGCTCACTTTCAACAGTCCTTTCCCCGCACCTACCTTCATATAAACTTCATTCAAATGATCTCTGTTTCTAAATCACATTGTACAGAACATCCCAACTTAACCAAATGATGTTTCCCCCCCGTCTGCTCCAGTAGAAATGCACAAGTCTGTGATATCGATATATATCTTTTCTTGATTTGACTTATAATCATAATTGGTCCCATGCGGTGATTTAAGAGCACAGCGATGTCCGGTAAATCAAACATTTCGGTTTCACAGATTTTGTACATAAAGTCTTTCATTGGAGTCCTATATCAGTACAGTTACATACGTCTGAGCACAAGATATAACGTGGGATTGGATGTGATGTAGTTCTTATTGTCGCAAAAAAAGCCTTATTGTTATTGTTCACTTTGTCATATTTATTTCATATGATTTTTTAAGATATTTATTATTCTATTTTGTTACTTTTTACGTTCGTTTTTAATCTATTTATTTGGGATATCTACCAACTATAACCAATAAGATGTTGTATACCTGTTTCTTTGGCGAGCCAATGTTAAAGTATGATATTGTCACTGTTTGTTTTTTTATTTTTAATGGTCAGTTTTGGTGCTTTTTTATTTGCTTTATTATGATAAAGTATGCCCTCTGTGTAGGGTGCTATTTGATACTGATTACTGATGTCCGACTAGTTAGCTAGAGATGTGCATTAGAGGAGACCTAGTTTAAGTTTACAGTGATGCCCTTTTGAAGCCCTCCCACTCTCCACCTCCATAGCAACAGCAGCGGTGTGATTGATCACCGCAACAGAGGTATGGTCCCTCCGTGATACGTTTGAGGGCATCAGAGAAATTATAAAGAGAGCAGATTTCTTGACTTAAATCTCGGACAAGCCGTTGGTATTACATTACCTGGAAAGCACATGGTAGCAGGTGTATTTTTGACAGAGAATGGGCCAGCTACACGCACCCGCTAAAGTTATTGTTTCTATCTGAAATTATTCTGATATGAAATTAATGTGTGGTCCAGAAGTCTTGACAGTGTGTGACATATATGAAATATGTTATTCCTTCGATTTCTAATGATTATTGTGTCAAGAGAAATATAAAGGCACTCACATGAAACATAATATGCCGTGTGTTGAGGGCCAGCTCTGTTGAACTCACCCCCTCACTTATGTACCTGTTCTTTCCTTTCAAACCATGGATGTAGATATTGTATCTTGACTTTGTATTAAAAGCAGGATGATTGGATATAGCGTACAATGAGCTGTTTGATTTTTGTGTTACTTTCCTTCATTCATTGCCCACTAGATGGGACCAAAGTTACTCCAAACTGAAATGCACGGCTGTCACTGAACACAGCTTTAACTAAATGCATTGCACACAATTACACTTTGAATGTTTTGAATTTAAATATGTTTGCCTTTCTTTCTAGAAACCAGAGTATAAAGAAAGTGTTGTGCTGGTTTGGAGCCAGTAAAACAGATTGCATTCATTTCTGATGTAACTCCATTTGTAGCATAGTTATACAGGAACATGGCAAGATAATGAAGCGTACATGTCATATTGGATGGTAGGGATAGGACATATTTCCATGTTGGGGTCGCAGAGCATTCTCCATCGCTGCCCCCCACCCTCTGGAACTCACTCCCACAACACATCAGAGACTGCACTGACCTCCCCTCCTTCAAAACACTGACCAAAACTCACCTTTTTAGACTAGCTTTTAACGTGTGATTGATGACATGTCAATGTGATAAAATACTTTTTATCTTATTTTTTCTTACCTCTGTAAAGCTTCATTGATGACTTGATAAAGCACTTGATAATTCAAATGTATTAATTTTATTATTATTATTAAAGAATACTGAGATTGTTAGGATTTAAATAACTATTGTGATTACAATGTGAAAACGAGCTACCACTTAATTTGTTTCAAAATGATCCAATATGTGCCGTCCTCTGAGCTGGACAACTTACATTGGTCTTTATCTGCAGCCAGATGAAAGACAAGAGTGCAGGAGCCGTCTACAAAGTACAGCGCTGAAAAGGCATACTACAGAAGATTCAATAACTTCCCTGTTCTCCTACCGATTATAATACAACACTTCTTGTAAAGAGATACTTTTTTTGTAAGGAAGATTAGCACAAGGTCTTTAAACAGCTGCAAGCATTAACTCTTTTGTTTAGGTCTTCTAGTTTTAGATTTTAGTTTTGACACTTGACCTACATACTATGTCCTTTGTTAAATTGTACAACCCTTATGAGCACAGACTGTACAGGAACAAAGAACGAGGAAATATTTGTGGTATTTTCCATTTAATGCTGCTCCATGATATATTTATTATATGAACTCTTTGTGTGTGTGTTGTTCGACAGAGGGCAGGTGATGGCATTGTGTTTCTGTGTCAGGGGTCTGGAAGAATTGAACAATTGTGCGGTATTTAAAAAAAGGACTTTTATCATTTCATGATCACTACCCTTTATTTGTAACAGTAACAATCTCATACAACAAGTCTTCTACTGAAGAGAAATGTTGATCTCTGTTTGCAGTGAGGCCCAGAACACACCCTTCTGTGTAGAGATTAAATCTGTAATTTACTAAAAATGAAACTCACACTGGATATATCTGATCTCTGTAAAGCTCTGCAATTTTTTTACTGTTCAGTCTGTGCAAAGTTCACAAACATCTGACTATGATCTGTCTTTTGATATGAAAACTTGCTGAGTGTGATTGACCAACCCTTTTACCTCGAACTTCCTGAAAATCTTAGAAACCCAACTGCACAGTTGTATTCTAAGTAAATAGAGGAAAAGGAAAAGAAAGAGGAAAATGTCAATTACAAGATAATTCGGTTATAGAATCTTTTTTTATATCTAGTGACAGGCTTCGTAACTTAGTGCTCATAAGGAAACCTTATTTTTCCTAAACCTCATATGATGACGATACACACCACACACAAAATGGTTATTGTGACCCTGAACTGCGGTTGCTCCAAGCAAACTAAGCACAGAAGCCTTTCTGAAATTCTGACACACTATGTGCAATATGTGGGTCTAAACGCCAAGGCGTGCTCCAAAAGTAACGTCGAAATTGGTGTTGAAGACGTCTTTTCAGAAACATTGTGTCTTTGGTGCGAAGGATACTAATTTAAAAGGTAGGAAATATGAAAGACAAAATATACCCTTTACAAAAAAAGACTATGTGTTCTCACTGTTTGTGTAATTTCAGTAATCAGTAATCAAATGAATGCCCGGGGGATAAATAGCACTGTCTTATATGGAAACCTGGTTGCTTGTCTCTCTGCCATGATATATACAGTTAGGTCCATATATATATGGACACTGACACAAGTTTTGTTTTTTTACCTGAAAAATATTCCAATTGTTGATATATAATGGACATTGACATAAAGTGCAGACTCTCAGCTTTCATTTGAGGGTATCCACATTCAAATTGGATGAAAGGTTTAGGTGTTTCAGCCCCTTAACATGTGCCACCCTCTTTTAAAAGGGATCAAAAGTAATTGGACAATTGACTCAAAGGCTATTTCATGGGCAGGTGTGGGTAATTCCTTCCTTATGTCATTATCAATTAATCAGATAAAAGGCCTGGAGTTGATTTGAGATTTAGTGCTTGTATTTGGAAGATTTTACTGTGAAGACAACATGCGGTCAAAGGAGCTCTCCATGCAGGTGAAACAAGCCATCCTTAAGCTGCGAAAACAGAAAAAAACCCATCCGAGAAATTGCTGCAATATTAGGAGTGGCAAAATCAACAGTTTGGTACATCCTGAGAAAGAAAGAAAGAAAGAAAGAAATAAAAGCACTGGTGAACTCAGCAACGCAAAAACCCCTGGACGTCCACGGAAGACAACAGTGGGGGATGATCGCAGAATCATTTCCATGGTGAAGAGAAACCCCTTCACAACAGCCAACTAGGTAAAAAAACACTCTCCAGGAGGTAGGCGTATCAATGTCCCAGTCTACCATAAAGAGAGGACTGCATGAAAGTAAATACAGAGGGTTCACTGCATGGTGCAAGCCACTCACACGCCTCAAGAATAGAAATGCTAGATTGAACTTTGCTAATAAACATCTAAAAAAGCCAGCACAGTTCTGGAAGAACATTCTTTGGACTGATCAAGAAACCAAGATCATCCTCTACCAGAATGATGACAAGAAAAAAGTATGGAGCAGGCGTGGTACAGCTCATGATCCAAAGCATACCACATCATCTGTAAAACACGGTGGCAGTGTGATGGCTTGGTTATGCATGGCTGCCAGTGGCACTGGGTCACTAGTATTTTTTGAAGATGTGACACAGGACAGAAGCAGCCGGATGAATTCTGAGGTGTTCAGAGACATACTGTCTGCTCAAATCCAGCCAAATGCAGCCAAATTGAGTGGGCGGCGTTTCATAATACAGATGGCCAATGACCCAAAACATACAGCCAAAGCAACCCAGGAGTTTATTAAAGCAAAGAAGTGGAATATGCTTGAATGGCCAAGTCAGTCACCTGATCTCAACCCAATTGAGCATGCATTTCACTTGTTAAAGACTAAACTTCAGACAGAAAGGCCCACAAACAAACAGCAACTGAAAACCGCTGCAGTAAAGCCCTGGCAGAGCAAAAAAGGAGGAAACCCAGCATCTGGTGATGTCCATTAGTTCAAGACTTCCGGCAGTCATTGCCAGCAAAGGGTTTTAAACCAAGTATTAGAAATGAACATTTTATTTTCAGATATTTAATTTGTCCAATTACTTTTGAGCCCCTGAAATGAAGGGATTGTGTTTAAAAAATGCTTTAGTTCCTCACATTGTTATGCAATCTTTTTGTTCAGCCCAGTGCATTAAAGCTGAAAGTCTGCACCTCAACTGCATCTGAAATGTTTCATTTAAAATTCATTGTGGTAATGTACAGAACCAAAATTAGAAAAATGTTGTCTCTGTCCAAATATTTATGGACCTAACTGTATACCCAGGGGGTAAGTAGACAATGTGGCTATAGCATCCTTCACTATAGTCACCTGGGTGTATATACCATCTGCCTTAAATGAATCCATATATATTCAATACTTCATTCTGAAAGGTTATTTCAAATTGATTTTAAAACATTTTGCCGATTTCATTGACAAAGCTTTCTTTTATCATCGTAGTACAAAATAAATGGGACTCACTTTGCCGCTTCACCCAAATCACACAGTTCAAGAAATCAGTTTTCTCCTCTGTAAGGTGAGCATGCTAAGAAGTCATGTGTCCCGCATCCAAACTCAAATACAGTATGTGTTGCATTTCTTTCATGTATATTTGTTCGCCAAGTACCAAGGTGATCTATTACAAAACTTTGCTGTGCATGTACCTAAGCAATTACTTTACCAACATTTTGAATGTTGAGTGTATTTATGAGGATTAACAGTTTTTGTTAGGTCATGCCGTGTGGGATATCAAAGCATCATTCCTTCTCTGATCTATATCTGTGCAGGCTGAGCAGGTTAGTTGTCAGGAGACGTTGTTGTGACTGTTGTGACTGTTGTGACTGTTGTGACTGTTGTGACGCTGTCTCTGCATACCTGTGGACATGTGCTAAAAGGTGTGTGCGTCTGTGTGTCAAGAGGTCAGGGTAAGTAGAACCACCTAAACCGTCTGTTTCCTTGAGGAACAAAAAAAATGAGGCCTCTTAACCTACCTTCATCGATTGGTTACCTTTCTGTGAGAATCCCCACCCCTAACAGCTGATTGGTAGACTAAACAATAGGAGGCCAATCTTAAACGTAGGCTGTCATCACATTTTGTTTCTTTAGTTCTAGGAAACAAAGCATAGAACACACTTTTGTAGTTTTTAAATGTGAGAGAGGTGAAGACAATAAGGAAAGCCTTTCACTGCATATGTGCATGTGTGTGAATCTGTGTGTGTGTGCAAGTTGGAAGTATTTATCTTCCACCATGAGTCTTAAAGGCAGGAGTTTCTCACTGGACAGCTCTGCGTGAGTACAAAAATGTTGCTATTCATATTTCCCTATCGGTTTTTTAAACTATTTTATGTTCCTTCAGTCCCTTTTGCATGGTTCATGGTATTTTGTTGAAGTTGTCATCAATTCCTTGTATAATATTTGTATATCTATAAATATATAGAAATATTATACAGCTGTGCACGAGCCGTGTACACTTTTCTTATGATGTCTCCAGTGAAAGTAGCTGCTGTTTTGCAAAAAAGTGAAACCACTCTCTGGAGATCCTTGCTGTTGCTGTGAGACTAACTGCACATCTAAAGAGATGACAATTAGCCCAGGCTGTGGCAGAAAGTCAATACAGCTGGTATTAAAAGTTTGGAGATAGTTTAACTTTTACATAAAATAACTTCTCAAACTGAGGTATTATATTGGATGTAGAAACCATCAGGAAAGTGTATTGACTTCTTCTACTACTGTACTCTGTTACACTCAGTTTAAGTGAACATTATCAAATGTTTCCCATCATCTTGAAAGGGTGTTTTTCTCTGTGAAGTCTGGAAATACAACATGTGTATCCATTTATCTTTTGGGATTTTATCTCCACTTTTCTTCCCTGTATTTATCCCACCTGTGTGCGTCACATAAAAACTGCATCTGTCTGACATTTCCTCCTGCTCCCCTGGGACAGTTGTGTGGAAGGATTCGGTCTTCTTGGCAGAAGAAGAGGCAGCAACTGGCTCAGCAGTAAGAAATCTACCCACAGCTTCACTCGGTATGATGCCCCACTGGACATCCAGGGGCTAAATCCCAGCATCAACTCCAACATGTACATCAGGTTAACTCAGCCTTCAACACTACTCAGGAATTAAGAACAACATGTAAATGTTAAACTTATACCTAAATAAAGTCCTGATATGTTATCTCATTTTTCTTTTTGTGCGTTTTTCTTGTTTGTGTCATCAGGGATCATACAACAGAGGATATCATTGATCGACCGGATGGCTTTATCAATGTAAGTCCGTTTCACATCCTTCTTCTTCCTGTTGCCTGCAACAACCATGCTTTATATACACATTTTTCTATATATTTTTTTAATTGGAGCATAAGCAAGATAAAGATCCCGAAAAGATACCATTGTTTTGCAATCACTGCTTGGAACGGGAAGGATGAGCAGAGGATTGCAATCTACAACCTCACCACTAAATGGCACTAAATCATACCTGTACATTAAAATCCACTCTACATTTCAAGCATTGCAGACAGACACAGAGACAGCCTGATCATAGGTAGCTAGATGTGCAAATTAGCAATTGCTTACTCACAAGTTTGCCATATCAACTTCAGAGTTGATGATATGTCAGTGTTAACTTGTTCCCACTGCTGCTAAACAGGGATTAAACAATGTTGGGATTATGTCAGATAACAAACACCAAACTTGCTTCTTATAAAATGTGTTTATATCATATACATCACTCATTTTCCCCTACAGAGCTTCCTGAAGCACAAAAAAACCTTCCACAAAATGTTCCCAGAGATCCCTGAGAGGGAGAACCTTACACACAGTGAGTCTGTTACTTGTTCCTGGATATTGATTATGGAAATGACATCACGCTGTGACCTTTTTTCACTTTGTCCCCATTGTGTGATTAAGTGCTGGCCAATACTTTGTTTGCCAAGCACTGCACCAAGAATGAGAAACAGAAACCCTTTACTATGATTCTGCAGGCATGTCGGTTGTCAAGGTGACACTGCTTGTTTTTTAATTTATTGGAGAAACAACTATCTTACTACAAATATGTTTGTGTCTATTGTAGCCTTCTCCTGTGCCTTGCAGAAGGAGGTGCTGTATCATGGAAAACTCTATGTATCTGAGAACTATGTGTGTTTCCACTCATCAGTGCTGCTCAAAGACACCAAGGTAACATGCTCACACACATTCAAATATAGCATTATTCACACTGTAACACAGAACTTTCATAACAATGGTGGCACTACTTGGGTTTTTCAATTTGTTCACGAAAAAATCTGTCCAATTAAACCAACATGTGTTTAATTTTTGCAGTTAACATTAACATTTGCTATCCTGGGAATTACCATAATCATCCATAGTTCTGGTCAAATGGAGATTAGGTTTTTTAAAAGATCTGCATTGTCCTCTTTGAGGCTGTAAAGGCATCAAGAATCAAATATATCCACATATTTCAGGTGGTGATTCCTGCGTCGAGCATCAACGACATAAAGAAACATAACTCAGGTTTATCCATGGTGTCTATCCACATTGCTGGTGGAGATAAGGTCAGCATACACAGTTATCAAAATATATATCTGTCTTTCATTATATTTGCTTCATTTCCTTTCTTTATTGCATTTTTAGCTATATAAATAGTTTGTTTTAGATGTATAGTATCATTTTGCAGTTGAAAGTTTGATGGAAGCCAATAGAAACAGATTTTGTTATTAAATCCTAATGCCACATTATCAGGCTTGCAAAGTTGGGGCTTGTTTAGGGGCAAAATACATGATGTAAAATTGACTGAGTAAGCAAAAAGGCTAATTAACATCTGCAGTCATGACATTATTCATGTTGTGCAATGTTTAACCCTTTCTGCTGCCTCTTTGTCTTCTTTTTTTAGTACACTTTTGTGTCTTTGAGGAACCGTGAGATGTGCTATAAACTTCTTCTCTCTCTCTGTTCACATGAACAGGTAGGAACTACTCTGAGATACATGCACATAAAGGCATCATTTCTTAAAAAGAACAAAATAAAAACCAGGAGAAACCCTTTAGTGTGTTGTTTTTCTCACACAGGCAAAGAGCTCAAACAGCAGCCCTCATGTTTCCTCTGCAGATAATGAAGCTGACCATGACGTGGTATGTTTACTGCTTATCTAATGCAACCAAACAAAGAATTTCACGATGCACGACAAGTCTTTAACCTTCAGCCACTCTATCTTTGTCTGCAGGCCTCTGGTTATTCCAGTTTGGAGGACAGCATAGATCATGATCAGAGCAGAGGGGGCAGCATTAATCTCAACAACGACCTTCCCCAGATGTCCAGTGAAGGTGAGGAACAGAGAGACAAGTAAACATCACTGGTTGATATTGCTTCGTTTTGCTCTTGTATGTAGCTGAATAATATACTTTTTTTAATAATGCCATTTTATATTAAGCACGATAATATCGAAAATGTTATTAACCGTACCACTGAATGTAACAATGTACTGTTTACTTGTGACTTTCCAGGTCCTACAAAAGGCAATTCCACCAGTCAGAACAGAACAGAGGGAGATGCCAGAGGTGTGTGTAGGGGCCCACAAACAGACATGCACTTTCAGTAGCACCTACCAAAGTTCAGTCAGACAACTAGCATGTGTTTTTGATATGTTTATAAAAAGCCGCTTATAGTTTGAGTTTGGCATCCAGGCTCAGGCCTCATCTCCCCACAAATTCACATAGAACATTAAGTGATGATTAAATAACTATCCCCCCGGGCCTACAGGTGGATGCTGGGGTGGTGGTGGGTCAGGCGAGCAGCAGCAACATGGAAGCAGCAGCAGCAGCAGCAATAGTGAGGCAGAGGCAGGCAGATCTGGCAGCTTAAATAGAGCGACAGGTTTAGGAGAATGTGTTCGGTTGGTTGTAAGAGGGGCAAGGTGCCAGACATATAAATGTATCATTGGTGTTCAAGTTAACTGCCAGAACTAGCTGTCAGGCTTCGCCCTTTTTAATTGAACTGTTTTTTCTTCCGCTCATTATTATGCACAACTCCAGAAAGAAAAGAAAAACTATTTTTTTATTATTACATGACTAACACAGAGCAAGGAAAAACAATTTTTTAACCTGACCTTTTCTCACAACATGAATAAGATCATAGAAATGTTCTGGTAATACTCTCTTTGGCTTTTTGCCCCATATGTATCGAATAATGTTTGTATCTCAACTACATTTTCATGTTTGAAAAGTCCTAACTTAATGAAAAGTCTGGTCTACTCAGTAGCTAAATTATTGCAAGATAAGTGAGCAGTACATAATTCTCCTCTTAATCAAATACACACTGTGGTTAATTCAAAAGAAAACCAAATAACCTTTGTTTTTAATGTGCTATGAGAAAAAATTCAGTCAGATTTTTCTCTCTTGCAGTTCTATGGTGGATTTGGAGGATAACTGAAAGTGTTGCTTCACTCTTCTTCTTCAGAGAAGTCAGGAATCTCAGCACTTTATTCTATGTCTATGTATTACTGTGAGTATTAATATTACACACTCCTAAATGTACGCAAATACTGTTCAAAGTTTCATTTTTAAAGTAATATAATACAAGACTAGCATGTGGCTTTTGTTTTGCCAGATGTGTGGTTTCAATTTTCAGAGTATATTTAGCTGATAATATTTCTTTAACTAGTGTAATAAAATGAATGCAGTGCTTTTAATTCTTTCTTTTTTTAATGTTTGGCAGTCTTTACTTTTACTGAAGTAAATAATCTCCATAATAGTGTTGTGTAAAACCCACTGAGGATTGAAAAACTTTTATTCTTTCAGCTTGGACTTTTATAGATTACTATTGGGCTCTCTAAAATAAACACTGATTAGCTAAATCTGCAAGAACATTTGGGTATGTTGAATTTCTGGATTGGCCTCAAATCTCTCAGGAGAATAAAATAATGTAATCTTGGAGATATTTATGTTATATCACAATGTTCACACAGAATCTATTTGCTGTTACCTTTTTGTTTGGCATTGAGTATGTAACCATCATAGACCGTTTGCCCACCTTGTGAAATATTATGCACAAAGAAAAAGTGCGGTGCATTGTAAATGTAAATTCCAAGGCATTTACGTCTTTATTATGTGTTTGCAGAATGACGCTGCTGCTGTTGGCATTTGGGTACATGGGTCTGAGGATCATCGCTTTGGAAGAGCACCTGACTCAGCTGTCTTTCCAACACAGAGAGTAAGTAAACACAGAAATACAGAGGTGTGTTCTGAGAAAGACCTGTTCTGGTGGGAAAAAAGCTGAGATGGCTCAAACCGGTTTTGTAAACTGTTCAAACCATTATACTTAGATCAGATTAGACATGAAAAGTCGTTCTGCAGGTTCACGACCGCAACATGGGCTATAGATAAGTGAGGACATCTGACTCACACCCAAGAAATATGTGTTTAAATTACGACTTGAGACAAAAGCTTTGCACCAGTTTAGACAATTTAGTCAACTTAAATCCCTGCATTACATTTATAATGCATGAATGATCAATGTGGTGTGTAAGTACTTCCATAATGTGCTTGTTTCTCAGTGGTGGAAAATAAAACCGATAGGAATGTACTTACTGCTTGATTATTTCCATTTCCTGCTTCTGGGAAGACCTGTTGTTACATTTGCAGATCCAGATTTGCATACATACCAATAGTGGTGAACCTAAATTGTACCTAAGCACAATTTAGTTGCTTTAGGAATTTCATTTACTATATTAATTAGATATCAAATATTTACATTTCTACTGCAAATAATGAATACAATTATTATAGAATGCCACCCAGCTTTGCCAGCTGCAACATAGAAGTAATGAACACCCGCGTCAATACTTATAATACAGTAAAGTCAATTATTCTTGAAATATAGTTTTAAGATAATGCTTTTGCACTTTTACCTAAAATAGATTTGTACGTTTAGTATTTCAATGTTTACTTTTACTCAAGTAAATGATCTGAATTATTCTTTCACTATTGCATTAATGTGATGAACATAATATGATGCATTTTCTCAAAGAATAAATTCCCACACCAATATTCAGCTTATTCAACGCTTCTATGCTTGAAGCCATATTGATAACTTAAGTGGGCCTCTATTTGTTGATAAAAATAAAATTGTACTTTTGTATTACTTTGAGTTCATTTTAATTAATATGGTGCTACTTTAACTTAATTAAAGGATTAGTGTTTTCTCCACTGCCGTCCTCTACTCATGCAGCTTCTCCTTTGTTTGTAGGTACCAACTAACGTAGCCAGAGGCAGGTGACCCTTTCAGGAGTCATGCAGTGCACCACTCTCATAGATCCTGTCATACATTGATCGCTGTCTAGACAGGCTCCCAAAAGCATCTTATCATTTGACACGCAATGCAGGATTTGGTGAAATGTGCGTTATCGTGCACAAACAAATGCTCTCTCAATGGAGATTGATCTCCTGTGTCATGTCTGCAGAGAAAGCAGGTCAGCAATAAGATGCTTTTGGAATGTCTGAACCAGGCCACACGTGGTGCACTACACGGATGGCTGGCTGTGTTGGCAGAAAAGCACCAGGCCAATATTTCTATTAGATGAGCACACTTATTCTGTGCTGACTGATCAAAAACTGCAGTGAGGCTCTCCTGCATGGAGCCATATGGAGGCAGCCTGCTGAAGTCATGTTTGTTTCCTGGCCCGTGAACTCGCTGAGCTCAGCGAGCTGGAGTATTGGCCGCCTTTTCTGGATCAACACAACCTTCAACAGCGGGAACACACACACAGTGAAACAAGCACTTTATTTTCGCTTGGTATTAAATGTTTTTTATGTTATGACATGATAGTTCACATTGTGTAAGTGAACTGCTGGAATCAGGTGACACGTTTCAGAAAGAAGACTGTTAGTGACAAGAATCCGCCAGCAGAGGGCAGTCACTCCCATTAAACTCCACTGTGAAGCATCAAGGCAGGATCTGACTTGCACTTATAAATTCAGGCACTGATATTAATTTTAAGTACAGCTGTTATAAAAACCTTTGCTCTGGAATTTCTGTCAAATCAGTCCTATTAATAAATATTTGAAAATATGTGATATGACACATGTTGGTCAGATAAACTCCAGGACTTCAAAACCATTTTAATGACCAAACGTGAAATCTATGTAAACATAAAAACACAAGAATATTTTGGGATACATAAGGGAAAGTAAGAGGGCTCTTGAAAGATAACGTGCAAAGTGTAATGTTTCCTTCTGAAAAATGTCAAATACTAAATTGAAACAGGGTTTAAACAGATTTTAATAACTCTAATGTATAGCTGTGTATATATTTATCTATTCCAGTCAGTCTGTGAAGAGACGTTTTTAGTAAGTAATGTTTTAAATATTATGATTGTAATGATTTTGTATATTATTATTGTTAAACCCAATCTCACTTGTGTTCCAAATATTGCAATATGTTGTATCGCTGTCTACCAGATCTCCATACTTATGAATGAATGCACTGTAAAGAAAAAAGGTTGTTTTAAAAACAAGTCAGTTTCACGTTTTTGTACATAAGTGATCTTTTTTATTATTTTGTTGTCCATAAAAAGGTCAAGATTCAGTCCCATGAATTAATATCATTACATCATATTCTCAGTTCAAAAAAGCAACATAAAATTACAAATAATAAAACAAAAAATAGAATAGGTAAGTACAGTAACCATATAAACAGCCCACTAATATAGTCTAGCCCCCCCCCCCCACCCCAACACCACCCTACCACTGCCCCGCTCAAACTCTAGCACAAAACTCATAACAATACATCAGTTAGTATCAGTAATAAAAAAAATCAAATAAACGTCCCGTTTTTTTTAAAAGCGCTTCAATGTTCCAATGCCATGAGTTCAGCTTTACCCTCACATAGAATACATAATAGAGATAACGTCCCACTTGCTCTGCAAAACACAATAGACATGCATACAGTTTTCACTGTTCAACCCCCCACCCCCCACCCCCATCAATACACATTCAGGGCCAGAGGATACAATATATAATAGTGGTGCGTCAATAAAACGGCAAGTCTCCACACCGTTTCTTGAACCCCATGAATGAAAGGTGGATCCAGTGGTTTCCCTGATAACACGCCCAGTCCAGGAAAGAAACTGAGGCCTTCTTCTGCTTCCAGAGAGGCCATAACGATCCGTTTCTTCTGACGGCTCAGATCCCTGGTCCAAGATGGTAACAGTTTTCCATTATTTAAATATCGAACACACAAAGTACAGGATGAGAATGGAAAGATTCCCTGTTCGAAGTGTTGACAGGAAGCGAGTGGCCTTCACTAAGACCCACTTGTACTCCCACAATGGAGTAATCAGATCAGTGCTAGTTCAGTACATGTTCCCTTAAAAAAACGCAGCTACTACCACCGAAACTGATGCGCCTCCAATGCAGCAGACGCCTGGTGTAGATCTGAAAATGCGGCGCAAGCCTGCAACCGTTAAGACCTGACCAGTACTTTTTCATGTCTACACACAGGGCCTTTTACTAGTTATGATGAGAGTATCCTTAATGCTGGCCTGTAGCAGACAGTCAATAATAATGAAGACACACAAACTTACATTTTATACCCTTATTACACTTTGGATGCTTTGTACAATAGTGCTGAACTTAAGACCTGCTTTTGTCATGCTTGATCTGATATAAATGTGTAAATGTACTGTATACTACAGTACATGAATTATGTGTGTGTGGTGGTGTTTGAATGTGTGTATGTGTGTGCGATGATGTGCAAAGTTGTGTGTGTGGTGGAACCTGCACCACACCAACAGTGAGTGGCTCAAATTATGGCTTGTGTCAGACATGAAGCGTGCTGCCACCCATAAGAGAGCTCCTGTACATTTAGGGCCACAGAGGTTACACAGAGCTATTAGTAGGCATGATGTCTCGTCCTGGCACCTGATCCTAATCACATCGTTAGTCCTAACATCTACATGCATGGTTCTGAAACAGACAGTCCATGGCCCCACACTACATCAAACACGTTCGGATTAATTACATCGAGACAAAAACGTTAGAAACAAATGTGCATTATGAACAGGAGGCGGACTAACCCTGTTGATGAGAGCGACTGGAACAAGAAATGGAAAAGTAAACTGTGCGGTAAGACTACAAGTTAACCAGCATTACACTAAAGAGATTCTGGTGGAGCACAAGATTATTCTGAATAAATCTGACTAAATCTTCATTAGTTTGGTTACCCCCGCAGCTACTTTTGTCTCCTTATACCGTTAGAAATCTAGCCACAACATCAATCTCTAAACAGGTATGGTCACCAAAAGAGACTATAATTATTCACACACCTCCACTGGCACTTCAGACATAACGGTAAAGTTAACCATTCTGGAATGTTCTTATTTGCTCTATTGCTGAGGGTTGGATGAGAAGATTGATACGTCTCTCATGTGTCATGTATGTACACTTAAATATGAAACGGCAGCCAGTAGCTGGTTAGCTTAGCATCAACTCTTGAAACTAGATGAAATGGCAAGCCTGGCTCTGTACAAATGTAACCAAAATCAACCTGCCAGCACCTCACAAATTCATAAATAAACACGCTGTATCTTGTTAGTGTAATCCATACAGAAACTGAGGTGTAAAAATGACAAGTTGTTGCTGTAGGTACAGCGTAAACCGAGTGGCATAAATCTTCTCATTTAAGTTCAGCAACAAAGCGAATATCTAACTATTACTTCCTACTTGACATTTATCCTGCTGTTACCAAGTCAGCGCTGTTTGCCCAGCCCTTTAAACGTCACACATTAGTAAATGCTGAAGGGCTACAGCCTTCTTTTTAGTCCAACCAATCTAATGTGACATGAAATGACTAAATAATCCTTCACTTCTATATTTGTTCTAAAAATGCCAGAGATATTATCAATGTGGCTCTAACAGACTGGTTTCCATTTAAACCACACCGTCATCTTTATCCAAAATATGTTGGACCTGATGGGGGGGGGGGGATCAATACAGGAAGTAATTCCCTGTAAGTTTCTGCTGCAATTCTGCAGACAGGTAAAGGCAAAAGCTACAGCACAGCCAAGAAATAAAGAGGAAGCCATTTTGGGATCTTTTCAGAAATGGGGAGAGGGAAGTATGCGACACCCAACAGCCATATAAGCCATGACAATATTCCAGACTAGTCCTTGTGTTTCTGACACCAAAGGGAAGGAGATGGAGCCCCAAAACTACACAAATTAGTAGGTTAGTGTTAGTCGGACAACAACTTGGGAAATGCCCTGGCAGTCACATGGATGTCCATTAAAAAGGTAAACAGGAAGTGGGGGAGTGGGAAGGGGGGGCAGGGCACATGCTTGACCAGTGTTTGTCCACTGCAGAGAGAACTGGTCAAGCTGTGGAGGTATTCTTCATACATACACACGCAAAAAACAAACATAAAAATTGATAAGTCTCAATAAGCCTCCTCGACCTGTCCAAGTCATCAGGATGTCCTTCATTTCTTTCAGCACTGCTTCACACACTCTCGATCATGTCCATGGAGATATGAATAAACATTCACCCCTTACATCCATGACTCATTCATTCACTAACATGTCATAATTAAACATCTGTGTGCCTTTCTGGACAAAGCACATTGTTGTTACTTCTTAAGTCATGTTAGTAACTCCTTTCAAACCTGCAATTCATAAATGTCCCCAAGGTAAAAAACGGATTTGTGAATTTGTTCAATCTTGGTTCTCGTTTTTAGTGTTTCACCACATAGCTACTGATATATTTAAAACCGTTCTCACCGGAACAGGAAACCATTTAAACATATGCTGTGTTGAAAAGTAACTTAAAGGTGTGCTGCTTCAAAGACACACAGATGTGACAAAATATCACACCCCGTTTTAGGTCAACTTCTCATACACACTTTGCAAACATGCCAACGTTCACACTCTCACACACACACACACACACACACACACACGCATACGCACAATCTCATTCACACAAACGCAGAGAGGCTGCCGTTTTTTTTCTCAGGCATGCGCTGCAGCCAGGTCCTGGTTGATGAAGCGCCGTAGCCTCTCCAGGTACTGACTGTAAAGCTCAATGTCGTTGTGACCGGCTCCCTCCACCCAAAGGGGCTCCACGGCCTTGGGGCAGCGCTCAAAAAGGGCCAGGCCGTGAGAGAAGTCGATCACCTCGTCCTCTGTACCGTGGATGATGAGCACTGGAGACGGGATCTTTGACACTTTCTCTATGCTGGAAGAGAAATGGAGGCTGTTATTGCACCACCCAGGCAGTTTGAGAAAAAGGGGCTATTTTTTCAGTATTGACCAACCATGACATACATTACAAAATGCATTTCAGTTCACTCCAGTGCTGAAATCTGTCATTTTGTATGTATAAAATATGGATCTATATACAGCCGGGGAAAAAATTAAGAGACCACTTCAGCATTATCATTTTCTCTTGTTTTATTATTTATAAACATGTCTTTAAATTAAAAAAATGTTTGGTTTTATTATTGTATTCTATAAACTACTGACCATTTTTCTCTGTGTTCAACAACATTCAACAAACACTGGAATGGCTGCCATACATGTTGAGATAAAGATTTAAGAAACATTTGGTGGTCTCATTTCTACATAAAACCACCCGATGGGAAGTTGTGTTTTTGGCTAATCAAGCCTCACTAAGCAAGGTTCCTCGTCACATTCGCAGCAGAAACCTCAGAGAGTTGTTGTTGCCAAGGTAACACCAAATGGGGATCCAAATAAACAAAGTCTTGTTAACCTATTATTACCATCACGCAGACCTGCTCAGTGAAATGCAACATTCTCCTCGGTGATACAACCAAAGGGATTTCACAAAATATCCCCATGTTGCCAAACCTTTCTCCTTTGTCAGAAACGTCACAGACACGTTTATGGACATTTCTGTTTGAAGTGATATATTTTCAATTAAAGTTTCCTTTAAATACTAAAAAACAGCCCTTAGGGAAGCACTTACTTAGGGAAGGCATCAAAGCAGTATGTTTTCTTGGTATCGGGGAAAGCCACTCTCATGCCCGAGGTAAGAGGAGAGTGGAGGACAACAGCAGCACACTCAAACCGTGACGCCAGGTCTACTGTGGGCACCGTACCGATGCTCTGTCCGTACAGGATGATATTCTCAGGGCTGATGCCATACCTGAGACAACACACACAGAAAGATTTCAGTACAGAACAATAAACAAGAGTCCCTTTTATCTGCCTGAATTAGAAGAGATGAAGGACTTGTGTGTGCTGTAAAGATTTCCATATGCAGATGACTGCAGTATCTCTTTCAGCTAAGAACACAGGAGTGTGTTTCCTGTAGTAGATAGCAGTCGGAACGCTGTTTGGATAAACACACGGTAGTACTAAAAGATAGTCCTTTAAAAAAATCCATATTAATTAAAGTGTACTATATATTAATAATATTTCTGCCACTTCAGCTTGATGTAAGACAGCTCTTTCCTGCTGAATACTCAAGCCGTTGTATATCAAAAACAGCAGTTTTACCCCAAAAAACACAGGATCTGCTGATCTACCAATGCATTGATTGGGTACTTTGTCTTGTTTGGTGAATACAAACTAAACTTTTCAAACGTTATAGTCCCACAATAACAGAAAAAATAAACTAATTGAGGCAGCGAGAGATCAGCAACTTTCATTTGGCAAAGGAGTGTGGTGATAATGAGAGCCCTGTCGAAAAGGGCTGTCAAAGAGATGGATAAGCAGTACATTGCTTTACTTCTGGGCCATGATTCCAATCTGCTTTTCAAAACTTGGGCCGCGGCAATCACAACATACTTTACCCTGACTACGGATAATTACCTCACACAACCCCACTTCAGAACATCTGTAAGTAGGGACTCAGGGACTGTGTGTGTAGATTCAGATTGAGTTATAACACCAAGGTTTGTAGTTTTAAATGTGTCAGTGGCCCCAAAGTTCCACTGTGTTTCCTCCAGGGAATAATATGTTTGTGCTGACATGAGGCTCATTAACCAGGCTGGCAGCAGATAAACAAGAGGATTAATTCTCCAAATTTCAGATGCAGTGGCTTCATGCAGAGCACAGTTTGAAACAGCCAATCATTAGTCTGATAGATACTGAGCCATTACTTTGCTTTGATTTGAGTTGATGGTGGTCAGAGTGAGGGTACTGTGGTCAGCAGGGAGAAAGTTTGTATATAACTCAGCCAACCAAAAGTTCACAAAAAGTAACTGGCCAGAGATGCAAGTTCCTCTTGCTGGTTTATCCAACAAAGACATTTTAACTGACATCTGGTGCTGGTTGGCTGTTCATTTCGGGTTCTGTGTGGATGGGAATGGACGGTTTCTGTTGCTTACCGGGAGCGCAAGGCGTGCCAGGCAGCATCAATGTCAGCGTATAGGTTCTTCTCAGAAGGCTTTCCAGTGCTAACACCGTAGCCTGAGTAATCATAGGAAAAGATGTTGCAATTGATGCGTGTGCCTAAGCCGATGTAGAAGCTGCTCATCTGGCCCAGGTCTACTGCATTGCCATGGGAAAACAACACTGTAAACCTAAGAGAAAAGGGCAGAAGAAAAAAGAAGAAAGTTAGGCAGTTGCCGTAGGCTAAGAAGGGACCCTGCTGAACTGGAACTCAAGTGTTTTAAAGCTGAGCAAAATATATTTGGAATTTGTTCCAACAAAGACGGCCAAGACACAGGGTTATCTTTATGTCTTCAGTCTCAATGTTGGGTTCTCACCTTGCATTCGGGGCGCAGCGAATGTACATGCAGCCCACCCTGTTCCCTCTGCTAGATCTGGTCAAGAATACATCCGTCACATCAAGCTCTCTCTGTGAATACTGGAACTCCGCTCTCTCTGTGAGATGAAGCTTCCACTTGCCCTCACTCCAACCGCTGCCGGGACCCCCTCCTCCACCACCACCCCCTCCTCCAGCACCACTTCCTGCTCCAGCACCTGCCGCACCTCCAGCAGCAGCTCCAGCACTGCCTACTTTGTCACTTCCACTACCAGTGCCCAGCCGGGAACGCAGTCCTGGAGCTCCGAGAGAAGGCTGAGTAGCCCCGGAAACGGACCCAGAAGCAGTTGCAGCTGCAGTGCTTGGATCTGGGTCAGGGAGAAGGGCGTAGGTGGGCTCTGGAGGGAGGAAAGCTAGTTTGGCTGCAATGCGGCTGGGGCAAGGGGGGCAGCAGAACAGACAGCATAGTTCTCGAATGGACAGACCGTTCATCTTCTGGCAGAAAAAATAAACATGGTAGGTAAATAAGTTGAAATGACACAAAGACAGCAAACAGACAAAGCGTCCACTTTTTTAAACATTTTAATTAAATGTATCTTTCTAAGTTTTATGGAAAAATCAAGCAGTGGCACTATATTGCATAACAAAGGCCAAATATGTAATTAATGAGGAAAATGTTTAAATCGTCATTTAGCAAGAACAGTTACAAGGTGTGATGCGTAGTCACCTCAGCAGGTGAGTCGTTGGTTATTCACATCCTATGTTTGCTTTGTAATCATTTATTAGAATGTTGCAAAGTCAGGGTAAGCTATCTTCTTTTTTTTTGTTAGAAAAAGTAAAGAAAAGCATCTTAGAATCATATCCTGGCTGAAACCCTGCACACACACCGTTTTATATGTACCTGGATAAAGAAATCCGAGTTTTGATATGAACTGGCACAACGGTGCCAAGGTCTTCTGTTCTTGTCACTGCGCCAGCAAGGTCTTGATAAAAGGAAATAATAACAAACAAAAAAAGGCAAAACAGACATCAAGCAACAACATCAATGTATAGTTACAAATACAGCACCGGGTCGTTAGCCTGTAGCTGTTTCTATGGCTACTGTGTGCTGATATAAAGTGTGATATTCAAAATATCAAGAAGCCTAAGCAATCCTTATTATGGGTTTTTTAAACATTGCATTATTAACCTAAATAAAAGCTACACGGACACTGGGTACAGCTGCGAGGAAGATATAACTTTAATGATTTAAAGATTAAAAAGGCATCCCGGATTCATTACAGGGCTTAGAGCGTCAGTTGTTATTGTCATCATTGTACAGCTCCTGTTATTAACTAGCGTTCATGTGTGCAGAAGTGATATACATTTTTATATATATATATATATACTAACGTTGCTGAAATCTTATTGTGGGACTACAGGGATTCAGATAACCTAATGTGATCGTGGACACTGGTGACTAATTATAACACCCCCTCAAAACAGATACAGGGAGCGACTGATATGCTAATGGTGGCTACATGGTTAACAACGATATTAACCTCTAACGTTAGCCAGTGATGTGGGACAATTACGGGAGCAGTGTTTTAGCAAAGCATGACATACAACTGGAAATGCATAAACGCAACACACAACTGCTTCATTTACATACTAACAACAACACAGGTTAATGCCAGCTAACAGCTAAATATTATCAACTACCGTTAGCAGGGTAACCAGCTAGCGGCGGCAGCTAGCATGCTATCCACGATAGCCTCAAAGCTAGCTACTTACCGATTCACAGTAGGCTGGCAGGCAGGCAGCTGTGCTTCTATACGTACACAGAAGCGGCACAAGGTTTTGGAAATCCTTCCTTTGTCTTGACATGGATGTTTTTACTCAAGTGTACTGACAGATGTCGTTGGCAAGCTAGCTGAAATTCATGGCAACCAGATTTTTTTTTTTTACTACTGTCCGATTCAACTCGGAAGTGACGTAGGGTATAGTGCTTTTTCAAAACTTTATTACAATGTACCTCGATATGATGTATTACGACAATTTATATTGCATACATAAAACTTTACAAAAGAGTGAGAACATCTTTACAGGGTTTTGATGAAATCATTTCAAACAACTGAATGAAGAGCATTTCACAGTTTTGTTTTTCTCAAAGGTAAATATATATAGTCTACCATAAATTGTTGTAGAAGCTAAAATAGATGTGTGTGATGGCTTTATTTACATCATTTTTGATAGGATTCTGTCTAAAATACCATACATAACATAACACAGTTCTTTAAATATTAACTAAATGTACAAAACGAATAATATAGGCAAGGTGTGAGTTGAATATATTCACCCATCTGAATAACCACATCCAGTGATGGAACAAGGAGCATGATCAGACACTTTATTTGAGTAAAAAAGGTCATACCACAGTCTAAAAATACTCTATTGGCCTATAAGTAACAGACCTAAAAGTAGTATCACCTAAATGTACGCTACTTTGAATAAAAAATAAAGGTCAGTGATCATTACTGATGTGTTCAAATCTAAACAGCATTTAAGGTTATTGCTGGTCCAGTTGGAGTTAATTTAACTACGTTATACAATATGCCGCTGGGCTGTCTGTAATAGAAATATAAAATAATGTATCATATTTGGCAAACTGTTGTAAATGAATGATTGCAAAACCATATTTTTATTTGGCTATTTCAGTGAAAATGAATAGTGGAGTCAAAACTTCAATTGTTCCCCGAAATATAGACCCAGCTGTGAAGTTTAAAGTAATCAGCTTAAAATTGTAAGCATTTTATTAAGTAAAAGTTGCCTTCCTTGCAATAATACTACTTGAATGATGCACATCTTCTTTTCACTTCGAAATGAGAATAATAATTTGGCAATAGTCATGTAGTAATCAGTCTGTATCTGTGTGTGTACATACTTTTGGACAAAACAGTCCTAACACATTGGTGACACAGTATTTTTTTTAATTGTGTATAAACTGTATACCTGTATATATAAATATGGATTGGTCCCCTATGCACATATCTGTTTCAAGCCCCACTGAACATATAAGTATTTACCCTCGATAAAATGCACCATGTTTGTGTGTGTGTGTGTGTGTGTGTGTGTGTGTGTGTGTGTGTGTGTGTGTGTGTGTGTGTGTGTGTGTGTGTGTGTGTGTGTGTGTGTGTGTGTGTGTGTGCGTGCGTGTGCGTGTGCGTGTGTGTGAGAGAGAGAGAGAGAGAGAGAGAGAGAGAGAGAGAGAGAGAGAGAGAGAGAGAGAGAGAGAGAGAGAGGTTCACCATTCATCATTGATCCACTGCAGGACTGTGTTTCAGGGGGTGTGAATTATGGGCCCCTGTTGTCACTGTGACTGCTCTGCGTTGGACATTTCACCTCGCCACTGTAAATTTAAAGAGGGGATTACATTTTGCTGACTACTGATTTCAAAGCCGTATAGCCTGTCCAAGTGCAGACAACCGGCCGGTGCTCCTGAAAGAAGACTTAATATAGGCTACAGTCCGCATTTGTAGGATCTGGGATTTCATAGTCTGCAAAAGCCTGCCGGGAGAAAAAAACACGTATTGAGGGTCACAGAAAATCATATAGGTTGCTCCTAACGCGATAGACTACGGACCCAATCTCTACAGGGAAAGAAAAACGTTTTGTAGTTGAATGGGCGTTTTGGACGCGCTCGATAAACGGTGATGCTACGGCGGCGCGCAGGATCCGTAGAGGGAAGAGACAGGTGAGGTGCGGCTGACGAGCTGCTGTTATTTCACAGAGGCTTTGGATACCGAGAACCGTGGTATCCATCACCCTTTTCTCCACAGAGAAGAAGAAGAGCGACCGGAGAGGGCGAGTTGGCGACTGGCACCTGCCTCCTCCTCCCTACCTGGCCATCTGGTGCGGTGAGTGTGCCAAATGGTGGGATTGAGAGATGGATATGTGAGGGGAACCGGGGGGTGGATGGGATGAACAGGTATATAGGCTACAGCATGTGCGCAATTATTTAACTGCCACTAAATGCGATGCTGCATTATTACTCCTCCGGGTGTGCCAATAGATGTGTGTTGGACCTTTGTGGACATGAACTGCTCTTTGTGTCTGCTGCGAGTTGGATGTTTTTATCTTGTGCATATCTTTGTTGCATATCATTGTTCTTTCACGTGTTGCATAGTATCTTTTAGTGTTTATCCCTTTACCAATAGATTTGAAGTGATGTCTAAAAAAAAACAGCCCACAATTCTTGCAGATTAAAACACTGCATCACAACGATGAGCACAAAGCCTGATTGAAATTCTCATTTGGATCACAACCCGGATCATAGGTCGTGATCTAAATTAGGCTTATTACTCTTTTAAATGGTGTTTTCAGTGGTTCCTTTGTGTGTACTCATGATGCTTCATTAAATGTTTGCTTAATGTTTCTTGATAATAGGAGTAAAGGTGTGATGATTTGGAAGCAATAAAGTCAATTGATTATGTCATAACTAACTCCCAGCAGAAACAATGTGAAAGATACACTGAGCACACATTATTCCTGGAAGATGATTAAGACATATGGCCAATATCTGTTTCTCAGAGTCTTACTTATTTCCAGAGACAACTGAAACTGGAGAAAAATCTAAAATATAGCCTATCCTTTGTCCAAAACGTGTCTTGCACCAATAACAGCTAAATGCTCATAACCATAGTGCAAACTCACAACCTCCACGGCCCAAGTTAAATGCTCACTCACTGCCGTCCCAGCTCTTACTGAAGTGATTCAAGCCTATATGTAATTTATTGTTTACAACTTCATCCTTCACACTAAAAGTTATCGAGCTCCACAGAAGGACTACAACGACTCCCAGCTGCAGCTGTTTATGTTTGTGTTTTTGTGCCAGTTGATAAGCAAGAAGAGATGGTTTGAGTTTAAAACAAAAAGTGGGAGTGGGGAGGAGGTGAGGGAGAGACAGAAAGATAGACAGACAGATTGGGGATACAAAAAAATAAGGTATGGAGGATAGCAATCTGGCATATATGCTACAGGGGGTAGGCAGAGGATGTCAGAGACAGAAAAATAAATGATGGAGCAGAAAGCTTGGAGCGAATGAGCGTTTAGGGAGAGGGGCTGCAGACAGCAGTCTGAGCGGGTGTGAATGGTTTCCCTGTTATCCCTGCTGCCCACACAGACAGCCACACAGCAGCCGTGCGAGCAGGTGCTAACCCCACCACACAGCAACCGCAGGGAACAACAGGTGCAGCCACTGTTTCCTTCAGCCTCCCTTTGCAAGGCAGTCTAACACCCGCCCATCCCAAACATACAGCAATCCCAAAACACCCCCAGCCCAAACCGAAGGGAACCAAATGGATATTTCAATCTACATTTAGGGAAATAGCATACAAAGGCCAGGCTTGAGTAATTCAATTAGAACATTAATTATGCCCTAAACAAAGTTGGAGCCCCTTGAAGTAATAGGGCAGAGCAGTCTGTAGGTAAAAGCAATCTAAGAGAGCCTCAGGGTGAGACAAATGCCCATAGGGACATTTAATGAGCTCTATTGATCACATAGGACCCTATTCAATCACACACGCTAAGCCGCAAACAGGGCATCCCAAGCACAGGAAAAAATTAAATTGGATTGCAAGCCTTCCCACACAAAGAGTAAATCAACTGCAGATTAGTGTGTTGGGGTTGCTAAGAAGCACGTTTCTGAAAATGTGTTGAATGACAGATCTTGTGTGAGTGTGTGTTAAATAGAGTGCAATGTAACAAACAGATGATTTTGAAAGTAGAGCGATGTTCCTTCTTTGTTCCATTGACCAAGAGAACAAGTCGAACAATCAGTGACACATTTCCTCTCTTTACCTCTGGTTCACAGAAAGGAACATTGACTGACTGTGTGGCTCTGAACATGTAGTGTTCTATTCCTACTTCATATCAAACAACAGGATTGATTTGTTTCCTTTTGCCAAACCAGAGCCCCCAGGACGCTGTTTTTATGCTACTGTCACTTGCTTTTAACTGCTGTAGATTTCCCTGTTTTCACACAGTCTGGAGATAACTCCCACTCTGTTTTATTTTAAGGAACGTCAATGTACGCTCCTATAGAGTTTAGATGACTTGAAGTAACTTTCAAAACTTGGTGTATCAACTCATATCTGCCTCTAAAGCAACCTCCTTACTCTGTATCAGAAAGTAAGCAGGATTATTATTGTATAATCTTATCTGATCATAAAACAAAGCAAAGTTATGATTAGTTTCAGGAGATTTGAACGAATGCTGATTTTCCTCAAAAGCGGCCAGCAACAATCTCTTTTGAAGTTCCAGTTTCACACAGAGTGCTGTGTTTGTGTTTGGTGGGATTCTTCAGTACAAAATCAACAGTCTAAAAACGGTGTTGAAGTCTGCAGACCTCAGGGCGGTGAGATCAGAAAGACCTCGCTGAGCAAGCATCTGCTAGGTGACCTATTCCTGCAGTGAGCCATTGTGCAGGATTAAAAAAGTCAGAGTGTCAGGTGTCATGCAGGCGTACTTTCTTTACTTGTCAGAAAGTAGCTATTATTATTTCAAAATAAACTCTCTTATGCAAAACACTCTTTGTTGATGTGAGAGGCTTTGAAGAGCTTAACTTTCTAGAATACAACTCCTTCCAGATGTTTGAAAAGGAAAGGAGCGAGATATGAGGCACCACACAAGCTGAAGAGCTCTGCCCATAGCAAACTCTGCTGTAAATTGTCCATGGTGCCATAAACCGTATAAGATGAATGATGCTCAGGCGGCCAAGGTGGCTGCTCCATGTGGATTTGGTTGCTGTATCAGCCACATGTACCGTGTAATAATGCCCTGCAGTGGATTTCAATGTAGAAGAAAATCCTTCTTATACTTTACAGTGGCCATGCATCTTCAGTTTTATGACTCCCTGTCTTCACTGATCTCTCCCCTGAGATGCAGCCTCTTTTTATGCATCCCTGTTTACAATGTGAGGTCTCCTCATGCTATAACAGATTAACACGTGTGTTCATTTTGCAATGTATATTTTGCTGTCCACTGTATCACCTTTACAACACCTTTGACGCTCCTTCTTCTTCTTCTTCATCATTCTCATCAGGTCAGGACGATGTAGCATGCACAGTCTGTGTGTTTAGGGTCCACACATGCATATTTTACGAGTGTATTTGTAAGTGAATGTGAGGGTCATAAGAAGAATGAGTTAGTTTGTCTCCGAATGAACCTCTTCTCTTAGCATTCAGCTGGTCCTCCAATTTTACTGCCAGGCAAATTGGTTGTGAGTGATATCCCAGATGTTTCAACTTCGAAGATAAAGCTAGTCTAATCTCCTACCTTCTGTGATCTCATTTACATTGCAAAATTGCAAAATGAGAAAAGAACTATCCACTCTATGCTTTTACTGAGCCACTAACACACAACTGCACACAAACACAAAACAAAATAAGCAAATAAAGAAGTAACCTTTTCTCAAATGCCAACACAAAGGCACTTGACTTTTTACTTCTTTGCACAAAATGAATGGAGGTATAGATATTTCTCAGTAGCTTGGTCGACCCTGTTATATTTTGCTGCTTTTGTTGTCCAACAAACTCAGCCAGCACCTAAGCCAACGGCAGGCGTTAATGGCAGCTTAGTCAGAGGGATTTGGAGGAGTTTTTTATTTGGAGATAAAAACGCATCAGAGTGTGTGTCTCCCAGTTACTCAAGATGGTTTTGTTGCCTTATGAAGCTTTGTTGTGGCTAATCTTTCTACCTCCTTATCCTGTCCTTTCTCACAGCCGTCCCTTCTTTGCAACAAACACAATTTTTCTCTTTTAATTATGTCTTTTTATCCGGGGCCCAGTCACAACTGAGAGGAGAGGAACAAAGTGTAGTAGAAACACAATTATACCTGCGAAGTGGAGAGACAGCTCTCAGGGGAGGTGTCGTCTCTGGATATGAGTGTGAATGCTGCAGGTGTGTGTCTGTGCGTGCATGCGCGCATGCACATGTCAATCCAAAAGCAGGTTCTTTGGCATTTTGATATCTGTAGTGTGTAGACCACCTATAGTGAACTGTTATTCTCTTAGCAGGATTTTGCCAAAAGAGCTATATTTACCCTTACTGGTGATCACAGCACACAAAGAACAACATGACGAGAATATGAGCTATCCTTCAGCTTGAGCCAGCCTGTACGTCGGCAGAAGAACAGCCACTAACAGGGTATGAAATATATATGCTAATGGCTGCCACATTGAGATATTAGTACAACCTATTTAGCATAGTCTTTGTTAAGGTAGAAAATGATAGACTGGGAGATGCTGGGCTGTGGTCAGTTAAACACAGAAAGCAAACAAACCTTGCATATAATTAGAAGCTTGCTGGTTTCACTATTACTTTATATGAAAATAACAAAAGCGAATCCTTTGATCCTTCACTAAATAACGTAGGTACATTAAGAAGAAGAAGAAATGCTTCCTATAGACATTATGTCATCGACTACCTTGTACAGTACAAAGTGCATCATTACCACTGTGTGACAAAACAGAATAATCATAAGCAGCATTAAAACAGGTCAAATTCACACATTGTCGCTGTAGTGTAATTAGACAGCATCTTCATTGCCGTCATACACACTGGAGTGTGCGTGTGTGCGACTCTGCTCATAGTGTGTGTCTGAGTGCGTGCACTGCATACTCATGTGCTCGCCTCTAGCTCTCAGAGCTGTGCAGTGAATGTATATGTGCTTACTGCAGTCAAACTCTGGTTAGTAACGTTTGCCCTTGCTGCAGCTTTGTACAGCACCATAAATGTGTCTGTTTGTGTGTGTTTTGTTTTCGTGTGTAGCACCAGAAGGACATACATTACCTGCTTTGTAGCCCAAATTCATTTCAGTAATTTGCAAGCGTTTGATTGCTTTGCACCTGCCTTTCTGAGCTGGGTGTTTATCCCACTGTATGTACATGTCCATTAAGCATAAGCTGATAACTCACTGCATCCATAGGATACTGTGTGTCTGTCACTAGCAGCAATTTGGCTTTAGGCAGAAGGCCTGATTGGGAAAGAAGTCTTAGTCTAAGTCTGGGGAGATGGAGCTCTCTCTGGCTAGACTCCAGCTCTGTCCATCCTATTTTAATTACCTATGGCACTCACCCAGGGGAATATCTCCCTTCCTCTCAGTGTCTCAGTATCTTCTCTCCTCTCCTTCATCTCCCTTCTCTCCCTACGCTACCTTCTTCTACTCTTTCATCTCTTCTGTCCGCTCTCCCTATGTTGCTGTTCTTTCTATCGTTTTTTTCCTCTTTCGTAGGAACACATAACAGCTGCGTCAAAGGCTTATGCAGAGGTAACCTTTGCATTAGCATATAAATGACCCTGTAGATTGAATAGTATTTTAGGATATTTAACAGCGAAAGACAGATTCTCTTAACTCTGATTAAACCTGTTCTGAGGAGACAGGCAGCCACTTGAGGGCATATCGTCTCCACCTCGATAAGATAAAGACTTGACACAGTGATTCCACTGCTGAAGAGAAGATTGTGTGTGTGTGTGTGTGTGTGTGTGTGTGTGTGTGTGTGTGTGTGTGTGTGTGTGTGTGTGTGTGTGTGTGTGTGTGTGTGTGTGTGTGTGTGTGTGTGTGTGTGTGTGTGTGTGTGTGTGTGTGCACGTGTGTGTGTGTTATGCTGCAATTTACGACATCTATATATGTGTATTTTTTGGTAGAAACATACACATTTTATTATACGGTATAACAAAACAGACATAAGTGTTATTTTTTATTTTATTTAAAGAATCATAGTAGGGTAGATTTCATTAATTGATTAGTGATTTATTAATTCTTGTTTATGTTTTTATATTACTTATCTGAAGAAATGTATGAGCACATTTCTAGTAAACACAATATTGCAAGTGGGTTTTTTTGTGGAGAAACCCAAGGACAGTGGTAGTGGAAAAGGCTTCTAGTTCCAATAAGGCAATCGCCCACTGGCCTCTGTCAATCTTAATCAGTGACTACCAATCAGGTTTGAGCTTTTCCACGAATAAGGTTGCTCTGCAGAGAAGTTACCAAGCAGGAGTTGAGTAGTTGGGAGAAGCTGTTGTATGTGTGCGTGAAGGTTATTTTTGAGAGCCACTATTAGTATTGTATAAGTTTCTGTTTGGTTAACACTGTTAGTATCCCATAATTTCTACTGATTTGACAGCATGTGATTCTACCGAGGGTGCCACGTAATATGAGAGATTTGCAAAACATGTAAATTATATTAAACTGACAGACAATCAGGTGGTATCAACCATCTAAGTCTGTCTAATTCTGTGCCAATAAGCAACCCTCAAATATCGATTTATTCCTTTCACAAGTTCAACACCAGTGTGAAAGTGCTAACATTTTCTCAACTCTCAACTTTTATATTGAAATTCAACGTCAGCACATTTTTTTTCTTCACTTTTAAAACTGCATAACTTTGTGGTGAATAGAGTTTTTTTAAGAAGAGCTATGACACTCAGGAGCAATCCAAAGCAAATCCCTCTGACAGCTAAAAACAAATGTGTTTAATCTTCAATTGAGAGTGGCATTTGTTAAGTAAACATCTACCTAGTGGTGTTGTAAATGGACAAGCTGTGAGAAATGTACCGTATGTTGAAGAGCCAGACTTACACAATGTTTGTCTAAACTCTTACTTCAATGCTTATGTTCAACACTATAGAGAAGTTAGAAATGCATTCTGATATCTGTCTTGGTTACAGTCAGTTCACACCTTTTCCATTTTGTAGGAAATCTTTCTTAGAGTGTATTAATGAAGCTATAGTGCTTGTAGGGTGGAGTCCTGAAGTGTGAAGGTGACCCACTTCTCCCAGTTTAGCCTGTGTCTGTGTTCCTACCCTCAGGCAAGCTTTCTTTATTCCAGGCTTTATCCTGCATACCTTCTTTAAGAAGCAATTGTGTAACAAATGAGAGTACCTAAAGATTTCCACCTCAGCCAGGACTTTGTGTTGATGTTTGAATGCTTCATGTTTAAGTTTCTACCAACCTTTTATTTTAAATGTTCTTAAGTCAACCTGTAATAATATTGCGCCGGAAAAAATCCAGATCTTCATTTAATAAAAAGCACTAAGAAAAATATTATTATCCTCACACGTACTTCCTTTTTGTCCAAATCAAATCAAATCAAACGCAACAGCTTAACCCATGTCAAGTGAATTTATTCTTTTGAATAGTTTTAAATGAATACAGAACAATGATAACCCAGCTAGCTCGTTTAAATTCACTTTATATATTACATCCTCAAAGGGGAAAGCCAATGAAAAAAGCCTCAGCAGCAGCACACATATTATCGAAGTGTATGTGTAATACAGTAAATACATTGCTGTTTCTCAATGAATACATATCCCATTGTTGACATATTGATTTCAAATTAGCTATACTGTGTAGCCGGTGTGTGGATAATGTGGAGACAAAATACTTGCAGCTCCCCCATCCCCCTCCTCGCTGAGAGAAAGGGGACCCCAACCTCCCCATATCTGTGTCCACGTATGTGTTCATGCTCACTCATACCATTGTGTGTTTGGGATTTGGGTGCATGCATTAGTATGTGTGTGTACGCTCACACATATGGCATGTATGTGTTAAAGGGCGAACCCACCCTCCTCGCTTTTACATCCACTGCAATAGAACAGCTCTGCCTGGCTTTGCTATTGGTTGCTACGGTAACAAACGCACAGAGTGGAGTGGCTGCAGCAGCTAAAGAGAGAGGGTGAGAAAGAGAGAGAAAAGGAGAGAGACAGAGAGAAAGCATGGGAGAAAGACAGATATTTCTGCCAGCCGAACTAATCACAATGACAGATTGAAAACACCGCATCAGAAAACACACAAATACGATCACACACAGAGAAATGTCAACATCCACGAAAAGACGTGTTTGGATTTTTCACGTCCAATTTTCATCACACAAACACAAGCATGTGCACACTTATCAAAGGATATGCTGTACTGTTGTCGGCTGCAGCACAGGTCGTGGCTCAAGCCTCTAGACAGCAGTGCTCACAGCATCAGAAATGTTTGGATGGTTAGTATCTGTGCCTTCAGACGGACAGCCGAGGCTTTCTGTATTTATGTCTCTGTGTTTCCTCGCGGTCAGTAAATGCTCCTTGTGTAGAGAAGGATGTTGCTCTTTAGTCGGTCTCTGTTTAGCACGATGCAAGTGTATTGATCTTGTTCAGTAGCTTTAATAGTTGAGATGCCTTGTGCAAACATGAGCATGTCCAATATACACTAAAGGCCACTGAGGCCTTTTAGGATAGGATCATGAGTAAATATTTAATCTATAATCATTAAATAGATATCTTTCATATAGTTAGCTGACATAGTGTGGGGGCAGTGTTGAATATCCCAGCATGCTGCTTACCCCCTGTCACTCCTGTCGCTTCAGCTGCGGCAGGTGAACGCAAAGACTTTAACAAATGGAGTCCCAATGGAGTGAGGACGAAACATATGGACAAACTGATAAGAGGTGAGAGCAGGTGCTTCTTCAGATGACCTGCTGATTGGTTAATGATGTGAGAGTTAGCAGGTGATTTGCTAATGGACGGCCTGATGAGGCAAGATTACACTGTGTGGCTGTCACCGTCATTACACGTATCCCATGATATCCAACGTGTCATGTCACACCATTTAATCCTATCATGCCAACATGATCTGACACAAATAGCATAACACCCTTTCTTCTTCCCGTTGCTCATCTGTCTTCCCTTGATTCCATTGATACTCATTCTGTCACCGGCGGTCTGTTTTTTATAGCTTGATGAGCTGGAAGTCTGCAGCAGCCGGTATCTCTCTTTCTCAGTTTTTGTCCTTTACTAAACCTCCTCCCTCTTTTATCCTTCATCTGTTTCTTATGTCTCTCGGCTCGGCAGGGAGAAATCAGAACTCTTGATTATCAAACATCAAAGCGCTGCCCCAAACATCTTTTTATAGCCAAAATCATTTGAAATAGTGCTTTTGTCATGGCATCGGCCAGCAGCAGAGTTGTGATATGTTGGCCTTGGCCCAGATCTGACGGTTTAACTTATGGATCGATAACCTTAATCAATACACACTCTAATGAGGAGGCTACATCAATGATTGGCCTCAGGGTTTTAGTATGTAGCATGTGCAGACATTTGTGTGTGTGTTTGTGTGAGAGAACCGGAACAGTCAGGGATGACCAGCTTTGAAACCTAAGCTTTAATGCATCTTTACCTGCAGCCAAGATTGAGCAGTATCACTGCATGTAGCCATGCATTGTTATTTTCAGAATAAGTTGGGCAGTTTTATGTTCAACAATTATTTAAGGCTAGAATAGTGACAATTTGGCCTTTGCTTTTCAGCCTTCAAAGCTCTTTCTTTCTGGGCGTGCTCCTTCTTTTGTTCCTGAACACTTGGGATTTGTACGGAGTGATTCTAATCAAACCTTTTTTGGAATCCCCCACACTGACTGACACTAGCTGGGAACAGCTAAAACTCTTGATCACTGATGACAAAGATACCATGTGATACCAATGTTACAATTGGCTAACTGTAGATCAATTCTACACAAAGATTAACAAAAAAATCCTTTTGGAAAAACAAACTCTGACAAAGATTGTTTTGTCTTTATGACAGATATATAAATATCTGTATTTTAATTTTTCTGTGTGTGTGTGTGTGTGTGTGTGTGTGTGTGTGTGTGTGTGTGTGTGTGTGTGTGTGTGTGTGTGTGTGTGTGTGTGTGTGTGTGTGTGTGTGTGTGTGTGTGTGTGTGTGTGTGTGAACAGCTAAATTTGAGAGTGCTTTAAGTGGTCAGAGGAGTGCTATATAAATGCATGTTAATTTACCATTCACATTGTGGGTGTTAGTCAGAGATAATCCAATTCTTATAAAGATGAAGTATTTCACTGAATCTTAAATGTGTATACCATGTGTGCACGTTCAAGTTTGATTTTGAAAGGAAATTATTGGGTTTTGGCGCAAGCAACAACCATATCTGGAAAAC
The DNA here is from genome assembly GCF_036324505.1 of Eleginops maclovinus. Lineage (NCBI taxonomy): Eukaryota > Metazoa > Chordata > Actinopteri > Perciformes > Eleginopidae > Eleginops > Eleginops maclovinus. The sequence continues at coordinate 11,963,467 of NC_086354.1, forward strand.
ACATTCCATTTCATTTCAACCTTTCTAAGAGTCCATACATGACAAAACAATTTCATTTTGCGTTTGAATCATCACATTTTGATTCTCTCATGAAATGGCCATAATGAAATGAGTCTGACCCTGCACCTGACTCAATCAGTTCTAGTTCAGGGAATCCCAATGGAGATTTAGATGAAGCAAGCCTCCCAGCCCCCTCAGGGCTCCTCCGGTGATGCTGATGAGGAGAAGGCTTAGAGATGTCAAATCTGCAATCTCTGGGCTAGAATTTCATTTGAAGAGGCCCACAGTGTATAGTCTGCAACCCCATATTCCCTTACTGCTGTCCTCAAATTGCTTGTCAATCAGACTCATGCACAATCTGAAGTGTTGGAAACACAGGTAATCATGGTTATTTATATGTGCGTGTTACATCTGGATGCTACTGCGTGCTTCAAATAGCAGTTGTCATCACCTTAGCAACTGGCACATCTACCTTTCTATCTGTTCTATCTTTGACAACAGTCGTGGGGTTTTCATCCTGGAACAGGCAAGCTGCAAGGTATAAAGAAAGAGAAACGAAGGGCGGAGGTGGGTGATGGAGGGAGCGAGACTGAGGATGAAAGGAAACAAGCGGGGGTTGGGGGAAACATGGAACACAATATTCAGCATTTATATTTTTGACATCTTTTGCTTTTCCAACCTTTTTTCATTTGTGTTCAATCAAAACATTTCCAGAATTTTAACAGCACTCTCAGCAACCCAAAAGACAAAAACCCCAGAACTCCACCCTTGTTGTTCTGCTCATTTTTCTTTCCTTCTCTTTGTACATCCTCTTCTTTTTCAAAGTATTCTCACATCAAAGACTGTGTATTTGAGCCACAGGCTTTTTGAGGAAATGCACATTTATTGTGATTGATGGCATGGCTGCCACAATTCTTGACTGGTAGTAACTTATGTGCAATGGTGTTATTCTACTGTCTTGGTTTTATAGGTGAAAGAGAGGCTGCAGAGCATGTGTTTGACCCCTCTTTGTTGTTGTTTTTTGCCATGCAGCATGTTTGTGTGTCAGTCGGCCTAGTCAGTCCACCACTTTCATCCCAACTAAAAATGTTTGTACACTTATTTTAATTATTGCCATTCAAATGTGTAAAGGTATTCATGGTCCCAACAGATTCAGTCTTATAGATTTCATCAATTTCCTGGCTTGTTTGTCCAGTACTTTTGTTTCTGACCAAAGACCTGCACATGTTGTAACATTATTTCAGCCACAGATATCCACTGTGTTTTGAAGCCAATTAGAAATAATGGTGCTACCAAAGCCTATCTATCTTTATAATCACATCCACACTAAATATGGAACTTTCATAGGTGCAGTTAGTGCTTCACAGAGCCGCCATTGGCTTGCTTTAAACGTGTTTTACTGTGTGTGGTCATATCTTGCCCAGTGTGAACCTTTTGTGCCCTCTGAACTTTTTAAAGAACAAAATCTTTTTACTCCCCTTCTCCTTGTTCATGATTTGGAGCCTTCTTGACCTTTGACCTTTAGAAAGACATTGTCCAGCTTACCCGAGTCACTCCCTTCATCTCTTCTTTTCTATAAAGACCAATGTTCCTTTTTAGTCACAAATCAATCAACACAGTTAGTGGCTTTGTAATCACGTGACTGTTTTGGCTCTTAGTGTGGTATATGACGGTGAGAATCCCCTCCAATTCAAACAGTTTGACAATGGATCACCATTAAGCCAGAAAGCAGACAATAGAAACACACAAGCTACCCGCTGAAGCAAGGTTGGTGGCAGCAGTCACCCTGCTGCACTTCTGACCCTGTCCTCGCAAACACATACACACACACACACACGCACACACACACACACACACACACACACACACACACACACACACACACACACACACACACACACACACACACACACACACACACACACACACAGTCACAAACCTGTTGATAAGAAATCTGTCATAATGTCACCCACACACTCGGGTACAGTCTCACACATGCACTTACAGACACATAAGGGCATACACAACAATGATATTTTCTCTCCCATCTCTTTTTCAGTTCATGTGTGTAGCTGCCATGGCGACCGTGGCTCCTCCCCTCACATTTCTCCTCCTGCTGCTTCAACTGGCGGACGCCTCGTTCCCAGAGGAACCCAGTCCTCTCAGCTACGTCCCCATAGAGGGTATGCTTCCGTCCTGCTGTGTGTGTGTGTGTGTGTGTGTGCGCGCACGCGCGTGTGTTTGTGTGTGTGTGTGTGTGCAGCATTGCCGATAAATGACTTCACGGTAGATGTGGAAATCCGGGGTCAAGTGTCAAAGCTTTGGTGTGAAACTGCTCCCTCACTGCCCGGGCATACAGATGAATAAAGAGATTCTGTCTCTCATTGGCAGTAGAGTAGACTGATAAATATCAGGGGGACAGAGAGATGTAAAGACAGACAGAGAAGGGGAGAGAAATGATTATTATGGATTTTGAGAGGTGCAGGGAGATGAAAAAGTGGAAGACAATTGGATTGGATGGGGTGATACAAATGACAGGAGAGAAGGCTGAGAGGTGGTAGAGAGAAGGGGAGGAGACGGCTGGAGATGGATCGCTACGTCCTCCTCTCTCCCTCCCCTACAGTCAAGGACAATGAGACGTTCTCCCAATCTGTCTCCTGATGATGAGGGTTCCCTGTGGAGACCGCCGTCCTCCTCTTCGCAACTTTCTCATACTCTGAAACTGTCGCTTTCTCTCTCATCCTCATCTGTTCTCCCCCACTTGTAGGGAGGAGGGTGAGGGAGGGCCTTTTTTTTACCATAAAATTACAATAATGGTTCCACACAGTTTTTCTCATTATGGAGCTGCATGCATCACCAAAAGCAAAGAAAAACACTAAGAGGATTAAAGTGTTTCAGTGTACTTTAACTGCGGTGCCATTCGTCTCCTCCGTATTATCTTTGTTTTCCTCAACAAAGGATAAAAAATGAGTGAAGACACTATTAAAGTGAAGGTTAGAAAAGGGTTTAGGGTGAATAAAGATGGTAAAAGTACTCCCTAACTGTCAAAGCCTTCTTGGCACTTAATTTCTGCATTTCTTTGCAAGTGATAACCTCTTTTACCTATGTGTGTTCATGTCAGTTGTGCGGAGGTATCCAGTGTTTTTGGGCAGAGCACATCGTTCAGCTCAGAGACAGGAGCTGCACATCCAGACAGTCCTCCAAGTCAACCGCACGCTGTACATAGGAGCCAGGTAACCAACGGCAACCGCCTCCAACTGTGTGTTTCTGACGTCCCTGCATTAATATCCTTTCGCTTTTATTTGATGCCACAGCTCCCATCTGCTGTCACTCTGTAGAAGACATTTTCAGTTTGTTGTAGCGAAGAGGTATTCAATCATGTTGTGAAATGTCAAGTGAAAGATGTTCGTTCACATTAGTCTTTTACTCGATGTATGGGAAATAGTAAACAGCAGAAGGAAAAGACTGGTCTCTGGGCCTGATCTAATTCTACTGCAAAAATAAATACCTGCCTAAATTTACAAACTGAATAATACAAATAAATTATATATTCTACCCCTTCACTCAGTTTTAATTAAAAGGCTTTAGCCGGAACAGATTTTAGTCACGAAACAAACACAAAAAACAGGTGGCAACATTTTTTACTAAAAGAAAAACAACAGCAGTACTTTTATTCAACCATAAATTAAGCAGGCCACTGTTATGACCAACATATATCATACATTAAATACTAATTCTTTTTACCACATATGTAATAACACAAGCTGCTTTAACTCTGTAATCCCTTACTGATGGGGAAAATGTATACTGCCATCATATACAATCTTAAAACAATATTCTTTTGATTTTGTTTCTGAAACAAATAATTTAAAAAAACGTTTCCCCTTGAAGGGCCAAAACTAAAAACTTAAGTGTGGACCACAAGGCAAAACCACGCTCCTATTGTATTTTATTGTATTGTTAGGATGCAAAACGGTACAGGGTTCCCAGGTTTTCTTAATCAAAATGCCTTTGGTGCAGGTTCCACTTCCTCTGCCATTACATAGTTTTTGCTAGAAGAATGTGTGTGTAAATTAAAAAAATATTTATAAACAAACAAAACATTGCAAGAAAATTGTCCACTGCAAAACAGTGCTAAAATTACACATTGTTTATTTTCTATCTGATGGTATTGCATCAGCACTGATTCGTTGTTTGTTTTGTAGAGATGACCTGTACAGAGTGGAGCTGGATAACATGGCAGGTGATGAGATGTTTTACAGCAAGGTAAACCCATTTCCTTGTACACACACAAAACAAAACTGATGAGCTACACACACACACATGGATAACAAACTTATTCTGAATGTGTTTTTTTCTTCAGAAAAGGACATGGGAATCCAATAAGAATGATATTCGAGTGTGCCGGATGAAGGGCAAACATGAGGTACATTGCTCAGGCAAAACTCTCTGACTTTGAGATCTATTCTCATGCATCAACACTATCTACACTATCACACGCTTGGACAGACACAACAGCTGTTAGAGGAACCTTATTTCCTTGGGGTGCACCTGCATACGGTATTTACACAAATTTGATCTTGTTGATACAGAATCAGTGCATCACTGAATCATACTGGCTCAGTGAAACGTTACCAAGGCCAAAAGATATCCATGAAGCCTAAAAATCCATTGTCAAGAACATTTCAGATAATTATGTGTGTGTAAGTTTAGGGTTAACAAAGTAATTGCTGATTAAAGTGAAGAGAAAGATTTGGTGGTTGGTACCTACGTTTTAGGTTTTATTCAATAGATGTAGGAGTTCTACCGGCAAAATCCAATCTGGGCGTAACTCATGGAAAGAGAGGCAGGAGGAAACATTAAAAAGCAAACCAAGCAGAGAGAGTGACACAGCCTCTAGGAGGAAACGATAATTGAAATCAGTTGAGAAAGGGAGGTGTATGTAGGGATGTGAGGTGTGTGGAGAAAAAGTGGGGAAGAAACACATAAGAAGGTTAGGGCCGCCACCAGGTACTAGAAAGAGGGGAAGAGACTACAAAAGGAAAAGATGTGCTGCTTCAAAGAACACAAATGAAAGAAGAAAAGACGTTGGAGCAAAAAAAAAAAGAAAAAATCACTGTGATAAAAGACAGGGAGAGAAAGACATGCCCAAGGTGGAGAGGTAAAGAGAATAAGAGGAAAAGGACAAAAGACAGAAGATTGAAGCTTAAGTTTGCAAACCCGGATGAATTGATCAAATTGTAAGGCTCAGGATAAATGATGCAAATGTGGAATATCTGGCATAGACTACAGTTATAGACCTAAAGATGTAATATGGTAAATCATCTAATAGGTACGTGTGTAAGGAAACTAATCACAGTCCAAAAATAGATATATTTCACAGCTAAATGTCATACAGTAGCAGGGAAAGCGCAGGTGAAACTAATAACATTCGCAATGGCTCCATTACATTTCAGGGGGCCAGTAAGCCAGCAATACCTGAACTGCAACACCTGAATGTATTACAGGAATTGAAGGAATCTATTTCGGAAAATACAATCATATGCTTTCTTGCCAAGAGTAATTTGAGGAGATCGATACCATTCTCCCATCTATATGGTAAATATTTAGGCCGGCAGCTGGTCATCTTAGCTCTAAGATCAGAAGCAGCTTTATTTTAACATAAAACAAATATTTGCCAAATGCCCCCCACCGTGCTGCTGGCATTGAGTCGCTCATGCTTATAAACTGTAGTATTTCAGTGTGTGTTTGAATTGTAGAGGTAGTGTAGTTATGTAATTTTCCTCCTGATGATATTGGTAAGCAGGTTTTCTATTGATAAGGGAGTCATTTTTGTATACATTTTTCATAGCCTTTCTTGAGTAAGCATAGCAGGAACAGCACAGGTGGAAGTGATTAAATCAATACTGACATGTAATTACAAATATGCTTATTTACTTTGGTTGCCTTGTCCAAGGTGAGTGACAGAAGAAACATTGAATATAATTATGGTATTGGAGCTAAAATATCCTAAAACAAATGATAACTTTGTCAGCGTATGCTTTAAGCCGGTAGCTAGCTAGCCACATTCAAATCCAATAATGGGCGCTTCTCAAAGCTCCTGATAATCAAATTACAATCATTAAGCTTCACAGGTTTATTCAAGAAGCATGAATTATTATCCACATCTTTGCAAATTAAAAGTCACCAGACTTCGTTGGATCACAAAAGGGCCGAGGGGCTGACCTGTGTGATCAGGTTTCAGATTTGGTGGCAGCAGCTTTAAATCTCAGCTCAATCAGCAGCCTCTACTTTGAAGACAGCTCTAAAGTCCCCGTCCTTGGACCTCCAGATGGAGTGTGGTTGAGAGTTTGAAGGACTGTTTTTAGCTTTGTTTTCCTTTTTACTTAAAACTTGCAGCCTCTTTGCTCTGACAGCAAGTTCAACATTGTTGACCTGAACCTTGTGATGTTCTTCTCTTTCATTGTGTCCTTTTGTGTTTTTCTCTATAGGAAGAGTGCCGTAATTTCATCAAGGTTTTGCTCAGCCAGCATGGTGGCCTGTTTGTATGTGGAACAAATGCCTTCAACCCGCTGTGCGCCAACTACACTGTTAGTATCCATCTAGCTGGTCATTCTCTGTGTGCTTGCCAGTTTGTGAATCTATACAGTACAATTTTTGTTTCTTTTGCAGAAAGACACTCTCGAAATGGTGGGAGAGCCTGTCAGTGGGATGGCACGATGCCCATATGATCCACGACATGCCAATGTGGCTCTTTTTGCAGGTAAAACCTTCAGTTTGCAAACTTACAATAAAGAATTCTGTTTCTAGCAGACATCAGACTCAATTTTCAGCTCCAGACAATGAAACGTCTGTGCCCTTGTGTTTAGCTTTACAAAAGATTTATAGTCAGGCCGCTCACAGCATTGTTGGTTTTAATCTTCCTGCCCTTGCACTATCTCTCCATCTGTATCTTTGTCTTCTTCTTAATCTCCCTCTTTCCTCTCTCTGTGCATCTCCCTTGCTCTCAGATGGGAGTCTTTTTACCGGCACTGTGACAGACTTCCTGGCCATCGATGCAGTGATCTATCGCAGCCTCAGTGACAGCCCCGCCCTCCGCACAGTCAAACACGACTCCAAATGGTTCAGAGGTACTTTTCAGACACATTAAAATTACTCTCCTTAGTCAGGCACCTTCAATAGACAATCAGGAAGCAAATAACAAAAAACATTTTCTTAGTTTACTCCAAGTAAATGAAATCATTGTTGTGGATTTTCATGAGGTAGTGAAGCACTAATAAACTAAATACACTGAAACCATCTAATTTCATAGATTTATTCTAAGTGGCACAGGCTTAGACAGAGTGATGTGTAGAGGTTAGTTGGACCCTACAGATTCAGGGTTTTAACAACCCGTAGATTGAACAACTAGGTTTGTTTTCCATAGAGAACACAAACAAGCCGAGGTAGGTCAAAGCTGCAACAGTGCTAGATGAATACATGATAAATAATGTGTATCCTCGTCCATGATGATAAATTAAACAGGGCATAAATATTGGATGAGCGAGGCCCTTGGACAGCAGCGGTCCATGTTGATGTTAGTGTTATTACAGCTTCATGTCAGGAACTGTGGAGCGTTACTTTGCCCCCCCGGCACTTCGTCACTATTGTTCTGTATGTACAGTATGTAAGTGTGTTTGTCCAACTCTGTTTTTCTCATATTATTTTCAGAGCCCTACTTTGTCAGCTCGATGGAGTGGGGGCCTCATATTTATTTCTTCTTCAGAGAGATGGCAATGGAGTTTCATCATCTAGAGAAGGTGCTTTCATCCTTTCTTTCATCCTTTCTTTCTTTCTTTCTTGCTTCATTTTGCCTTCACTTTACTTATCCCTTCTTGTTGTATTCCAGGTGATGGTATCACGTGTAGCTCGTGTGTGTAAGGCCGATTTGGGTGGCTCTCAGCGGGTCCTCGAAAAACAGTGGACCACATTTTTGAAAGCACGTCTAAACTGCTCTGTCCCAGGAGATTCACACTTTTACTTTAACCTCTTGCATGCCACGAGCAACATCATCCACATGCAGGGACGAGACGTCATCCTAGGTCTCTTCTCCACACCACCCAACAGGTAGCAAGATGCGCACAATTTGAACACAAACTAGCACAAACACTATTTTTCTCACCCCTGTTTTGTTCTTGTTTTTCTATGCTAGCATCCCTGGCTCTGCAGTGTGTGTGTTTGACATGCAGCAGCTCGCTCATGTTTTTGAGGGCCGTTTTAAAGAGCAGAAATCCCCAGAGTCTATTTGGACTCCTGTGCCGGATGAAGCGGTGCCTAAACCAAGGTATTGTTATGCAAAGTGTATATGAGCTGATCTAGGGCAAAATACTGCATTGCTGCTTTACTGAACATCTGTCTCACATATAATGTGTACTTACTCCCCTGCTATAAGCTCAAACTGTCAATCACACAGAAACTTAACAACCAAATATTTTAATATAGCCTCCATCAGCCGCAAAACAAAAACTCCTCTGGCTTTTTTCTTCTTGCTCTCTCTGGCCTCCTTATGCTGTCTTTCTTATCTTTCTACCTCTGAACTCTTTTTTCCATCTATTTATCTTCTTGCAGGCCAGGCGGATGTGCAGTGCAGGGATCTAGATTTAGCTCCTCCAACACACTCCCGGACGAGGTGTTGAACTTTGTGAAGACCCATCCACTGATGGACGAGACCGTCCCACTACTGGGGCACAGACCCTGGGTTGTTAAGACTATGGGACGGTACGAACACTGACTTGTGGTTTGATAGGACCAGGGGAGAAATGTGAGACAATGAGCCCCTGGGTACAGATGCATAGGAGGGGCAGGAGGGGAGTTTGTGTGTCTTTTTGTTCAGATTGTGTGTGGTCTTTAATGTCTTTTTTTTGTCTTTGGTGTAGACAAAGATGTTGTTGCAGTTATTTGTATCTCTCTGCAGTTGCTTTATGTGTCTTTGTAGTATGTGTTTCTGTTTCTCTGAGGTTCTTTTGCATCTTTTTGTGGTTGGTACCTGTCTGTTTGATTAGCATATTGGATGTGGAGGCTCCTGGGCCATGTTCAATAATTCATCCATGTATAGAGGAACTTTTTATTGCTTGAAAAAGGGAAGCGTAAACCTGCATATACGAATCATAGGGATAGGAAATGTTGCCTATTGATTGACATTGAAAAAAAAAAGTCTTCACTCTGAATCTCTAGGTACCAGCTGACAACCATGGTGGTGGACACTGAAGCTGGCCCCCATAAGAACCGGACGGTCTTGTTCCTGGGCTCAACTCGGGGAACCATCCTGAAATTTCTAATGATTCCCACCGGAGAACCTGTTTCCCACCGCAGTGTGTTTCTGGAGGAGGTGGAAGGATTCAACCCAGAGAAGTGAGTAGGAGTGGAGTCATATTCATCCTTGATCTCCATAACGTTATACATTTTGACAAGTTGCTTCAGGTAGATCATGGCTCATGCTTCCTGCCATTGTCTGACAACTGTAGAGCAGCAGAGACAGTTTACCCAAGAACTGTTTTTAGTTTTACTTATTTAAAAAAAATTATTCTAACGTTACGTAGCCCTGGAGGTGACAGGGACAAACGTTTCAAAACCTGCACATATGGTTAAGGATATCCCATGTGTTCTTCACTAATGTGCATGCTTGCCAAAGTTAACTTTTTTAAAGTGTCCACATACAATTAATCTATTTGTTAAAGACAACTCAGTTTACTTGGCTGTATCTATTACACTAATAGCAAATGTATATTTAAATAATGTTTTGTTATTAAAATTGTCTAAGAGAACATCAACAACATTCAAAATCTTAAGAGAAGCATAAGAGGTCCATATTTGAGAAGTATGAAAAGATAATGTGTGGTGTTTTGACTTAAGACATACAAATACTATTAGAAATTCTGACTAATTGATTGATCAACTTAAAGTCTCAGTTGTTTTTGAGTTAATGATGAAAGTAAGCATCTTGTTTTATTATTGTATTTATCATGATTTATACAAATGATTCGTGTCTAGATGTTTTTAGCAGCAGCAGAAAAAGATGCAGCTTGAATTTGATGATTTTTGTGTGTGTTACTGTGTAAGACCTGACTGTCAAAAATGGTGGCTGAGAAATATGGATTCTGTCTGACTTGAAGTGCAAACAGCTGAGGCCTTTGACCCTGTCACAACTTGATTTGAGACACACACTGACACACAAGCTACCTAGTAAATACTAGCAAAAGTCGTTAACATAACCTGTTAACGACTGGTAAAACCGCGCACTATGCTTTGGCAATTATCTGCTGGTTTAATAACATTACATACAAAATGTTAAATATATTCAATTAATATTATTTATTAGGTTGATTTTTAATTGAAATTGTCCAAACATTTCAAAATTTCCAAGATTAACATCACTTGTAACTTTTCTGACCTAATGAACTCCTGCGCTGACCTTCCTCTGCTGGTTACTCACCCTCCAGTCTTCACCGTTGTGTCTCTATGTCTCAGGTGTGGTGAGGACTCTCCTCAGGCTCGTCAGATTTTGTCTCTGTTGTTGGACCGGACCAGTCACACTCTGCTGCTGGCTTTCCCCTCCTGTCTGGTCCGGATGCCCACATCTCGCTGCCACCTCCACTCACGCTGCATGAAGTAATTTTCTTGCCTTTGACGGTTCATATAATTTCCTTAATGTTTCTTTGTATGATAATGAGGTCAGTATAAATGTAGCAGTGGCCATTAGCCAAGGTATGACTGATTGCCAACTTTTGTTTTTGTCCTTGTGCTCTCACTTCCTATTAGCCCTAATAATTGTAATGCAATTCTTCTAATGCTTCAATCAGCAAAGGATAGATGAGGTGTGTTTGTTGAAATACAGCTAGCTTGTTTATTTTTGGGAGAATTTTATCCCTGAAAAATACAAGTAGCTTCAAGGCCATCTTCATCTAAGTTTGTAATAAAATGGATGATATATTATAATTACCAAGAAGGCATTAGTTTATTACTGAACAGATGGTGAACATCTTTTGAACTAGAACCCCACACTGTGAACCTGACTCCCACAGCAGCCATTCAACACAGTTGGATTCAGGAAACTGAGAACAAGTAGCAACTCCATATGTGTGACTGCTGTGTGTGAAGATGAATACCACATGAGGATTTCACATCATATACAGTTTTCTACATTGTATGGTTTTATTGCCCAGCTAAACCTAACTTATTATCTTGTTAACCAGATAGACATAAGCAAGCTAACGTTCCTGCTAAATTCATAGCTGTAACACTTGTTCCTAGGTTCTCTAAGTTTCCCAGGGAGGCTTTCCTGCTAAAGTTATCAAAATGTCCGCACTGAGAATCAGGTCATTCCTTTGCATTTCTTAACTTTTTCTTTTTTTTTTATGGTGTGTAGGAGTTGTCTAGTCTCCAGGGACCCATACTGTGGCTGGACCAGAGGCAGCACCTGCTCCTTCCTGAGACCAGGCACACGGTGAGGACAACACACACACACACACACACACACACACACACACACACACACACACACACACACACACACACACACACACACACACACACACACACACACACACACACACCCCACACACCAATCTGTAAACTGTTTCCTACCTCTGCAGACCTGCTGCCTGCAAAGTCAGGAGAGGTGATTATACAGTTTTATTTGCAAAGTTACCACATGCCTTTAGGCGATGTTGTATACAGGTAGGGCTGGTAAGTAAGCTAAAGTTTAAGGCTATTTAACTTTTTCACAATGCAAAGGACAATTATGGAAATAGTGAAACATTAAAAAAAGATACTTGTTACTAAGTAATTGAAATCAAATTGTTGGGCAAAGGAACACAATTTAAGAGAATAAATGTAATATGTCATGAACATATTACCTATTAAAAATGTAAACACACTATAATAATATTGGCAAATAATCTTAAATTACTTAAAAGAAGTCGCTACACAGAATCTACTCTACTAAAAAATATAGTTTTTAATTTAAGCGTTAAATGGTGTTTTATTTTTTTTACTTTTCAATGTGTTTATTCCTATAAAACAATATAAAGAATGATTGGTGTCTGTACTGAAGTGAAACGTTGTACCCAGCATCACTGTCAGATCTAGATCCCATCCTCTTCATCTGTATGTCTGACCCTGACCTCTTACCTCTGTGAGGGAAATCAATAATGGGATCAATAGTGTATCCTATTACACTGAACAACACACCAATTTGTGCCATATCAAATTGATTGATTCCCATCAACAAATGCCCCCATTAATGTACCATTTCTATGTTAATGTTAACATGTTAATAAACGATCATTTTTACATCTACATGTTTTTGTCAATAAGGTTCATTTATTCTTGTTATGTTTGACCAACATTCCGTCATGGGAGATCACACAACTATGCATTAATGGCACTTTAAAAACATGTTCCTTACTTTATGCTGTATGTATATGAAGACATATATTGGATTGTCTGATGTGCTGATCTCTGTTTCACTGCAGGCTGCCTTTTCAACAAGATGTGGAATACGGAAACACCACCTCCCATCTAGGAGACTGTGATGGTAGGTTGCAGCAAAATGTCATGGATGCTTGTGGCAGCGTGCAGCGGACTGAGGGCAGACTCCGCCTAGTGGCTCTATCCCTCATTACACCTGCTTTGTTGTCACTGAACAGTTTCGTCTGAAAAAAACACCTCTGATATCACAAGAGAGAGTATATTTCAGATTGACAATATCTGTAATTTATCAAATGTAATTTAATCACAACTATAATATAATTCCTTCACAGCTCATCCTGACAACCTTAAAATTAGCAATTGTGTTTTTGTTTTTTTCATTTATTAGCTGAATGATGTGACAGTGGAACTAGGATTTTGGTTTCAACCTCACTGCCAAAAGGTCAAAACGCTCCCAGTGTGAGACAGTTTGATGAGAGAGGATGTGAGAGATATAACTCCTGCTAGACAAAAGCACTAGACTGCAGGATGGCAAGTGCAACATGCTCCAAGGCCACTACGCTTTGTTCCCTCAAAGCTGACCATCTGAGAGAGCAAGGGTAGCCAGTGAGCAAGCTTAGCATAAATCACTGATGTCACTTCTGTAGAGAGGCTCAGATGTCACTGCAGCAGCACCAGAGATGGCTTCTTTGAACCTTGATCTAAAATGTACAGTCAGTGGAAACCAAAAAAAGTCACATCTTCTCCAGCAGATTCCTCCTGAGTTGCATTAGGCCAGTCATAACATTTACTCAGTCAGATCTGAATTTCCAAACATAAATATAAATCTAAGCCCTCATCACACTTAAACTGTATACAATCAATATTTAACTGAGATATTGGCCACTAATATTATCCTGCACTTAAAAAGTGATAGCAGAGAGTCAGGGATGCAGACCTGACAGACTTTAATCCGAGCAGTGAAAGCACAGCAGAGTCCGAGCCAGGGACAGGCATGTGCTGCTGTGTCTGCAGATGGGAGTGATTAAAGCTGGGTGGAAACACTGAGGTAATGGTATGCTGTGTGCATGGAGACACAAACTGGCCGGGCTGCAGGATGGAAAGTGTGAGGAGAGGATAGAAGAGAAAAAGAGAGTCAGCTGCTGTGGTCTGGAGCTTTGCTGATGACAAGTGCAGGCTTCTCTGAACCTGGAGCCTGCAGAGCCCCAAGGCCAGACTGGAGAGAAGCTTAGTTTAAAGACAATCGTCCTATTAGGCTGAATGTCATTATCAGCAACGATCATTGTTATTGTATTTATTGATTTATTATGACATAATGAATCTTGTGAGTCGAAAAGCACTAAGTAGAAGAAGCAGAAAAGCACTATATGTAATAATAATGATCATTTGAAATTGCGCCCTGTGGAAATTGAGACATTGTTGTTAATGTTGTCCTCTTCATTGTGTCTCTTCAGGAATTCTGCAGCAGAGTTTGCTTATTGAACCGGAGAGCTTGGTCTCCCTCAACCTGCTTGTGGCATCTGCAGTCTCAGCGTTCACCATCGGGGCGGCACTCTCTGGCCTTGCCGTCTGCTGGATCATGGCCCACAAGCCCGCCAACCGTCGGCACGGCAGCACCTCCCAGTCCTCTATCCAGCGGCGTGAAAGAGGTCTGCTGACCAATGGCAGCGGGATGGGAGGCTCTGTGCTAAGTGTGACGCGGCAGGGAGGCGGGGAGCGACCCTGCTCTCAGGGCGGGGAAACGCTGTTTGTCATGCCCAACGGCTGGGTAAAGTCAGGAGAGCTAGACCCGGGTTTCCTGCCAACCCCGGAGCACACGCCTCAGCAGAAACGCAGAGGCCTACGACTGTCTGACTCCAACTCCGGAGGGTGGGACACCAGCCAGACGTACCTGGGCGGAGGCTCCGTGGGGCTGGGTTCCCCCTGCCGTATCCCCCCTTCTGTCTACCTGACCACCAGACTCTTCCAGCAGGGGGGAGGCGGGAGACACAATGGTGAGGGCCGTGGGATTGACACACCACGGCAACACTATGTCTGCCTGAGCAAGCAGGAAAAAGGAATGAAGGGGACACCCAAAGCCCCCCTCAGGAAGTCTGCAGGAGAATATGTGTACCCTATGACCCCACAGGATTCGCCTGAGCGTCGGAGGGTGGTGTCAGCACCCAGCGCCCCAGTGGAGTACAGCGAGCCGATGCCATTGCGTTGGCAAGCCCCGGAAGGTTACATCCTCAGCAGCCACGGCATGGTGCCCGTCCCCCTGCCTCCACCCTCTATGCCCGCCCCCAGTGGCCAGACGTACATGTCCCAGCAGCACAACCCCGCACTGAGCAGGGCCCTGCTGCGAGGGGCCCTGGAACGAGGGGAGCTGGGCGAGTTGGTGGATCTCAGCCAGTTCATTTGTAAGAAGAACTGCAGTGATAGGACTCAGGCGGGCCAGTGACTCACGAGGAAGTTAAGTGGAAAGAGAGCTTTTCCATGACCATAACTCTCTGTTTTATTTACCAAGATCTCTCTTTCACTCTTTCCTCCTCATTCTGTCTATTCCCCTCTCCCTTCCCCTTCTCTTTTCCCTACATCTTTACTTGTCATTCCTCCCTCTGATCTGCAAGTTTCTTAGGATAACCCCCCCCCCCGACACACACACACACACACACACACACACACACACACACACACCCTTCCCTTACCCCCATGATCAGACTCTCTTTATGACTGGCTGCTGGGTCTGCCACTCATATCCGGGCTCACACTAATTGGTCAGATGGACTGAGGTTGTTGCTGTGTCTGCATTGCAGAGTTGCCTCTCTCTCCTGCTACTCAGCGGCAGTGGGATGAGAGAAGAGAGAGGATGGAGGGTACAGAAAGAAAGGAGGGGAATGTAGAAAGCAGAACGGGGGGCAAAGACGACAGAGACAAAGATGGACATGGCACTTAGAGGCTGTCTTCTCTGTGCAGATTAACTGAGTCTGCAGGGCCAGTCAAATACTGCTACAGGAGTAGGATGTTTTCCCTCTTGGATAACATTAACAAGCCTGCCACCCATCTGTTCTTCACTACATTACCTGTTGTCTGATTTCCAACTAGGTGTTTAAAGTGAAATCACAAAATCTTAACCTTGTAAATTATCTGAAACTGCAGGCGACTCATTAGACAAAAACCTGAAGTCACTCTGAGTGTAAAAACAAAGGAAGATGAGGAAGTCCTTCTCTCCGTTTCTCACTCCTGTTTGCTGCACACAGACATTAGATGCATACATGTTTTTGTACAGGTGACGGATGGTATTTAGTATTCCATGTGTACGAGAGGCACGACGTGTGTGCCAAATGCCTCTTACCAGTCTCACAGGGATATGGGACCATAACTCTTTGGAGAGCAGAGTGCAGGACTGAAATGTCAGCACTTTTTCTGCCAACTGCATGCTCTCAGTAATGACGGCATCTCAGCCGTCCATCGCGCTATCCGTTTGCCTCCTAACACTCCATGTACTCTTTAATGATCAATAATTCCACAAAGATGTCTGGGGAGATTGCAACCCTGAACACTGGACTGACTTTAATCAGAGCTGGACTGAAAGCAAGAAACAGAGATGTTTTTGGAGGATTCAAAGTGAATGCAATGCAATATATGAACACTTTGTCCTTCATTGATCACACTTAAACACACACACACACACACACACACACACACACACACACACACACACACACACACACACACACACACACACACAAACACCCAGATATTCATTATTGTGAAATTATAAACCCCAGTAAGGTTTTATGGCCAAAATTACCCCCTTAGCCCACAGTGTGTCAAGGTCCCACAGTCGTGATACAGAATAAAGTGACAGTTACAGGGGTGATGATTGAAACCTCTGGCCAAACGCAAAGCCAATAGGGGTAATGGAAATGTTCCCAGCAGGCAAATGGGACTATAAATTCAGCCCATCAAAGTGTCCAGTACCATGAACTGGTCGGCATTTAGAGCAACACAACATGGTGCAAGTATGTTAGCGAGGAGGTGGAAGTCATAAAAAAGTGACAATAAAAAGAAGACAGAAGTGAAAAGCAAAGTACGACTTGATGAAAAGACTGTGGAATATAATGAGAATGTATTACAAGTGACCAGATGACTTGATTTTCATGCTCAGTCCTTAGTCAGTTGTGAACAAATGAACTCTGGTTTGTGCTGACCTTGTTGACAGCAGCAATATAGGGTTTATCTGTACATAGTAAACTTTAATTTAGATACAAATGATAATGTAAGACAAAAATGTAAAATGTCATCAGGCACTAGCTTGCAAACTAAAATGTACCATGTCACTACAGCTATTAATGTATGATAATCTGTTTTCAAATGTTTTCATATCAACTGGCTTCAAGGTTGAAGACACTGAAAACTACTAGTGTCTTTTTCTTCTATTTTTTACATCTTTGTGCCAAAACCACGAATGATTTACTGATGCCTGATTACCGAAGCAAAAAAAACTTGTTTTAAAGTGCCATGAAGACCATTTCAGTCAGCAGCGCTCCTCATGTACAGTGGTGTCGGAGAACTCACTTGTTGCAGTATACTTGTGATATGTATGCCTTTGACCACTACATGCTGAATGTTATATATTATTTTTTTATTTAGATGTGGGCTTGTACTCTTGAAATCATTTGTTTCAATTCCTCCTGTCTGTCCTGATGCTACTTACACTGAATGCTAACAGCAACATTTGAGGGTCTGATTACGAACTACATTCAAGTCACACTTCCTATACTGTAAATATGTACACATGAAAACAGACACTTTGTCATGCCCTTTATGATTATACTGTAATGCATTCACTGATGCCCTGACATGAGTCGTCTTTATGACAAAAAAGCCATCATGTAATAATAATTAGTTCATAAGCAAACCTTCAAATGGACTGAAATGCTGTAAGGGAATACTGTGCATCTCATTTTGTGTTCTATCTGTCCTGATCCTGAACGTGTTGTCTTGTTCTGTAGTCTGTGATCGTTTTTCTGTCTGTCATCCCCAACCAACTGCCATACTGGAGGATCTTGAAAATACTTGTCCGAATCGTGAGTGAATGAATGTACTTTTTGTTTCTAATCATTATACTGTGCAGTAATAAGGAAAAGCACAAAAACCTTTTCTCTTTTTGTTTTTGCATTTTAAATTCAGAGTTGTCCTGTATCATTTGTGAATAGTGTAAATAATCATCCTGAAGGTATAATGTTTCAGTTTCGAGGGATCGTTCATGCTCTTCTGAGACAGGACTGTGTTTGAAGTTTGAGGTTTCTTTTTCCTTTGGTGACAATGCTGTGAATAAGATGTATGTACAGTATTTACGTGACTTTGGCTGACTGCTGAGTTCAGCTGTTTCCTGTTATTAGAGTAGAGTCGCAGGCCTGATCTCAGCCAGAACTGAGCCTTCTCATTTGACTGATGCCTGCTGAGTTTTTCTGCAGTTGCTAAGATACTGCTGTTATAATAACCATCAATCTTTGGAGTACTGCTATTAAATGGCATTATATAATTGACTGCTAATGTTGTCAAGTGTGGTTCCCGAATGCACTCATTGAAATAAATGTGTATAATTATATGGTTCCCACGCATATACACACATTAACAAAAGCAGTTCAATTACCTCACAGCAATCTCGAGTAATGTGTGTGTCATTATCAGGTTTAGTTTCTATAAATGAGACATAATTGTAATGAGATGGGCAGTTTTAAACAGCAGCCAACACTCCAGAGCAGATATCAAATCTGTCAAGCATTTATTTTCCAGGCCACAAGAGGGCGCTGGACACTGGCCTTCATTCAATGTAAGGCTTGAAGTCCCATGGGTGCTTGTGCATTGACTTCGAATCATCTGAGTGTGCTGCTGAGCTAGACACAGACGGTAGTTTTGTTGAGAGGTCTGCTGCAGAGATGAAAATAACCATTGTTCTCTGATTTCATATAATGCTTTGAACATCACACAGAGTTACACAACAGGTATTTACATTTTTTTTTTAAACAGACGGAGAAACTTGATGATATGGGCAAAGCAAGATTTAACAGATCATGTTGCATTTTACACCTAACTGTACAAGCCAAAACATTAAGAATACTTATAAATGTAGAGAAATAAATATATATAAACACATTGATGGTACTACTAACCAATAAGGAACAGAGAAGCCAGCTAAAAAGTTCATTTTAACACAGCCAAATTTCATAAAAATAAATCATTAAAAGTTATCGAATGATTTTAAATGGGTACTCCGGTGTCATATTACGCTTCTAAATACTTGGTTGATACACAAGACACAGGGGAATATTTTTCAAAACGATGATGAACGAAGCAGCAATGGTTAAGATACGACCTTTAGTCCTTTCAAGCTCACTGCTACAATTCCCATAGTACTTCTCAATAGCATCTTTGAAACCCCACACCTCCAGTTCGTAACACAATTCAACTCTCAAGCCAAGATTACTTTCCCTCCAGAGGCACAATATACAGGCAAATAAAAATAATGACAAACAAATGTTTGTACCCTCATTTAATTGGGATAAAATCTCTTCAGCAGAAAATAATAGCTCACAGAATCAAAACAGCAGTTTGTGGAGGCGACCCATTCAGCTACTTGTAAATAGACATGTTCAGGTGATATTTCAAACTGCCAATTTAGTGGTACTTTGTAGTTGACAATAAAGCTAATATGAATTGGCGTGTAGCAGGCAATGAAAACAATCAAATTTGCTGTGACTATCCCAATGGTGCGTTTCTTTTCCTCAGCCATGTCATCTTCCTTCAGCAGAATAGAGATGATGCGACTAGAACAGAAGCCAATACTCAACAGTGGAGCGAGATAGCCACAAACAACCATAATGACTATAAACTCCAAGTGAAGGGGGATATTTTTACACCTTTCATAACAGGTCCAGAGTTTTTCTGGGTAATTATCCTCTCGAAATATAAATCCTAATGTCACAAGAAATCCCCAAAGGATCAAACACACTGCCAAAGCGACCTCTTTCTTCTTCCTCCATGATCTGGCCTGCAGTGGGAAACCTATAAACAGGTAGCGCTGGACACTGATGGCTGTGGTGGTCAGGATGCTTGCATACATGTTGATGTAATGTGAGAAAAGAAGGAAAGTGCATAAGAAAGACGTTGGTAGGCAGAAGAAGGCATTATAGATCCTTAAGGGAATGAAGACAATGAGGGCAGAATCAGCTATAACCAGGTTGAGCATGTAGATGTGCGTGTCTGTCCAGGAGTCCCGTTTGGCAAAGAAGGCACGCAGAGCAGCGGCATTGACGAAGAATCCCAGGAGAAACACGGGACAGTAAGCCAAACCCTCAAGGGTGTCCACCCTGCAAGAAGAGTTGGTGGTGTTGGTGATGTTGCAGCTCATAGCTATCTGTAAAAAGTGTCTTGCGTCAGAGGGGAAAACACTGTTAGTTAAGTACAGTAAATACTTAAATTCTAATCCAGGAAGACACTTTTCTTTGTGGTTATTCAATTCAGCTTTCAGCAAATTACTTTCTCAAAGGATAGGTTACCAGTTGTCTTTAAACAATACATGCTTTCAACAGTTTGATTCATTTGTAGTTTTATCAGAAGCAGAACCTATTATTTTCATTACTCATCACAAACGTTTTGATAACTGAATAAAGTGTTTCTGTTTTGAATTCATCATTTTCACAAAACAGTAAAAAAAAAAAGTTTAATTTCTGATAACATAAACAGGTATACAGTTAAAACCAGTGGAAGACAGAAACACACACACCAGCTTTGTGTTGATAGAGACAATAATCTGATTTTTAAAAAAAACTTACCAAATGAGTTGTAATGGCATAAACGTTATGAATTAAGGTAGATGCACAAGCATGTCAACGTCATCTATCAAGTCCAGATCTGTGTGAACCACTGCCTTTGCTTCATTTCCTGTCTTTGTGACATATGTAGGACTATGTCGCTTCGAGTGCCAGACAAGGTTAATAGGCCTGACCTTATAGCATCCTCTAACAAAAAGCAGAACACAGGAGCAGTTCCCCTTGTGTAGTGCAAGTGACAGTTTCCTGCCGAACTGTCATGCATGAAAAATAAGTGTATTGCTTGCATTTGTGGTTGATGTGAAACAGAAATGAAACTGTGTCTTAGTTGCTTGTTGTGAGTTATTATTTAGATAAATCGTCCCCTTGTACCTTTTGATCGAGAAAAAATGTGCTTCTCTTGCATGGCTCCAAGATGAACAAAGAATCCTAAAAACTGAAAAAATTCTGGATGAATTGAATAAAAAAAGGGGGATGCATTAAACTTGATTCCCATTATGTTCATTTCATAAACCATCTTCCAGGATCTTTGGATTTCTTTGTTTGTCTTGGAAGCATGCAAGAAAAATAAGCTCTGAATATTGGTCATAACTACACTTAACTCCTGGCACCATTTGAAACCTGCAAACCACAATGTTAACTTTTAGCAAAAGTGTTGAGCAGAAAAAAACTAGGTCACACTGTGGCGAGAGGTGAGAGCAGAACTATGTCGGACAGTTAAAAAAAGGCATAAATATCGCCCTTAGATAGATAGACACAATTAATAGCCTAACCTCTTTATTCTCTAACAGCTTGTTTGTAGAAATGGTTCCAATGTTTTCCCATAAAAGACATATAACCTTAATGGTAATGCTACTTCAAAAATGTGTTTCTCACACATTATTTTCAATTTGCACATATCAACTTAGAAGCAAAAATAGCCTGTTGTCAACAACTGACAGTCACAATCAAAGAGCCACAGGTTTATGAAAGAACCTTTGTTAATACGTTCCTGAAAATCAATAGGACAGATAATTAAAACAGATTGAGAAATCATCAAGACATCTACAGGTCTATTTTGACTTTAAGCAGCTCTGGCACACCGGCTCTGCATACATGAGGTATTTCTTCAACATGTCCTCATCAAATTGTGACAATCCAATCCGACAGACAGGTTGAATCTTGGACGCACAACACTCTGCCACACACACAAGTCATACACTGCATAATGATTGCTATAATTGTTTTGTTTTTGCTTATAGTCAAGTCTTCCAGCAGATATGGGCTTGTTTGTCCATGCTTGTTTTCTGGTGTGATTCACTTGTTTGTGGCAGAGGGTGTGTATTCACCAGCGTGACTAAGCTGGGGCCAAACTCTGGACATTGATTTAACACAATGCCAATGTTCAACTAATGTCATACTATAGTTTGGTATTATATACTTTGTGGAAATTGGATAATGAAAGATTTTCTAAAAATACTTGTCCTCAATAATCTTCTTGAACTCTGACCACATTTTAACGAGATTACAGTAATGAATCATTGCCTGCATCATAATCTTTTATACAGCATGGGTCCAACACTGTGATTGTATTCAAGTACTCAAGTATAGATAATGATTGGCAAAGAGGCTTTCAGCTAGGACGAATAATGAGGTCATGGCTGCAAAAAAAGAAAAACAGAGTTGTTGAGAAAATGAAAAGGACATTTAAAACAGTAATTGGAATATGGCTTTTGGCAACATTGCATACAAAGCCTTCCTCTGTATTGTGGCCTTGGATGTTCAGTGGAGAAGGTTAGCTTTGTTAGTGAGACATGAATATAATTAAAGAAAAAGTATTGGATGGTTTTGTTGGTAAAGGAGGACAAAATGTCATATTGAAAGGTCTAGAATACTACTTTCTTTGAATTGTTCTTTAATGTTTAAAAAAAAAAGTGGAAAAACAACATGAAATGATTAACAAGTCAAGTCTTGGTTTTGTCAAATGTTATCAAATACTAGGATACCTCATGAGTATGTTCACGAAATAGAAATCAAAGAAATCTGATTTGGAAAAGTTTGGAGAGGCTGAATGGAACAGTTGAGAATACACAAAACAAAAACAAATGGCAGAGCAAAGGTTTTGTGGATGAAGTATCCCTTTTTGTTTTATTTACAGTTAAAATATGTTTTTTAGTTGATAGGGTTTGATTTCAGGAAAGTATCAGCTTTTTACATCAATCTGCAACCTCCAAAAATGTGGACTATTTAAAGTCAGAAAGGGGAAACAATCATCCTATTAGAAAAAGACTGGAGGTCGGGTGTAGCTGTTTGTAAATTAAGTTTGGGCCGTTAGTGTCAAAGCAAAACTGGGAAAGCAGTAGCATAATTAAGAGAAATATTTATAATTTATTCAGTATACCTAATCCCAACACACCTTGGCCTTTAAAATTCATATTTCCACAACAAGAACACTGAAAAGCAAGGACATGTTAAATAGCATTCTGTTATAGTGCTTTATTAGGAATTACTTCTTATGTTTTCACAGTTATTGCCTTCTTAGCGATACTCTGATTTTATTAAAAGCTGTTTATACTTGAAATCTGCTATTCTCTGAAAATAAAGGCAGGAATCTAATATTACAGGATATGAAGCGGCCTGTTGTTATCATTAATTTGTTTTAAATCCCTTCAGGCTTATCCTGTTTTCACAAGTTATTTCCCAGATCTACCCGGATCGTGTATATCATTGTTGATATATTTGCCTGTGAGTTTATGGTAGATCTAATTGTTCTTGACTCTCGTCTGTCTGTCAGGCAGGGGGCCTGTCTCTATATCCACTGGGTTATCTTCATTTTACTGCCTTCCTGCATTCATCCTCTTTGTCTGGTACTGTTTTAAAGTGCCTTTTACACGTCAGTAGTGATGCAGGATGGTGGATGGGGGGGGTTTCCATCGCTTTAACTAGGTCAGTGAAGACACAGCCCTCCCTCCCCCCACAGTGCCCCTGCTCTCCCCCTCCTGGCGGTCTCTTCTCCATCTTTTTTTTTCTCTGTTCCTTGCTATGACGCAATGCAGACTCTCACAGTTTCTCTTGTACTGCCACCAAACTCTCAAAAACACAACACAGCCTTCGTTGATGACAGTGATGCATCCTCCCAAATCCGTGTCTAGGTAAAAAACATATCGGCTGAAAAACGACAGCTTGCATTTACAGACGTCAGTCAAGTTGAATGAATCAGCAGCACCATATGGATCTGTTCATTGGCCAGAGTTTCATTGATTTTGTCCAACTTTTTTGTTGTGATGGAGGATTACATAATGTTCTGGCATTGCATAATGTTTGTGTGGGTTCTCAATCTGTGATTGGGCACATTTTGAGGGGCAGTGTAGTGCAAACATCAGAAAGTGTGTCAGTGTTACTGTGATATTGCTTTAAGCGCATGCTCAGAAATGTTTGTGTGTTAAGCGTGTTTGTGTTTCAGAGGTGATAAGACAACAATTATTGTATCCATCTGCTGTTATTGAACCCCATGAAAGACATCATGTGTTTCTGCAGTCTTTCAACAATATGGACTCAAAATCACGAAAGGTCGATGTTAAAAAGCATACTCCAAGTATTACATAAACCCGGCCTGTTATACTGCAGTCCCAACACTGGGTGTCTCTGTTTAGGCCGTCTGTGTTGTGATGAGTCATCTGGGCAGTTATATTTGAACTAAAAACCAAAGCTGATCCATGACTGATTTTAAAATGCAGGGTGTTTATCTCAATAAACAACTAACTGAGGTGAGATGTGTGGATGGACTGTGTGTTGCATGTGTTGAACAAAAAGCAAGAAGCTGTGAAGTGAATGTGATAAACTCATTAAGAAAACAGACAAAAGCTGCACAATAAAAGAAAAATGTAAACAATTTTCAATGTTTTTTAACTGATATCTCATGTATGAATAGGAGTTGCTCAACTAAAAGATTACTAAATATTTCCATTCTTCCCTGATTACATCACTGAGGGAGGATAAAAAAAAAGACCTTTGGGCTTGTATTATAGTGAAAGGGAATAGAGGATTTGAGGGAATATAGAAAGGTGAAAGAGCAATGAGGTAACATGTGTGGGGGTCCAGCAGTGCCTTGCAGATGGTACACAAAACAAGTTGGTCATCAAACCAAAAATGGAAAAGGTGGTTCAACACAGACTCGCATGTAGCCACATGTTGAGGAAAATGTGCACAACTCTGGAGTAGCTAAGAGTTAATGGAAATATCATAATTAAGTGTTCATGTGTTATTGCATGTTATAGGGTAATCGCATGTGATAGTGCATGGGATAGTGCATGTGTGATTGCATGTTATAGGGTAATCGCATGTGATAGTGCATGGGATAGTGCATGGGATAGTGCATGGGATAGTGCATGGGATAGTGCATGTGTGACACCCATTTGGGTGGAACTGGGTCATGCTCACATGGCAAAGCACATTGACCACACTGGTGATAAACAAATCCCAGTTGCTCTAGCAACCTCCTTTTACTCCTCTTTGCATTGCACATATTTGTATTTGGATCAGATTCCTATCTGAATGTTGACATAGGAGAAAGCCGCAGTTTTTTTTCTCGACAATGAGAGTAAAGGCATATATTAAACCACAGTGCTGTATCATTTTTGGTTAAAAACAAGTTCACACCTTAAAGGAATCATGAGTGTCTTTTGTTACACTAATGTGCAATCAAAGGTTGGGTATTAATTAAATTAGAGGCTCGGTAATGTGAATGTGCCATCACTCAAAGTACTCCCTTCTATTCAAGCGACTGTGGGTGTGGATGTTGAATCTGCTTTGCGAGAAACAAAGGGAGAAGGGTGAGGGAAAATAAAAGAATGACAGTGAGTGACAGAGAGAGATTTCCTGCTGATTGTGTTTGTCAAGACAAGTCTGGACATACTATGGATATGTAAACATATGTGTGCATGTCTTTAACAAACTCAAACTCAAAGCCATGAAGGACATTTCCATGAAGATGTACAAACTGAATGTAGCAACATGGTGGAAGACATAATGTGTTGTTGAGTGAAGTTTAGAGAAGTGGGTTCCTATTTAGAGGGTTGCTAGTTATTGTGACTATTTGAACAGGGGAAATAGAGAAGAACCATACTTCCTTTATCCAGTTCTTTCTGTACAGCTCCCTTGAACAGGAATGTGCATGTTGTGATGAATTGCAATAGTTCCACTGTGAAGATCTGAGGAGCCATTGTAAGTTTGTGTACAAAAAACAGGCATTTCAAACAGGAGTTCATGCAGTTAGTGTGTATTTGTTGATTTTCAGCTATACATGAACATTAAGCCTCTGGAAACTGAAAACCAAATTTTAAGTATTTGGATTTAAAAATAACACTGATGACTAAAAAAGTTATATTAAAATTAAAAAGATATAGTGTTATTTAAGAACACTCTTACACTTAGCTAATCTCCTTTATCTTTGTAGTTCTAGACATTTTATACACAGTAACCAGACAATTTACCAACTGCCAATATCCAGTTCCTGTTTGTTTATAGATTGGTCAAAGGAAGTAAGTATAAGCCGACAAGTGAAAAGAGCTCAAAGAATAAGGAAATACATAAATGTTTTATGAAAAAGCCCAAACTGTTCTGAATTTGGAAGAAAAAAAGTGTGTGTGTTTAGGTAGGATCCAATTACTCAAATCGTTTAGAGGGTTTTAATCCCCAGGAAATCTGCAATCTTGCAATGCAGTGCTCAGAGCTTGGGTTCAGGTTAAGAATATACAGTATATGAAAGATTATTAAGTGAAAATTATTTCCATATTTTTTACCTCTTCCTCTACAAGCTACAGTAAATTCAAGTTTAACTTCTGTGCAGGTTGTGCTAAACCACCAAAACAGGTGTTTTTTATGTGTAAGTCCAAATGTTTAATTGAAGAAATAGCATAAGACCTAACAATAGCTCATTATCAATATTGTGACTACGCGTAGGGCAGGCTAACTACACAGCAAGAATATCTTTTCTATGGTTCAGAGAGGGGACTGTGACTGCTGAGATAAATCTGTATCTAATGACCTGAGATTGAACTCATTCTGTTTATTCGGCCCGCTTTATCAAATTTGCACCATGTAGGAAAAATGAAACTGATAAGAAGAAACTGAGAGCAAAAAAGAAACAGATGTGCTACAGTGTAGAGTGGTAACAGGATCTGGGGAGATAACAAAAAGAAGGGAAAAAATTGAGACACAGAAAAGATGGAGATTGGCAGCGATGCAAAGCGGAGTCTAGTGGAGGAGGATGACTACATTGTGACAGGAGGGAACGATGTTTGTACTCCATCTGACACACTGACCTAGTGACACCATACAGCTCACAGCTCCAGATTTCAGAGCAGGGGCTGCGGGGGGGGGGGGGGGGGGGGGGGGGGGGGGGATTAATTGTGCCTCCAGAGAAGAGAAAACATGGAGATTAATCGAATGAGGGAAAAGGGAGTGAGGGATTACAGCTCAGTGGATAGCAGTAGCCTAAAATAATCCAAGCAAACTCACTGGCACAGTCAAGTATGTGTGTGTTTGCCTGTTTGTGGGTACAAATTAGAACAAATCATTAAATAAAAGACATGATGTGGTGAATGTCATGTATGATTAAATTACAGATGTTCCCATAAAAATGCATGCAAGCGTTTTACAATGTGCGCGTGAGATGATGGACTGGAATGTAAGGAGTTGATGCTGCTAAAGCAGAGAGATTGGCAATGGGGCCCCACTGAAACCATGTGCAGCCAATCAGTTACAGTTGGGCCCTCATCCATACAAAGAGTCTTTGATGTGAGCAAGGCCTTTAAATTCAACCCCGGGGAGTCACAAGGCTACACTGGCTTTGATCTGAGTCAGGAGAAACCTTATGCCATTCCTCACAACAAGGGCCTTCGGCACAACAACAAAATGCCCGCTCGCCTGACATTGAGTGTTGGCCGAGTCATGTGGGTGCTGAAAATCAGTTCACTTAATACTATATGTAACTGGTCAAGGTAACAGCTACAACTGTCACAATTAACCCTTGCTGTACCTTGCATCCCATATTTTCTAATGCATGGTAATCAAAGAGAGTTGAGTAGGTTGCATATTTTTTAAGATGCTCTGTTCCAAAGCAGTTTATTTCAGAGGGACGTGAATAATCCTGAAAGGTGTGAACTGGAAATATGTCATCACCCTTCTCCGCAGAGAAATAATTAATGCTTATTACTTGCACCACAGGGCTGTCAGTTTAAACCACTGTGTTAAGTTTTCTGACTCAAGGCAAAGGGCACTTTTTTTGCTCCTTGTGTTTGAGCTGCAGATTTGCTTGTTGTCCCATGTCCCCATCTGCTCTCCCATCCTAATATGCTGCTGCTGGCAACCTTCCAAAATCCTCCTCCATCTATAAGCTCTTCTTCTTCCTTGTCTTCTTCTTTCACTTCTTGCTTTATCATTGGGCAACAAAATGTCTGCCATGCACAAGCTATGCCAAAGCTGTTCTCCCACTCCCTCTCTCTTTTTCCTTCTTCTGCTGTCTAACAGAGCTGCACAGCGGTTACGTAAGAGCTAAGGTCAAAGTGTCATTGCCGTTGTCAAGGGAG
The DNA here is from genome assembly GCF_036324505.1 of Eleginops maclovinus. Classification (NCBI taxonomy): domain Eukaryota; kingdom Metazoa; phylum Chordata; class Actinopteri; order Perciformes; family Eleginopidae; genus Eleginops; species Eleginops maclovinus. The sequence goes on from NC_086354.1 coordinate 11,991,323, forward strand.
ACATAGAACAGAGGGGCTTTAGAAGAGATGTGCACGGGGCGCGAGAGAGGGAGAAACTGCAGACACAAAGGGCTGGGAGGAAAAAGCTGTGCAGGAAGAAAGAAACGTAAGGATTTGAACACGTATGCATGAATAAAAACATCAAGCTGAAGTGTATAAATAAAAGTGATGGACTGAAGGTGCTCGACTGCTCCACTAACCTAGATTGAGTAATCTCTGATGCTGTTTCATAACAGTGCTATCCGAGTATTGCATCTTAAAGCCACTGCTACAGCTACCCCCACCACACCTGAGTAACCATCCACCTCTTCATCAGTCCCCACTATCACACACTGTCCCAAACACACAATTACATCATAATCCTGTATGTTTTAGTTTTTAAGCCTCACCCATTAAAATGATCAATGAAAATGCACAAGCAATAATAACACATTTGATATTTGTTTTTTCTAGATGACATAATACTGATATAAAAATAAGTAGCTGTAATCCTGAGATATGTTCCTGCAGGTCTAGTGCTTAAATGTGAAATACAAACAGGAACCAGAATGCAGTGGATAAAACCGTGCACTGTCACTGGGTATAAAATAAATTGAACAGTGGTGAGCAATCATTGGGAGAGCAGCAATGCATTTTTTTCACAACAATAGAAAACTACACAGGACCAAAGCTCATTTGAGTACAATGGCTTCTATGAATATTTTACAGGTCCAGGAAATGAATCTCTGAGATGCTGCAGCAACTCTAAACTGTATTTATGTTGCCCCTTAAGTAAATGTATGTGTGTTCTTGTTTCTTTGGGAAAAGAGATGTTTGAATAATGATAACTTCCAATATCAACTTGTCTGCTTATTATATTCTAGATAAAGACTGTTCTCTGAAATGTTAGATAATAGGAAAATAAATGTCCATTCCGGTTTCTCAATATTCAAGGTCATGTTTTCAAATGTCTAGTATTGTCATTGCAATATCCAAAAAATAATTAGTTTAAATATAACCAAGATGAGTAGGAAATCTCCAAATCTCATTTGAGAGGCTGAAAACATCATGCTGCCTAAATAATTACGTATGTATAAGTAAAAGTTGGAGATTATATTTATGTTATTTAGTTTCTCACTGATACTTAACCATTGTTCTTTTAGCTTATGAGTTGTTGTAACTTCATACTCCTCCAGGTATAAACCCTCAGTTTGGAAACGAGTGCAATAAAGTAAAAAGGAGTACAAGGTGTAAGCTTTCTGGGAAACAAATTGCCAGTTTCATATAGCTTGTTCGATATAATATGTGTTGCTTACATTACTAGATCTCAATGGTTTATTTGCCACATCTAAGTCAGAGAAGTGAGATGAGAGCACACATGAATGTCGCGTAAAGCAGAATTGATTGCAGGTTTAATTACCTTCCTGGTAGGGATCGTAATCATTTCTCATGACAACAGAGCACAAGTCAATCATTGGTTTAGCCAGTTTAAACTCGCACCCGACTGCGCGATCCCGCGAGAGCTGCGAGAGGAGCTGTCGGCGGTGAGATCATGGGAGAGTCCACCGCGCTTGGAGAAAGTGGGTTAGCAGGGTAGACTGAGAGGAAAGCAGGCGGAGAATCAGAGCGCAGAGGGGGGGTCCGATCAATGGTCGTCCACTGTGACCGTGCGACTATTCTGTCAGAAAAGTTTTGCTTCACGTTTAAAACGATGCACTGAGAGATTGCGATGCAATCCGTTGCGACTTTTTTCACTCTTTTATTTCGCTCGGACTTGACCGAGCGATAGGGGAGAGGAGTTTCGGGTAGTTATTTTTCCATAAATTTTTGGTCGTGCTTTGCGAAGGCTGTCTGCAGCCAGGACGAAGTTAATATTTACGAAGCCAGTTCACTCTGGCTCCAGCGGCTTAATCTGCTCGACCGTGTCAACTACATTAACCACATGTAGCCGAGTTTTACCATCGTTCTGCCAAGAGAAAGAAAACATCAACATGAGAGGTAAATTGATAGTTTTTCTCATTAAATCTATGCAGTTGAACTTGGTGAAGATCACGGGGGGGACGGGGGGGGGGGGGACGGCCACATGTGTGCTCACGGGGACTTTAGTGCGCTTGTTTTTCTCCCATTGCGCATTAATACCTCATGACTGGATTATGGCTGCACAGAGCCCCAGGCTGCATGCTCCACACTGAAGTTCAGCAGGCGAAGATAAACGGCAGGAGGCATATTGTTCAATCATGAGAACAGATTATTTCAGTTTTCATCATCTCTTCGGTCTGTTTATGGGGAAAGCAGGCCAAGACCTTAATTGCACACATGCGTAATTTTTTATTTTATGCATCACGTCTGTTTTTTAGGAAATGTGAGTCACATCTCATTTGGGCTACCTTCTGTAAATGTTTGCCAGGACATACATGTTAGGAGTTATGCAATAAGGAGAGGGAGGGGCATGAGAGAAGATTGTTGTTAAACAAAACTGCAATTATGTAAGAAAGACGTTATTCGAGTTGAACAGGTTTCAAATGAATTCATATCTAAGAATTGTGAAATGATGCATACATTCACATTAGTGTATTACGTAGTTTACTGGTATTTACTGTCATACAATCATCTTATTTAGTGCTTTTTTATATGGTTTTGAAAAATGTAAACATTGTGAGGATTCCTGTAAACTTTTTCCTTGTGGCTTGGACTTTACAACATGCAGTGTTGGAGTAGTGGTGTGATGATGTTGTGATGTGATGGCTGTGCCAGCATGGCTGACTGCGTGAGTGCACAGAGGGAGAAGGATCTGGCTGTTCCACTGACCTAGTTATGTCACCCAACGTTATACAGCATAGGCAGCGGCGGGAGGGGAGAGGCTGTGGGAAGCGCCGTGCCGCGGGGCGTGCAGCTCCATGTGCGGACACAGGCGCGCACTGACGCCCGGCCTTCTATGTTTGGCTCCATGGCACAGGATGAGGTTGAACTTGGGTAGAGGGCAGCAGAGAAAAGTTGTTTACATAAAGCCATATGATTCCTATTGCTTGTAACATCGAACTATGCTTTAATTTCAATACCCCTATTTTTGTATGTGAAAAGGAAGCGACTATGTTAATTACCTCTACATAGCCTAAGTGTCAATCTATTGTTTACCATAAAGAAAGGTCTTGCTGTAAACATGTCACAGTTTTTTTTTTTTTATCAAAACACACATTCATGCAGCAGTTTTAGTTGAAAAAAACCCCGCCAAGTACATGTAATAATTAAAATAATAATTTTCTCAGCGTTAACTAAAGTTCGGTTTCCTTCTTGTCTTACATTACGATCTTTTGTTACGCAGAACAGCTGCAAAACGTTTTTTTTGGCAGAGGAGGACAGAGATGGATTTTGTTTTAGGGAGGGAGGAAGAAGCTGAGGGGGCCTCTCATGAAGGGAGGATCCAATTCTGGCAGGATATCCAAATGTAAACAAAGGACGGCCCTTAGCTCACTGCAATGAAAATGTGTGCTAGTTACTCAACCTGCCATTTCCTCACAAGATAAGCATGTCAGCATTTGTTTTCCAGGTTGAACATGCTTACAAACATTTGCAATAACAATTTGTCTGAATGGTAATTGCAACAGCTTTTGGCACGTTGACAGACTTTAATTTCTGTCCTGTTATCATATCTGTATCTCTGACACCTCCTGTGATACAAGATTGCAGAGTGCACTACTGCAGTATGTCTTAATATTTATTCATGAAGACATAGTGAAAGACCATAAGATACACACACACTAACGGCGGGTAGAAGAGGCCTATGGAATTTTTAGCTCTGTTAATCCCCCTTTAGTGTGCCTCAGCCTGGCCTCCTCTGGTATTTGCATCTTTGAAAATAGAGCCCGTTGATTTGAGTGCACCATCAGCCAAGCAGCCAGTTTGTTTATATGCATTTTGAGTGTGCGAATGAAGTCTCATCAGTTTTGTTTGTCCAGTTGGATCATCCATAGACAGTAAAATCTAATTATTTAGTGAGAGCTGCGTATTAGAGAACGGGCTGTGTGCTACGCTGTGTCAAGGGAAATCAGTAAGACACTTCACAGAAACAAGCACAGTGTGTGAAAACAAACAGGGTTTTTGTTTTCCTATCTAAGAACTGATCTCAGGTTCTTCTCTGAGGCCTTGAAGCTTTGCAAACACATGTTACAGAAATAATATAATCTGAAAAACATTCCCATAAACATGATTTCAAAAGACGGAAGAGACAACAAGGGCAATGTCGTGTTACATTTCTGTGCTGCGCTGTTAGTTTACACCCAACTGTGAGGCATGACACAACAAGTGCTTCAGCATTGCTAATGAGTGAAGAAGGCAAGCACCAGGCCCCTGACCTCCTACTGAGCGCATCTTCTTGTGCCTTCAGTCATTCTTATGCTGAGGTAATGGAAATAATTAAATGAACGCAAGCTCCCATAGAGCCTTCCATCACTCTGATGCTCAGCAGGCGTTTAGTTGTAGTGCACATGTTATTTTAACTGCTAAATAAGTGAACTGCCGGTGCTTGCGTAAAACAGATTGATCGTTTAAAACACAGAGATGTGATGTTTGTTTGCACATCTGGTTGTGAACATTGTTTTTTTCCTTGAAATATATTGAAACACCGACATACTGACGAAGTACAAGCCAGGGGGCTCCTGCTGGAGGATTATTGGTTGTTTGTGTTTCATATGAAATACCAGGAAGAGAGCAGCTGAAAGCAAGATCTCAGTGATTTGTCTGTACCGGTACCTCTCTCTTCCCTACTGAATTAGCCCTTTGTAGAGATACAACGTATTACATGTATTTTTAGCTGAAGTGTTAAATGTCTGTTTCAAGTTTATTTTGTGAAAAGGCTTGGATGTGCAGTCGGCTCAAACTCAATCCTTTGTTTACCTTTTGTATAACTCTGCGTAATAAATAACTAGCATTTTGGAACTCAGGAGTGTTAGTGTGTGAGAAAAGTTAAGCCCTGCATGGAGCCTTGTTCATCATGGTAGCAAAATGCAGGAGAGCTGATGTCTAATAATGGTTTTAGCACAGGTTGCAAGAGAGTTGAATTTGTTAAGCTGTTAAGTAAGTTCAATATCATTGGGTTTTTTCAGTGAAAATGATTTAACTTTTAATTTAACTCTTTTGCTAAATTCACAAAAAAGAGATAATTAATCCACTTCTCTGCTCTTGATGCATATATGGTTTTCCTGAGTCTTACTGTGCATAAAAAACAACAGAATAGTGTTGGGTTTTTGGCAGTTGGTCCAAGGTTAATGGCATTTTTCATTATTTTCTGATGAAAAATAATTTAGATTTACTCAAAGTAATTAGCTGTAGCCATCGCTTTTCTTTTCTCTATTTTATCAGCGACACAATTATTTTAAGATATTCTTAATTTTTAGGTAGTACGTATGTAGGTTATTGGTTTAAAGGAAATGTAAGTTTTCATCAACCAGTTACAGACCATCACATTAAATAATAGAAAATAAAGGATATAAATATATGACTTTCTCTGGATACATGTAATGTCAGAGAATAGGATTGAGAAAGCATGGATGTGTGGTTGCAGCAACGGGGGGGGGGGGGGGGGGGGGGGGGGCTGGACATCTGTGTAATTCTGGCTGGCTCTCAGCACAGGACAGAAATAGATTGGTTTAAAGCAGAGGCTCAATGTCAAAGTCTGGCAAGAGGGGAGTGGGCCGACAAGCTGACATTCAAGTTCAGATTTGGTCTGCTTTGGCGGGACAGTTGTCGGTTACAATATGAGCTCCTAGCATCAAATCATAGGTGCTTTTTCATTAATAGAACACAACAGGGTTTGATATTTGCATAGCACTCACTCCATATTAAAAAAAACGTAATGAGTATGGTGTGTAACCAAACTTGTAAGTGTGGTTTCTCTAGGCCCTCTTGGCATGTCTTGTTGTGTAACATGGCTAGTTTTCTGACCCAATTTACTAGCCTTCAGGGAAATGTTTAATGAGGAAGTCTGAGCTTTGTTTGACTCCACCTTTAAAACTAGTCTGTGGAGAGTCAGGACAGTGCTCTCTGCCCTCCTCCCTCTCCCCCTGCAGTGGGAAAGTGTGTCAGTAGGACAGAATGTCCACATGGGCTGACAGGCTGAAGTGACAGATGACTCAGCCAATACCAAGGAGGCTGTGAACAGCGCTCAGCCAGTGGGAAAGAGAGAGCCGGAGTAGGGGTGGGGCGTCAGTGTTGCTAGAGTGAGCCTGTTCAATGACTGTTGGGAGGAATGCTCGCATTTGAGAGTTATATAATCCTGAGATGAAGAAAAGGTGGTAGGGGAACATCAGTGAAAGAGAGAAAGAGATATTTTTCCGTTGCATGCCTGCAGCTGCCCTGATCAGTTGGAGTGTTTTCATCAACAGTTTTAGAGAGGAGGCAGCAGACTATCATTATCGAGGAGAAGTGGAAAGTTGTGTTTTCCAGTACCTACGGGTGAAACAACAACAACTAACTGATGATGTAGCGGGTGTAGTTTTTCTCCTTGGCCAAGAAAAGAGTATTTTGTGTATACTGTCTGTCATGTGTGTAGGCATCATGTGATTCTCTATATGTTCGTGTACGCTGTTCCTTCATGGGGGCCACATGAAGGGTGCAGACAAACACAGTTCATGGCAAGTTATCTTCTCTTGTAGGGTCTTGTTGTGAGACAGTTTGTCTGCATGAGTAATAAAAGTAATAAAAGTAATAAACATTCATAACTTTATTGTTGCTCACTCACTGGACCAATTGCAAGAAATGTTTTTTATCATTGATTACAACACACTGGTGCAAAGTACAGGATTTGTCTCTGTTTATTTTCCAAGTGTGTTAATCATTTCCTAATAATAAAGATAACAACAATTGTTAAATACGGTGAAGTTCTGAAGGCAGCAAGATAAGAGAGTTATGTTAAAGGCCTCCAAATTAGTACTCATTTTTACTTGCTTTGGATTTACAATTTCACCATAGTTGCTAATGAGGCCTGTTTTTGCATCAGCTGGAGGCAGAGACATGGTCTTCTAATAGAGCTCAGAGTTATAGCTGTCTAACTGTGACAAGAACAAAAAAAGCACATTTTGGCCATGGTTTAACTCTACAAAATGATGATGTGATTGCACATCATCATGGACCGGCAGAAGAAAGAGCCAAAACTGATGCCTGGAATGTGGCTGACTTACATTTTAATTATCTGAAGCAAACGACAATTAAAATAAAAGGATCTTTTATTTTCATCAGCACTTTTTAGTAAGTTTAAAATTAGGTTTAAGTGGAAGTAAGTGTGCAGCTTTATCATGTGCTTACTATCGAAACATTTTTATTGACAACAAATGGGGCTTAATCTATCTAAAATATGACCTTCTGTAAAAGTGTTTTGTCTAACTGAATGTATCATGTTACCCAATGTTGACTTAGTGTTTAGTTTAGTGTCTCAACAATACGGAATAAGTAATAGCTGTTACTGCTGAACTTCGCTAAGCAGATGTTGACTTATTTTCGAATTGTACTTCAATCTGACCTCTTCTTTCAATGTTGTGGTTGGTCCTGCAGCTCAGATCGAGGTCATCCCCTGTAAGATTTGTGGGGACAAGTCCTCAGGAATCCACTATGGCGTCATCACCTGTGAAGGCTGCAAGGTGAGGAGGAAACAAAGAGTAAACCAGACTACCAAACAAAAATTAAACAAACCTGTTTATTCATTTCAAATGTGCCTGTTATTTAAAGTGTTTGTATATATATATATATATGTGTGTGTTTGTGTGCATCCTAGGGTTTTTTCCGTCGCAGCCAGCAGAACAATGCCATGTACTCTTGTTCCCGCCAGAGGAACTGCCTGATCGATCGAACAAACCGTAACCGCTGCCAGCACTGTCGCCTACAGAAGTGTCTGGCCTTAGGCATGAGCAGAGATGGTAAACACATGAAGAACACACTTTATCTTTACACACCTCTTTTAACTATGTCATTTGACCTTAAAGTCATTTATTTACTAAAGTTGGGATTTGGAAAACGTTCTCTTACATTCGCAACATTTAATAGATTTGTTTCTCCGGCAATCCCAGCACATTCCTTTTGATTTAAACTTTATACTTTACCAGAAGAATTTGAAGGACTCAGCGCTAATGACAGTCACTATCCTGACAAGGCCAGTTTCCCTGTTCTTTAGGTCTGAAAAATAAACACTAAGTGGCAGAATTAAAAATAATACTTTTTAATTTGATTGAGGTGACGGCTATAGAGTTGAAATGTATTATTTTGGCTGCAGAAAACCTGCAAAAACTCTGCCCAAAAAAGTATTGGTTTGTCTAATATAATAAAATGCATTCTATCTCTTTAGCTGTCAAGTTTGGTCGTATGTCCAAGAAGCAGCGCGACAGTCTCTACGCTGAAGTGCAGAAACACCAGAAGTCCCAGGAGTGTGCAGGCTCTGCAGGCGGTGGCACTACAGCTCTGTCCCAACACAAAGAGGAAGGTGTCAAAGAGACTCTGAGCCGGTCCTACAGCAGCGGGGGCTCCAGCTCCACCCTCAGCGACCTGGATGACATCGAAACGCTGCCGGACCTGTTTGACCTGCCACTGACCCCCGAGGAGGCCAACGACTACTGTAGCATGGAACTGCTCGGCGGCGGAGCCAGCGCGGGGAACACCTCCGCCTCATCCTCTTCTTCCTCTTCCTCCTCCCCATCCTTGTCCAATCAGAATTCCCCGCAGCAGACTATGCTGGACGGGGCAGACAGCAACGGAGTCCAGCTTCTGCATTCTCACACACATGCACTGCTGGACCATCTGCCTAATGACTGCTCAACAACAGAACTTGGTAAGTACTGACAATGATAGAGGACAACTATTTCCTCTCTTTTTTATTCACTCACTACAAACACAGTGTATCAGAGTGTACGACAATAACTCAAACTCTGTCTCTTATGTACTTCAATAAAGAGAAGCTAAATAATTTATATTATGAGAGTTGAGGCAAAAAAAGGAATTATCTGGGAGGTCCCCTTTTTATTTTGTCCCATTCTAGTTTTATTTAATTTCTTGCTGTTTGCTATTAATGCAACTTTGACAGTCTGACTGTTTCACCTTTAAACCACTCACTGAACAAAGAAAAAGTTGAAAGAAAGAGTGATATGAGCATGTTGCACTGTAATTCTATTAACATATAGTTACTGTTCCGGAAATTCATTTTTTTCCCAGATAAATTATATGTTTTTATTTTCCAATGTACAGTAAATTATGATGTGGGCAGATGTAATTTAAATACAAAAAAATATTTTTTTTAAAAACCCACAAAGATTAGATTTTAGGACATTTCTTATAAGCAGGTAGAACCAGAATAATACACTGCAGATAGCAAAACAGAAAGTATGATCAGTATCAGCTCAAAAACAGGGACAGATGAAGCGATGATGGTGTGGTGGTAAGAAAAGCTTAAGCATTTTTAGGAGGCCTTGAGGCAAAATATATATTTGTATTTTATTTTCCATCTTTATGATTATTGGCATCACCAAACAGCATGGAGGACTTTAATAGAGCTCGAGGGACCTTTAAACGAAGTAATGAGTAAATATTGTGACGGTGGGTTTTATAATTGCAAGAGGTGGAAGAGAGCCAAACAGCTGCGGATGTAAAAAGAGTTGATGAGCCTGAACACTTTATCTTGTCCGGTGCCAAAAGTGAGAGCAGAATGGTGCAAAGCATCAGGCTGCCATGATCTGTGGAGGTGTAAATAACACCAATGTTATATACAAAACCTGCTGCCTTCACAAACAATCTGAGTGAGAAAACACTGTTGTTTATCTGTGTATGTTATTTTATGTTTTTACAGAGCGCATCACTCAGAGTATTGTTAAGTCTCATTTAGAGACGTGTCAGCACAGCGCTGAAGACATGAAGAGATTCACCTGGGTGCAATACGCGCCTGAGGAAACACGTGCTTTCCAAAACAAGGTACGTGGTGCACACTTTTAACCCTGTGTGTGTAAAGTCTTCTGTTTTTCTGTAATACAAACAGTGGAGATTGAGGGAGTGTTCTGCTTTGGATTAGTGTGTTATTGTTAAGATACAATATGAGATATAACTATGCATTTTTAAACCAACTTAGTTTAGCTTACTGTGCTGATATTTTTTTTAACTCTCACACATATACACACAGAAATAGTTTTGAACCTGATCTGATGTTGAACAACAATTTTGTGTTTTCAATGGACTAGTAACACTCTTTTTTTATGTCACTTTTTCCAGTCAGCAGAGTGGATGTGGCAGCAGTGTGCCCACCACATCACCAATGCCATTCAGTATGTAGTGGAGTTTGCCAAACGCATTGCTGGCTTCATGGACTTGTGCCAGAATGATCAGATTATATTACTGAAAGCAGGTCAGTGCTCAAACTATTCTTTCATAGTGTTAATTATTGGAAAGTAAACTGTTTCCAAAACTTGCTAACTTGAGTTTTTTCCTGTTTTCTCCAACCCTCTACCGTTGCCTTTTTTGCCATCCATTTATTTATTATAATAAATGATAGCTACTCTGTTTAAAACTGGGGATAATAACATGATTCATCATGACATGATATTTTCTTTCTTAATCTGACCCATGCCTTCCCCATTCTTATTCTTTCTCCCTCTTTCTCTGTCTTCGCCTGTATCTGTGTCTAACCTTTCAGGCTGTCTTGAAGTCCTGCTGATACGTATGTGCCGAGCTTTCAACGTAAACAACAGCTCCATTTTCTTCAATGGAAAGTTTGCCCCGGCTCAGTTCTTCAAAGCACTTGGTGAGGATCAGATGCATTCACATTATTGACAGTGTGACACAGGAAGGCCTCTTATCTGTCTCGCTCTTTATGTAAGTGAAAGTCTTTTTCAGACACACTATGCAGTAATCGCCATTAAATCCTAAGAATACACCTCTGCTTGACAGAAGTGGTTCATTATGACTGGTTATTAAACTACCTAACTTTGGTAATTGTTCTTAATGACCTTATAAGAAGGTATTGTCCTGTCACCAGCCAGACCTGTCTTTGAAGAGATGTAATGAAAAGCCTTCAGCTTGATGTTGGTTTCCTATTTCAGACGCACTGTCTTGCCTCTTTAGTACCACCAGAGCTGTTTAGCAATGCAGACTAGTGGGAAAAAAACATTATACTCGTCAAATAAAATGAACCAAATTGTTTAATTTTAAAAGATAATTTATGCCAGTTTTTCTGTGAACTGGTGAAAGCAATTGTATTGGAATTTCATTATAGAACTTTCCCACCATGAAAGAGCCCTAGACCATCTAAGCCAATAAGGCTTACAATTCCCAAATATAGCAAAATTTAAGCCTTAATCATCCAAGGTATCTCTAAGCTCCAAGCTCAGTTACTTCAGTTAAACAGGATTAAGTCTTCAAACTTGTATTGCTGACAATTAATAGATGATTTTGTATCTATGCAGGTTGTGAGGACCTGGTCAGTGCAGTGTTTGACCTGGGTAAAGGACTCTGTCGTCTACAGCTGTC